>NC_069790.1:123671995-124285245 GCF_027406575.1 Nycticebus coucang
AGACTTCAAGCCAGAGTAGAAGTTGCAATAGGATCGAACAGAAACCAGCTGAAAACAAGACAGAACCACTTTGCTCCACCACACCAGACAGGGCCCCAGTTTCTCAGGCCACAACACTGTACGGGCCCTCGATAAAACCCCAGGGGAAAAACCAAAGGGAGTAAACCATGGGGCGGAATCAGCGGAAAAACTCTGGTAACATGAATAACCAGAATAGATCAACCCCCCCAAGAAAAGATACGGCAGATGTGATTGAAGATCCCATTCATAAACAACTGGCTGAGATGTCAGAAGTCGAATTCAGAATTTGGATTGCAGACAAGATTAATAAAATGGAATTAGGAATTCGAGGAGAAATTCAAAAACTGTCTCAAGAATTTAACGAATTTAAAGACAAAAACACCAAAGACTTAGACACACTGAAACAAGAACTTACAGCCCTCAAAGATATGAAAAATACAGTAGAATCCCTCAGTAACAGAATGGAGCAAGCAGAAGAAAGGATTTCTGACATTGAAGATAAAGTCTTCGAACGCTCCCAATCTCTCAAAGAGGAAGAGAAATGGAGAGCAAAAACGGATCACTCACTCAGAGAGCTCTCAGATAATTCGAAAAAAAATAACATAAGGGTTATAGGAATTTCGGAGGCTGATGACGTGGCAGCCAAGGGCACAGAGGCCCTTCTACATGAAATTATGAAAGAAAATTTTCCAGACATGCCTAGAGAATCTGAAATTCAGATAGCAGACAGCTTCAGAACCCCAGCACGATTCAACCCCAAAAAGCCATCTCCCAGACATATCATAATTAGCTTCACTAAAGTTAACATGAAAGAGAAGATTCTCAAAGCAGCCCGGCAAAAGAAAACTATAACGTACAAAGGTAAGAATATTAGAATAACTGCAGATCTCTCTGCTGAAACTTTTCAAGCAAGAAGAGGCTGGTCATCAACTTTTAATCTCCTAAAGCAAAAAAACTTTCAACCCAGGATCTTGTATCCAGCTAAACTGAGTTTCATCTATGATGGAGAAATTAAATACTTCAATGACATTCATATGTTGAAAAAATTTGCCATAAGTAAACCAGCTCTTCAGGATGTTCTCAGACCTATCCTCCACAATGACCAACCCAATCCTATACCACAAAAGTAAACTCACTCAGAAACTTCGGATCAAACTCCAACTTCCACACTGGCGAAAGGATTAAAAATGTCCACTGGACCTTTGAAAAACTCGATACCCAAAATTCCACCAGACTTATCCTTACTCTCCATCAATGTGAATGGCTTAAACTGTCCTCTAAAGAGGCATAGGTTAGCTGACTGGATACAAAAACTTAAGCCAGATATTTGTTGCATACAAGAGTCACATCTCAACTTAAAAGACAAATACAGACTCAGGGTGAAAGGATGGTCATCCATATTTCAGGCAAATGGTAATCAGAAAAAAGCAGGTGTTGCAATTTTATTTGCAGATACAGTAGGCTTTAAACCATCAAAAGTAAGGAAGGACAAGAATGGTCACTTCATATTTGTTAAGGGTAATACTCAATATGACGAGATCTCAATTATTAATATCTATGCACCCAACCAGAATGCACCTCAATTTATAAGAGAAACTCTAACAGACATGAGTAACTTGATTTCCTCCAGCTCCATAATCGTTGGAGATTTCAACACTCCCTTGGCAGTGTTGGATCGATCCTCCAGAAAGAAGCTGAGCAAAGAAATCTTAGATTTAAACCTAACCATCCAGTATTTAGATTTAGCAGACATCTACAGAACATTTCATCCCAACAAAACTGAATACACATACTTCTCATCAGCCCACGGAACTTACTCCAAAATTGATCACATTTTAGGTCACAAGTCTAACCTCAGTAAATTTAAAGGAATAGAAATTATTCCATGCATCTTCTCGGACCATCATGGAATAAAACTTGAATTGAGTAACAACAGGAATCTGCATACCCATACAAAAACATGGAAGTTAAATAACCTTATGCTGAATGATAGCTGGGTCAGAGATGAGATTAAGAAAGAAATCACCAATTTTTTGGAACAAAATGACAATGAAGACACAAGCTATCAGAACCTCTGGGACACTGCAAAGGCAGTTCTAAGAGGGAAATTTATAGCACTGCAAGCCTTCCTCAAGAGAACGGAAAGAGAGGAAGTTAACAACTTAATGGGACATCTCACGCAACTGGAAAAGGAAGAACATTCCAACCCCAAACCCAGTAGAAGAAAAGAAATAACCAAAATTAGAGCAGAATTAAATGAAATTGAAAACAAAAGAATAATACAACAGATCAATAAATCAAAAAGCTGGTTTTTTGAAAAGGTCAATAAAATAGATAAACCTCTGGCCAACCTAATCAGGAAAAAAAGAGTAAAATCTCTAATATCATCAATCAGAAACAACAAAGACAAAATAACCACAGACTCATCAGAAATCCAAAAAATCCTTAATGAATATTACAAGAAACTTTATTCTCAGAAATATGAAAATCTGAAGGAAATAGACCGATACTTGGAAGCACGCCACCTTCCAAGACTTAACCAGAATCAAGTGGAAATGTTGAACAGACCCATATCAAGTTCAGAAATAGCATCAACTATACAAAACCTCCCTAAAAAGAAAAGCCCGGGACCAGATGGTTTCACGTCAGAATTCTACCAAACCTTTAAAGAGGAATTAGTACCTATATTACTCAACCTGTTCCAAAATGTAGAAAAAGAAGGAAGACTACCCAACACGTTCTATGAAGCAAATATCACCCTGATCCCCAAACCAGGAAAAGACCCAACAAGAAAAGAAAATTATAGACCAATATCACTAATGAATATAGATGCAAAAATATTCAACAAGATCCTAACAAACAGAATCCAGCAACACATCAAACAAATTATACATCATGACCAAGTTGGTTTTATCCCAGGGTCTCAAGGCTGGTTCAATATACGTAAATCTATAAATGTAATTCAGCACATAAACAAATTAAAAAACAAAGACCATATGATTCTCTCAATTGATGCAGAAAAAGCTTTTGATAATATCCACCATCCCTTCATGATCAGAACACTCAAGAAAATTGGTCTAGAAGGGACTTTTCTTAAACTGATAGAGGCTATCTACAGCAAACCCACAGCCAATATCATATTGAATGGAGTTAAATTGGAATCATTTCCACTCAGATCAGGAACCAGACAAGGCTGCCCATTGTCTCCATTGCTTTTCAACATTGTAATGGAAGTTTTAGCCACCGCAATTAGGGAAGAAAAGGCGATCAAGGGTATCCATATAGGGTCAGAAGAGATCAAACTCTCGCTCTTCGCAGATGACATGATTGTGTATCTGGAAAACACTAGGGACTCTACTACAAAACTCCTAGAAGTGATCAAGGAATACAGCAGCGTCTCAGGTTACAAAATCAACATTCATAAATCGGTAGCCTTTATATACACCAACAACAGTCAAATTGAAAAAGCAGTTAAGGACTCTATCCCATTCACAGTAGTGCCAAAGAAGATGAAATATTTGGGAATTTACCTAACAAAAGACGTGAAAGATCTCTATAAAGAGAACTATGAAACTCTAAGAAAAGAAATAGCTGAAAATGTTAACAAATGGAAAAACATACCATGCTCATGGCTAGGAAGAATCAACATTATCAAAATGTCCATACTACCCAAAGCAATATATACTTTCAACGCACTCCCTATTAAAGCTCCACTGTCATATTTTAAAGATCTTGAAAAAACATTACTTCGTTTTATATGGAATCAGAAAAAACCTCGAATAGCCAAGACATTACTCAGAAATAAAAACAAAACAGGAGGAATCACACTACCAGACCTCAGACTTTACTACAAATCGATAGTGATCAAAACAGCATGGTATTGGCACAAAAACAGAGAAGTAGATATCTGGAATAGAATAGAGAACCAAGAGATGAATCCAGCTACTTACCGCTATTTGATTTTTGACAAGCCAATTAAAAACATTCAGTGGGGAAAAGATTCCCTATTTAACAAATGGTGCTGGGTGAACTGGCTGGCAACCTGCAGAAGACTGAAATTAGACCCACACCTTTCACCATTAACTAAGATAGACTCTCATTGGATTAAAGATTTAAACTTAAGACATGAAACTATAAAAATACTAGAGGAGAATGCAGGGAAAACCCTTGAAGAAATTGGTCTGGGTGAGTATTTCATGAGGAGAACCCCCCGGGCAATTGAAGCAGCTTCAAAAATACACTACTGGGACTTGATCAAACTAAAAAGCTTCTGCACAGCTAAGAACACAGTAAGCAGAGCAAGCAGACAGCCCTCAGAATGGGAGAAGATATTTGCAGGGTGTAACTCTGACAAAGGTTTAATAACCAGAATCCACAGAGAACTCAAACGCATCAGCAAGAAAAAAACAAGGGATCCCATCGCAGGCTGGGCAAGGGATTTGAAGAGAAACTTCTCTGAAGAAGACAGGCGCACGGCCTTCAGACATATGAAAAAATGCTCATCATCTTTAATCATCAGAGAAATGCAAATCAAAACTACTTTGAGATATCATCTAACTCCAATGAGACTAGCCTATATCACAAAATCTCAAGACCAGAGATGTTGGCGTGGATGCGGAGAAAAGGGAACACTTCTGCACTGCTGGTGGGAATGCAAATTAATACATTCCTTTTGGAGGGATATATGGAGAACACTCAGAGATCTAAAAATAGATCTGCCATTCAATCCTGTAATTCCTCTGCTGGGCATATACCCAGAAGACCAAAAATCACAACATAACAAAGATATTTGTACCAGAATGTTTATTGCAGCCCAATTCATAATTGCTAAGTCATGGAAAAAGCCGAAGTGCCCATCGATCCACGAATGGATTAATAAATTGTGGTATATGTATACCATGGAATACTATGCAGCCTTAAAGAAAGATGGAGACTTTACCTCTTTCATGTTTACATGGATGGAGCTGGAACATATTCTTCTTAGTAAAGTATCCCAAGAATGGAAGAAAAAATATCCAATGTACACAGCCCTACTATGAAACTAATTTGGGACTCTCACATGAAAGCTATAACCCAACTACAACTTAACAATAGGGGGAAGTGGGAAAGGGGGGGGGTGGGTAGAGGGAGGGGAATCGGTGGGATCACACCTGTGGTGCATATTACAGGGGTATTTGCGAAACTTGGTAAATGTAGAATATAAATGTTTTGGCACAGTAACTGAGATAACGCCGGAAAGGCTATGTTAACCACTGGGATAAAAATGTGTCAAATGGTTTATGAAGTGAGTGTATGATGCCCCATAATCATATCATTGTATACACTTATGATTTAATAAAAAAATTAAAAAAAAAAAAAAAAAAGAAACCTTTATTGCAGAAGGCTTCCTTCTGCATTTCACAGAAGAGCTTAGGAAAGGCCTTTCACAGAAAGAACCATGTGTCCAGATGTTGCCTCCAGATATCAGCCCCCAAGCAGAGGACTCTGGGAGCGTGGGGAGACCCTAAGAAGCAGCCTGAACTCCTCACGTCAGGCTGCCTTTGAGCAGGTGCGGCTGCAGGGAATTAGCCCTATCTTCCCATGGCAGCGAGATGGACATTATGGAAACACAGACCGCCCTTTCTACTGATTTTTTCATTTGCACACCTGAATTCAGAGGGGGACTAACCTATAAAGGACAGTGCACGAATTACATTGCCCATACCCACTTGTTCTTTCTTCCATGAATTCCCCTATGAGAACTTTTTAATGTAATTTTTAAAATTCAAGCTTTTAATACAAATGTTTTCTATGTGGAGTGTTCTGATCTTATTCTCGGCTTCCATGGCACTCTTCCCTGAAGAGCAGAGTTGTGATCTGTGGCGAGAAAGTGTGAGCGGTAAATCTGAGTCTCCACTAAGCGGTGGGAGGGATGAGCATGTGCCTCAGGCCCCTTCTTCATCCCACCAACCTTGAGTGCACACTCACCTCCTGCCAGCCGCTGTGCCGGGTGCATGATGGAGGCTGGATGCAGGCAGACCCTTTCCTGCAGCACTGGTGAGCTCCTGTCTGCCTCTGCCCTGTGCCTTTATAGTTGTGGGAGTGTGGAAATCCCATGTTCAAAGTCCATTTTGCCTGAGTGGCTCTCGTGGTTGGACCGAGTGAGGCTGCACACTTAGAAAGGGAGCAGAAAGAACGGGGAGTGTAGGTGGGGTTGCGGGGAGCAGACAGAGTTGTGTCTCCAGCCCCTTGTCCTCACACTCACCACTCTCCTCAGAGGGAAGGCGTTAGCTGATGCCCTGGCACGACATCCACTGTAGCTTTATATACAGGGGACCAGTTTCTTCCACTGGCAGAAATTCTGTAAAAGATTAAAGTCACCCCTGCCAGTGCTCCAGTTGCACAATCGGTTAGCACATGGTACAAGTCACCACTGCCGAGGTGGCCCAGGACACCCCCCAGCTGAACACGTGACCAGCTGTAGGGACACTGCCAACCCTGCCATTCACAGCTGCACAGACTCCTATTCTTCTGGGTCAGAGAGGAAATGACCTCCTTTTTTATCCTGGTGCTGCAGATGGGACTGAGGAAAGGAAGGGCTGAGGTTCGTCATATTATTTCTTTAATTAACTTGTATACTCAAGAGATTATATTGACAGGTATTCACTAAATCCAGTGATAAAACTGAATGTTCCATAGTCTAGTCGAGATTGAATAACTGGAATCATTACCAGAGGGACAAGGAAAGGAAAGATACTCCATAACATTTAGGGAACACACTGAATTTCTTAGTCATTGCCCTGGACCATTTAGCATGGATGGAAAATGAAATTTTCATCTTTTTCTGAAGCTGGTGAAATTGGAATTCTAGAGTGGTATATATTATCATAAAAACCTGAGTATGAAAAGAAAACCCTTCATTTCAAGTCCATAATTGTCCTTTGCAGAACAACTTTTTGTGAAGAAAAAATAAAATATCTTCACAGGCAATCTAATCTGTAGCCCTCTCTCGCTGCTAGGCATCTGAGTAATCACAAAGGGAGCTACTGACTTCTCTCTGAAGCAACCAACACCCAATGCATTTTAAAAAACTCTCCAAGAAAGAGAAAAAAGGGAAATGCCTGTTTCCACTGGATGCAGGTTGCGATATGGGACACACATCCCTTCTGACGAAATTCAAATCGGGCCCTTTTGGTCTCCCATTGGAAACAAAATAGATACCCATTTGTCACTCTTTAAAGAAATCTTCCTATAAAAAAATTACTTTTTATCTGATTTCATGCTGTTATGTCTCTTCAGAAATCCTCAGTGCCTTTCTCTATTTGTCTAAGTAGGGAAATAAGTTATCTTTCTATTCTTGAATGGCTTCCTCCTAATTCCATCCAGAATGTGCCCACCTCACTTCCGCAGGCCCCCAACCAGACACTGTGTGTTTAATTAGGATGTGATCCAGCCAGGCATTTGCTTAGATCTTGCAAACCTTGGAGAAAAATACATTCTTAAGAAAAGATTGGGCAAATAGAAAACATTTCACCTCCTTATCTCGGTCCAACCTTGAAAGGATTCATTAGATGGTCAGCCAGAGCAGGGAGCAGAGAAGCATGAAAATCTAGAATTGAGTGCAATTTTTGTTGAGGTCAATGAGATGTCACAGCATTGAATTCACGTTTTAGCAGGAATTACTGGTGAATTTTTCTTTAAAATCTTACAAGCTTTTCATCTTACAGGTATAGAAAAATCTATACTAAAAATTACATACATAATTTCAGTTTTGTCAAAAAATACCAGTGACTTATTGAAAACTAGTCAAGTGATTTCTAAGTTCAAGAACAAGGTGGGTGCTGGTGTCTTGTGAAATATCTTCTTTAACCTGTAGAATGTCTTGCACAGAGATGGTCCCAGGAGTAGAGGCTGAAAAATTCAGTTGAATCATGTAATCTGAACAAAGTTTTGAAAAAAGGCTACTTATAAAATCAACTTATAGTAGAGTTCCATTATCCCAGAGTAAGGTTTCTTTGGTTTGGTTTGATTTGTTTTATATTTAGGTAGGTACATACGATTTAGAAAATAATCATATTTTAAAGTTCGTTGAGATGTTATTTATTGCTTGGTAAAAGTCAGAATGCTCCAAGATGCAATATTTCATACCTGAGTTTCATGGCATCATCTTTGCTGATTTATTCATGTTTAGAACAAAAAACTCTGAACGATGAGAAGTAGATTGCAATATAAATTTGGTTGTTGTTTTAAAAAGCTCTCCATTTGTACCCTATTCTAGTAAAGACTCCTCCTGGTTAAATGCCTTTTCATTATGTTGAATCACCAGCTCTCAGCTTCCTTTGTGAATGAGGAGTCTGAGAAAATCACCCCAAAGTAGATGCGGTTTCATGTGGTCTTAGAACAAAACTTCTCCTGGAAGCTTATTCTCCATCGTGGGGGAGACATTGGGGGAAATTCTTAACCAGTGTGGAGGTAAATGCCTTCTTGGTATCGTATAATTAACAGAAATGGGAAGGAGTGAAGTCAAACCTCGCTTCCCTCAGCCCCCTCAGAACTAACGTCAGGTTCATTCCATTCCCGTTGCACAGGGACGTTGGAATAAGAGTGGCGGCCAGGGAGAGGGGAATGCTGTCATCGTCCCAGGGCCAGGAGCGCACTGTGGGCTGCTGTGCCCAGGGAGGCCCTGCGGGTGCTGGACCATCTGCTTCCCCCCGCACCATTGATTTGTTGTCTGATTTAAATATGGAGTTCAGCATGCAGGTGTGTGAGTGCAGCATAAATAAAATGGAATACTCCTCCAGAGCCAAGGGGCCTTGTCTGGAGACCTGTAATTTATGAGGAGCCAAGCAGCAGCATGCATATGTGGGTGCTCTGTCACCCACCAGAAGGAATAGGTCAGACAGAGGAGCTTGGAGGGAGGGGACACGGGGGAGGGGGAGGAAGGATTTCAGAGGGGATCAAATGGGAGCATGGGGACCCCACCGTTGGAAGCCCGGCCCAAACACATCCAGAGCTGCTGGGCAACTACTCTAATTACCTCTTGTCCCCGGGAATTCCAGGGAGAGGATGGGGCTTTCTCAGGGAACTTAATCTAAGATGGTGGTTCCTCCCCTCTTCATTTTTTCCCCTGATGGAGGGAGGAGGGAGGGCGTCAGGGGTGATGCATCAAACTGAGGGTGACAAGAAGCTGGCGGCTTTTGCTCAGCTTCCCGGCCAGGAGAGCTGACAGTTCTGGAGGGGACGAGTGTGAGGCGCTCCTGATTGCGGAGGCTGGCGCCGTATGGCTGGGGATGGCCACCATGTCCCTCCTGGTTGCAACCCATCAGAAAGTGGATACTACAGTGTCTTCCGGGTCCCCTGCCATGCTGGTAAGGTGTGTGTGTGTGTAGAAGGGGACAGTTTTAACTTTTTCAGTGGAATGAGAATTGCGGAGGTTTGCACTTTGTTTATCTTCCAAGTTCTGGCTTCCCCCAACTGTTTGTTTGGAACTTGAAAGCTTCCCAGACCCCTCAGGAAGAGCAGGGGAGAGCTGCTGGGCGCAGGTCTCCGCGGGCCACTCCTCGGAGGAAGCGCAGAGCCGCTGGGAGAGGGCCTAGTGCCTGGCACATTGGGGTGGGCAGGCTGGAGCCCAAGAGCTGCCCGGCGCGGACAGGAAATCAGGAAATGAGGAATTACTGAGACTCCAGCAGTGAGTGCAGGAACAGATGAATTCCGGAAACGCAGCCTCTGTGATCCAAATTACTATGGAGATTGCACTGCGTTCCGGGACATGAAACTGAGGCGTCAACGAAGATGGGGCGGGCGTGATGCATGGCGGGGCGGGGAGACGGGGGCTGCACAGGGCTTTCCTGGCTTAGCAAAACTAAACCAGCATTTTAACCTGATGGGAAAGATGGGCTGTGCGTCTCCTGCATGTGCCTGACTGCCCTTGGCACAGAGGTTGTCAACCGGAGGGGAAAGGCCACGCTCGGTGAGACTGGAAAGCTGTGGGGTGAGGAGGGCAGCACTCTGGGGTGCAGCCCTGAGTGTGTGAGTGTGCCTGTGTGTGTGTGTGTGTGTGCATGTGAACGTGGATGTGTGTGACTGCATGTGGGTGTGTGAGTGCACGTGAGTGTAAGTGCGTGTGTGTGCTTGTGCATGTATGTGGGGGGTATGGATACCAGCCCGTGAGAGTGTGTGCATGTGACTGAGTGTGGGTGAGTGTGTGCAGGGGCGTGTGTGCATGTATGTGGGGGGTATGTATACCAGCCCGTGAGAGTGTGTGCATGTGACTGAGTGTGAGTGAGTGTGTGCAGGGGCGTGTGTGCATGTGCATGTATCTGGGGGGTATGGATACCAGCCCGTGAGAGTGTGTGCATGTGACTGTGGGTGAGTGTGTGCAGGTGTGATGTGTGAGACTGTGGGTGTGTATGAGTGCAACTGTGGGTGTGCAAGCAAGTGTGCATGTGTGTGAGTGTGGGTGAGTGTGTGTGCCTGGGCACCCTTTGGCACTGGAAGAGCGGAGGGCAGGTCCAGTTTGCTGCCAGGCACAGTGTTGTTAGCATCCTCACCTTGCCAAGTTGCGCAGAAGTGGGGCCAGAGCTGAGGGCCAGGGAGAGAAGGGGGGTCTCTGAGGGAAAGGGGGGGCCTCACAGCTGGGGTGAGTCCTGGGAGCAGCCCCCAGGCCGTGACTTCCCGGTGAGCTTGCGTTTGGGGTCACAGAACGCTGAAGACAGGCGGAGTTGTGCAGTGGTAGGGCAGCGTGTGGTGTCTGCGGGGTGCTCCTGGGACTCGAGATGTACCCAAGGGTGGGAGAGCGTGGACCACAGTATTCAGCCAGGACTGTGACAGGGGGTCCAGTTACTCAGGGCCTTCCTCACCTGCCAGATGCAGGGCAGCCCACCCCTCATAGCCCGCCTCCTGATGCCCCTCCCCATCCAGCCCACCCCAGGAAGCTCCTCCCTGTCCAGCCCCACCCTCTGTGTCCCACCCCTTATTCCCCACCCTCTCCTGGCCCTTCCCTCCTGTGCTCCCCTCCCTCCCTTCCCACAGCGCTCCACCCTCCTATGGCGCCCACCCCTTCCCCCTGGGTGGGTCCCTGGGTCCTATTCTGGCTGCTGAGATGACCCCAGTACCTCTGAGTTACACTTACCCCCTGAGAGGAGCCAAGAGAGCAGAGCACAACATTTTAAATGCTAAAAGGATAACTCTTTAACTCTCCTAGGGAGTTGGATCAGTTTCAATGCACCGTTGATAAAATGGGAGACATTGTGGGGTGTGTATCAGGGAGAGGGCTCAGGCTGGCCTTATCTTTTGTTCCTTTTACTTCCAATTCTTGTTTGGAAAATATGGGGAGACGCCCAAGAACGGGCCACTTTCCTCGCCTGCCTTGGAGCACATAAGGTCAGAGTGGCCTGGTTTGGAGGACCACAGATAGCCCTTGTGTTTGAACAACGGACGTCCTTCCAGGCAGGGCCTGGGCCCCTCCAAGAATTTCCTGTATTGCACTGGGGCGGGGCTCAAAGCAGGGTAGGCGACCTGTCAATGTTTAACATGTATATTTAAAGCTCATTGAAGAAAAGAGGAAGAAGGAGTGACATCCACGTTTATGAAGCTTTAGGAAGAAAGAGGCTGGATTTCCCTGTGAGATTTCCCCTCATTTGTTGCAGGTTGATTTAGATCGTATGTACCTCTGGGTTATTAAACTGTCAGGGATGCAGGGACGTCTGAGGAGCCAAAGCCCACTGGACCTTATGGCAAGAGGATAAAGGGTTCCCTAGAAGCATGCAGGGGTGAGGTCAAGGTGTTTGGAAATAAACATGTGGAAGAAATGCTTGCTTATGTTTTAAAAATGAGGAGATGTGGTCAGCGGGAGGAGTAGACGGATGGGAGGTGAGGGAAGAAAGCCTCACACCAGCTATTGGAAAAAGATGGCTCATAGCTTTTCAAGAGGGCATCAGTGATGACTCCTGCCTGACTCTTTTATTAGAGAATTGAATACTTTTCTTTTTTTGGTTTACATTATTTATTTCTTTTTTTAGTCCAGATTAATATGGGGGTACACATGATTAGGTTACATAGTTCACTTTTGTAAGATTAAAGTCTAAGTGTGCCCTCAGTGATATTTTTGATGTTTTTTTTATTAAAAAATAAAAATGGGGTGAAAACCATTGAATTTGTACTTACATTCTCTTCAATTAAATAGTTTACATTCTTAGAAGAAAATAGATATCCATGCAAAGTGATAAAAATTCCTCCACAAGTGTTTAGAAAGTGTTCTCATAAAACATAATTTAATTGTAGCTTTAAAAAATAATTGGTAAGGTTTTTTTTTGTTTGTTTTTTAAGAGTTGTTTTTTTTGCAGCAGCGATATTTAGAATTTGCTATTAAACTTACTTGATTTACTTCAAGGCACTAAGTTCTGGCTGTACCTGCTTTTGCATCAAAACTTAGTCCAATGCTTTTTATGTTTATTTAGTGCTCAAGGGGCCAGTTCTGAGGACACGGCCTCATGAGTGATTTGCTTCCCCTTAGGCAGCAGTCTGTGGGATGTGCTGTCTCCACAGATGAGGCTCCAGAGGCTCCGGTAGCCTCCCAGCCCTGCGGCATCTGCCCCTCACTCCCTGCGTCCCCCTCTGCCCCTCTCCCTCCGGCCCCTTCTCATGACTCTTGTCTTTAGCTTCCACTCCTCCTGTCTTGGTCCATTTGTGCTACTATAACGAAATATCTGAGACAGGCTGATTTATGAACCACAGGAATTTATTTTCTCTCCATTCGAGAGTCTGGGAGGGTCCAAGATCAAAGTGCTGGTATCTGTTCAGGCCCCCATTGCTGTGTCCTCACAGGTAGGAGGAAGACGAGAGCAAAACCACTCCCACGAGCCCTTTCTTGGAGGCATTCATTCTTGTGTGAAGGTACAGTCCTCATGACATAGACATCTGGAAGCGCTCACCTCCCTATGCTGTTGAGATTCATTTTTCGGTATGAAAATCATGAGTGACACCTTCAGACCTACACCAATAAGGCAGCCTCTGCCCCCAGATCTGTTTACCACTGTCTTTAAATCCCACTCAGTGTCTTACTCACAGCTCAGCAGCAATAACTGAATTCCCTGGGCCCCCCACACATGCTAGTTCCTATGCCCCACTGCTGATTTTTGTTAAATTCTCTATTCTTCCAGTTACCCATCTTGGACACTTTTATTCCTCATTTGTTTCCTATCTACCACGTTTTGCCAACCTGACTGTGGCTTCCTCTAGCTGACCCCCTTCTCTTCCTGGAGCCCACCCACCCGCATCCCCAACGGTTGGGACAGCCCTGCTGAGCTCCTGCTGTTCCTCCCAGTGTCCAGCATCCTGCCTCCTTCCCGGGTCAGTATGGGGAAGCACAGTCCTGAGCACGCCAACCCCAGCCTCACACATGCCAAGTGTCTCTTTAACTCCAGGATTTGCTATGGTCCTTTATGCCTAATTATTTCATCATTTGCACCCTCATCCTCTACACACAGTTGGCATTACAGCCAAATGAAATGCTTTGCTCTTCCCCCAACGGCCCTGAGAACTTCTGTCTCCTTGCTTCCGCAATGCAGCTCCTTTGCCCATGAGAGCCCCACTCTGTCCTGGAAATTCTCATCCTTCATGTTTACCTCTTGAGATACCATCCATTATTCTAGTAGAGATCACATGGCTCCTTTGCCACAAAGATTTCCTCATTTCTGTAACCTGCAGTGGTCTTTCTCTCTTGTTCTTCTCTCTCCCTTGCTCCCCCACCATTCTCGGTAACTCTGTATTCACATCATTAACACATGGACGTGGAGAGAAGCATTTTCTTAGCCCTCTAGTAAATACGATGTAGCATGCTGCCATTTCCTGCATAACCACGTTCTGCACTTCACAGAAGGCATGCTTTGTTCTCGTTAATATTGTGTGTAAATCAGCGCCTGGCACACAGTGGGGGGAGGGGGGGGCGTTGAATGGGTGAGTGAACATTTCCTGAACAGCAGATCTAGCACCAAGATGGCACTTGTCATCTTACAAAAAATCCATCTTTCGGCTGTCCTGTGACTCACAGCAAACCCTTCCTGGTTACTGTTTAAACTGATGGGTATAAGGTTGAAGAGTGTGTGTGCAAACGTGGTCCCCCCACTACACCCCACATAGCCTCCTTCCTCTTCTTGCAAGTGTAGATAATAGATCAGTGGAAGCTAAAAATAAAAATTTTGGTGAGTTCTGGTCCCAGAGTCCTATCATCTCAACAATCCCATTCATTCCATTCTTCTGCCCTTGCTTACAATCACTTTCTCTATCTTCCCAGAATCTCTTGGGGCTGGTTCTGAACCAAAATGAAAAGTAGACCACAGATAATGCTCTGTTCTTCCCAGCCACCCAAGACAGCCTCTACCTCCTCCAGAAAGCACCTGTGTGTCCCAAAGCTGGCCCATCCTTGCTTAGGTGGGTAGCGCTATTGGCCAAGTGTGATCCCTGATGAGGGACATTTTCTTCTGATGGGGGATTATTAAGGACACATGTCCCAGATCTGTGGGATCAGTCATCTGGCCTCATAGAATTACATTACAGGATGTTAGAACTGGAAGGAACCTTCCAGGTGAATAGTCCAGTGTTTTCCTTTCATAGGTGAATTAAGTGACCATCCTGGTTAATGGATACAAGTTCTAATCTAGACCGTGCCACTGATTCACAGCTCATATGTACTTCACTATAACATGCTGCTTCCTTCCTGAAGAGTTAAAGAACAAAGTTAAATGAAGCAATGAAAAAGTGGGATCTGTCGGCGCTCCGTAGCTCAGTGGGCAGAGCGCTGGCCACATACACCAAGGCTGGTGGGTTTGAACCCAGCCTCAGCCAGCTAAAAACAACAATGACAATTGCAACAACAAAAAATATAGCTGGGCGTTGTGGCGGGCACCTGTAGTCCCAGCTTCTTGGGAGGCTGAGGCAAGAGAATCGCTTAAGCCCAAGAGTTGGAGGTTGCTGTGAGCTGTGACACCATGGCACTCTACCCAGGGCGACAATTTGAGACTCTGTCTCAAAAAAATGAAAAGTGGGATCTATATTTTAAGGAATCAATTCGCTCAAACCATACCACGTAGGAGCCATGTCTCTGCCTAACTATGAGGCCAAACTTGTCATTTCAGTTAAAGCTTCAACTGTAATATTCAAGGAATAATGGGTTATGTGCTAATGCATAGACAGGATTTGAAGTCACCAGGGCTAGTGTTTAAAAATTATTTTTGGGTCTACTTAACAGTATTAAATTTCTTGTTAACTCTTTTTGCTATGCCTGGGATAACTTTTGCACCCTGGTTACCTGAGTCTGGAGCGAGCCATACATCTGAACACCAGTCCCAGGGGATTAGACTTGCGGGCAAGGCACAGCTTGAGTGATTTGGCTGTATCTTTGATGATTCCCGCACATCTGCCAGAAGTTGCTCATTTTAAGTCAGTGATCTAAACTTATTTTTCGAGAGTTTTATTGCTTTCTATTAAAAGCGTCTCCTAAAATTTTAATTTCATGAGAATTCTGACTAGTTGAGAATGAACTTTTATATTTACTAATTGAAACACAAGTCACAATTAATATTGATTTTTAGGTAAGAATTTTTACTTCTTGTAGTGCCTGTGAAAGACAAAATTGTGCTGTTTATGAAATGTTCCTACAGATAACTTCGACTCAGTTGTTTTTATAAGATGCTTTTGGGGATTTTAACTTGCCCTGAGCAGGCATTTGGAATCTTTCAGGTAAAAAGGTGACCCAGACTTTATTTACTTTAAGTCTGTCTTTTCCATGTGAGATTTTGAGAAGCTTCCAAAGTACTCTGTCCTATAAGCTTATAAGCAAATAATGTAAAGAATTAGCTTGGAGGGAACAGAGAATCAGAAAAAACAAACGCCCGGGGAAGCACAGAAAATACAGAGGCTGAGTCAGTGCAGTTGTTAGAAGTAAAAGAGCACATTGAGTTGGAAGCTTCCTAACAGCCACTGGAGGCTTCCAACTTGCCTTGTTATTTACGGCAGCCACAGGAAAAGAATGCAAAGCAGGCTTTTCCTGTGAGTGGAACCTGTGGCCACTTTCTGTCAAGGGTGCTTTTTCAGAAGGAATGAATCCACTTTCACTCTGCACATGTGGCTCTCCAGTTTTCCCAGCACCTTTCTTTGAATAGAGCATCCTTCCCTGGTGTATGTTTTTGTCTACTTTGTCAAAGGTCAGTTGGTTGTAGCTATGTGGCTTAATTTCTGGGTTCTGTATTCTATTCCACTGGTCTGTGTGTCTACCTTTATACCGGCACCATGCTGTTTTGGTTACTGCGGTCTTACAGTATAATTTGAAGTCATGTAATAGGATGCCTTCAGATTTGTTCTTTTTGCTTAGGATTGCTTTGGCTGTTTGAGGTCTTTTTTGGTTCCATACAAAGTTTAGGATTATTCTAGAGAAGGTGAAGTATCTCAGGAATAGAAAAACAGGTACCACCACATGTTCTCACAGCTGGGAACAAACTGAAGGGCGTATATGGTCATAAAGAGCTGTTATACATTGCGATGAAGAAGGGGGAGGGGTAAAAAGCCCCCTATCGAGTACAATGTACACTATTCTGGTAACAGGTGCACTGCAAGCCCTGACTTCAGCATGAAACAATTCATCCATGTGACAAACAGCATTTGTACCTCCTAAATTTTTTGAGTTAAAGTAAACTTGCTGTGAAAATAAAAGGAATGAGGGAGAAGGCAGGCGCAGTCTGAGTCACCGACTTAGTGAATGATACGCTTGGTGACACCCCTCTAATGGAAACGCTTTACATAGCTTTTCTCAGAACATGCCTTCAGCATGTACGGACATACAGCACTCACATGTAATTCAGAAAAGGCAACTCTAAGAGGGATCCAGCTCCAGATTGGAAATACGACCTTCACCCTCACCTAAGTTCTGCCTATCACTGAGACCCAGAGGAAGCTTTGTTTCCTCCAAGAAATCTTTAACAGGCTCAGGCCACCATAATGACTGCAGCTTCCAAACCTCTGTGGCCTTCGTTAACCAGGCCATTATTTAACAGCATAAGAGAGCACAGAGAAAGCTTGGGCTCTCTGTGTGTAAGAAGGCAATGTTCCCCGAGGGCCGGGAGTGTGTCTTGTGTTACTGTGGACCCAGTGTCATGTCTGATGTTTTCCAATGTTTTTTATCTCACGACATACTAATAGTCAAACTTCCATAGCACACTTAAATTATGTTGATCAAAATAAAAGTACAAAAAATATATACTTAACCTCTTGAAACTTCTTTTGAAAATAATTCAATTAATGATCTTTAAACATTTTTGCCACATTCCTAAGATCACGCACGCCAGTGTGCCAGGGCACTCCGGTTGAAAATCACTGTCAAGGTCAATTCCTGCCATTCAGGGAGCCCTGAGTTTTGTTGCTGTGGATGAGTTAACCCGTATCCCTGGCCCATAGTGGCACTGAGACAGCAGCCATCAGGGGAAGGTTTGGGAGATGCCGTGATGGCATGTTGAGAAAGAGCAAATGTCTATTTTTATTTCACTTGATATTGGCTCAAAGGGATAAAAGAAATAGCATTCTGTGTTTGAATGTTTTTTGTTTTTTTTTTAATTATTCTTTCTTGAATTTTGTTCATTAGCTAACTAATTCCTCCTGTCTTAGAAAGATGCAGGAGTGGAGAAGTTGAGAAAATCCTCACCCATCCTTCAAGGCTCAGCCCAGTCTGTCCTTGGGGAGGACCTTCTCTGGCTGTCCCCACTGACAGCCAGGCCCCCACTCAGTCCCCCAGAGCCCATCCTTGGGGTTAATAGGAATAAGCAACCTTCTTGCACATAAATATTTTATAGCTACAGTACATTACAAGTGATTTGTGGAGGGGGAAGACTAGAAACACACACATTAGAATGTGCATTTGCCCCTCCAAACTCAATTGCTTTCCAGTCCTCTCAGGAAATTTCCTTCCAAGCCTTTTGAATAACTTTAAGGTTGTCAAGTTTTTAAATCACCCACAGCGGATAATTTTTGCAAACAGACTGCAAACGACAAAAGGTAATTCATTGCCAAGAATAATAAATAAAATAGATATTCAGGATGGATGATAGGAGGTTTGGTTTCTAAAAAATCTTAGTTGCATAAGTAAGGAAATTGACTGTATCTATGTGTGTTTTATAAACGTCAAGTTCTTTTTAGAATTACCGCAGTATGAAAGTGCCCTCAGCCATGCAAAGTCACTAAAATAAATGACAAGGTACCTTTTATGGAAGGCAATATTCCCATAAAAATCCACCCCCCATGCTTATGACCATAACCAGATTGTCCACCAGTGGTGATAATGGCCACTTCAGGGTGTCTGAACTTGTCCCTTGTTATATATTCATTCCAAGTCAAATGGCAGCAAAACCCGTTGCCGCGGTCCCGTTATGCAAATGGTGACTGCTCCTTCAGGGATGAACGGAAGGGAAACCTCCCTATGGGATGAGGCAGCTCCATGGCACAGGTCAGCCCCCATGCCCCGCTTCTCGGCCCTGCCCTGGCCATACTGGCTTCGGGGTCGCTGCTTCCTGTCGACCTTTCCTGCCAACTGTTGACTCCAGGTGTTTTTCCAAACTCCTCTGAGCTAACGACAATCTGAGAACCTTGTTACTTTATTTTTAAATATCTACTTCTCATTATCTCTGGTACTTCAGAAAGTCTTATCTGGTGAATGAGTAAATAGCACAGGGGTGGTGAATCCGTTTAACTGAAGGCCATGTGAAGCAAGGCATTCACACGGTGACCCTTCCTGGCGAGTTTCCCTGCTCCCAGCTGCTTCCCTGTAAGAGAGACCTTCCGCTCTCTGAGTGTGAGGTGCTCACAGGTGCTCACACACGCACACTTGTTTTGTATTTAACAAGCTGATCACACTCATTTAAATACAGCCTTCCCTTATCTCAGGCTCCATAAAAACGAAGGCATCTGATAATCAGATAAGGCCAGTGTGCCTAGGAAGCCCCCACCCGTTACTAGCCAGGCACTGCTGGGGATGGAGCAGGATGCAAAAGCCACATGTCTGTGCTGATGCCACTTACATTTTTATAAGGGAAGAGAAGGTGGCCATGAGTGCTACGCAGGAAAATCAAGGGCGTGGCAGGGGAAGGTTTATGCCAGAAAGGGAGGTCGTGGAAGCTTCTCTGCAAAAGGAACATGTGAGAGGGGATGGAGTGAGGGAAGGGCTGGCCCCATCGGATGTCCAGCAAAGGCAGCAGCACTGGGGTCACAGATCAGAAACTTGGGGAAAAATGAGCATCATGGAATCCAGCCTTCCTCCTCGTACAGGACAGGGTGGTGGGACCACGAAAAGGCTGCAGGCCCAAATTCAGCTTCTCAAAGACATATCTCTATTTAGGAGGGGGGAAAAGGAGGAAAAAAAAGTTACAAGTTGACTATGTAGAGAATCTACCAAAAACAGTTACCAAAATGTGCAGCAGCTAGCTGAAAGATAAGTTCCTGAGTATTCACTCAAAACAGTCGACATTGAATTCTTGCTATAAGAATGCTGTAATGTAATGAAGCTGTGCTCTGCTCGGCAAGCACAGACATTATTTTGTAAAGTTCACCCATATCCTATTCTGAGATTGTAGGAAAATATGCCAGGTGAATTTCATCCCAAATCCTCAAATGCAGTCAGTGCTCCACCCAAGACTCTGAAACCTCAGGACACCTGCTTCTGCCACTGGGTCCCAGTGTCCGGGGAGAGTGATCGTAAGACTGTAGCTGTGGAGTCTCAGGAAAGTGATGGCGAGGGTGTCGCAGAAAAGGAGCTGAAATCTCACACACCTGTAGTGAGACGGGACATGATCACCTTCCCTGGAGTGGCTTTTATAGTTTCAAAGACCAGCCCCAATGCGGGAAATGTTCCCGCTGCCCTGTGCCCTCCTGTTAAAGCTTTCCTCACAGGCGGTGTTGTGGACATTGTCTGTCCTCTGAGACCGTGATTACGGTGAAGCCGGGGCTCTGTGCACCGCGCTTCTCATCACACCTCAACCTTAGCCAAGTGCCGGCTGAGCAAGTGAAGAAACCGAAACCGGTAGAGAGAGGTGTGTCTTTGCATTAACAAGAATTGCCTCTTCTTTAGTAACTTAGAAACAGGAGTAAGCCAGCAGAGTGACAGCCAGGGAACTCTGCAGGACCCCTGAGCTCCTCAAGGTGGCTGCTGACTGAGTCACGTGCATGAAGCTCTCGGCCCCTTGGGAAGCTCTGGCTGCGTCCCTAATGTCACCCAAGCCCATGGGAGCGCCTCACTGTCCCCTGGAAGGAGAGCTGGGTGCTGCGGGCCTTGTGCTCATCCACAGTTTTGTGGTCTTAGGCAGCCTTTGCAAACAGTATCAAAACTTTTGAATCACGAAGAAAAAAAAGTTACTTCCCTCAGGCTGCCCCTTCCCCGGTGCACAGCTTCCAGATACAGAGTCAGTTCCCCGAGGTCCCCTGCAGTATGTCTGTGTGACTCACCCTGCGATCCACACAGGCACCTGATACTTAGACAATGGCCTCCCATTCCATGAAACCTGTTTCCAGCATCTTATTACTTCACCGTGCCTTTCCCTGCCGAGTCCACAAAGCCTGGCTTGACCTTGTGGGGCACTCACTGACTTCTTCCTACCGTCCCATGTCACCTGTGACCTGGGCTCAGGTGGCATTGACTGTGTGAGTCTATGGGATTCCTGTACTATTTCCTGAGTGCTTGCTGTGTTCTATGTGACGGACGCAGTCATATGAGGACAACTCTGATAGGCAGGTGGGGTTTAGCTGCGTCCCACTGTCCTACTAATGTTCACTAACTTCAGCTTGGCTAGAAGAACAATATATATTTATAAAGAAACCAAGCTCTGCAGTGTTGCCAAGTATGTATAAAACAGTTCAGAAAATCAGACTAAGCCACTTTGTAACGTCTACAATGCACTGTGTGTTTACATTTATAACTTAAGTGGATGAGGAATAAACAGGCTCTGAGCGTGATAATATTTCCTTTGAGCACAAAAATATTTGATGATTGTCAGAACCAGTGAGGAAAATAACTAAAGAACCTAAACACAGTTCCACAGACACAAATATTTTGACATTTTCATTTCAAATCAAGACGCAGGAGTAGCATTCTCCCCAAGGCTGCAGAGCGCGGAGCAGACTCGGGAAGCAGCTGACTCTCAGTCCCTGCTGGCTTCTGCTCATCCTGAATGGCTTTGGTCCTCTGTCTACTGACAGAGGGGTGAAATCAATGACTGACCGAAGTCGCTTAAGTTCCTGACACGGCGCTGGTACAGAGAAGTTCTGGATAAGGGCCCGAGTGGGGGCTGCTCACCGAGGAACACAGCCCTGCACACACAGGGGTCCGAGGTCCAGCCCCTGACTACACACCAGCCAGGCTCAGTAAAAAAGTTCTAGTTGTTGTATCAGAAGAGCCAAGCTTCCCGGCCTTACAAGATTATTTTGGCTTCCATATTTTCATCTTTGGAATAAGAGAAGAAATACTAACAACCCAGCATTTCCCGGTACTCCCTGTGCAGCCAGGGACCCTGCTCTGTCCTTGTCATGTGCCACAGCTCTGTGACTGGAGGCCATTCCCATTTCCCTGTCCTAGAGGTAAACCGAGTCACTGGCCCAAGGTCACACAGCTGGCAGAGCAGCCTATGGCCAGGGAGCCCACAGTGCCCCATTGTCCCAAATCACCTATGACCCGGCTCAGACCCAGGGAGAGGACAGGCAGACCCCAGGTGGGAGCTGCTTTCCTGAGGGGACTTTGGGCCACCATGGTCCTCCCAGGATGCCTGCCTGGCACCTCCCAGCCCCACCTTCCTCCCTCACCTCCTTCTGTGCCCCCGCAGATCAGGGTCAGATGTCTGCAGATCATCCTGGAAGCTCTGGAATGTTCAGTCTTTGCCTCTTAGAGGACCTTCTCAGCTAGGTTTCAGAGAACACAGAAGCCCCTGTGACCTTTCTTGGAGTATGTTTTCCTAACCTGCCTCAGTGGAAGATGTAACCCTGCAGGTGTTTGTTCGCCTCAGCCGTAAGCCATCACTCACAGCCATGCTGACCTTCGTTAACAACATCTGCGGAGGATAGGACTGGGTTAAGTTCTACTGAGCTCTTTCTTCAAACAAAGTTGTAATCGAGGTCTGGTATATAAAAGATCCCCGAGAGCCTGCGCTGGCAGAGCCAGGCACAGACAGACATAGATGTCTGCAGCCCCATCCTCACTCCACCCCCAGCTGTCTGTCCATCCCCATCCTCCACTTCCAGCCTCACTCCACCCCCAGCTGTCACTCCACCACGAGCTGTCTGTCCACCCCCAGCCTTACTCCACCTCCAGCTGTCTGTCCACCCCCAGCCTCAGCCCACCCCCAGCTGTCTGTCCATCCCCCAGCCTCACTCAACCCCCAGCTGTCTGTCCACCCCCAGCCTCACTCCACCCCCAGCTGTCTGTCCGCCCCCAGCCTCACTCCACCCCCAGCTGTCTGTCCATCCCCCAGCCTCCACCCCCAGCCTCACTCCACCCCCAGCTGTCTGTCCACCCCCAGCCTCACTCCACCCCCAGCTGTCTGTCCATCCCCCAGCCTCCACCCCCAGACTCACTCCACCCCCAGCTGTCTGTCCACCCCCAGCCTCACTCCACCCCCCAGCTGTCTGTCCATCCCCCAGCCTCCACCCCCAGCCTCACTCCACCCCCAGCTGTCTGTCCACCCCCAGCCTCACTTTACCCCCAGCTGTCTGTCCACCCCCAGCCTCACTCCACCCCCAGCTGTCTGTCCACCTCCAGCCTCACTCCAACCCCAGCTGTCTGTCCACCTCCAGCCTCAGTCCACCCCTAGCTGTCTGTCCACCTCCAGCTGTCTGTCCACCCCCAGCCTCACTCTACCCCCAGCTGACTGTCCATCCCCATCCTCCACTTCCAGCCTCACTCCACCCCCAGCTGTCACTCCACCCCGAGCTGTCTCTCCACCCCCAGCTGTCTGTCCACCCCCAGCCTCAGCCCACCCCCAGCTGTCTGTCCACCCCCAGCCTCACTTTACCCCCAGCTGTCTCTCCACCCCCAGCTGTCTGTCTACCCCCAACCTCACCCCCCCAGCTGTCTGTCCATCCCCAGCCTCACCCCCCACCAGCTGTCTGTCTACCCCGAACCTTACCCCCCCAGCTGTCTGTCCACCCCCAGCCTCACCCCCCACCAGCTGTCTGTCCACCCCCAGCCTCACTCCACCCCCAGCTGTCTGTCTACCCCCAACCTCACCCCCCCAGCTGTCTGTCCACCCCCAGCCTCACCCCCCACCAGCTGTCTGTCCACCCCCAGCTGTCTGTCCACCCCCAGCCTCACTCCACCCCGAGCTGTCTGTCCACCCCCAGCCTCACTCCACCCCCAGCTGTCTGTCCACCCCCAGCCTCACCCCCCAGCTGTCTGTCCACCCCCAGCCTCACTCCACCCCCAACCTCACCCCCCCAGCTGTCTGTCCACCCCCAGCCTCACTCCACCCCCAGCTGTCTGTCCACCCCCAGCCTCACTCCCCACCCAGCTGTCTGTCCACCCCCAGCCTCACTCCCCACCCAGCTGTCTGTCCACCCCCAGCTGTCTGTCCACCCCCAGCTGTCTGTCTCTAGTGCTCTCCACGTGCCAGAACTGCAGTTGTTTCCCAAGAGTGTGTTTCCGAGTTGCTGCTCTACCAACTCTCTTTATATATTTCTGAGTTTAACAAAACACTTTAATTAAAAAAGATTGATGTTTAAGTATGAAGTTTAGTGCCCTCTCAGGAAGAAGCAGGCAAATGTTCACACGGTGCAGCTCTGGGATTCAGCCTCCCCTGGTCATGGGCACTGTGCGTCTTAGGGACAGGCAGCGGCCGGCTTCTCCCGAGCCTAGTGAGCAGTGTCTATGTAACAGGCTTTGTGGACCACTAAAAGCAAGACTGGGCCCCAGGCACCTTGCACCTCCTATGGTGCCAGGAAGGCCTGCTTTGTTCAGCCCCCTGCCTCGGGCTATGAGCTTTCTAAACTGCAGGAATCCCAGAGGATTTGGCCGTGTCTCTGGCACAGTCCCTAAGAGAGAGCAGGTGTCTGTAGACTCCTGCATGACCTCTGCTAGCCTGTTTCCGAGCCTGTTTCTCAGTGAGCGCTGTGGAGGGATGTGGAGCAGGCCTGGTCAGCTGGAGGGAACAGTGCAGGCAGGTCTGAGGTATGCACTGGGGCTGGAGGAGGGGGCCGAGGTCAGTCAGCAGCATCTGTCATGGGCCCTGAGGGAGAGTGGTGCCACATGTGTCTCCAGCTGTCACCTCTGCACTGTTAAGAGAATGGGGCTGTCAGACCTCATCCAACAGAATGATGTTTTTTGTTCATAAACAAAAATAAATATGAACACTTTTTTTTTTTGAGACAGAGACTCAACTGTTGCCCTGGGCAGAGTGCCATGGTGTCATAGCTCACAGCAACCTCCAACTCCTGGGCTCAAACTCTTGCCTCATTTTTCTATTTTTAGCAGAGACAGGGTCTCGCTTTTGCTCAGACTGGTCTCCAACTCGTGAGCGCAAGCAATCCACCCATCTCGGCCTCCCAGAGTGCTAGGAAATATGAACACTTTAATTATATTATGTAACCTAAAATAGATAACAAAATTATCAGGTGAGTTAACAAAACACTTTAATTATTTTGTGTAACCTAAAATAGATAACAAAATTATCAGGTGAGTTAGTAAAAAAAAAAGCACTTTAATTATTTTGTGTAACCTAAAATAGATAATAAAATCATCAGGTAAGTTCAAAAAAAAAAAAAAAAAGAAAACAAGGGTAAAATCAGACCAAAAAAAATAGCTGTGTCTCATCCGATGTTAAACATGAATCAAGTTCTTAATCTCCAGGTGTCTACACTGCAAACAATTGAAAGAGGCCAGGGTTATCTGAAAAGGTCTCTCTTTTAGATTCCTTTTCAGAGACCTTTAATCACAATTTCTAACCTCCAAAATAACTAATTTGGTTAGACACTGGTACAGTTCTAGCCGAGCTTCATGGAACAGTGTGAAGTGGAGGCTCGGGCTGTCTGTGAACTCAGCCATGCCTGTCCAGGGCTTCATAGCGGCCTGGCCCCAGCAGGGGATCACACTCCAGCTGACTGTCCCAGTGCTAGTGGGACACGGAGAAGGACTGGGTGCTCAGTGGTCGTTCCTTGAGGCCAGACCCTGGTATTTGACTTTCAAGAATGAAAATGAAAAAGTGAAAATTGAATTAGGAAGTCTTATGCTGGGATTTGACCTCAAGGACTGACCACCTGGCACCTGGGAAGGAAGTCTGTGAATCATCAGCAGTAAATAATAGTCCATCAAAAATTAGCCATTTGGGCTGGAGGAAGGTTAGACAGGCCTGGAGAGGGACGCTGAGGACAGGGAGCTGGAGGAGTCACAGCACAGAGGGACCCCAGAGACAGCTGCTGTCACCCAGGAGGACAGACCTTGTGGGCACGTGTCCTGGGGAAGTGTGGTTGGGTGGGGAAGTGTACCCCCTCAGCACAAAAGGGGAGCGGGGTTAAGTTTTCCTTGGACTCTGCCTTCCAGCTGACGGGGCTGTGCTCATGTACGTTGGGGGTGGCATTCCACTTTGCCTTGCCGGTGGCGGGATCTGTGGGCATCACAGGCCTCTGTCCCCAGTGCCCACTGTGTGCTGTCAGCCAGCCCTTCACCCAGTCACAGGCACTGTGCTTGGTGACAGGAATTTTTCCCGCTGCCTTATCTCCAGGTCTGGTAGGACCAGAGGGTACAGGGTCCAGATTTTCTAGCTGGAGGAAGCCAGGCCATGGTGAGAGCCTGACCATTCCAGACCTTTGTGAGGGGTTGGCACACAGGGGTCCTGACGCCTAGGCCCCAGCAGTGTTGAGAGCATGCCGTGGGCTGGCGCTGCTGATACTCTCCCATGGTGCTGGGGAGACCTCGGATGCTGGTGATCAAGTTTTTATTATTCCCAGTGAAGGTCAGAACCGTGCTGTCTGCAGGTGTCAGGATGGACTTTGTTGAAGCAAGAGGTGAAATCAAGTGTCTGGGGTGGAAAGAGGTTTTTCTCTGCTCTGGGCTCTGTTAGCTGTGGTTGTGTCCAGATTCTTTCTGGACATCTACAGGTGTGCTCCAGTGCTAAATTTAGCTGCCTTTGAAATCACAAAGAGGGCTCAACAAGTGATGTTCTCTTCTACCAGCAAAGCGAACAGTTACATAATTCAGTTGCTGGGGCAGGCTCTGAAGCCCTGTGGCCCAGGGTCAGAAGCCCAGCTCGGCGACCGCTGGCTGCCCGTGGGACTTTGCTGGGGTGCTGAACCTTGCTGTACTCTGTTCCTCAGCAGTAAACCGAGGGCAGAGTTATCCTTGCCTCGCAGGGTTACTGTGAAAACTCAGTGAGTTAATCTGTGGAGGGGAGCTGGCACAAGGAAGCCTGGATAATTACTTATTTGCTGTGATTTCTAATGATCAGTCACCCACACAAAGCTGGAAATCCTCAGTCACCCCATTGGCTTCACTGGGTATTGGGTTCAGTGCAGATCATGTTGGTTTTTTAGGGGCATCTTCCTTGTAAGGGGCTTGAGCCTCACTCCACTGCTCCCTGGGAATATATCTAGCTCTTTCTAAAGCACTGGTGATATGGGAGGTGCTATGTGCAGGGCCCCATTGTTCCATGGGTCCCAAAGACTCAGGGCCACAGCCTACCCCAGCCTAGACAGTGCCATTCTGTGTGAATTCCACGAGAAGGATGGTGTGGTGCCCTTGGTGTCAGGAGATGGAGCTGATGGCTCCCGAAGGAATCCCAGGGAGCACCACGGAACAGTGGTCTGCCAAAGCCCTCCACTCCGCACTCAGATCAATACACGTATGGGCTTCTCGTAAAAGAATTCTATATTCACACCTGAATGTGAGACATTGTCATTTGTTTTTTAAAGTAATTTAATACAGTGATAGTGATTTTCAAAACTTGAAAAGTCACCCGTGGAGCATTTAAAATGCACACACAGGGGTTCTATTGCTGAGAAGCTGCTCTGTGAGGTCTGTCAGGAAAACTCAGGTATCTACATAGCAAAAAATTCCTGGTATGAGCGACCAGAGAAAATAGCCTCTTATCGCTGCTCTTGTTTTCGTTATCCCAACAACCTTTGAGAGAGACTTGGACAGACTGGAGCCAAGTATTTAGGGCTGAGATTTGCTGGAGGCCACAGAATCAGTGAAGGGATTATGCGGTGATTACAGCTGTCTCCTCCAGCCAGCACCTCCTAAATCCCAACAGCTCACCCAGGAACATGTCAGAATCCGACTTCTCGTGTTTGGGGTTCCACAGGCCCCTGTGGGACTTCAGCATCTGCAGGTGTTGGTGTCCACAAGGGTTCCTGAAACCAACCCTCTGTAAACGCTGAGAGATAGCTGGATCCTTCACAGCACAGCTGCACAACAGCTGGGCTTCCCCCTGGTATCTGCTTCATGAGGGTCTCAGATATTTCTAAGGTTCTGTCCCTCTTCTTTTGTCACACATGTCCAGGTGTGTGGGCAGAGGACACAGCCCTGGCATGCTGCTCACAGCTTCATTCCTCATTCCATCAGCCAGGACCCAGGTGTGCCGTGCCATGCAGCTTTCCCACATGACATCTGGGTGATGTCAGCTCCCGACATTTTCCCAAGGAAACAGCCCAGTTTGCTGAACACATTCAGTAGTTCCCACTGCTGTTATAACCATGTGGGAATGAACTCTAAGTAGTGAAGATTCTCAGTATTTAGAGTTCATTATGGTCATTAACCATGGTCATTAACAGCAGTAGGAACTACTGAACGTGTTCGTGTGTGTATGAAGCCTAGGTTTTTCCTGACATTTCATTTTAGCATTGCTACCATCTAGTCAGCTGGTTATTTATCTCCTTTTGTATAAGGATAAAAAAAACTAAGATTCAGAGAATTTCAGTGACTTCTGATGGCCACACCCCTGAGAAATAGGGGGCGAGGCCAGAGGACTCACATTCACTCCTCAACTCCGAGTCCAGGATTATGTGATCAGTCAGCGGAGCCACCCAGATACCAGAAACCCCACCAACCTTGGAGGGGAACAAAGCTGGGACCAAAACTCAGAGGTTGTGCCTGGCGTGTTAGTGTAATTTTTCCTATTACAGAGCGATTCTTACTGCTTCCAGCATACGGTATTATCATGTGGACTATAGTCTTAGGGCTTTATGGACTAGAGGGGGAAAATCAGTTAAAAGTTGCTGAAAGGTTTTATGATTACCCAGCAGAAATACGGACCTTTTTTTTTTTTTCTTTCTGAAATCTGTTCATGCCTCTCCTGAGAGCCTTCTCTCTGCAGGGCTCACAGAAGAGTCCGTCTTCCCCAGATCGCAGCGATCTGCGATCTGGGGAAGACGAGTCCCCAGTGAGTACAGTAATTAGGAATATTATCCCTCATCCAGAAGAGGCCTTTGCGTGCCAGCTAACTCCCAGACAAATCTTCTCCACTGTTGTTTTCCTCTTCAACAAGCCATAGGTAGGTATCTTTCAAATCAAGTTTTGATCCCACTGTAAGTTGATGACTTTTCTGGAAGCTGATCTCACTGTAAGTTTCTGACTTTCTTGGAAGCAAGTCAGTCTGTAGCAGGTGGCATTTCTTCTCTCCTTAGCTGCCTCTCCCTAACGGTAATATCTGTGTATGTTGAGCCCAGCTGAAGCCAGGTTCTCTGAGAGTCCAGAGCCTGCATCACACCTGGGGACCTGCCATCTGTCAACAGCACGTGGCCCCAGGGCATCTCTGCAGCCTGACCAGCCAGCCCAGGGCTTCCAACTGTGAGCTCCTCTCTTGAGAGGACAAATGATGGTATCCAGCACTCACCTTGGCCTGATGACCTCTGAAGGCTGAGGCTCCAGGCCCGAGTGAGTCATCCCTGACCCTCTGCCCTGGCTCCGTGCGAGGTGCCCCCAGCTCTGCCCGACTAGCCTCGTGCTATTACAGTGGAGAGCAGAAGCCCTGACCACTCCATGAGAACCATGATGTTCTCTCTCCATTCCCAGCATGGCTCACTTTCAATAATTAGATACCAGCTCTTTAATTCTTGCTATCCTTTCAGGAGAAAAAGGACAGTCCTCTCTTCCTTACTCTGCTGTGCTATTCTGTCTCACTCCAGAGGCGGCTGCCAATTTCTTGCCCCAGAATCAGCCCCTCAGCCATTAAAAGATTAAGGATGTAGCTAAATTGTACAACCCAGGCATGTAAACACCTGAAGTGCATGAAGCCATGTTCTTAGACACTTGTAGAAAACTAGAACTTGGTAACTGGGCATTTCATCCTACTTCCTGCCTGACATGAGGAAGATGATTTGCCCGAGTCCTGTAGGGAGCTACAGCTGAGCCTGGATGTCTTTCCACTCCTGCAAGCAGCTGTGTTATACCGCCTGGCTAGGAGCAGTGTGTGGGAGAGGCAGCATGACTGACTTGCCTCAAAGGAGGCCAGTCCTGCTTAGCTTGAACAGGGCTGAACATTGCCTGCAGTTGAAGGCCTCTAATAAGGAATACAGATCAGCTTAACCTCTCCCCCATAGCCGGGCAGTGCTTCCACCACCTTTCAGAAGCTGAACTCGGCGAACCTGTGCACCTGACTTTCACCTGAGCTGTATCAGGAAGGTGGTTTATGGGCGGGTGAGGCTGAAGCCCAGAGAGGCCCTCGCATGTTGCAAAATGAAACGGAGTCCAGAAAACTCACTGGTCCAGACCAATATTCAGATCTTGTCTAAAATAACAGAAGTTGGAGTCAAGCTCATCAATTAAACCAGAATCATTTATTTATCATAATACCTACTGCCTGTGGATCAAATGATTTTTCATGAATTAATGAGTTCATCTACTTGCTTATCAATATTTTTTATTTTAAACTAGAAAATACAACTGAGGATTCTATTTTGTTCTCAAAGTCTACTTTTCTATTGCACCAATTCAGATGGCAACTAAGGACTAGACTACAGAATGGTTCTCTTGCTAGTTTATTTTTTAAAATGGGCTTTTATTTTTATTAGCCATGACTGAAGGACGCTTGTCTTGGGGAAATTCAAACTGAGGTCATTGAAGCGGCTTAGAGTTTGGAAATTTTTATAAAACCCAACTGTGCAGTTGGATTGCATTTGTGCTAAGAATAGTTTTTCATGCCAGACTTATGCCAAATTCCATTTGGTTCCTGGCAGAAAACCCTTGAAGAATGGTATTTGGTTTTGTTTATTTGGCATTTCAAATGCTGAGCCATCTGGCTCCCATCCCAATCAGAAATAGTCAGAACTGGAAGTCAGAACTTCACTGGTAGTAGAGTGGAATCATCTGGGCATGGCAGCCCCCGGCCTAGGCCCCCAGAATGTTGTCAAGAATGCTGTTGAGTGCAGGGCAGCCTTTAGGGTGGCACCACTGTGCCCCTTGTGTTGTCATGCTGATTGATGTGTTCACCTACTCCAAGTCACAAATGGTTCTCTTTTTTCCCTTTGCCAAGAAAGAAAATCCTAAAAAATAACTCCCTCGATTCAACTCTGTTCCTGACAGCTTGCAGATTCCATCCACAGAATTTCCACTTGGGCAAAAAGTAATGGTGGGACAAATAACTGCCCTACTTTCTTCTTATTTTATTTTTTATTTTTACCTATATATGTGTTCATTAGGTTTCCACTTTTTGCCTTCACAAAATTAAAAAGGCTTAAAGTTTAACAGCAATAACAATGTTTAAGATAAGGACTAGAAACAAAAACCTCGTAAAGAACGAATGAAGATAAATACATTCAGAAAAGAAATCAAATGATTGCTACAACAAAGTATTAAGCAATAATAATAATAGTAATGCAAAGAAAGCAACATTCACATTGTCAAATAAGAGTATGTCTATTATAGAATGCCTCGACTCCTAGGTTCAGTATGGAGTCATCAATCAGCCTCTTATTATTTTTTTTTCCGAAGTCTCAAAGAATGGACAACTAATATTTATAAATAAAAATAAAAGATAATTTCAAAAAACAAATCATGCCAAATCCCATATATAATAGAAAAAGAAGAAATACTTCAAAATCATTCCACTTAATCTAGATAACTGCCCTACTTTCTAGCCATGAAAAATGCATGTGTGGAACCTCCCATTCCTGATGGAAATGAGAACTTGTATTTTCAGCTGCTGTTTGTATCAGGGATCCCACTGCTTGATTTGTAGTGTTTTAGACTAAAACTCTGAGCTGTGTTTGGATCATTCCGTGGCACAGTGGGCAGCTGAAATCTAAGCTCACCAGGGAGCACAAAACGATGAACCGTTTTTAAGTGGGCTATGAGGCCTAAACATATAAATCTCAGTTCATGGACATTAAAATGTCAAAAATGATAAAAACTGATTTGTCTTTTCACTAAGAAGATTATGTCCATGACAAGACATATCAATCTTATGTATTATTATGTCTGCCCAAACTGTCCTCTCTCACTTAAAACAATATTTGTTTGGAAGCAGTGGTTGACACTGGCAGCCAAATATATTAACAAAAAAAGTAAGTTTTTAAATAAAATGCTATTCTCTAGAAGTGAAACTAAGAGAATTGCTAAATGCATTCTCGAGACTAGAATTGGGAAGTTTAGCACTGGGAAAGACCAAAGGAATAATGGTAACCATCCTTTATTTTATAGATGAGGAAACTGAGGTTCAGAGAATCAGGATTTCTAATATCACAGAACTAGTACATTGGAGAGCTGGTCTTAAAACCTGTAAATAGGGAGTCCCGTGTTAATGTTCATATAGTGAAACATTACAAGATGATGGAAATAATGGCAGCAGCAAAAGCAGATATCACTGAGCACCTTCATGTATAGTAGTTAGTTAAATTATAACAAAAAAAAGCACAAAGTAGATATTATCTCCATTTCATAGATGGTGAAACTCAGACTTTAGAAACATCAGGTGACTTTCCTGGGGTCACACAGCATAAAGAGTGGAAGCCAGGTTTAGTATAGGATGGTCTAACTAGAGCAGTGGTTCTCACCTTCCTAATGCTGCAGCCCTTTAATACAATTCCTATGGGTTACAACCCACAGGTTGAGAACCGCTGAACTAGAAAGTCGGTTTTGTTATTTTCTTTCCTCTATAGGAGAACTCCTTTTTGTTGTCTTTTTTTTTTTTTTTTTTTTTGCAGAAGCAGAAACTTTCCATTAAAATACACTAATGATCAAATACCTAAATGAAAGACCTAAAACTGTCAACATTTTAGAAGAAAACATAGGCATACATCTAATATGAAACAGAACCAAGTAGAAATCATAGAACTGAAAAATACAATATCTGAAAATAAAAACATTGGTTGTTTCTTGGATACTTTCAGGATAATACCTAAGAAATTGTTTCTTAGGTATTATCCTAAAAGCACAAATAATAATGAAAAAAAGAAATACATTGGACTTTATCACATCAAATACTATCAATGAAGTGAAAGGACGAACCATAAAATGGAGGAAAATTTTTTTACAAATTGCATATCTGACAAGAGACTTGTATCTAGAATATGTAAAGAACACTCTATATTTCAATAATAATTTCCCAACTAAAAATGGGAGGCATTGTGTATACCTTTTCATTTAAATCATCGATAGTATATCCCAGCTGTTGCAAAGTCCTTGCCTTGCCATTTCACCCATCATCTTTTAGTCTATGTGTATGGAATGATTTTGTCCTGATTATCCTTAGTATCTAGTCTTTTTAAAGTCTAATAACATCAATTGAATGCAGCACATTTTTGGATTTTATATTGTTGAGAACCTGAATTTTTTAAATTCCTCAGTTTTGCTCTGGAGGAAGTGAAGTTACTGGCTGGTGAGTTCAGTCCTGCCACAGCTTGTTTTGTGGCTTTGTCAGAGCAGATCTAGATCAGAGGTCTGGGCACCAGCCCCACACGTTGCAGAAGCTTCCACAGTCCCTCCCTGGTTTCTGGTGCTCCCACCATTGAGGCCACTGCTCCTGAATGGTCCCCACCTCCCTTTGCTGCAGAGGGAGCAACCCTAAGCAGAGAGTGACACAAGCAAACATCTTGCCTCCTGCTTCCCTCTCCTCCGGGGCCAGAGCCCCATAGTGTCTGCAATCCACTTCTGAAAATGTTCACTTTATGTATTTTGTCCAGTGTTATAGTTGTTTTCAGTGAGAGGCTCCAGTCTGTTTACTTCTCACTCCATTATGAGCTGAACCACAAATCTCTCTACTTTTTAATCATTCTGTTTTAGATATATTTAAGCACTTTGCAATGTTTAAATTCTTTAATGGAAAGACATTTGAGATAAATAATAAAATCAATAAAACATTTAGTCTAGTGTATATTCCTTAAAGAAACGTCAGGCTCAACAAGTGTAGGTCTTCAACAAGTGTAACTGTCCTAGGAGTTAAGAAGTAGGTACAACCAAATATTGTTAAAATAGGGAAAATCTACTTGCATAAATCTCTCACCATTGTACTGGGTCAGATGGTAATGTTTAGACAAATACTGCAAAGTTCTTACTTATGGGTGTGAATGTTTAGAAACTGTATCTGTGTAATAGGAATTACACAGGCGAACAATTTGGAGCACATTCTGTTGTCTTTATCTTCTAATTTTTGGACTATACTATATTCCCGCCTCAGTTTCCTGTCCAGCTGGCATGTAACATGCTGTGCCTCCCTCTCACTTGTTTAGAAAATTCACCAGGACTGTAACAGGCATAGAACATAGGCTATATTCTTGGGTTCATTCAAATAGGTCTTCTGTCCTGTGGCTTTAACCAAGTGAAGTCTGAGCCTGCATCTGGCCCTTGTCACTCTGTGAGGGGCAGGAAGTTGGAGACTGTCTCCTCACTGTCCTCCCCAGCCTCCCTTTGTCACCTGGGGCTTCCACTTACAAGTCTCTGTCTTGCCACCACACCCTCCAGGGTCCCCCTGGCCTGTATAGCTCTCTCCAGGTTCAGAGACTAATCTACTAACTTCAGGAGGGCGCTAGGGCTGAGCTGGCCCAGTGTGCTTTAGAAAGGGGAGTTAAGTAAAGATGCCCAGATGAAGCAGCAGTCTTGCGAGCTGGCTCAGAGTGGTGAGGCCTGCAGGAATACTGGGCTGGCACAGAAGTTTTTCCGGCCATAGCACATCTTTGTCCAGCACAAGCTTTCCCACCTCTGCCCTGACTTACATAATGTTTCAAATGTATACAAGCTTCAGGCCTTCCTCACCTGTGGTTACAAATATGCTGTTCACCACCTCGATCTTATCTACACAACATGTGGGCCAGCCGTTGTGCTGCAGTTCCTGGTTCCTCCCTTCCTTCCATCTTACGTCCCTCCACACCCTACAAACTAAACCTCTCTTCAGATATGTAGTATGTCTCCTCAGGATAATGACAATTCTGGTCCTGAAGAACTGAGATAAAGCAGTCACTCAGGATCCCATTAAAGGTCAAAGCACCTACTTCTTAATCTCATGAAACCTGCACGATAATGATGGGTATTTATTAAACTCATTAGTTCTGGGTCTCAGGATATGCCTTTAGAATGATCCAATTTTTCATTCAGACACTTCAACTTCACTAAATGAGATGCTGGAGAAACTACTTTCCCGTGGACGTCCTTGCTGCAGATGAGCCACTGGCCTCACACGTCCTTGCTCCAGATGAGCCACTGGCCTCACACCCAGGGGAGTTCAGAAGACTGTGCCACCCACCATCTCCTCTGCCCTCACCTTTCTGCCTTCATTTTAATTTACTGTCCAGCCATGTTTGCACAGCTAGCCTCCATCTGAGGCTCTCTCTTCTGATGTTCCTTCTTATGGTCTGGCACCCCAATTTTCCATTTCTGGAACTGGTTCTGCCTGACCATGTTGGCCTCTTAGTGGTGATATACGTGCAGCTCCAATACTTTTCGTCCGCCTTCTGCTTTCTGGATGCATTTTATCCCTGCATGAGCTCTCTCAATTCCACAGTCTTACACCTGTCATGTGGTGTGACTCCCACTCATCTCCAGCCTCGTCCCCATTGGTGGTCACCAAACCCAGTTTTCAGAATGCCCACTGCCCGCTCCACTCTGATGTCTAAACCATCCTCACTCATCTGCACTCAAAAGAGGGCCCTCCTGAAACCGTTCTCCACCAGACTCTCACCTCAGCCAATGGGGTGAGAGTGCACAGACAGCATCAGTTGTGGGTCAGCCCTGACACACCCTGCCAGACTTGACCTTCTTTTGTGCACCACAGACTGAAGCTCCTTGCTGCAACCCGTTCTCCATGAGGAAGTAAACGAAGACCATCCCACTGACAGCAAAAAAAGCTATTTGTTTGGATCTTGTTGTAGCAAGGGACTCAGCCAAGGTTATACAGAGTGTGTTCTGCTGATGCTCCTGGCAGCTCCTTCTCCATTCTCTTTGTCAGGCTATGGATTAAGCCACTAAGTGGAACAGTTGCTCCACCCCAGTCTGAGACTAGTATTGCAAGAGAGCTGGAGCTGTCCTGGGGCCACCAACAGGAACTGTGGCTGCCAGGGGGCTGGTGCCCTCCAGACAAACACTTCTCCTTCCTCTAGATCCCCAGTCAGAAGGCCACGGACAGGAGACCACTCACTGATGCAGCCCAGCAGGTCAGCCTCCCAGGTGCAGAGCAATGAGGGTGACTCCAGGCACACCCTGCTGAGGCCCAGGTGCAGAGCAGTGGAGTGGGGGGACCCATGGCACACCCTGCTGAGGCCCAGGTGCAGAGCAGTGGAGTGGGGGGACCCATGGCACACCCTGCTGAGGCCCAGGTGCAGAGCAGTGGAGTGGGGGGACCCATGGCACACCCTGCTGAGGCCCAGGTGCAGAGCAGTGGAGTGGGGGGACCCATGGCACACCCTGCTGAGGCCCAGGTGCAGAGCAGTGGAGTGGGGGGACCCATGGCACACCCTGCTGAGGCCCAGGTGCAGAGCAGTGGAGTGGGGGGACCCATGGCACACCCTGCTGAGGCCCAGGTGCAGAGCATTGGGGGGTGGTGACCCATGGCACACCCTCCTGAGGTCCAGGTGCAGAGCAGTGGAGTGGGGGGACCCATGGCACACCCTCCTGAGGCCCAGGTGCAGAGCAGTGGAGTGGGGGGACCCATGGCACACCCTGCTGAGGCCCAGGTGCAGAGCAGTGGAGTGGGGGGACCCATGGCACACCCTGCTGAGGCCCAGGTGCAGAGCAGTGGAGTGGGGGGACCCATGGCACACCCTCCTGAGGCCCAGGTGCAGAGCAGTGGAGTGGGGGGACCCATGGCACACCCTGCTGAGACCGAAGTGCAGAGCAGTGGGGGGTGGTGACCCATGGCACACCCTCCTGAGACGGAAGTGCAGAGCAGTGGGGGATGGTGACCCAAGGCACACCCGCCTGAGGCCCAGGTACAGAGCAGTGGGGGGGGTGACCCAAGGCAAACCCTTCTGGGGCCCAGGTACAGAGCAGTGGGGATGGGGGTGACCCAAGGCAAACTCTTCTGGGGCCCAGGTACAGAGCAGTGGGCGGGGGGGGGTGACCCAAGGCAAACTCTTCTGGGGCCCAGGTACAGAGCAGTGTGTGGGGGGGGGTGACCCAAGGCAAATTCTTCTGGGGCCCAGGTACAGAGCAGTGGGGGGGTGGGGGGGTGACCCAAGGCAAACTCTTCTGGGGCCCAGGTACAGAGCAGTGGGGGGGTGGGGGAGTGACCCAAGGCAAACTCTTCTGAGGCCCAGGTACAGAGCAGTGGGGGGGGGTGACCCAAGGCAAACTCTTCTGGGGCCCAGGTACAGAGCAGTGGGGGGGGGGTGACCCAAGGCAAACTCTTCTGGGGCCCAGGTACAGAGCAGTGGGGATGGTGACCCAAGGCAAACCCTTCTGGGGCCCAGGTACAGAGCAGTGAGGGGGGTGACCCAAGGCAAACCCTTCTGGGGCCCAGGTACAGAGCAGTGGGGAGGGGGGTGACCCAAGGCAAACTCTTCTGGGGCCCAGGTACAGAGCGGGGGGGGGGGGGGGTGACCCAAGGCAAACTCTTCTGGGCCCAGGTACAGAGCAGTGGGGAGGGGGGTGACCCAAGGCAAACTCTTCTGGGGCCCAGGTACAGAGCAGTGGGGGGGGGGTGACCCAAGGCAAACCCTTCTGGGGCCCAGGTACAGAGCAGTGGGGAGGGGGGTGACCCAAGGCAAACTCTTCTGGGGCCCAGGTACAGAGCGGGGGGGGGGGGGGGGTGACCCAAGGCAAACTCTTCTGGGCCCAGGTACAGAGCAGTGGGGAGGGGGGTGACCCAAGGCAAACTCTTCTGGGGCCCAGGTACAGAGCAGTGGGGAGGGTGGTGACCCAAGGCAAACTCTTCTGGGGCCCAGGTACAGAGCAGTGGGGGGGTGTGACCCAAGGCACACCCTCCTGAGGACCAGGTGCAGAACACTGGGGGGTGACCCATGCAGCACCCTCTTGAGGCCCAGGGCACCAGCCTACAGCAGCCTGCCTAGATCCAGCTTCTTCTGCTTCTCTGGCCTCATAAGACCCCTCTTTATTTTGGCAGGAGTGTCCTTCCTAAACGGCTGTGTCACAGATCTTCCCATCACTTAGGTCAGCCCAATGTCACCTCCACAGACAGGCTTTTGCCAGTCGCTATGCCTATAATCCCTCCCACCCCTCCATCACATGACCTGTCACATGATCACTCTGTTTTACTTTCTTCTTAGTATGTGTCACTATTAATGATACATGGAAATAATTACAGATGACCTTTTCATTTCCCCAGTAGAGAAGGACATTGTCTATAAGTATTTTTTGCCATATCTTCAGTATACTTCCTAAATATTTTAAAATTAATATATAAACATTTTTTAAAAATTGTGATATTCCCTTTTTAAAGTAGGCTTATTTGCTTCAGGGATACCAAGTAACCGGCAGGCATAGTAATAAAACATCTGAATTAAGAATCAGAAAACTTGAAAACCAGCCAAAACTGTTGTTCCTTGTTCCTGAGCTTCCGTTTGCCCATCTGTAGATGTTCATAACAGCTTCTCTCTCTTCACAGGATTAGTGAGATGATTAGATGAAATAAGACTTTGCAAATACAGAGAAAAACCATAAATCGCAATGTTATGCTTTTGTTCATTTTACATTGAAATAGCCACTTGGAAAATCTTCCCTGGCAGATTGTAGAGCCAGATGAAATTCATGGGAATGAGGCCGTAGGCAGAAACACCCGGTCTCATGGGACCAGCCGGACACGCAGTGCAGTACGTGGTGGCCAGAGCTGGGTAGTCTGGAACCTGTGTGTCCGTGTCTATCAAGGCAGCACCAGCAGGAAGTGCCCCGTCCAGCTGTGCACGGCCTGAAATGCACTGTGTCTTCAGAGATGGCTTTCTTTGGCATTGGTCATGAATGTCTGTCTCGTTTACTGCAGTACCTGAGAACCCTGCCCAGTGCTGGCACCTGCTAAATGATGCTCAGGAATTGTGGGTTCCATGAGGGAGGGGCGATGGCTGCGGGTGGAGAAAGTGAGAGACAGCACTGAACAGGAATGGAAGTGAGTGTGAAGGACCATTTTTTGCCCATTTTGTGGCATTTCATCTGCTCTCCAGCGAGGTTCAGAGTCACACCTTTACATTTTCCCCTGTATAAGCGGAAGCCATCTTGTCATGGAGCAACTGCCCAGTGCTTGGGAAAGAGAAAAATGGTTCACAAGCTTCCTGAGCTCACAGCCCAGCGTGTCTGGGGTTTTCAATAGAGTGGTAGCCATGACATTGCATAGGAAAACTTCCAGGCAGTTCCCATGCTAAGGGCACAGGGTCACTGTGATATTAAAGGAAGGATTTGTTGCTCTGATACTCAGAGGAAATCAAGGTGAACTTAAACTCATTCATTATGAGCAAGGCTGAGCACATTTGCATGGGCAGAGTGTGAACACAGGCACCTTCCTGCGATCACCTTCTCTCTTGCCGAAGATACCGAGAGTGCCCCAGCCTGTTTATTCTTCCTTAAGAGGGATCCTTTGGGGATGAGAAACAGTTCATGATGGCATTTTTTACCATCATCGCACAGCTCCTTGGATGTCACTTTCCCCCACGTCCTCTGAGTTTCAAGTACAGTCTTTGTAGCAAGTTTGTGGGGGAAATGTGGAAAAAGGCAAAAGAAATACAATAAACAGAGAAAACAGTTTTAGATTCTACACAGAGATGATGAATATAAAGCGCCATCGTGTCTGTTGTCTGCAATGTATTCGTTTAATATTAATCACTCACAAAGAAAAGTGACTGTCACCCTTTTTAAACAAGCCCAGTGTATTCTGGCTGCAAACTTTACATGACTGGCTATTTGTAACATGGCCTATCTTATTAACAGTTTGTTATCTTTTTTAAATTTAATTTTGCGAATAATGAAATGTTTATAAGAAGAAAACAAATATCCTGTCTAAAGCTAGACTCTCCTCATTCCCTCCCATTCCCTCTCACGTTTATCCACCTCCATCACTTTCTCCCCCCCCCTTTCTTGCTCTCTGTCTCTTCAGTTCCAACACCAGCCCCCACCATTAATGCACACAGTCAATCTAGCTTCAATAGTTGATCATTCTTTCTCCAGAGATATTTTACTACAAGGTGGGGAGTGCATGCAAAGCAGTTGTATTGTTCCTCAAATTCCTTCTGCAGTGAACACCGTCATTAAAGAATCGTATCAAGAGGGAACACCTGTATACTGTAGCTGTCTCCACATCCCGAGGATGGCATTCTTCTTGATTTAGTAATAGCTTACAGATCATGAATGAAAATGCGTTGTTCTGCACGTAGGCCCTCACTTTAATAAAATCTTTACTGAGCGACCCTGGCCAATAACAACAACAGATGGCGCTCTGTTAAACTCAGTCTTTCTGTAGGTCATAGCAGGCCTCGGGGAGCTCGTAGGATTCCGTGTGCTCCCCCTTTCCTCTGGTTTCTGCCGGAACTTTTATTGTGGAGTCTGGGTGACTGCAGGGCATCTTGTGCCAGCCTGTCCATGGGGCACATCAACTGTCCACCGTGGTATCTCTTGCTGACCACAGCCTGAGTGTGCAGCTGAACTGACAGCCCAGGTTTCAAATCACACTTCATAAAATTGTATACACACACACGCACACGTACACTCTTAATGCACCAGCTCAGCTGCCTAAGATATGTCAAGATACAGGGTTTGTTTTGGGTTGACTTGTTTACATTCTAAATTCCATGTCTGTGTGTTTTACCTTTGTCTTCAGATCAAAGTGTGATAGAGCTTGTCTGTGGAGAGCTGCGGGGTGGTGTGGGATGAAGGCAGCGACCGGTAGAAGCGGGGGAGCCGGCAGGGTGGTGGGCAGAAGCAGGGGGTGAACGGGAGGAGAAGCTGGCCAGGGGCTTTCAGCTTCGTAGGTCACAAACTTCTAAGCCTCTCATTTTTCAGGGAGTTCTGGGGACCACTAAAGGATTAGCATGAAGCCTCAGGAGGGTGGAGCGTCGGGGTTGGACCAGGTCTTCCTGGCTCTGATCCAGAGCTTTTTTTCTCCTGCTTGGGTGTCACCTCTGTTCCAAGCGTGTTATGTTTTAAGCATTTGGCAAGTTCACCCTTAGTGCTGGGTTTTTCTCTACCATGGTGGACAAGCTTTGAAAATTGCAAAGGAGTTTAAGTAGCATCTGACTTCAGTGAGCTCAAAATCTCTCTGTGGAGATGACCATTCCACAGACAGCTCAGAGACCCCCATGTCATACATCGAGTGTGCAGACACCGACACATCGTCCCACTGCGGGGTGCAGGACAGGGAGGGCCATGAGCCTCTCCCCATAGAGCCTTGGTCTGCAGAGAAGATGACAGAGATACGGGAAGACACCAGATGGAAAGGAAGAGGACGGCCTTCCGGGGAGCCAGGTCATGTCACTGACTGAGGACCAGTCGACAAACACACAGGGTGCTGGAAAGGGGACTGTTCCCCACCAGCTGCACTGACACTCACTTCACAGTGGCTGGTTCCTCCAGGGAGGTGGTCAGTGCTCTGAGGGCACCTGTGTGGGGGTCACCCACGCATCTCCTGAGAGCCCTGTGAGGCTAGCTGGGCCTCACCATTTTCTCCACGTAGGCCAGGAAGTGCCCTACGATCTTAGAGTTTGAGGAGTTGCTCAGCTATAAACAGATTCCCCAGCTTGTCCCTTGCCGGCACTGCCTTGAGTCCTCCTGGGGTCTGTGCTGGAACCAGGAGTGTAGCTCTGCGTGCCTTGCTGTGGCAGAGCCAGAGGTCCCCAGGGTGGGGCTGTCCCCAAGGAGGGACAGTAGCACCCAGACGTCAGATAGGAGACCAGGTGTTTTTGGGCTCCCTTAGCCCACATTGGTCTTCACATAAACACGGGAAAAATCAAGGTGAGAGACGCCGTGGATGCCAAGCTGGGGCAGCCGGCTTTGGGTCCCTCCCTCCCAGTGGACTGAAGAGGTTGGGGGCACAGCTACGTCCCTCAATCTTTACTAGAGACAATTCAGCTCTGCACACTTAGATTCCAACTGTCCCATGTGGTCAGCTTCTGTCCCCTAAGCTCTCCCAGGTCTTGGGCCTGATGCCTCCCTGTGCCCACCCATCACTGGCATTCAATCTACTGGGTCAAGTGCTCAGCGCATCTAGAAACACCTTCACAGACACACCCAGAGATGATGTTTTACCAGACCTCTGGGCATCCCTTAGCTTGGTCAAGCTGACATATAAAATTAACCATCACCATCATTAAGGCCAATTGAGACACATGGCGGGGGTTGGGGGGATTAGGCTGCACTCCCCAGCTGGAGGGGTCCTAGAGCCCCAGAGTTTCTGCTGACCACTATTCTCACCAGGCGAGTAAGACGAGACAAGGTCTTGGCCGTAGAAGGTGAGGAGGAGGTTTAGCTGTGCTTCCACAATGATGCTAATTCAACTTCAACTTTTTTTTTGTTATGGGAACAAAAGTAATAAATTGCTATAACAGTTGTCACCAGCCCTTTCTTTGTGAGAGAATGCTGTTTCTTTAGAAAGATAACTTAAGTTGCTTGAACAAGCAAAGTGAGACTCAGAGATGGTTTGGGCTGCCCCGTGTGGAGAGTGGGGAGCGCGTCTCTGTGTTTTGGGGAGGAGAAGGAGAGGAGGAGGAAGGTGGAGAACAAGAAAGGTGTGAGCTCCGTGTGAACATGGATGTCAGGCACATCTGTAGACTGACCATGGCTTTGCACGAGTGCGTGTGGGGCCTGCAGGTGCGGAAGAAGCTGACCTGGACATCCGGCCCAGCGAGAATTGTATCTTGTCTAATATGTTGGGAAGAGACAGGAGTTGGAAGAGGAGCTGCCCAGCATGAGTGGCCAGGAGGACGTGTGTTTCTTGGGAGTTCAAGGGCATCGGAGGAAGGTTCCGGAATTCCACTAGGACAGGCTGGAGCTTGTCTTAGCCAGATCTCTGAGAACCCAGTGGCCACCTGTTTAGCTGTGGTTTGTGGTGTCGCTAGCTGCTGCCTTCCACCTTCTAACACAAGAGCCAGGGCAGCATCAAGTCCTCCGCCCCTGCAGGGGAAGGGCTGCCTGGAGCTCGAGGCACCGGGCTCTCGTCCTGGTGTACGATGGGGTTTCCTATGGCTTCCTCCTGCCATATGCTGGTCTCTTTGTTCCACTTACACTGATAATTCCATGTGTGGGCCTTAGCTTAGGAGGACTGTACACAGCCCCCTGGACTCAGACAAGGCACAGCCACCCTGGGCATCTTTTATAGTTTTATCCATAGAGTCCACGTGAAGTTGAGACCCCAGCTAGCTGTGCCACTTAGCAAGAGGAGGAGCGATGGCTCTGACAGCAGGTCCTGGGGATGTTTCTACACTCACATCCTGAGGTCTGCGCTCCCCAAATAACGACAAGGGGCACGTTTCCCACAGCCATTTATATCACTACAACATGGGGCTTTGCCACTCGGCTTACTGGAATTGGTACAGTGGCAGCATTGCCTTTGTAATTTTTTAATAACCGTATCACAAAGACACTCTTCAAAAATATTTTAGTTTTTTTGTTACTCAAAAATGGAGAAAATAATTCTAAAAGGTATATATGCCTCTGTTAAAAATAAATCCAAACAGTTCTTTGAAGTTAGGTTGTCAAAATCTTTCCCTGTAGCAATTTTAGTCTGTGTTCTACTACTTCCAAGGGCTGACCCCTGACCTTTGGTGTTCCGATCATTCCGGGAGATATGTTGGTGGCTTCATCTGCCCAGAGAGGAAGTTATGCTGCCCAGAGAGGAAGTTATGCTGCCAGGCTACGGAGTTTCCTTTCCAGCTGTAAAACATCTCTTCATAAAACGTGGCGGTGAGAAGGAATTATGGGAGCAACTATGGCATTTATCACTTGAATTAAAAGACGAAAGCTGGCAAAGAGTCCAGGTATCAATCCACAAATAGCGTCTGTTGTTAGCAGCCTGGGTTGGGAGAATTTGACGAGTTGATTACAAGCATCAGAGCCACTTTTATGTATATTATTTTTCTTGTCACTCACAAATCATATTACAAAAAGATTGATAGTAATTGAGTCAATTGCTGTGTGTACTTAAGGATTGGGCTTTGGAGACATCACAGATTTATTAGATGATCAATTTTATTTTTTTCTTTTCTGTCAATGCTTCTTGGAACACTTATTTCCAAACACAGAAAACCCAAGCTCATCGGAACCAGAACAACAGGCTGAGATTCCAGGGGCTGGCCACAAAAGGTGGTGTACCACCCGGGAAGCCCGGTACTTCTGTGTACAGATTCCAGGGAAGGCATCCCCAGTCGACAGAACCTCCAAAATGCCTTTTCGCTACACACTTTATCCTTTCCTAATGCAGCTCCTGTTGGGGGCTCCTTGGCTGACTCCTCCCTGGATAACTGCACTGGAAGTAAACAGGGTCCAAGCATGTGCGAGTGCCTTGGTGTCCGGGGACAGAAACTGCTGGCTGATGCAGCATGTAACACTTTACTCTAATTCCGGCACCTGGTCCCCTCTTTTAAAGTTTCTGTGTGAGAAAGGGGTGTGAGCCACGGGAGTGCTGAGCTGTGGAGTAGTTCAGCTCAGAAGACACTGTCCCAGGAGGAACGCCCATGAGGAGTGATTATATGTAGAGCTGGGGAGAAGAAAAGGGGAAGGGAAGATAATTTAGGAGGGTGGGAGAGTAGTGAGGGGAGGAATCTGGAGAGTGATGGAGAAAACATTGCCTGGAGTTAAAGTTTCACCGGCATAGACTGTGTTTAAGTAGCTTAGTCAGAATTTCCTTTATCCTGTAGCACTGCTTTTGGTTGTTTATTTACGCAATCCTCTCTACCAGCAAACTCTCAACAATTAATGACCCTAAGTTCAACACAGCCACGAACGTGACTGCCCTTTCTTAGACTAGGGGCTTCGACCTCCTCAGCACTTTAAACATTTCAATTCCCTTGCATACTTATTTTTCGTAAGTGAAAAGCGCATCTTTGTGTTGTAACACAATAGAAGGTTAAGAAATTAGTTTAGTAGGTCATCATTAGCTTGATAAAGTGCATTTAAAAATACATGCAATGCATAGCAGCTAGCAGAATGAACTATTGTATTGCGGAATTCTGTCTGTTCCTTGTGTATTAAGGATGTGCTTACAGTGTCACTGCACAGAATGTATTTCTCATAGTAGATTGCAGTCACAAAAGGTTAAAAGTATTTCAACCACCTTTCTGATCCAGGAAAAGAAGAAAGATGCTGTACAGGAAAGGGTTAACTCAGCAGGCCTGGGCTGCTCAAACCCTGCATGTTCCCGGAAAGGCCAAAGTCAGGACTATCCCTCAGCTGACTCCTGGGAAATGAGGGGCCAACGGGTGGAAGATCCTGCCCAGTACGAGGTTTTCAGTCCTGCAGGTCCTCCATAGCTACAGGACAAACGGCCGGTATGAACTGTGGGCCTGGAGGCTTGGGTAGAGTTCCCTGGTGGGTAACATCATTTCTAGGAGAATTGACTGGTCCGAGTAACTCTGCTAAGAGAGGACATTGGAAGGTTACACCCTGTTTCTCCTGAACTTTGCCCCATGAACTGTTTCTTTTTTTCTTATTTTAAACTGTATCCTTATGCTGTAATATGTCATGGCTATAAGTATAATTCAGAAAAATAAATTTCTTCTGAGTTCTATGAATCCTAGTGAATGACCAAGCCTTGGGGTGGTCTCAGGGACCCCCAATGCAGAGACTGGATCTGAGGCCAGAGAAGCTAAGAGCCTTTTGGGACACACACAATGAGTCTTCACTGGATCAGACGGGGTGGGAGGCTGGAGTTCAGAGTCTACACTGAGGGTGTCCTTTGAGAGGAGGTGGAGGAAGGCATTGGCCTTTTCTCCATTTGTGATGACAGTGGTCCCTGGATTTACTCATTCACATGTCTTTGGGGGATTTAGTTTGATCAGAGCAACAGAAGCTCAGTATCTCTTCCTTTCTCAGTCTCTTATCAAGGGAGTCAGTAGCACGTCACTGCCATAAAATAGCAAAGCTCGTGATGAACTTCATCTCCAAGGGTAGCTGACGTCTTTCATCCGGACCTGTCGTTCTGTCATTAATCAGTAGTGATTAATAAATTGAGTAATATTTCATTTTAAAAATTATTTATAATCACATATTATAAATAAATGAGATAGATCTTCAGAGTCCTCATGAGTGAAAATCGGTAGAAAATAAGAATCCAAGGCCTGAAGAGAAGTTTAGCAAACGCAATTCTCCCATCCTCACTTCGCCGTACAGTTTGCTGGTGTTTCCTTGTTTTGCTTGGGAAAACAATACAAAAGAGGTAAGTCATAAAAGCATTGAAATGTCATTATAATGAGGGATTTCTAAAGGAAATTAAATATAACATGGCTACCTTTTAAAAGTATGAATTCTGTATAGCATCTTAGCAAATAAACTGTCTCATATTGTTAGCTCACCTCTGATCCGGAGACGGAGATGAAGTTTCTGAGAACTCTTCGCTAATAACCGCATCTGAGTTTTGCGACGCTCTTCCTGTTTCTGAACCTTTCTGCATGTTGGTAGCTTACGTGGCTCTCCAGGAGTTTCTTCCCACAGCTGTCCCTCTGAGAGAATACGCAGTGTGAAAACACCCGTCTTCTGGGTGCCAAGAATCCAGCATTCTTTCTTTTTTTTTTTTTATTAAATCATAACTGTATACATTGATATGATCATGGGGCATCATACACTCGCTTCATAGACCATTTGACACATTTTTATCACAGTGGTTAACATAGCCTTTCTGGCGTTATCTCAGTTACTGTGCCAAAACCTTTACATTCTACATCTACCAAGTTTTGCAAATACCCCTGTAAGATGCACCACAGGTGTGATCCCACCGATCCCCCTCCCTCTACCCATCCCCCCTTTCCCACTTCCCCCTATTGTTAAGTTGTAACTGGGTTATAGCTTTCATGTGAGAGCCCCAAATTAGTTTCATAGTAGGGCTGAGTACATTGGGTACTTTTTCTTCCATTCTTGAGATACTTTACTAAGAAGAATATGTTCCAGCTCCATCCATGTAAACATGAAAGAGGTAAAGTCTCCATCTTTCTTTAAGGCTGCATAGTATTCCATGGTATACATATACCACAATTTATTAATCCATTCGTGGATCGATGGGCACTTGGGCTTTTTCCACGACTTAGCTATTATGAATTGGGCTGCAATAAACATTCTGGTACAAATATCTTTGTTATGTTGTGATTTTTGGTCTTCTGGGTATATGCCCAGCAGAGGAATTACAGGATTGAATGGCAGATCTATTTTTAGATCTCTGAGTGTTCTCCATATATCTTTCCAAAAGGAATGTATTAATTTGCATTCCCACCAGCAGTGCAGAAGTGTTCCCTTTTCTCCGCATCCACGCCAACATCTCTGGTCTTGAGATTTTGTGATATAGGCTAGTCTTATTGGAGTTAGATGGTATCTTAAAGTAGTTTTGATTTGCATTTCTCTGATGATTAAAGATGATGAGCATTTTTTCATATGTCTGAAGGCCGTGCGCCTGTCTTCTTCAGAGAAGTTTCTCTTCAAATCCCTTGCCCAGCCTGCGATGGGATCCCTTGTTTTTTTCTTGCTGATGCGTTTGAGTTCTCTGTGGATTCTGGTTATTAAACCTTTGTCAGAGATATACCCTGCAAATATCTTCTCCCATTCTGAGGGCTGTCTGCTTGCTCTGCTTACTATGAAGAATCCAGCTTTCAATACGGAAGGTCCAGGATGAGGCAGGATTGAGGGTGGGAAAAGGTAGAGTTGTGAGAGGTCTGGGCCATGGCCCCTTCCCTCCTGTGTCAGCCTCAGTGGCATAAGATTCCACAATCAAAACACGGGGGCCTGTTGCTGGGGGGGAGGGAGCCCTCAATGGACAGCAGTGAACACAAATTCTCCTTGGGATGCTCTTGTCACAGAGAACCTCTCTGGCTCTTAACGGGCTTTGGCTTCTGTCCTTTTCATGGGACTTTACACTCTCTTCTATGCCAGCTGGAATTTTCTCATCTCCCACCATGCCAGCTTCCTCATATTGTGACCAGTTAGTTTGGGGCATCACCATGATGTAAAAGACAAGCCCTTCCTCCTTATGTTCACACACGCAGTCAGATCTTGGCTGTACATCTTGTCCTATCACTTGCCCACTTCCCTGCTTGTGATGTGCATTCAACACATTTCACTTTTAAATCCAAAAAGCATCATTCAACCCTGCGTCCTTACAGAGATAAATCTAAATATCCAGGTTCATAGATCACTCGACCTTTCACCTTTTCCTGAAACCCAATTTAATTTCTTTCCCGACACCCTAGTTTTCATAATTTCTTATTGGAAAAGGCTCTGTGTCTTTAGGTGATTTTGTCTCTTCACCTTTTACTTAGAGTACAAATAATTTTATGCATATAATCTTTCACTGTTCCAAAAATATGATTTCCAATATGAGGACAAATAGTTTCCATATTTCATTTATTAAACACAAATCTCACCAATGTAGACAACATTTTTCCTCTCCAAGTGTCAAGGATATCAAACTTGTGACCTTTATACACAGGGCGATTTCTTTTCTCTCTCCAGCCTTGACTCTCGTTCAAAGCTCAAGTTGATTCCTCTTTTCTCCCCTCTCTGGGGGGTAGCTCCTTGCAGTCTGGGCCACCAGGCCTGTGTTTCTGGCGTCAGGTGAGCTTTCTCCTTTGGGCAGTGTGAGTTAGTCCTGTGAGGGCCTCCTCTGCAGGGTCTTCACTTTTCCCCTGGGTCTCCCTCCCTCCCTTTTCCTTCCTCAGGCCTGTGTCCACCCTGCTACTGTTCTTTCCCATGGGCTTTGCCGCTCCACGACTGGGCCGGCTCCTTAAGACTCCACCTGCATTACCCAGCTCCCTGTCTTGATCTGTTCCAGCTGCCATAAAAATACCATAGACTGGGCAGCTTATAAGCAACAAAAATTGATTTCTCCTACTCTGGAGGTTGGAAGTCCAAGATCAAGGAACGGGGAGATCGTTGGGGACCTGCTTCCTCAGCAATGCCACCTTCCCACTGTGTCCTCACATGGCAGGAGGGCCCAGGGGTCCATGGCTTGGAAGAAGGCCAAGTCTAATGTCAAACTTAGCTGCCCTTCAGCATATCTGTAGTTTTGGAATTACCTGTAACCAATCAAAACTGCAGATGTTTTCATATCACAGTGGCAATTTCACATATATCAAAGTGCAGTTTACTCTGAATGCTAATTCAAGTCATGGTAGTTTTTGGAATTGTGGGCAGCCACTCAAGCAATCGAGTTTCTAGGGCTCCACCCTCAGCAGCCATCGCTGGCAGAGCCTCAGATGGCCTTTGAGTTTAACTATAGTTTAACTCATCAGCCTTTAGAGAGTCCAGGGCTTCTGGAGACTAGAGCAACTTTTCCTTATAAAGTAAGATCTGAAAATGTGCACTGTTTATAATTATGCATCTTTGCAAAACAGGAGTTCTGTTCTTATAATCATTGAAACAAAATGTGAACGCTGGATACCCTTTTTGACAGGCAAGTGAAGGGAATGGCCAGGCAGGTGTTTGGAAGGGGACAGCACAGGGGGAGGGCAGCTAGTGTGGATGGTCCAAAGCATGGACTGTCCCTGAGGAATAGCCAGGAAGCCTGGGCAGTGGGGCCTGAATGAAGGAATAGGAAGGAAATTAGCTTAGCAAGGTAGTGAAGCACATTAACTTTGTACTGCCTTGGGAGCGCCAATGTTATTTTATTTAAATCTTGTTTTCTTGTCAGAGACAGCCCCACAGTAAAATGGTATTTGTTTACCTAAGCTAAAACAGCCATTTCACTGATATATTTTAAAATAAAAAAAAATACTTGAACTTGCCTGTGTTTTAAATGCATTGTGAGTCATTAATACAGCAATATAAATGAGTTTTATTTTTGTATATTTATGACTATGTTTCAAAATAATGCATTTTCTTTGTAATCTGATTTATTAAAATATATTCAAATATGAGATTCTGAGAAATGAAATATAAGCTTCACCAGATTGCCCTAGGGATTCAATTTATGTCTTATTTTTGTCTAAGAAGATAACTAAGGTCCACAATCTTCTCTAAATGTTAGGGCCTCAATCCCTTTTCTCCTCAAATATGTCTCCACCCCTCCGCAGCCACTCAGTTTGTTATGCAGGACAAATTCGGCTTTGGGGCCCTAGATGCCCTGGTGTCTCAAAGGTCTTCCTAAGCTGAGCATCGGTCCTGCTAACCCCAGCCCACTCCCCAGAGGCCCTAGGTGTTAGGTGATTTCCTTCCGTTACTTCACCAAGTTGTTTAATTGTTTGCCCCGGACCCAAAAGTGATGGAATCTGAACCCAGAGGTTCTCCTGCCTGTTGGAGCTCTAGGGCCTGAGCTTTTAACAACTGTATTGTGTGCTACAGAGTAATGCACTGTGGTAGCTTTCTCCATAAATATGTATGTATGCGCCTTCTTTCAGTTTTGTCCTCAGAATGCACACACATCTGCAGCTGAGAAAAATGTTCCCTTCTCTTCCTCTTCTCTTTCTTTTCTTTTATCCTTCTGCATTGGGATTCAACTCTGGAGGGAAGACTCTTGCATTCCCAGGCCGTTTCCTTGTCTGAAAATGAAGGTCAAACTGTGTCATCTCCAAGGCCTCTTCCGGCATCAACATTCTTATTTAAATTCAGGATAAGACAGGACTCACAGCTGCAGTGGCCTCATGACCTGGTCGAGGAAGGACCATTCTTTATATTGACTGCAATACCACTGAATTTGCTGCAAAACTCTAAATCTTTCCCTGAAGAGGTGACCTGGTGTCTGCAATCCGATCATTTGTCTTTGGTGTGGTCGTATTTCCCACCTTGAAGCACTCCATAAGATAGGCCAGCAATTACCCATGTTCCTTGGTTGATTAATTTTCTAGAGAAGAAAGAGCCCATTCACAATCACAATTCTTGCTTGAAAACCCAACAAGATCTTCACATGTACCCTGGCACTGAGACTCTGCTGATACTCTGCCCACTGGGTGCCCATTTCTGTGCAAACAAGAGCAAATGATGCTTCTTACAAACAACTACTTTTCCTGTTCATTCTAGGTGACATGGTTCCTAGACCCCTTTGCCATTTGGGTGGAATTAAGTTGCAATTGACTTGTAGCCATCAAACAGTACATATTTATAGAGTATTTCTGCCGTGGTGATATTGGTTGAACATTTATTATCCTGAGAAGATTACTGTGAATGATGTGAACTCTACAATACTAGTAACAGTGTTTGCAACTGTTTAAAATAAATAACCCAGATTTTCTGATGTAGCTGTTGTCAAGCTGAAATTCTTCCTTTCCAGAAATTATACAATCTGTTATTTATGTCTAATGTATCTAGACAGATACAAACACGTGTAACTTTGACTGAAAGTCTACAAAAGCAGATTATGTAACCCAAATGAGTGTACTTCCGTAATAGCCTAAGATTTAAAAAAAAACAAAAACAGATAGGCTCAGCACCTGTAGCTCAAGCGGCTAGGGTGCCAGCATATACCAGAGGTGGCAGGTTTGAGCCCAGCCTGGGCCTGCCAAACAGCAATGACAACTACAGCCAAAAGATAGCCGGGTGTTGTGGTGGGCTCCTGTAGTCCCAGCTACTTGGGAAGCTGAGGCAGGAGAATCACTTAAACCCAAGAGTTTGAGGTTGCTGTGAGCTGTGATGCCACAGCACTCTACCAAGGATGACATGGTGAGACTCTGTCTCAAAAAAAAAAAAAAAAAAACAAAACAAAGATATTGTTAATAGTACATTTCCTAAGGCTGAGACTGTGGAAGGGACTGAGGGGCAGAAATCCAAGAAGATGTGGGCCCTTGTTCAGGGTCACACAGATGGGGGAAAACGGGCCTGTGCACTACTCACTACTCCAGACCAGTGTTTTCAACTGTTTTTTCTCAAGGTACACTGGAACCTATAGTTAAAGGTCTGTGACACACTCAAATCATGTTGATCAAAAAAAGAATATACTTACTGTGATTTGAGCTTCTTTCAAAAATAATTTAATTAATGATTTTAAAAAATGTTCAAGACACACCTAAGGCCCTCTCATGGCACAGCTGTTGAAAATCACCTCTGTAGCCCTTTACTGTGCCTTTATATCACCTCTACACACCACAGTCACAACCCGCTTTCTATAGCCACAGTCCCTGGAAGCAAATCTCCGCATCTCCCTCCGTCCCTCCTTTCCTTCCATTGTGTGTGTGTCTGGTGGTTGAGGTCCCTGGTTCCTCTCATAGCCTACTTCTGACTTCAGCCAAGATATAATTTGTTTAGGGCCTTGACATGTGTGACTCAGCTGTGCAACTCTCCCCTTATCTTTATTATTATTACTTTATTATTATGGTGGTAAAATATACATAACATAACAGTTACCATTTTAACCTCCCCTTCCCTTTTTATTTGTACAAATTATTAATTCATTCCTCTACCGGTCATCAATACAACATAATGCCATCTTCAAAAGATCTAAAGCTATGAAACTAGCCCGGGACAGATAACCAAGCCTAAGTCGGGGGCTTGCCAGGGTCGTCCCCCACCACAGGTGGGCACGTGAGAGTCGTTTCACTTGCACTGTGGTCCATCCCCTCTCCCTCCCCTCACAACTCATTCCAAGGCTGCCTGTGTTTCACAAGGTCTCAACCAACAGAAAAATGAGGAAGTCAGTCCAGGAATTTATTTGGCCAGTATCAGTCACTGGTCGAATTCAAATTCTCCTACCTGTATCTGCTCCAAGGTGAGAGAGCTGACCTTTTCTGACCTTTTCTGAAGCTTTAAGCTTTTGGTGTGTTTTACACAGTAATGGTGGGGAGATCCGTGGCTTTAACTCGACCTGCTCCTAGATTGTGATGTCCTGGAGGGTCTTCCCAGCTAATCCTGAGCCCCCCCCACCCCCCGCGCCAATTCCAGACACCTCTTTGTATCCTAAGATTTTCAAGTCAGGTTCTGTCCCATGGGCTAACGAGAAAAATGTCTATTCTTTAGCCTTAGGATGGTGTCTATTAATGTGTCTATTAATCCCATTTGCTCGAGGGTCACGTTTAAGTCCTTTGGATCTTTGTTTAGTTTCTGTAGAGGGGATCTGTCCAGTTCTGCCGAGGGGATGCCTTTTGTTGGTGAGGTCTTTACCCTTCCTTTGTGGAGAAATCGCTCATCAGCTGATCATCAGGATTCAACAGACAACGTGTTCTGAGATGTCATCTCTTAATGAGAGAGTGGAAAGGCCACGTTAGTGAGGAGTTATGGTGTGGTCATGTAATGGTGTCACTTTAAGACTTGAAAATAAAGTGAGTAGGTTACATTCTACAACTCATCGCCTTTCATAGACAGCCATAATACAATATGGAATAATTACTTTGGCTTCCCATGTTAAATTATGTGAACCATTTCATGCAATTAGATAATGAACCAGTAACACAAACCGGAACTGATATTCCACTTACACTTTATTTCCTTCCTCCCTGTATGAGAGTATAATTTTCTTTTGGTCCTTACATGAATTACTTGCAATGATGGTGGTACAAACAGAGGATTAAGCCACCAGATTCTGATGTAGGAATTTCATCTACCTGTACTAATAATCAAGCATCGTGTTTTTATCCAAAGTGGCATTTAGCCATTTAAACACAGCTGGGAAGGCTACATGGAAGATGTAAAAGCATAAAGAAAAGCTCAGCATCACAGCAGAGGCACGGACTGGAAGTTTTTAAATCTTGTCTCATTCACAGATATCCACAAGTTTATTTCCATAAATCACTTCCATGGGTCCAGAGCACAGCTACACTGCCTGCCCTTTTTACATCTTCAGTACCACGGAGTTATTAGCTGTATTGATGGAAATGGGAGAGCAAACCTCCATGACGTTAGAGACCTTGGCAAATGTAAAGTACTTGGAAAATAAATAGACAGCTCTACAAATGTGAACTTGGTAGCTAAACCCAGTGAGAAAACAGTTGTAGTGTGGACCAGAGACAGTGATGAATGGCCAAATTAGCCCTTGTGTGTGTGTGTAAAAACAAATATCACATAGTGAGTATTACATCCTTTAATTTCAAAGTATTACGGGAGGACAAACATCTGCTTTTGTAATGCTTGAGTCAGGGTTGAAGGACACCTGCCACCCAGAGAGTGTTTATTGCACCGTTAGGCAGGTTTTTACCCACTCCCTCCTCCTGCTTGATTTTGCTGAGTTTTACTTCCCTCTGCACATGTGTGCTTTGATCTTCATAACAATCTGTGCAGTATCTACTTTTTTTCTCCAATGAGAAAGCTACAGGAGCCGAGCTTTCAATGTCCTGCCTATAGCAATTCTGAAGCTCTGAGTGTAAGTCTTCGCTTTGCCCATTGTGAAACCATGAAGGTTCGGGGTCCCCACTCCGGAGCAACTGCCATGCAGAGAGAGCCCCAGCTCAGCCGGCGCCCAGGCATATCACACTGCACACCACGGTGATCCCTCCTCAGGAGGTGACACTAGGAGCAGGTGGCTCATCCATGTTGAAAGTATTTCACCCCCTCAAGCAGGAGGTATTTCCCCCTAGGAAATGGGTTTCTGAGCAAAACTGGTCCTTCAGTGGACACTTGCTACACTTTGGTGCCCCTGGAAACCTATTGTGGGCAGTAAGAGGGCAGGGTTACATGTCTGCCAGCTCTGATGCCCATGTCCACACCACTCATCCAAAACGTGTGTTCTGTGAGGAGGTGACGTTCCTCGTGCTCTGGAAGGGGCACCTGGCCCTCCTATGCTGAGAGAAAAGGGCATCAGAAGAAATTTGTGAATAATATTCAAATTATATTATTCAAATTTATATTGTTTTATATTGAATATTGTTGAATAATATTCAAATATGAAAGATCTCTTTGTCCAAAGGCTGCTACCTTATAAAGGAGGACATGGTGCCCAGCCCTGAAAGATCCAATAATTGGATCTTTCTAAGGTTTCCCACTTCAGAGTTGATTTGAGGCCCATGAGTCTTGATGGACATTTGGAAACCTCTGGACTCAGTGAAACATGATGTTAATTGTGAAATCAGGCAGTGAGCTCTACAAGGTCAGCTTAGAGGGAAGACCCTTTCCTAGAACCAGAGAGTAGGGAACCAGTCTGACCCTGAACAACACTTTGGAAGAACAATTTCTGTCTATCTGTACTCTGTGGAGTATATCTGCTTTCCATGCTTGGATTCGGAAGCGTCCACAGGGACAGAGTTGCCCTTGGTACCCTCAGTTTATACAGAGTCTCTGGCTTGGAGCCACATGTATTTCTTTCAGAGGTTCACAGGTAGCCCTTTGAGCAAAAATTAATAGAGTTGTTTTTAAAGAATCATTGATGGTGTAATTAAAAACAACGTGAAGTCCTTAAAAATGACTTAGATGGAGATAGGAGTGAATAAATAATTACAACATTAGATACCAGTGGTGTATATGAGAAATGAAGCAACTTCAAAATGTGGAAAAAATTATTACATTTCTTTCTTATCAGCGGTATTAATCTGTTTTGGATAAATAAGCCACTCAGAGGGTTTTTTTTTTTTTAATCTATTCTAAGTGTCATTGTGCAAAATTAGTTTCTCTAGGATATGTTTTTATTAGCTTCTTAGATATAAATGACTATACCACTGAAATATAGGAAAAATCCCAAATGAAAACTCTTCCCCTGCTCAGATGGAAGATCTCTTTGTCCAAAGGCTGGACATTGTAAAGGAGAACATGGTGCCCAGCCCTGGGAGCCCATCGCTGGTGCCGTGAGTGCCTTTCCCTGATAAATAACAACTGGGATTGGTGACACACATACTCACATGTCTCGCTTGATGGATACAAAAGTAATTTCTCTTTTTATGTTCACCTTGGGAATGTGGATGTTAGAGAGAGTAAGTAAGTGAGCTTCAACAGGGCTTTCACACGTTCCACACAAGACTTGCCTGCCAGGATTTTGCTATTGATGAAGCTTCAGTCACTTGTTTGGCAAATACTTACCTCTCGGCTCCAGAGGTCCGGGTACCATGCTCGACCCTGGTTATGGACAGCGAGGAAGCCAGAACTAGCCCCCCTCCAGGAAATTGTGCTGTACTGGGAGAGACCCAAGGGAGGCAGTCCGTGTGTCTGGGACAACCCCACCTGTATACATGAGAAAAAGAGCTTATTTCTTTAAAATCATAGACTAGGATTATTTCAGTGCAGGAATCGTGGTCCGAAGTTCTCAGAGGCACTGGGTGGAAAACACACCATCTGCATATCTCTGGTACCTCAGTTGTCAACAAGCAGAGCAGCTCATAACAAACCCAGGACGGTGTCCTCCATCAGAGGGTCCCACTGAAGACTGGCTGTAGATAAGTGGGCCACGCACTGGCCAGCTGTGAATAATGCTCAGGGGTGTATGTGTGTGAACGGTGGGGACATATGTGAACAGTGGGGACATAGTAACTAGTCTTAGTGATGTATGCAGGGACGTAGTAATTAATTATGTAGGGATGTGTGTCCTATGAGCAATGGGGACATAGCACTCATGAAATAGTCATGTGCTGTATAAGGTGGGTACATGCAGATGTTACGAGGACCCAGCAAGACCATTAGTAACCCTTTTAACAATCACAGACAGACCTTTTGGAGGAAGGAAGTAGCTTTTGAGCTGGACTTTGGAATGACGCTATGGTTGTACCATCTGAAAATTCTGTCTCCCAGCTTCCTGGAATGTGGTTGCAGTGAATGAGTAATGAAAGTGACAGAAGTAAGTGTGAAAAGACGACTGGGAACGCCCCTGGATGATGTGGTCCTCGGACAGACCCAGGTTTGAACCACAACTCTCTAATATGTGGTACTTCTACCGCAGGGCTTTAAATAGATTAATTGAACCTATTATTATTCATCAGTGAAACCCTTCCCAGGTTGAAAGTTTACCGATAAATTTGGACTCATTTGGAGGTATTCAATGGCTCTCTCCATGTTTTAGCTTCCCAGATCCATTGACAGCTTACGTAAAAACACACATTTAAAAAATATGACTGGAAACAAATTGCAAGGCTGTTGTTTTTTTCCCCCTAAATGAGTCAATAACTTTTCAAAGGCCACAAAATCCATTCTGTCCAAGAAGCCTGATGGGACTGACCATCTGAGGCTGTTCTCCAAAGTCCTTGGTTTACTGAATGTTTCCCTGGAGAAAGTCTGAGCCCCCTAGCCCGGCCTTTCCCCGTGGGTTTCTTTTTCACTCCTTAAGCAGAAGTGATAGTGGAATAAGCGAATGCAGGCCCAGCAATGCTCGTCTTCACCCCAATGTCCCCAGTGTCATAGCCACCTGTCAGAGCTGTCTTGGCGTTCCTTCCTTCCTGTCATCAGTGCCAGCCCTGGGTCCCGCCCACCACGGCCCAGTGGACAAAGGCTGAACCCATCTCTGTGATATGTCTGTCCTCCAAGACAAATGGGAATTAGTTTTATTATCAGCACACTCTCCCCACCTTCCTGGAATTTCTTGCTCTTCAACATGAGAAGACAAAAGAGTTATGGTTCATGGACTAACTTATCTCTGCTGTTTCTAAGAGCATTTAAAACAGACTTCCTTTTCAGAAGAAACAGGAATCTTATAAAAGGCTGTCTTGTTCCGGTGTGATCTGCTGAATACAAAAATGGTGTGAGCAGAGGGCAGGGCTGCCCGCGGTCAGCCAGAGCTCTGCCCGCTGCAGGGAGCTTGCGTTTCGGAATTCCCAGAGCGCCCCCGAGTGGCTATGCCCGGCTCCGCGCTGCTCTCCTAAACCAGGGCTTGCAGGAGGCTCTTTGTTTTGCTTTGCTTTGGCTTTTCTGTTGTTCTGTTGCTTTTGTTTTTTGCAGTTGACTGAATTCATCAGAGGCTCATCAAAATAAAATCTTACTTAAGTAGGGTCTGCTAGGTCGTGCCACCGGGGGTGCTGCTGGTGTGGCAGGTGTGGGGAAGAAAGAATAAAAGAGAGGTCTGAGAAACTATGTTAAGTGTGTTTGGCTGACTTTCTTGAGCTGTTTTCTTTTTGTGGATCATGACAAAGAACAAACGATGTGAAGGGTGTAATCAAATAAGGAAGATAAAGGGAACACACTTTGTGAGCCTGTCAGCCTGGCTTTCTCTGCACACAACCAAGTTCTGCATAAGATCGTCTAGGCACAGACCTTGCGTGTTGAATCTGCTTAGTAGCTGGCCCCTGCTTTTGATAAACAGGGCTGATAAATGTGGGGTGAAATGTCTACTCAACCCACTTTTATTTATGTTCAACCAATTCTGCAGCCTGGATTAAGAATTAAGGAGCCCAAAACACTCATCAAATTGCATTGTTTTTCTTACATGCAACTCCAGGGGGAGGCTTTATTTTGTGCAATAATAAAAACATGCAGGGCAGCGCCTGTGGCTCAAAGGAGTAGGACACCGGCCCCATATGCCAGAGGTGGTGGGTTCAAACCCATCCTCGAACAAAAACTGCAAAAAAAAAAAAAAGCATGTGTGCTGAAAATAAGTCCCTTTCCAGATATTCTGAGTGTGAAATCCTATATGTGTTCACTGGGGCTGGAATACCTTTCCTTTTATTTTGATCCTACTCCCCTGGCGAGTGCCCTGGGGGCTGCACCAGCAGCTCCCTGGCAGAGGCTCCCCACAGCCTCAGTGGAGTGACTCTGCTGATGCCAGGTCAAAGTCTGCTTCTCAGGGGCCTCTTTACTGCAATGGCGCTGTTTGAAAACACTTTAAGAATAAAGTTTACTGCAATGGCGCTGTTTGAAAACACTTTAAGAATAAAGTGCTGATAAAATATACGGGTTTTGTTTTTTAAATAAATCTGATCAAGCAGTGATTTGCCCCTTCTCTCTCCTTGCCCCCTACTGCTTCAGGCCCATTTTTATTCTCTGTGGCTTTATCAAGTCTGGACAGAGAATGTCTCAGAAAAATCGTCTCTTCTCTTGACATAAATGACACCATCAAGCATGGAGACACTTTCCTTCCAGACCTTCCGGTTGATGGATTATGCAAACATCAACAAGAAGCCACAAAACAGAAATATTTTCCCCCAGAATTATAGACAATAGCAAATAAGAATCAGGTGGGAGTGCCTAATAACTTGCTTGTTAATTATTAACTACAAGAAGCCAAACGGGGGCTTCCTCCTTATGTTACAGTGTCTGTGAACCCCACTCAGGAGCCCTGCGTTGCAGGGAAAGCCAGTGGGATTGGCCTTTTCTAACAACCTCATGTTGTAGATGAGAAAACTGGTGCTTACTGACCCTTGAGGGCAAAGAGCCAGTCAGTGGAAGATCCAGGAGTCCAGTTGTGCCCTCTAAGAAGGTATTTGGTTGTGCAGCAATTCCCAATTGAAAAAGGCTAAAACAGCAGGGCACCCGTCTGGGATGGGGGAGGATCCTGGTTTTAGATTCGGCAGCTCCATACTATCAGGACTCCTGGTTTTCATCACTGCAAACACCTGCCCTTTCTTCTCATGGTCACGAAGAGGCAGTGGCATCTTTGGGCATCAGACCCTCACAACCACGCTCAAAGACAGAATATAGGAGGAGGTGATGCTGGTGAGAAGGAGGACAAGCTCTCCTCTTAGCACTTTCTCATGCTAGGAAGGAAGAAAACATTGCCTGAAGTCCCCCCAGAAATGTTTTATTTCTTTTTACTCAAGTGGATACCTTTCACTTATGGCTAGACATTCTACATAGACAGATAAACAGGTGAGAAAAGATATGGATGTGGTACTTGGCCACCATGAGAAGCTGGCCATGCCAGCAGGTGCTTCGCTGAGCGTGAAGAGTGGGCACCAAGCACACAGAAAAGTTCCACGGAGTTTTCTCTGGAAAACAGCAGCATCAAAAATGTTGGTCTCTTCCAAAGCACTAACCCAGTGAATGGAACCCAGCCTTTCCCACCCCTACTTCTAAGTGGATGAGCGGTAGGGGTGACATGTATAACTCCCCATCATGCCGTGGACGTACCATGCAGGGAAGATGTTCTCCATGGGCCGAAAGTCACAGAATCCAGGACAAGGTGAGGGCTGGTCACCGGGTGGCCCTCTCCAGCTCCAGCTCCCTTCTCATTGAATTGCATTAAGCTCAGTGGTGACATCAGTGGGAGATGGAAGAGTCTGTGAATCACTTGTTTTGATTCCCTTCCAATCGCTGCGCAAACTGGGTCATGGGATTGCCGTCTTTCATTTCATCCGGAGTCGAAACCAAGAGCTGGTGTGGCTCAACCCTGGAGATGGTCTTCGTTTTTGAGATGATACAATTTTAAGTGACTGTTTTTCTTCATATGGACTCACTCAAGAAGACTGCCTCCTCCGGAAATCAGTAGCTATCCATGAAGTTCTGAAAGCCTAGAGTTTTTTGATTGGACACTTTAATAAAATGCAGATGTAATCACTGGGTATAACGCTGGACTGGTGCCTATTCCAAGGTTTCCAGTGAAATGCCCATCACAGCATAAGTACACCAGCCGAGGGCTGCTGGCCTAACTGAGTAACTTATTTTATATCTTATCTTAAAGTACTCATGAATTCTGTATTCTGTCTTATGGCAGATTTGGATTTGATAATTTATGTTATTTGAGCAAATTGCCTACTCAAGAAAGATACTTAATCTTAGGGATTTGGATGTCTTGACTGGAAAACAGCGTTCACTGCGTTCACAGTCAGCCCTATCCCCAAATGGCTAAGAAGTACTCCAAAGTCCTTTGAAAGCCATGATTTATTCAACTTTTTCCAAGAAGACTGAAAAGTTTCTGTATAAATGATGCAACTCGTGTATTGGTTTATTATAAAGAAAAATAATGGGGGTGACTGTGGGTAACTGATGGGTGCAATGAAGAAGACTGAGATAGGGGGACTCTTTGGTGACTCAAAGCACAATCCAAGGCACACATGGGAGGGCTACACCTCCCACTACCACGGTGGAGAATCAGTTTCATTGTTGCTGTGAGTGAAGAAAAAGGCTGTTATACATCACAGGCTCATATGACTAATGGATTTATTTAGCCAATGGGCAATTTCTGTTTACCTCTCAAGCAAAATATAAATATAAGTAATTGTTAGGAGAAGTTCTTCCTTTTTTAGTTCCAAATTACTGTGATTTGAAATACAATTAGTAGTACAGACAAACATATTTTTCCCCTTTTATGAGAAGGAAATTGTTCAGAAATGGGTATGATGGAGCCAGTGGAGTTACAGTCCACGGTGAATTGAATTACCCGCAAGAAGCAAATGCGTGGCTTCATTTCAGTTTTATTGCTCCTAATATAATTTGTATTCATTAACGAGAACCCACTGTTCTCGGATCTGACATGAGCAGATATATATGTGAATCAGGGGTTTGCATTCATCTCTGATATTTGCTCAGGAGGATGTGAAGCTCACAGCATTCAGACTTGACTTGGAGTATTTCTTTTGCAAGCATGGGTCTCACACTCGATATCTAAGATCTATTGTTTGCACACTGACCTGTGCCTATAAATACGAACACACACATGTGATCCAGGGAATGTGCTAAAATTCAGGAAAAATTACTGAGCCACCTAAAATAGCATCAGCAGGTTTTTAAATTTCTCGGTTTATTCCATGGAAATTTGGAGGAATCTTTAAGTGATGGCAGAAAAAAAAAATAGATTTCACATAATAAACGCGATTTTACCGTATTTTAAAGGAGTGGCTTCAAGAAACTCAAGTTCATAAAAGTCAGTTTTCAATTTAAATATGTTTATTAATGTCACTGATTTTTAATTAAGGACAGGGTCTTTTTTAGTTGCATTACAAAAGCAGTGAGTATAAACCAGAGGCACTGAGACTTTTTCTTAATGAAATCAGTTTTTGAAAGTAAAGCTTTTTTTGCCCTTTGCAATTCTTCCAAGTCGCATGTTCTGGCAAGATGGGGAAGGCGGCCTGCTAAGGTACAAAAGCAAAGTGTCTCTGTGATAAGTCCCGACGGGGGTGGGGGAGTTGCCTGTGCTTTGGCCGTGTCTGTGCTAATTTGACAGTGTCCTGTAGGCTACCACCTTCTTCCTGGGATGAACCTTAAACACCAGTTTCAAGGGTGAAATAGCACCTGAAAATGTCCAGAAAGGAGGAGGGAAGAGGAAGGGGAAGGGAGGGGAGGGGACAGGGGAGGCCAGGAGGAGGGAGGGTATTTGGTGGGACCTCACCTAATGTGCACAATGCAATGGTACATTTCAAAAGTATTGAGAGTAAAGTATAAATGTCTGACCACAACAAATAAGTAAGTGAGGAGATGGCTATGTTAATCAGTTAGATGTAAGTATTGCACATTGTATATCAAATCAGCACATTGTTCCCCATAAATGCATTAATGTACACAGTTATGATTTAATGAAGAAAAAATGAAAAAAAGAAACTGAAAATGTCCTGCAAAGACTAATTTTCCTCCATTCTATTTTCACTTGGAATAAAGCCTTAGCAAAAATAGCTACCATTTAAATGAGAAGTTTATTTTATCTCCTTGAAAAATTCATACCTTTAAAATAATCCTTGTCAAATACTTTAAATGTATAAGCCCTTTCCTGAGACTAAGCAAACATTTGGGAAATCTCTCAGGTCTCCTAGGGGTAAAGGATTGCTCTAGCATGTTACTCGAGAGCACTGGTTGAGTGTGCTCAACTTGAGCTTGAACTTGAGCGTGGCTCAGAATCTCTGGGAGGGCTTGTTAAAGACAGACTGGCCACAGCCCTGAGTCTGTCTTTCAGTTGATCTGGAGTGGGACCCAAGGATCTACATTTATAACAAGTCCTTGGGTGACGTTGACACTAATAGTCCAGCAGCCACCATGTCAGTGGACTGCAGTATTCCTACAGTAAGAATCAGGGCTTGGTTCTGAGCACCTTCATGACCAGCCTGTTCCTACTAAAACTAGTGGTGCTATAAATGTACCACAATGAGGAAGAAATTAAGAAAACTGCATCAATTTCCCAAAGAAAGCGGAATCAAGCTGGTAATTCACAGCATCTGTCTTGCTTCTCTTTGACGAGTGTTGACTATAATCTGTTTGAAAGCAAGCTTTGGTTTATGATTTCACCCTTAGAACATGCCACAACGCCCGGCAGGCACATGGTAGGCATTTAGGAACTTACTAAGTCAAGTGAAGTGTCTACCTGAAGCATTAGCATTTGCTGTGCCATTTTCTATGCATTGATTTGGCTTTGTTTTAATGAGCTAATGATACAAGCATGCTCAAATGCATTTATTCCCAGACTCAGGCTCCCAGGGCTCAGCCGCGATTCAGCTGGCCAGTACTGGGCTCAGCTGGGTGCAGAGTGCTCAGCTGAGCTCCAGGCTGTATTGAGGCTGCTGCAGACATGTTCATTCTGAAGGCAGGGCCATGGCAGCAGCCAGTAACTGGGCATGCTCCTCTACATCACAAAGTCAAGCTCAGGTTCAATGGGGCAGGTTAGGGTATTTCTTAGCTGGGGGGATAGAGGAATGAGTATTTACTGAACAGCATTCGAGTCTTGTCATAGTTTTGAATATGGAAATAGTGGCTTACTTCAAAGATGAGTCTTTATGACTTAGAAGCTTATGCCTGGGAAATGTGGTCCTGTGTTCCACCTGTATTCTGCTCTTGGGAGAGGAGACAGCTACTTAGATAGGCACTGGGCATCTGGGAGGCAGATTGGATTGCCTTCTAGGACTGGCCACTGCATGTCTGGGAGGTGGACTGCCTTCTGGGTGCTGCACCACGTACCGTGGCTAGTGCCGGTGTGTTTTCTTTTCGCTCAGACTTTGGTTGTTCACTATTTTTTTTCACTGAGGTGATTATGAACAGGGCCTTAATCCAAAGCAATTGCCTTGTGACTTCTGCATGGGACAAGATGGTGAGGGAAATTAAGAGACTTTTCAAATTCAACTAAGCGTGTGTCCAGGAGGCAGTTTAGTCGGTGTTTCTCCCAGCCCCCGGCCTGCCAAGGAGGTGGTACTCTCCCAGGCATCCCATCACAAATTTGCCTTTTAAAAGAGGGCCCCTTCCCTCTTTTCTCCTCATCTCCTTACCTCTCACAGCCCTGGTGTGGTTGGCAGAGGAGATGCAAGAACACCTGGGGGTTGGCTGGCATCTACTTCCGTTCTTTTGCTTTCCCTGGAGGAGCAGCTCCTCTTTCTAGGCTCACACTGGCTGTGTTTGCTATTGTCCGGAGAAGCCTCTGCATTTGACTAACCCTGTCTATCTTCTTCTATTCCACTGTTGCTTTAGAGTCCAAGTCTGAGAACCCCTCAGGTGACTTGGTGCAGATGGCCCCAGGGGACGGTCTGAGCACCTCGCTATTGCCCTTTGCACAGTTAGTCCTACAGCGAACCATGCCTCAGCCAGAATTTGGTCCATCCAAGGCTCATCAGTGGGCCCAGAACAGATAAAAGCTTTCTGTTTTTCCAGAGCACAGCCATTGCCTCTGTCAGTTAAAAAGTAAAGCACTGAAGTGCAGAGACGCATTAATGTCATTTTAACATTAAAGGGAAACGTATTTAACTTAATTCACTGGACCCCGGGAAGTGTGTGGTTAGAAAAGGGCAGGGCGTTTCAGAGTCATTCAGAGCAGAAGTCATATTTCTTTTAATCTAATAAAGCTTGATCTGTGAACCAAGACATTGCAGAGAACGACGTGGTTATGTTCAGATGATCACCAGGGACAGACAAATGGCAGACTCTCTTCTGTACTCCCTGGCCTAAAAGTCTTGAGAGCTGTGGACAGCACCATGGAAGCTGTGATAGTATAATCAGGAGGTGTGAAAACCAACAACAACCAAATTACAAAAGCTTTTTCCTCTTGTAGGATGAAAAGTGATTATCTGGATAATTTCTAAGGCAATGTCAGTAGTAAAAAGCACAATCTGATGGGTATCCAGAGAGTAGCAAGGGATTGTTAGAGCAAAAGTAAATACAGCTCATTGATACTGATTCAGAGAAAGGGCAAGAATGAAAGAAGAAAGTAAAAGTAAAAAAAGGAATGACTTGGCACCCGTAGCACAGTGGTTACAGCGCCAGCCACATACACCAAGGGTGGTGGGTTTGAACACTCCCTGGGCCAGCTAAACAACAATGACAACTGCAACAACAACAACAAATAGCCCGGTGTTGTGGCAGGCACCTGTAGTCCCAGCTACTTGGGAGGCTGAGGCAAGGGAATCACTTAAGCCCAAGAGTTGGAGGGTGCTGTGAGCTGTGACACTACAGCACTCTACTGAGGGCCACATAGTGAGACTCTGTCTCAAAAAAAAAGTTAAAAAAGGAAGATAGAAAGTTGAAGAAAAGAAGTAGATTATGGTGAAACACAGAAGGGAAGGTAAAGAGTGAGGTGAGAATAGTGAAGGCTGCGACAAACCCTCCTTGGGGCCAAGGATTCAACACTGGCACCAGCCATTTGTTTCACTCCCTTGGCAGTGACCTTTAACACTAGTGCTGATTAACCACCTGAGCTTGTGTGGGCCACGCTAGGGAAGCCCATGAGTGTGTTTTGCACTGTTATAAAATCCAGGCAGTACAGGTGGCAGCTCTAAAATGCAGAGATTAAAACTTCACTTAAATTTAAAGAAAGCTTTTTTACTGGGTTAAAAATAAATGTTTTTCTTTGAAACATATTCATATTTGAGTGTCACATCGAAATTCCCTAAACAAATTCATACTTTAGCTTATTGTTTTTCAAAAGCCTGGTAGAACAATTACTTTTGCACAAGTCCTTCAATCCCTCCTGCGTAACAGTTTGTAAGGACGTCTTATCACGTGGCCCTAGTTCATAGCCATACTGCAAAACACAAAAGCAAAATCAAAACATTTTTTTCTAGAGAGACAGAGAACCAAGATTTTCAAAGTTAAAAATAGGCTTTGCATTTTTGGTTTTTGGCCGGGGCTAGGTTTGAACCCGCCACCTCTGGCATATGGGACCGGCGCCCTACTCCTTGAGCCACAGGCGCTGCCCAGGTTTTGCATTTTTATACCTAGCACTATATTTATTTTCTCAAGCTACCCAAATATTTATATGATTTATCCCCATTTCTATCAGTTCAAGTTCTGTATCTAAAAGATAACTGGTGTCCAGCGTGTTAGGGAAGACAGTCCCCTGAAGTATGCTAAGTTTGCTGTTTCATTTCTCCAAATATTAGTGTTTGGAAAAACTGAAGAATAGAAATCTCGAATATGGTTCTGCCCTTCTTCCTCAAGGCCCAGTGAAAGGGGAAGTAAATTCCCTTAGTGCCCAGAGAAGGGGAAGTAAATTCTCTCAGAAATCAGAAAACCTCTTAGCTAATAAAAATCTTGCTTAGGCTGTGACAGTGAGCATTCTTCTGGTATTTGTACAACGCTTAGCTTGCATGTAGACCAAAAAAGTTGTTCATTGTCATATTTAAAATGACTACCCAGAATATTCTGCAGCATCTGCCAACTTCTAATGACTTATACTTGTTTTATAAATTGATTTTAGGGAAAATAAACACACCTTTACTTAACAAACAGGGAAGAAATAATCACGTGACATTAGATAGAAAAATGGGTTACCGGGCCTTAGTTCTAAATAGTATTAAGGAATTAAAACCTTGACATAAAATAGTCCACTCAAGATGTTCCCTAAATGCGTTCACTAAATATTTTCTCACACTTGCCCAATGCATAAAAACAGAAAATGTATTCAAGGCTTTCAAGAACAAGCCAAGTAGAGGCAAATGTTGATATATTTCCTTCTGAATGCTACACCTATATTGTGATGCCCATTGGGTAGTGTTTTGTTTTTTGTTTGTTTTTGAGACAGAGCCTTGAGCTGTCGCCCTGGGTAGAGTGCTGTGGCATCACAGCTCACAGCAACCTCCAACTCTTGGGCTTAAGCAAGTCTCTTGCCTCAGCTTTCCAAGTAGCTGGGCCTACAGGCACCAGCCCCAACGCCCTGCTATTTTTTGGTTATAGTTGTCGTTGTTTGGCAGGCCCAGGATGGATTTGAACCTGTATGTGGCTGGTGCCTTAGCCGCTTGAGCTACAGGTGCCGAGACTGTTGGGTAGTTTTCTTACTCTTTGGAGTATCTGTTTCCTTATTTTGTATACATGGGAAGCTAAAAAGGTCATTAGCTTAAGGGACAATTAATTGTGTATCATAAACATAAAATGTCATAGCTTGCCATTTGCTAAGACCATCTCCCCTCACTCATTCTTAAATAGTAGCCAGTTCATTCTCATTCAGAAGGGAGCTCCCAATCCTCCCACTCTCTAAGGAGAGGCTGCAATCTGTGTCTCAATGGTCGAGAGCAGTGTGGGTGTGAGAGTGCACAGACTCAGACATAAAGTCTAAAACGGTCTTTAAAATGTTTCTGGGAATGTCGTGTTGAGTGTGTGAGGGGAAAGTAGCCCCATTCTTTCTGAGTTAGTTGAGGGTTGGCCCGGAGGAGAGTCCTGGGCAGTGCTGTCTGCAACCCTCCTTGGACACCTGCCTCTGTGGGGCAGTCCTCTCTCCTGCCCACCTCCCTGCCCCTCCTCCATCGCTCCTGATTAATTTGCACATTTGCTGCTCTCAGCACAAATCTTTACCTCAACTCTTTCCCCTGTTGTTTGTAGTTTTTTAAATCACCTTATAAATAATTTGAAATAGAAGCCATTTATATTTTCTGAATAATTAGCATTTTAAAATTTCGACCAAATTGCAATTTGAATACCTACAACCTCCCTTGCGGATATAATTTGTTAAAGTGAGGGCCTTCCTTATCCTACGGTAGGTAGCTCATGTATTACCCAACTATAGTCGGTGACTGTGACTACGCACCCAGCTGTGTGTATGGCAGACACTATTCCATGCACTTAACATTTTCCATGAAATTTATCATTACAAGATACATATATTCCTGCAGTTTGTGTACAAATACACATGCATATTTCATATTTCATATGCATGTGCGTCCATATTACCTAGCCCCTAATTAGGAGCATCCACATTTAGTGAAATGTCAGGATCTTGGCGCTGCGGGACCAGCAGGAGGCTTCTCTCCAGTTCTCCTGGGAAAGGCAGCTTTCTGCTGTCAATAGCACAGCTGGGATGGGGGCGGGGCACGAGGGAGAGGTTTTCTATTTATCTACATGGAATGACTTTGAAACTTGAGTTTTATGGCTCTCATAATTGTCTGCAAACTAAAATGGGGCAAAGGAAGCTGTCCCCATCCCAGACTCACCTGCCCGGCATCTCTCCTGCAGCGGACCCGCAGTGGATACTGGTTTGATGTGGTTTTATAGCGGCTGTAAAGGAAAGGTGTTTTCAAAAGACTTTCATGATTACTTACGTTTCTTCGCAGTAGAGGAAAACCACTGTGGGATGAAGAGAAGATGAATGTGGTATACATTTTGACTAAAACTGAAAACTACCCCCTGAAGTAAGAGCTTAGGAAAGGAAGGAGCATGGAAGGGACTGGACGGTGTTTCTTCCAGGAGACTTCGCCAGCATCAGTTCTCCAGTTCTCCCCATCCCCCCAGGCCATTTCAGGACCAGGCAGGCCTCCCTCTGGGCCTTCCCGGCTGGGGGCTGCGGTGCGCCCGCTGGCTCGCAAGCTGGCGGGTGGCACTGCCTGTTATTTTGAAACCCTGCAGGGGGTTATAACAGAAACCTAGGACCGGGAAGGTGCGGGTGCAAGCTTCTCCCGGACAGCCCTTTCCTCCTCAGTTTCTGTTCCCGGTCCGGGCAGGGCTCAGGGAGGGCAGATCCACCCGGGCCTGGAAGGGCTGCAGACAGCTGCGCCAGGCGGGCGTGGGGGCGAGATTAGGAGAAAGAACGCTCGGTTCCTCAAGAAAGACCACCCCAAGGATCCGCGAAGAAAGAGGGCGCCGGAGGCGGGAGGGAGGCGCGGAGCGGCGCGGCTCAGTTTGCCGCGTTTCCACACAGCGGCGCTGGAGCACGTCCGAATGCAGCAAAATGAGTTGACGCGGCCCGGCGCGCTCAGCCTTGGCGTCCTCTAGGCCCTCGCTCCCTCGCGGCGGGGTCAGGGGCGGGGGGTGGCCAAGCTCTGGGAAAGTTGCCGGCATCCCGGACGCTTCGGCCAGGCTGTGTTCAATGCACAGGATGGAGGGTGCACGCGGCAGGGGGGACGCGCTCCCGAGGCTCCTGGGCCTGCCCCGCCGGCCGCGGGCCTCCCGCTGCCTTCCCTGCCCGTGGGGAGCGCGCCAGACAGCGTCGCTGTTTGGGGACAAGCTTCATGATGGAAAGAGGGAGGTCCTATCTGCCACCAGCATCTCCTGCATCTGGTCCCTCCAAACCCTTCTTGTTGCTCCCCCACCCCCAGGCCCTCGAGGGTCTTTGCTGTCGATGTTTCAAGTTAGTCAAGAAAAGCAGATGGAAAACCCCGACGGGAGCCCCTCGGAGGGGTTTGGCGCTGCCGCCGAGCGGATGCGGTGAAAGGGCGCCCCGGGGGCCTGCGCCCCTCTGTCCCGGCCTCCCGGTCCAGTTCACCTCCCTCCCCGCGCCGCGCTCCCCGCGCACCGTGGGCGCGACCTTCGGCGGGGCCGCGAGCGCCCTGAGCTCCCCAGCGCGCCCACCCCCAGCCCCGCACCCACCCGGCCCCGGGACGCGCGCGGCCTCCGCCCTGCACCCTCCCCAGCCCCGGCCCCTGCCCCACCTGGCGACGGCCCCGCAGAGGAGGGGGCGGGCGGGGGAGGAGCCGGCCGGGGCCAGGGGCGGGAGCGCCGAGCGGCGCCCTGAACGCTCCCGGTCTCTAGGTGGTGCCAGATCTGGGGCCTAGGCTTCTCCCTCCCTGAGGTTTTTTTTTTGGGTTTTTCCTTGCTTGGATCTCTTTGGTTAGGCCGTACGTGGCGCGGCAAGGAGTTAAAAAGAATAAAATAAAACAAAACAGAAAAGAGAGAAAACACACCCAGACCCTGGGCTGTGGGAGCCGCCGGGGGAGGGGGCGGAGGAGGCTGAGCGAGGCAGAGTCGCCCAGCGGCGGCTCCGGAGTGGCGCGCGGAGGAGCGGCCGCCGGCGCTGCTGCTCCTTCCCCACCACCCATTTCTGTTCTTTTTTCCTCTTTTGTTCCTTTAAAATTCCTGGAGGGGAGAGGGGAGTGGGAACCCGAAAGAGAGAGAGAAAGGGACAGGACAAAATATTACAAAGCCCCAAAGACACAGCAAGAGCCCGTGCGGGGACCGATGGCTTCGCTGTACCAGAGGTTCACGGGCAAGATCAACACCTCGCGGTCCTTCCCGGCGCCCCCGGAGGCCAGCCACCTCCTGGGCGGCCAGGGGCCCGAGGAGGACGGCGGCGCCGGGGCCAAGCCCCTCGGCCCGCAGGCGCAGGCGGCGGCGCCCCGGGAGCGCGGCGGTGGCGGCGGCGGCGGCGCGGGCGGCCGGCCCCGGTTCCAGTACCAGGCGCGGAGCGACGGTGACGAGGAGGACGTAAGAGCATCTTGGTGGGTGGGGGGCGGCGCGGGGCTTGGGGCGAGCCCGGCGGCCCGGAGGACTTCGGCGGTCTTCGGTCGCCCCCTCACCCCCGCTTCCCGAGCGCCCAGACACCGTAGCGCCAGGTCTCGGTCACGGCCGTCCGGGACCCGGTCTGTCTGCAGCCGGCGGCGGCCGCGAGTTGGTGGCTGAGAGAGCGGGGTCTGGGTGCTGCGCCTGCTGTGGTCTGGAATTTGCTGGGGGCTCGCTGGGTGCGTGGATGTCTGTTTTTAACCGCATGCTGCCACGGATCTTAAGTAGAGAATTAGCTCAGTCTGTGTTTATGAGTTGAATCTTTTCTTCTTCCAACTGCTTTACGACTCAGGGAAGATAAAGTCTCAGGCTTTTTCTCTCCTCTTGCACCTGTGTCTGGAGTCCGCCCTGTGCCCCTCCTCGCCTACCCCACTCTGTCCCTTGACTCACAAGCCTCTGCTTCCTCTTCTTACTTCCCCCAGCACTTTCCTCCCCAGTGACTGCGGTGGTGATTATCTTTTACGAAAAATACTATAGTGAATGCATCCGAGCCCCAGCCCCCTCTGCTAGGGCCCAGCAGGATTGTGCTGATAGGCGTCAGGCGGGTCTGCCTGGGCTCCCAGCCTTGGACTAGCAACTCTCCCTTAGACCATGTTACTGAAAACTTCTCTGAGGACATGTTTCCTACTCTTGGGCCAGTACCCTGGGTTTCAAAAGTGTAATTTGCATATCGCCCCAGTCACCGTGGACTCAGTGCAGGGTATCTGCAGGCCCCATGGATGGATGAGTTTAACCACCTCCCATGGATCCCTTCCACCATTCAGAGCGCTGGTAGGACTGTCAAGGGAGGACTGCCCTTTATCTCTGAGACCTTCTCTTCCCTGGGAAAAGAGAAAAATCCCAAACGGTACAGCCCTAGACACGGTGGGCTGCCTCTGCCTTTCAGGAGTTTCCTCCTCAACGTCGCAGGCCTCTAGATGGTTGGTCTGCAGGCCGTATCCAGGGCACTGAGGAGACGTCTGGGTGTCAGACGAGTGCTCCCCCCAGCAGGTCACAGTGCCTCACTGTTGGGCATTTCTTTTCTTCAGAGCAGGAGTCAAGTGGGGAGGGGGGGTGGAGGTTGAGTGTCTTCACAGGACAATTCTTAATCTCCAGATGCTATAAAATCAGCGTGAGTTTTGTTACTGCTAGTTTCTGTTTTGTGTCATGAATGGAGATTCAGAGACTTTACTGGAGATGACAACAGTGTGTGGGAAATGTGATCTGCACATAGGCAGGCACACAAACCCTCCATCACATTTTGCAGGCAATTTTGTTATTTTCTCTTGCATCATTTCCAGACTCTCTCGGTTAAATAGAGAGATATGGACGAGGTGGGCAGAGTCCTGAGGGAGACGCACAAATTCTTAGGTCCTCTGGTTCAAGGAACTAGAAGTCTTTGCGGAGGGTGCAGAGTTTTGGAGGATTAACCCCCTGAGAGTCTTGGGGAAGACAATTAAGCCACAGTGCAGGCAGGGAAAATGTGCTTTTTGCTTCAAATCTGACTTAAAGCTGTTGAACCACGGGTGTTTGGCGTGAGAGCAATATGCAGGTTCCCTTAATAGGCTCTAGGTGTCGCTAGGAGAAAAGAAAGGCAAAAGCTTTGGAATTTTTTTTTTTCAAATGGTCTCTGCGTATTTTTAAAAACATTTTGGGGTATATATTTCCTTCTTTTCATTTTGACACATGTCTAGAACTCTCAGATAAACAAAAGTGTTGTACTGAAGAACAAATCGAGGATATAACATATGTAAATGATTTCTTTTGATGGGGCTCTGCTCTAACTTAGGTTTAAGTCCTGATATCAATATTTTTTTTCCTGGAAAACCCAAAATGTAAATAAGTAAATTTATTTACTTATTTATTTTCTCATTATCTGTACATATCTATCTGGTCATAATCAGCATATCTGAAAAAATGCATGGCACTTATTTCCTTTATGTTCAACATATATGATTAAACCAGTGACCACCCTAAATGTATAATCAATTAAAAAGCTATGTATTTATTTTTCTGAGAAATATATTCAAAATTGGAAAAGACAGTTTCAAAAATTCACCAAAAGATAGGTGTACCTACCAAACAAACCACTTTTCCTTCAGAAACAAGAGCTTCGATTTGCTTGAGAGGTCCTAGTTAAAAATGTTACATATAAAAACTGCTTTTTAGATACCAGCTCTTATCAAGATTGAAGAATCTTGAGTAATCACTCTGCTACGCAAATTTAAAGCTGAGACATACAACCAATAGGAAGGCATTACATGTTATTATAGTTATCTCTGGTGATTGCTGAAGAACTTCTGGGTAAAACCAGGGCTTGGATTTTCAGCTTCTACTTTAGTGGGGCTGGGAGCTGGGCCTCTTTAGCGGGAGCTGTCCACGGTGCTGAAGCGTCCGCTTTGCGTTAGCGTGGCCTTAGCAGATCCAGTCCCCATGCTGGTGGCTTTATCGCTATTGTGTGACTTCTCAGTCAAGAAGAACTTCTTTGAGATACCGAAACGTCTTTCCCAACCTGGTCACTGACATGATAGTAATGGGCATATCTTTAAAATCTTTAAGGCTTGTCCTTCCATTGTGTCCTTCCATCCAGACAGGGAGAAATAAAATATAGCTCTTGGCCTCTGTGTATGTACGCACACACATGGCCTGAATATGGCCGAGAATGGACAATTCTCCTTCAAAAGAAAATTGAAGGTAGTCTAACGAGCCTGACACAGATAAGGTCTACCAAGGTCTGCACAGATGTGGGTGCTCAGTGGCAGGTAAGTAACGAATAACGTCTGGCCCAAACACCCACCGCACTGTAGCAAAGGGACTCCCACCTGAGTAGCTCCACAGAAAAGCATGCTTGGGGTGAGTCAGTTCTAAGATACAAAGTCTGACTTAGAAATAAAGTCAGCATGCCCTTTCTATCAGTTTCCTCATAAATGTTAGATTTACTTCAGTATAAAGTCAATTACTTAGGCAACTCCTCTGAGGAATAAATAGCCACTTTTGATTTAAAATTCATTGTGTAGGTTTAACAATAAGTTGACACTTAAAGGAATTGTTTCTGGAAGTGACTTTCAATGGAATTAAGCAACTTTCAATTGGAATGAACTGTGACTAATTTTAAAAATACTGAGCTCTGTCATGCCCTTGCCTGACATCTCCTTTCAATTCCTTGAAGGGCTTCGGAGGCTTCGTTACTGACAGAGCAGTGGCTTTCTCAGGGTCACACATCCTGGATTCTTCACTTTTGGTGACATTCAATGACGTAAAGGTGATGACAACAGAGTTTTAAAACAGCAAATTGGTTCAAACAGGGACTGGATGACAATCACTGTCTGTGGCGTCTGCCGGCCTGGCGGGACCAGCCTTCTCACCTGTGTGCCTCCGGCAGCCAGGCAGCCAGGCAGCCACTCCCTTCCGCCTGTGTTTCCCACTGGTACGATCCCAACATCCCGTTATCTTCAGGATTTATCCACTTTATGCTTTCTTAAACGGCTTGCTTCACAAATACATTTATATGCTCTATTACTTTCTTCTCTTCTAATTTTAAATGTTTTTTTTTTTTAATTTAATTTCACATTATTTTCCAAATATATGAGAAAAAGGCTAAACCTGGCCACCTGTCTGCTTGGTCCTATTCCTCTTGTCACTAATTGGACGGCACTTAGTGAGTCACCTGCAGAAGGGATATGGGATGTCACAGGGCTGTGGGGAGCTTTACTGAAGAGGAGTGGGAAGTCGCGGTGTCACCTGCTGCTCAGCTCAGTGGTAGGTTCAAAGCAGTGCTGTGATGTGCCAGACACTAGAACGCACACTGCTGCTGTTCTCCTCTTTCTCTGCCTGTTCCTTCTTTTCTGCCCACAAATAGAAATAAATATGGTCTTCACTGGTTCCTACTACCAGCTCTAGCTATCATCCTGTTTTTCTTCCTTTCCTTTAGTATCCAGCTTCCCAAGAAAGGGTCTACTGCTGATTGCATTGTTATCAATAATCCTCTTTTCCCCATCTAGCTTGGATGCAGACTTAACGTTCTGTGCTGTCTTCACTGGGAAGCTCCATGTGACACGTCATTGATGTCCTCTTCATTGCTACATGGAAGAGCCTGTGGGATTCCCTCCAGGTCTTTTTTTTTTTTTTTTTTTTTCAAGGCAGAGTCTCACTCTGTCACCCTGGGTAGAGTGATGTGGTATCATTGCTCACCGCAACCTCAAACTCTTGGGCCCAAGAGATCCTCTTGCTTCAGCCTCCTGAGTAGCTGGAACTACAGGTGTCCATGACCACACCCAGCTGACTTTTCTATTTTTAGGAGAGATGAGGTCTCACTCTTGCTCAGGCCAGTCTACCACTCCTGAACTCAGAGATCCTCCTGACTCGGCCCCCCAGAGTGCTGGGCTTACTGGCGTGAGCCACCGCGCCCAGCCTTCCTCCAAGTCTTGATGTTGTTGCCACTTCAACTCGATGTTGGGCTGTGGACAACTGCCGCCCTGTCCTGGCGTCTTCCAGGCCTAGCATCTTTCACATCGCCCACTGAATTCACATTCCCTGTCTGAGCTTACACTTTGGTAGATCACTTCCTCCTCCTCCACTTTATGTAGGAAGATAGAAGAACCCATACTCCAGGGTTTTGGTCCCCAGTATTTTATTCTTTTCTTTCCACACTTTCTTCTAAAGATGTTACCTACCTTTATACAAAGGGAGTAAATACGTTCTGTAACTTCTACATAAGGAAATTGTTACAATAGCTTTATTGCCCTGGTACACGTCTCCTACTGTTCCTTCTGAAGATAATTTAGTTTGCTTTTCTATTTTACAGAATTGGAGAATTCTAGAATTATAAGGACTGTGTGGATCTTGATCCATCTTCCACGTTTTCATATCACATGTCAAGCAGCTACTGGATCATTTTTGCAGGGGTGGCAAGATCCCCACATCCATATGTCCTTAACTTTACCATCCGTCTTCTCTTTGTATCTCCGTATTCCAAATAACTTTTCAGCCTAAACATCTATGTCTACTACTAGTATTTCTGTTTCTTCCACTTCCTAGCATGGCACATGTGTTGGTGAGCATGTGCAAATTAGATTCTCTTTAAGTCTTACTTTCTGGTGGCATTCTTGTCTCCTTACGACCCTACAGCACTATATATAACACCCTGCTGAATACAATAGCTATCTTCTTCAAAAGTTTGGTTTTTGTGCTTCAGAACAAATTGAACATGTAGGAAATGCCTGCTCCCTAAAACAGCACCACAGTGAGTGCTTTGGTAAAGTGAATAATACTTCACTTCCAATGTCATCCTGTCTCAATAAAGAATTTTGCTAAAATTAAGTCAATAACAAAATTAGGTAAAATTCTGCTTACTAAATCAGCACGGAAAATGTAATCATAATCAGGAAGCCATCTCTGTTACAAGCAAAGAGCCCATTGGCACACACAAAGAGGCGGTGCGAGCTGAATGACGGCTGAGGCCAAATATAGCATCAAAACACCTTCCCTTGGCATTGTATCCCCACCCGTGTCTCATTTCACCTTCACCGAGACCTTGGCAAGGAGGAGAACCTCAGCCAAGAGCTGGTCTTTGAGCTTGGAAAATCAGTAAGGATAAAACCAATTTTTCTTTATCTGAAGGGGTCGGTTGTTAACTGTGAATTACAGCAAACACATTTAAATGTGTTAACAAGACTTTGTTCTCTGGAACCAGACAAAAAAGTATGATTTGTGAAAAACATTGCTTCTTCTCAGTGGGTTGAGTTCTTTGTCGGAAGCAAAGGATTTGGAGGTGGATGAGAAGCCTCCTTCCCGCAGCCTGCTTCTCCATTGCTGCTCTGCACACTTTTCCAGAATTTACCAGTATATGTTACCTGCAGATTTAAGGCAAGCTAGAACATTAGAATAACATAATATTAATTTTATTTTTGACAGTGGAATCGACTCATTTTCCCACATGAAAATAATATTCAAATATCACTTGGTAGACAGGAATTTTTCTAGATGTTGCCTTTGGACACTTTTTCCCTTCATAAAATAGAAAATTTTTTTTTTTAATCTCTTACCCAAAGCTTTTTCTCCTTTAGGATCAGGATGATTAATGAGTTTAATTTTTGCCGGCAACTGAAAGGAGTTGCTGAGTAAGATGTACATGCTGATTGTACGTGACCCTATTCCTTTTAATTACTCAGATGGTAACGCATCGATCAAGTGCATGAGAAATGCTGGTCGCGATGGACAGTATTGATCCCTTTCATAGAGCATTGCCCGTAAAAATAATAGTCACTGTCATCCTTTTACCATTAAATTCTGGTTAATGAACTTAGTGTTAAAGGGATTGAGTGCCCAGGCACTGCCTTCTAAGTTGCTTCCACTTCAAGCATGGTAGTTTAATTCTATAAAAGTAAAAAAAATTAGTCTTTTTCATTAACAACTTATGGAGCATTTATCTTTAGAATGATCTGGAATTATCAAAATGATCTGAAATAGAAAATTTTTTCAAGTTGATAACCCTTAATTTTATTTGAATTTATTCTTTTTTTATTTTTTTGAGACAGAGTGTCACTGTTTCCTTTGGTAGAGTGCTGCAGTGTCACAGCTCACAGCAACATCAAACTCTTGGGCTCAAATGATCCTCTTGTCTGAGCCTCTCAAGTAGCTGGGACTACAGGTATCTGCCAGGATGCCCAGCTATTTTTAGAGATGGGGACTGACTCTTGCTCAAGCTGGTCTGGGACTCCTGAGCTCAAGCAATCTATCTGCCTTGGCCTCTGTTGGCTCATACCTGTAATCCCTCCAAGGAGAGGTGCAGGAGGGGAGTCTAAGCGGATTGAGAGGAGGAGGAATAAAGGGATCTGTGTACGGAGAGGGAAAAGGGAGAGGCAGAAAGTCCAGGTGGGGGGTGGTCAGAGGACGCTGCTGGCCTCTGGGGTTTTATCCACCACACTCGCATTTCCAGACTGTACCTGACCTGCAGTGTGCCTCATGCCATGTCTCACCTAATAAGTGTTAAAAAATATAACAAAAGTGAGCAACCTCTGTGAAAGTCTTGAGAGGAGAAGTTATTTCCTCTGTTTTTACAAACTTGTAGGGTACTGGGCGCTTACAGCCCCCCCTAGTGAGCAGCTCCAGTTAGTAGAGTGGTGGGAGCTGTGTGTCTGGCCTGTGTCCTCTGTAGCATCTGCTCTTGGCCCCTCATCTTCCCATAACTCCTGAGGACGGACACTGCCCTTCCAGACCAGGAGCAGGTGAGGTCCTGGGGTCCACGTCTGCTGTGTCCTTTTCCTGATGCCGCCTAAGGACTGCAGACAAGCCCCATCCCCGACAGGTCCCAGGACTGTCCGTGGGGGAGTGGGGGTCCTCCAACACCCGCTGCCCTCCCTGTGTTTTTCGGGTCTGCTTCCTGATGCGCATTCTGCCTTTTCCTATTGGCAGCAGCACCATGCAAACCCCCTGGCTGGGCTGAGAGAAGTGCACTGCGGGGAACTGCTGAATTCAACTCCTGTGTCCTCAGCGCAGAGCACCTGCCCACTGCCCCAGCCCTGCAGAGGGAGTACAGGCCCAGCTGAGACTCACCTGAGGACGCCAGTTAGGTGGGGATGGAGCAGGGAGAGGAGAGGGCCCCAAGCACAAGAACTGATCCAGTTTGGTCTAGACTTTTCCCAGCTGGAATTCAGGCTGCGTGTTTGGAGAGGGCTGGTTGCTCACATGAGGGGGCATGAGGGTCCCAAGTGTGGCTCTGCACGTGTCCCCACATCTGCAGGGCCCAGAGGGTGTGCCCCTCTGCCCGCTTCATGCGGGTGTGGCTGTGGGAGTCCCTGGCGGTTGAGATGGGGTGGCGGGAGTGTAAGTGGGCGCTTGGCAGGCAGGGGGTGATTTGCTGTGCTCCCTCTTTCCGTCTGCCATGGAAACCAGCGGCATTCCAGGGAGCTGCTGTTTGGCGAGCTCTCGCACCCCACAGAAAGCTTTTTACTTTACTTTACTCTTTACTTCCCAAAGAGACTGATATGGAAATTGCCCCAGAAAGGCAGAGACCTTGGAGGGCCTGGATCCCTGATCCTTTTTTGAGGGAACAGGTTTTCTGGGGTAGCAGGGAAAACAAGGAAGGGCGGATGTTCTCAAGGTACATGGGGGAGGTGGGAGTGGAGATAGCGGCAGTAAGGAAAAATTTGAAATATTTGAAAATATTTGAATATTTCTGGGCCTTGACTTGAGAATCTTCAAGGCAGAGAAAAGAGGATGTTGGGGAAAGACTTGCGGAGGCTGAGCTCCCAGTGTGGAGAGAAACACGTCCCCAAGTCCGCGAGCTCCCTGGGTGCTGTGCTCTGTGTGGTTCGGGGGTTCAGGACAAGGCTATTTTCAACTCAGGCCCCGAGCTCCGCGCCTTGTCTGGATGGCGGGACGTGCAGCAGGAGTGCTCAGCTTTGCACAGGGCTCCTTCTTTCTTCCGTGGCTGGTGTCCTGACCTCTGAGTCTTCATTTTGTATGTGGAAAGGGTGTCCTGTAGTTCTCTTCCTTGCTTCTAGATTTTTAGTTCCTTTGAATGGATAGGAAATGCAGCTGTTAAATTTCCCTATGCCCAGTTAGCTATTAAAAGGACAAGGGGCTGCTGTGGGGGGTATAGCATTGTTTCTGTGGAAACAGGAGCTGGCCATGATGGGCAGCTGGCCTTCCTAACTGTGAAGTCACCACGGGCTTCTCAGCACATCCTCTGGCTGCAGTGAGGCACCTATTCAGCCGGGCTGTTGCCTCTGCAGGTAGAGACGTCACCTGGCAGAACCGTAGTGTTCTGCTGTGACCTCCCGATGGCCTCTCTGGTCCCACTGCCTCTGGTCCACCTACTCCTTTATTTCACCTGGAGCCCAGAAGAAACGCAGTGTTTCTCGTACAGACTGTACCTGGGGATCTCTGAAGCAGGGAGGGGCCTGGGCCTGGGTGGTCATTTCTGACCCTCCATATCGGCCACCCCACTATCATATGCCTGAGAGTCGTGTTCCTCCTTTAGCAGACAGACTCTTCCCACCCTCCTGCCCACATCAAGTCCCACCTGTTGCAGTGGGCATCCTTTTCCTTGGCTTCTGACCTTGTTGAAGACGTGTGTTCTTTGGGATGCTCCTGCCTCAGCACCTCCTGGGCTCAGATCCTTCCCAAGGCCCTAGTGTCACTCCCAGCAAAAGCTCAAGCTCCTGCAATACATAAAGGTGAGCCATGAACCACCCCCCATTTTTCTGGTCATGTCACCCCCTGCTCTGGCCCACGGCCCCTGTGCTTGTCCCCTGGTCACCTAGGCTGAGCTTGCGCTCACCTGAGCTGTTATCACTGCTGCTCCCAGTGAGCCTTTTCCACCGCATCCCACAGCTCCTCGTGCCTTCGCTCTAGGTCACTGTCACGGTGGAGGCTGCTCTGGCCGCCCTATTTGAAATTGCTGTTCTTGGTGGTCCCCACCTGCTCTCCTTGGTCTGTCTCTTAACACAGTATTTATCACGTAACAGTATATCCTGTGATGGCTCATTAGGCCCACTTTTGTCTTTGTCTGATACTTGATAGGGAACTTAGGAGAAGGCTCTTTCACCATTTTTGCCTTGACTGTTCTAGGTCCCGCTACAGAGCCTGATACTTCAAAAACCCTCCATCAGTGTCTGCTCAGCAGACGAGTGAGTGAGTGGGGTCCGGTTGGGAAACTCTTTGTGGTTGCTAACTAAATAATCACGGCTTCTTAATCCTATTTCCCAAGCATTTGTTGAAATTGAAAGACTTTGGAAATTAAAACTTTGAACCTCTTGTGGGTTGCTTACAAGTGTCTGCACGTGGACTCTGTTCAGCTCTTCACAGCCTCCTGATTCTGGAGGGGCTTGTTCTGACTGCCCAGCTCAGGGTACCACTGGGTTGATAGAGTCATTTTTAGGAAAACAGTAGAATTTATATTTGTAGGACCTGCTTAAAATATATAATATTTAGCATTTGTAATACATTCCTTTCCAGAATTGAAAAAAAGTATAAGTTAAATATAAATTTTTTATGTTTGTCTATCTTGTTGACACTTCCTTGCGGTTTATGTAAGTATTGATATTAGAAAAGAAGGTCTCCTAAGGAAAAATGAAAATCTTTGCGAAGAAGAGATTCCTGTGAGTATAGCAGGCTAACAAGCTGTTTTTGATTAGATATTTGCATTACCTAATTCTCAACTGCAAGGAAAAGATCACAGCTTCTTTCTCCTTGATACTGTGATCATTTCCTAATCTGTCAGGTAGGAAGTCAGATCTGAGGATTTTGAAATGTATATCATTAGAAGAAAACTGATGTTCCCAGACCAGAATGTACAGTCTCTGCCAGAAAAAAATGGTTCTGGATTCCGTAATTTATTCAGAACTGCCTTAGGCTCTATCTACAGCATACATGTTTATGATAATGCAATCAGCACTCCCTGGCACTTCCGAAGGCCCTAGATCAGGGGACTGAAACCCTCACCTTAACTCTGCTCCTGTGCAAAGGGATTCGGACAACGTGCCTCCCAAGGCTCTGTCAAGGCTGAAGTAACACACTTTGATTCATGTGTCTGTAAATAAAATATGCAAAATAAAGGTTTGCAGCTGTTTTCAGACAGGGTTGGAATGCAAGCCTGTGCTTCAGGTTCTTTTATATCTGCACAGAACTGCGCTGAAGTGTCTCAGCACCCCTGGAGGAGCGGACCCATGCGCTTGGGGCAGCGCGCTGAGCAGGGACTCAGAGACCTGCTAATAAGCATGTACAGTCCTGGAGTTGTCAGATGGTGCCAAAGGACAGGCAATTAGATACAGATAATCTATCAGATGATAAGGAGATGCATGGCTGTGGGTGATCACTCCCTGACCGCTAGATTTAAGTAGCCCAAAGTGCCTCAAATGCTTAAGACCATGAGACTCAGAGATGTGCTTCCTGCTGTCAGTTAATGTGTCAGACTTCCAAAGCTGAATATGCTATCAAGTCCAGGGGAGAGAGGGGCATCGACTGTGCGTGTGAACAGCCACCACTCACACAACTGGCCAGATGTCCAGGGCCAACTCTCTCCACCTGAGAGGGCCCAGTGAGCCCGTGGGCACCGGAGAGCTGGCAGCCCTGGGTGGAATAGCCAGGGTGGGGATCTACAGAGCTGGGCCTCCCCTGTTCCTCCTCCTGTTTCTCTGAGGGGCCCAGAAAGGCTTCATCAGTGGCTGTGGGTGGTCAGGGTGTTGAGGTTTCAGGGTTGTCCAAGGGCCACTGCCGTCAATCTCTCAGTGTCAATCTCTCATGACACCTCCCCACACTCACCACATGTACTGCCTGAGTTTCACCGATTGCCTTTATAATAGAACCCAAAGAGCTCTCCCTCCGGGTCTTTTTCTGCCTCATGACGATATAATTGGCCTTCTGTAACCCAGAAGGGGTTTCACCCTCACCAGAACCCACGCATACTGGCCCCCTTAGTGGAGTCCCTTAGACTTTCACTTCCATAACCGTGAGAAACAAATTGCTATTGTTTATAAACCACCCAGTCCATGACTTCCTTATAGCAGCTACAACTAAGATGTAGAGATTTGAAACAACAGGCTCTAAGCCTGGCTGCCTTCCTGAGAGGACGCGGGCGCAAGCTCAGTGTGAACCCGGATTCTTCCCTCGGACCCTGTCACACAGCAGAGGACATAGATGCAGTCATCCCGTCGCCCACTGGGATCTGTTTGCGATGCCTTAAAACTAAACTTGAAAACCATTATTAAAAATATTGCTTGCTTCTCTTTGGGTGCATCTTATGAGTGAAAATTTGAAATATGGCACATCGTAAGTGCTCCATGAATAACTTTCCCCCAGCAGCGGGCAGAACAGAAAGATAGGGGAAACATTATCAAGGACCAAGGATGTGAGGGGAGGGAAAACAATACAGGTGATTGGACTTGAGAATTTAGGATAACATGGCATGCTGACAAGTACAATCTTGCAAAACACGAAGCGAAAAACCATGTGGAACAGGGGAGCTATTGAGGAAAACAGAATGTAAAATTGCCCGGGTATGGATTTGGTTACAGTAGTTAAAAAAAAAAAAAAACAATGTTCTAACTCTAAATAAAGATCTTGAACCTACTTTTCATAATGTTTCTCATAAAGTATCACTTTATTATAATCACTGGCTTTTAATTGCCTACATCTCTAGTAATGATTACTTAGCAACTTTTCTTTTGGTATCAAACATTCCCAAAGTCTCTTCATTCAGTCTCCCAAACCAGGTAGATGGAGACCTGTGTGTGTCACCTGAATCTTCAGGAATGCTGGTGTGTCCTGAAGCAGGTTCTGTAGCTGACACGGTCTGGGAAGATTTTGTAGATGGAGACTTGTGTGTGTCACTTGAGTCCTCAGGAATGCTGGTGTGTCCTGAAGTGGGTTCTGTAGCTGACATGGTCTGGGGTCTGGGAAGATTTTCGTTCAGACAGAGCAAGGCCGAGTGCCAGGCCTGACAGGGGAGGGAAGGCAGGGGCATTTAGAGATTAGCAACCTGCTGATGTTCCTTCTCCCAGGACAGTTGGAGCAGCTAATTAATGTCTTTCTTCCACTCACCATTATCTGGTCAATGTAGCTTTTCCATGACACCTCCCCACACTCACCACACGTACACATTTCCTGTACACCCCACACAGGCATACCCCCCCACACATCCCCTATACACCCCAAGACACACATATAAGAGCTTGACTTAAAGGGTCATTACACAGCCAGGAGCCCAAAGCCATGGGCTGTGCCCCCGTCAGACTGAAGGTGTTCCTACTGGCCAGATGTTGTCAACACCCCACCTTAGGTGCCCTCCTTAGTGGTGAGAAGACGGGGTTGCCATGGACAGCCTCTGATTTTTTCCCTGCTGGGACCCAGAGTGCAGGACACATAGAGAGTCTCCCAGGCCACCCACAGGGTGTGAGGACAGCACCCTCTGAATGCTCAGGGCTGAGCCTCCCTGTGAGCCGCAGCACCTGAGCCTACTGACGCAGGGGAGCTCACCAGAGAATGCAGCACAGTTAGAGTCAGAAAAAGAGGGCAATGAGATGCTTTCCTCAAACAAAAAGAACCGGGGTTGTATTCAAGGGGTCTTTTGATAATTTTCTATGAACTCAAAAATCAGCAGGATCAAAATGCAGTAAAACCTCCATAGCTGACCCCCTCCCTACACTGACCCCCTCCCTACAATGGCCTCCTCCCTATACTGAACCCTTCCCTTCACTGACCTCCTCCCTACATTAACCCCCTCCCTACACTGACCTCCTCCCTATGCTGACCCCCTCCCTACACTGAACCCTTCCCTACACTGACCCCCTCCCTACACTGACCTCCTCCCTATGCTGACCCTCTCCCTACACTGACCTCCTCCCTATGCTGACCCCCTCCCTACACTGACCTCTTCCTATGCTGACCCCCTCCCTACACTGAACCCTTCCCTACACTGACCCCCTCCCTACACTGACCCCCTCCCTACAATGGCCTCCTCCCTATACTGAACCCTTCCCTTCACTGACCTCCTCCCTACATTAACCCCCTCCCTACACTGACCTCCTCCCTATGCTGACCCCCTCCCTACATTGATCCCCTCCCTACACTGACCACCTCCTTCAGTTAACCTAATTTTCGCAGACCAGCCATGCACCACATGTAGGTGTCAGTACAGTAGGCCTGGTTCCTATGGTGACCACCTCTGTATGTTGACCAGTTTGTGACAGTCTCTAGGGTGGTCAACTTACAGAGGTTCTGTGGTACTATGAAATTGACCCAATTAGTTAAAGCCTAGGACATGTATCATGTATGGTGAAGTATCTTATGTTCAGTCTGTGTTACCTGGAAAATATTGGGGTCCTCTGTGGACACCCAGGGTTCTGAGTCTGCCTGTTGACCGCTCACCTCCCAGGAGTGGACGTGCAGTCGGTGTGAGCTGGTGACTGAGCAATACTCTGGGATGACCCAGTAACAGCCCTGGGCACCCAGCTCGCTAGCTGAGTCAGTGTCACCTTCAAAGCAGGAGCACGTCTGAAGGAGGGCGTCCTGGGGAGGCAGCATCACAGACAGACCTCAGAGGAGAGGCAGGTCTGGAGAAAGAAGGAAATCCTTCTCTAATCAGCTCAGCGCAAGGAAGGGGTGAGGCGTGCATTCACCCCTTCACCTCAGGCCAGAGTGATGTTTGGAAAAGCTCCCGAGAGCTCTCAGAGCCTTGCTTACAGGTACAAACGTGCCCCAGATGTCTCATGAAGCAATTCTAGCTCGACCTCGGAAAGTCGGGGCCCATCTGATGGTGCTGAAGAACCTGCCCTGGCAATTTTCCTAGTCTTTATGGCTCCAGGACTGGCCCATTCTCACATTTCTAGAGTTCAAATACAATCTGTTGACTGGTAGAATATAAAATTTCACTTAAAAATACAATTATGGAGAACCTAATTTGACTCTTTACCATCAGTAATGCATGTGTGTGTATTTTACTGTTCCTCTGAAGTAAGGCTGGGTCCTTGCTAACACAGAGAAAGGTGTCAGAGGGCACTGCAGGGGCCTTTTCCAGGCTGTCTTTTTAAATCTCTACTTGTGCAGGAAGGATTTCATGGTCAAAAAGTTCGGGAAACATTGAGTTCTTGCAGGTTGTCTTATTGGCTTCTGATGAGCGTTTCACAATGAATATCAGAATGTTCATAGATTTATTTATGGCAAACTTTCGCACTTATTTTTCTCAGTCATGATGATGGTATTTTGGGGGCAGAGACTGTGCCCCCCACCCTCCATTCAGCAGGGAAAGGAAAGCCTGGCTCTGACGCCCACAACTACTCTGACGCCCACAACTACATCATCTCTGGGTTTAAAAGGCCTGCTGTCGCTCACGGTATTGTTTCCCAGGCTGCTAGACTGAATGCCACAGACTGGGTGGCTTAGAACAACGGGCGTCTATTGTCTCACAGTTCTGGAATCTGGGAATTCAAAATCAAGGTGTGGGAAGGGCCGTGTTCCCCTCCACTCCAGCGAGAAGCAGAGGCAACTCTCCAATCTCTTCCAGCCTCTGGGCCCGGACACGCTTTGGCTTGTGACAGTGTCACTCCTGTTCTCCACCTCCATCTCTTCCTTTCTTCCAGGGCGGGACACCGTTGTGTCGGGCACCTGTAGTCCCAGCTACTTGGGAGGCTGAGGCAAGAGAATTGCTTAAGCCCAAGAGTTGGAGGGTGCTGTGAGCTGTGACACAACGGTACTCTACCGAGGGCCACATAATGAGACTCTGTCTCAAAAAAAAAGTTAAAAAAGAAAGATAGAAAGTTGAAGAAAAGAAGTAGATTACGGTGAAACACAGAAGGGAAGGTAAAGAGTGAGGGGAGAATAGTGAAGGCTGCGACAAACCCTCCTTGGGGCCAAGGATTCGACACTGGCACCAGCCATTTGTTTCACTCCCTTGGCAGTGACCTTTAACACTAGTGCTGATTAACCGCCTGAGCTTGTGTGGGCCACACTAGGGAAGCCCATGAGTGTGTTTTGCACTGTTGTAGAATCCAGGCAGTACAGGCGGCAGCTCTAAAATGCATGAAGGGCCCACCGCGGTCCAGTACGACCTCCCCTTCCCTGACAACATCTGCAATGACCACATTTTCAAGTAAGGTCACATCCTGAAGTGCGGGGGCCAGGACAGCAGCATATTTGGGGAGGGAACACAATTCAACTTGGACCCCTGGCATCCTGACATTTTTCTCAGAGCACATTAGCTTTTTGATTCAGACTCTTTGGGAGGGGCATGCCTGTCTCTTTGGCATTTGAAGGAACAATAGCTTTGTCGCTACCTTGGACTCCTCTCATCTGCATCTGGATCAATTATTCCATCATTTTTCTCCTTTAGTTGATACTTTCTGTTCTTGGTAACATTTGAGAGATTCTTTGGGAAAAGTAATTTGGGATGGAAGAGAAGAAACTCCTTATTTTATTTTTCTATAGAATAATTAGGGCAAGAAAGATGGAAAGATGCCACAGTGTCACATACGTGCTTTGGCAGACACACAACCAAGTGGGCATCTAGCAGGGGGACTCGCCAGGTCACAGGTGGGCACAAGTCAGTCAGGGCCACCTAACTCCAGAGAGTGGTGGCAAAGGTGTCCCAGCCCTGGGTGTCGGGCCCGTCTCTTCTCTATAGATGGCACCCCACATTCTGCACAGACTTCTGGTTGGTCCTGTTCTAAGGTGCAGGGTGCTGTGTTGTGCTGGGAACCCAAGTACAGCTGTGAGACGGTGAAAGTCGGGCACACACATGCCTGTTTCTATGGCCATGTCCTTCTAGGCACTGTTGGGCAAGGCCCCGTGAGGGCCATGGGCAAGAACAGGATGGCTTTATTTATAGTTCTTATTCTTTCTTCCTACCCACACTAGAGTACAGATATGAATCGTGGAAAAATTAGAAAAATAAAATAAAGACAGGTAGCTGTCAGACTGCCAACAGGACAGTTCAGTGTATTTTTTTTTTTTGTGCTGCCGTGACATGAAGGTCTCTAGAGTCTGGGGCTATTCAGTGCACGCATGATGCCATAGTGATGCTTAGAACCAGCGCTGGTGTCCTCTGGGGGTCTCAATCTTCCTCCTCTTCCCCGATGGAGGGGACAAGGGCTCCTGGCCAGCAGAGGGGGTGGGAGAAATATGTACAGTGACCTCAGTTCTCATGTGGGGCCTGAAGGCTCTTAGCAAGTCAGCCTTTTCCCAACCTAAATTTTGAGGGGTGGTGCCAGCTGCCACCTCTGATCCGAGGTGTGATGTCATTTTGCAGCTCAGGGGCACCAGCATGAGAACCAGTGGCCAGCAGGGAGCCTTAGGACTTCCGGGAGACTTTCTGTCCCCCCTGACCCAGCGCCGCCCATGCGTCCCTCTGTGGTCCCGGCCCCATGTTGTTTTTGCTCCTGTGCCAGCCACTGCAGGCCCCTGGCAGACTCTTGTCATATGTGGCTGTGACTATCTCTTGGTCAGCCTTGCCCTCTTTCCATGCATATTTGGTTACACTTTGGACTTGGATTTTGATGGAATCTCTTAGAGGCTTATTTTAGGGTCCTTCTTCCCAGAGCCACCCTACTCACCCGATCTGGGCTTCCTGTCACTCTGGCACACTCCCAGGACCCCGCGTGCACGGTGGAAGCTGCGTGTACTCTCTCTTCTCCACAGGCATTTGAGCTTTGGGGGGTGGAGGCTGTGCCTTGTCCTGGGGTCCCCAGCGTGCAGCCCCGGCCCAGTGTGTGCACTGAGGGCATAAATAATAAATTCCCAAGTTCCAAATGAAGAAGATGAAGAAGGAAGCAGCTGCCCCTGCAAGGGCACCTCACTGCCGCTGACCTTTCTCCATTATTCATTATTTCCTTCCCAGACACCTCGTTTCCTGCTGTGTCCAATTTAAAAGGAGTGAGGTTATTTTTAAGATGTGTCCTTTTACAGAGCAACAGCCACATCTCTCTTGGGGTTTCTAGTGAGCTCCCAGGCAGTGGATCAAACCCGTGTTTGGGGATAAACAATAAAAGGGAAGAGTTTAGTTGGGAAAGAAAGAAATATAAAATGTCACAAGCCATGCAGAGCAGCACTACCTCTGCTGCTGTCTGTCCAGCCTGTCAAGTGGCTAAGTGGCCTCCAGGGACATTTGGCTGACACAGGTTTTCTTCCCAGGGTGACTCATCTCTGCCTTCAGCTGGGCCCCGTGGCCTGGCACGTGACAGGGTGGCTTCGAGGCCAGGTGCTTCCCTGCAGCTTGGTCCTGGATCCCAGGGTCTCTCCTCCCACACACTTGGCTCTTGCTTGCCCCCAGGCCTTGGTGTGCAGTTATTCTCTGCCCCTTCTCCTTTCTACTTTTGGGGATCACCTAAGGGTCATTCAAGACCAGCCTCAGGGCAGGTTCTCTGTGAGCTACATTTTGGAGCTGGGGTAGGATGAATCCTGCCCCCTTGTGCCTGGGGTACCTGGCACTGTGGGAGAAGCCCCACCCTAAGAGTGTCCTCATCACACTGATTTCTGCACACATCCTGCACTCCCACCAGCCCCGAGCTCTTTCAAGGCGAGGGTGTGCGCTGTTCTTTCTGGCATCCTTAGTGCTTGAAACAGGCCCGGGGTGTAGGAAGGATTAGTGAGAGACACGTTTCTTTGGATTACTTCTAGAATGTCTGCAGCTCTCTGCCTCGTGAAGGAGGAAGTCATCAGTAACACAAACTGACCTCCAGAGCAGCCTTCTGGCCTGGGGACTGACCACTTCTTCTCGGAAGAGCAGACAGTAAATGTTTCTGACTTGGTGGTTCATATGGTCTCTGTCCCAGCTGCTCCGCTCTGCAGTCCAAGCACTAAAGCAGCTGAGGACAGTGCAGCCCAGCACAGGCATGGTTGTGTTCCAGCAAATTTTCATTTACAAAAATCATAGTGGGTCAGGGTTAGCCTGTGGGAAGTAGCCTGCAGACCCCTGAGTGTGAGGCCTGAGAACTGTCAAATGAACATCAACAGAGAAGCTGGGAGACAGGTATCCACAGACCAGAAAGTTGAGCCACCCATGCACTGGGGGGACAAGCCACAGTGCTGGGGGTGGATCGAAAACTGGGGAGCCACACGGCAAAGGGTTTTCCAGAAGATGTGAGGCTATCAGAGTTCAACAACCTGGGCAGCGTCCCAGGGCAGCTTCTGAAAGTCTCCGTGTGGCTCTGAGGTCGCCTGAGGAGGAGTCTGTGTGAAATCCTAGTGACGAAGATGGTGAGGAGCTAATAGTGCACCTGGGGGAGACTCCAGGGACCCCAGAGCAGGAGCGCCCCAGAGGAGTGAGACGAACCTTGGGGCAATGGGAAAGCCAAGCTGAGGACAAGATTTTAAGAAGAAAAGGATTCAGGAGCTTTGATAATCCCATGAGCAGCCAGAGCCCGAGGAGGAGCAGAGTGATCTGGAAAGGGGGCAGGACAGCTGGGATAAACACTCTCCCAACATGGTGCTCAGCTTGGGGAGTCAGACTTATTTCATTTCTGTCATTGGCATCAGCTACCCACTGTAAGAGGCAGAGAGAGGGTTTGCCCTTTGGTACTTATATTTTCACCAGGACATCTTAGTACAGTGCTGATGAGACAATTTAGTGAGCTTGAGATGGTTATGTTTGGTGTCATGCAAAGTTTTATGAAGACAAACAATCAAAACCTTTGCGGAGTGTCTCCAGCCCCTGCTTGGCCATTGTGCCATGCTGGTAACTAGATGTGTTTCCCACGCTCCCTGCTTTAAAATCCCACTAACCTTTCAAGGCCCAGGTTGCCCACCTCTTGTGCAAGGTGCACCTGTCTCCTGTGCCCTGCAGGAACATCATGGGACAGCTCAAGTGTCCATGTTCACTGGCTCTTTGTTTCCTTGTGGGCTCCCCCCACCGCCAACGGTTAGCGCATGTCACAGATTCCTCTGGACCTTCTCTGGGCTCCTGCTGTTAGTGCTCAGATGAACTCCTGCCACGCCCTGCACACCCAGGTGTGCACTCCTGCTAGGCCCTGTGCTGGCAGGGCAGAGGGCACCTGGGGCAGCGACCAGTGCCCCGGCTCTGGCCCCCTCCCTACCTCCCCCACCCTCCCAGTTTGGGCCCACGTGGCGCCTCTGCAGCCATCTTGGCTCTCCTGCAACTTCCTGCGCCCTCCCCTAGACTGTGTTCATCGCAAGTTGGACAGCACGAAGATCTCCTGGTGTCTGTCTCACTGGCCTTCAGCAGCTCCAGGGTATCTGTATTTTCACCGTTGGAAACTCCCACTTTTTTCTAAGTTTCAGCTTGTGATTACCAAAATACTAGCTGTTACCAAGTTCCACTTTATTTACAGTCAGGCTGCAGCGCAATCATAGGGGCTCGTTGCTGCTGGGCATATCCCAGGGCTGTGCTCGGTGCCATGAAGGGTGCCCACCTGGGAAGGGACAGGCGACTCTAAACCCTGCAGGGTGTTCAGATGGGAAACCAACCTTGTAAAGAGGAGAGGGGAGCGGCTCGCAGGGGGCACTTGAGCAGGCTCTCCAAGGTCAATGGGCTCCACAGAATTGAGAGTCAAAGCAAAGAAACTGAGGTTCACGTGTGGGGGTACCAGGGCGGGTAATTCAGCATGGATGCTGTGAAGGAGAGATTTTAGTCGTACACGTATAGCAGCCTCTTACTGAATACCAGTGATGACCCAATGCAGGACAGTGGGCGGGACGCAGAAATGCTGGGCGTGTCCGTGAGGGGAGAGGCAAGCGTGGGGATAAGTGACTGGGTCCATCCCACGAAGGCCCAGAACACTGCGGCTGGACAGCATTTACTGTGGGGGTGAAAGGCTCCCTACCTGCGCTCGCCATGGTAATCCTATAGTCGCCAGCCCCACAAGGCTGTCCAACGCTTGGATGTGGCTTGTGCAGCTGAGTAACTCCATTTTACATTTATTTAACCGTCATCTATTTTAAATTTAAATGCTTGCACGAGGCTAGTGGCTACCCCATTGGACATTGGATCATGGTGAGAAATTTGCATTGAAGTAAGTAATAAGAAGATATGTTGATTCATTCATTCATTTTAAACTTCCTATCTTAATCTTTTAGAAGCACGAGGGATTCAGTTCAGGGCACCCCATGAATCAAGCTGCCCCAGGCTTCAGGTTGGGCACATCACCTCCCTTCATTACTGTCTCAGGGTGCAGAGTGCCCCGGGGAGCCAGAGGCGAGACATGCAGTTCAGCCTGGAGGGTGTCATGGGGAGTTTTCGGTTGCTGATAATTTTTGAAGGACATAACCACAGGAAGGGGCAAAGGGTATTTCCGGCTGATGCAACAAGCTATTGATTATCGAGAGCACAGGGGAGAGCTCCGAGCATCCAGGCAGGCGAGCGGGCCTGGGAGCAGTGTGTGGGGGGCACAACGTTGAGAGGCGAACGTGTGGAGGGGGGAAGGGTGTCCCGGGAGCTCGCGTGTGGAGCTCAGGCCTTGAGTGGCCTTTTCCAAGTGATGGGGGTCACTGGAGAGTGGAAAGTCTTTTTCAGGCTTTTTCTTCTTTAATCTTTCTGATTTCTGCCTGGAGACTGGACTAGAGGTATTTGGCTGAGCGATAGGAATAGGTCTGGGAGAACAGAGAAAAAGATCTTGCCATGGTAACTACAGTTGCCTCCTAACAAAAGCAAGGATAGGAAGAAGTGACACAAAATAGAAGCGGGTGTCACCGCTGGAGGTGCCACCGGCTGGATTTCTGTTTTTCTGCTTCCTTGTCAGCATACTCCAAAGAGCAGTGATATGGCTGGAAAGAAGGCAGGTATTAGGTGACAGCTTCAGAGTGAAAGGTGAGGTTTTCTGGGAGGCCCTCGGGTGCTGCCATGGGTGCTGAACACAGCTCGCTGTGTGAGGTGGTGTGAGCCTGTGATGGAGAAGCCTCTGCCTTGACGACATTCCTTTATGTCAGAGGCTTTATACTTGAAGCTGCACCAGCTGAGGGGGTTACCCAGGAGGAAGTGCAGTGTAGTAAGGGAAGACGGCTGGTGACCAAACTCACATTCACAGGCTATAATCAAAAATTATATGCATATGATGGTTATATGCATATGTGGTTAGGAAGCATAACCATTATTTTTAAAATATATCTTGACTCAGAAATAAAATATAAAAGTAGAAAATTGAAGGAAAGGCATGAACTAACTTGGCTACTTTTTAAGGGTTAATCTCCAGACCCCTCCACCCAGAGCCTGAGAATATAATTTTTGAATTGTTCAAATGATATTTATGAAACTGGCATATTATTTATTATGTATTTTTTTATTAAATCATAGCTGTGTACATTAATGTGATCATGGGGCACCATACACTGGTTTTATAGACCGTTTGACACATTTTCATCACACTAGTTAACATAGCCTTCCTGGCATTTTCTTATTGTGTTAAGACATTTACATTCTACATTTACTGAGTTTCACATGTACCCTTGTAAGATGCACCGCAGGTGAATCCCACCAATCACCCTCCCTCCACCCATCCTCCCCCCTCCCTCCCCTCCCTCTCCCCCTTCCCCCTGTGCTTAGGTTATAACTGGGTTATGCTTTCATATGAAAGCCATAAATTAGTTTCATAGTAGGGCTGAGTACACTGGATAGTTTTTCTTCCATTATTGAGATACTTTACTAAGAAGATTATGTTCCAGCTCCATCCATGTAAACATGAACGAGGCAAAGTCTCCATCTTTCTTTAAGGCTGCATAATATTCCATGGTGTACATATACCACAATTTATTAATCCATTCGTGGATTGATGGGTACTTGGGCTTTTTCTATGACTTAGCAATTATGAATTGGGCTGCAATAAACATTCTGGTACAAATACCTTTGTTATAATGTGATTTTTGGTCTTCTGGGTATATGCCTAGTAGAGGAATTATAGGATTGAATGGCAGATCTATTTTTAGATTTCTAAGTGTTCTCCAAACATCTTTCCAAAAGGAATGTAGTAACTTGTATTCCCACCAGCAGTGTAGAGGTGTTTCCTTTTCTCCACATCCACGCCAACATCTCTGGTCTTGGGATTTTGTGATATGGGCTAATCTTACTGGAGTTAGATGATATCTCAAAGTAGTTTTGATTCACATTTCTCTGATGATTAAAGATGATGTGCATTTTTGTATATGTTTGTAGGCCATGCACCTGTCTTCTTCAGATAAGTTTCTCTTCAAGTCCCTTGCCCAGCCTGCGATGGGACCATTTGTTATTTTCTTGCTTATACGTTTGAATTCTCTGTGGATTCTGGTTATTAAACCTTTGTTGGAGACTTAACCTTCGAATATCTTCTCCCATTCTGAGGGCTGTCTGCTTGCTTTACTTACTGTGTTCTTGGCTGTGCAGAAGCTTTTTAGTTTGATCAGGTTCTAGTAATGTATTTTTGAAGCTGCTTCAATTGGCCAGGGGGTCCTCCTCATAAAATATTCGTATTATTTATATTTTTGACACTTATTTGGAATTCACAGTAGTATCTTTTTTTCCAAATATTTAAAACTGATTGAGATGGGTCATCATAGACCATTGGTTATTATTTTTTTCTTTTAGTGATACTTGCTTTAATAATAAATGTTTCTGTGTGTGGTAGTGTTAGATGAATTAGTCATATTTACTTTATTCCTCCTTAAAGTGGCATTTTCTTTTTAAAGTAAACATAGCTTTGTAAAATGCCCAGTTGCTTACAGAACACACACAAAAAATCTGGTTTTTCTTATGTGTGCACTGTTCATACCTCAGAGTACTTGGATTGAGCTGATATTAAGAATTAAGGCAGCGAAAGAGCAAAAAATAGTCCCGCAGAATCCCATGCCTAGACATTGAGCTTTCTCACCTGTAATGCACTACAGGTACCTCAGAATACCTCAACTGAGCTGATATCAAATATTTAGCAAAGGCAGGTCGGGAGTGGTGGCTGACAGCTGTAATCCCAGCTCTCTGGGAGGCTGAGGTGGGTGGATCCCTTGAGCTCAGAAGTTCCAGACCAGCCTGAGTAAGAGTGAGACCTATTCTCTATAAAAAAGAGAAAAATTGGCCAGGCATTGTGGCAGGATCCTGCAGTGCTAGCTACTCCGGAGGCTGAGGCAGGAGGATCACTTGAGCCTAGGAGTTTGAGGTTGCTGTGAGCAAGGCTGACGCCATGGCACTCTACCCAGGGCAACAGAGTGAGGCTCTGTCTCAAAAAAAAAAAAAAAATTAGGTAAGGCAGCAAAAGGGAAGACAAATCTCACTAGAATTTTCTGGCAGAATGACTCTCACACACTGTCACTGTCACAGCTCAGCGGGGGTGTGGGAAGAAAGAAGGGAGCTTCTGAGACAGCCAGACCACCTGGGTCCAAATCCTGGCCCCGTTACAAACTAATTCCATGGAAGAGAATCTTTAAGTCTCATTTCACTTTTCTCTTTATGTAATGAGACAAATAAATACATTTATTCCTCCAGAGACAGTTGTTATATAACTATTAATTTATGATACATCTATTAATTTATCGAAAAGGTCTTAGAAAAATTTCAGGCATTTTATGTGACTGGTTATAAGATGTGTTAGTGGGTCGATGGCTTGGCGCTCACTTCGTGCTGTCAGATTTCCCTTCATCTTCTACATTTGGTCCTCTGGGACTTTTCCCGAATGACATAATTGCAAGGTCATATAAAATTCTTAAAGAAAATAGCCAAATCAGTTTTCTTCATTGAAATACACTTTAAATAAGAACAGCCCTCTGTTCAATGCTTAGTTTAACAGAAAGTTTAAAATTAGCAGCATGGAACATTCTACCAATATTTTGTGTAATTGAAGGTATAGGAAACCATTTGTAGTGTTCACTCAAATCAGTGGCTAGTTCTGAAAATGGTGAATGGATACTAACCTAGAGGTAGTGTGGTATTGAGGGTTATTCTTTTACATTGCCTTTAAACCATCCTCTCTGATATCATTCAGGGCTCCTGATTCCTAAGTGTTATTCAGTGGGAAGGCTTTAATTCAAAACCAATCAAGAGTGACACAACTTATCATACATGTCCATGCGTGGTTGTTTTTGCTGATAAAAGTTGAACAATTGCATGATGAACTTCACCTTGAGACGCTGACATAGAGCAAAGTAACCTCCCCAGTCAAGGTTTGCAAGCACGACTTCTAAGTTAGTTATTCACACTGGTTGTATTTTTTGAGGGTGGCTAGCCAAGGAAGAAGGGGAGGCTGTGGCCCGAGTCTCCTGCGTGGCGGCCACCTCTCACACTGTCTCCTGCGTGGCGGCCACGGAGTCTCCTGCGTGGCGGCCACGGAGTCTCCTGCGTGGCGGCCACCTCTCACACTGTCTTTCTTTATCCCTGCAGTAACCTTGTGTGGGAGGTTTGATTCTCATTTTGCAAACATGGAAACTGACTTAAAGACTAAGCAGGATTATAGGACCTGCCCAGGACCCCAAGGTTATGGAGATTGTGGTACAGGGTGAGAACCCACATCTCTCTGATTCCGGAAGCCGTATTTTCCCAACCCTGCCCTGGTGCAGCTATCAGGATGTCAAATCTTTATTTCTGAGCTCCAGTGGCTCAGTCTGCATCAGACTAAGATGGGGGAGGAATGCGATTTATGGAAATTTCCAAACGTACAGAGGAGTGGAGGGAGTTATCTGATGAACCATTATAGCCAGCTGTACCATTATCGGGCAATCTTGTTTCATCTATTTCACCACCAGTATGATTTGAAGCAAATTCCAGATATCATTTTCTTTCCACTGAAAACCTTTCATCATGTTGGCCTGGGTCTTTTCTGTGTCTCTATTTTATGGGGTGTGTTCTTCAAATGGGAGTGTAAGGGGGTATCTCTCTTGCTATTGGGGAAAAGAAGAGCAATATTTTCTCTTTGTTTAATTTCCCCATGTGTTACAAGGACAATACCAGATAGTAAAATTAGTCTAAAACCTGAATCCCTTGAAAACATAAAAATCAACAATTCTGAGCAGACAAATACAATCCCGTGGGTAGCTAAGAATTTCCAGACAGGCCTCCAGCACACTGGAGGGTGCTGTACTTCCTGAGTGTGGACACCAGAGGGCAGAGCACACTGATTAGATTCTCTGTTGAAACCATGCAAGCGAAGGGGGGGCGGGGGGGAACAGCAGCAGCCTATGAAACATGATTCCTTATATCAATAGAAGATTATTACATAAGGGAAAACCTGCAAAATGGAAGAGCTCGGAGCTGCTTGCCGTTGTGTTAGTTCCGCTTAAATTCTGTGATTCTGGGATTTGCAGAAGGGCTCTCCTTGGGAGGAGCTTCTCATCTTGTTTGTCTATTCTGTGGCAGAAACATCCTGTCAAGGGGCCTGGCCCTCTGGACTTGCTCGCAGCCTGCAGCTGGCTTCTAGATACTGCCCAGCTAACCGAAGCCCTGTCGGTCAGGGCAGGATTTGGTGCCTTTTTTTTTTTTTTTTATTAAGTCATAGCTGTGTACATTAATGCAATCATGGGGTACAATGTGCTGGTTTTGTGTACAAATTGAAATATTTTTACCGAACTGGTTAACATAGCCTTTATGGCATTTTCTTAGTTATTGTGTTTAGACATTTATATTCTGCATTTAGTAACTTTCACCTGTACCCTTCTAAGATGCGCCGTAGGTGTGGTCCCACCAATTACTCTCCCTCTACCCATCCTCCCCCCTCCCCTCCCCTCCCTTGCCCCTATTTTTGTGCCACTATTGGGTTATAGCTTGATAGATCTGGTGCCTTTAAGTTGAGGAAAGCCCCCTGCCTGTGCGTTTGTAATGCAGGGATCTCTCTGCCTGCCAGGCTTCCATCAGGAGACCAATTATTACTTCCAGTTTCATTCTTCTGGCCCAACAGCAAGCCTCAGAGAGGGCGGGCAGCCACCTACCCTGATATCATTGGTCATCGATAGGCTCCTGCGTGTAAGCATAGCTTTGACACTGTAACCCAAGGGGTGCTGGGCTGTACTGAATCAGAGCTCAATGAAAGTGCCTGCCACCCCGCACTTGTCTGAGCATGGCGCCAACGAGCCCCCAGCATGGGCCTGATTCCTCTGGTGGCCCATCCTCACAGCAGCACCAGGACACATCTGTCAGAAGCCACAGACCAACCCCCGCTCTGGTCTGCACCATAGTGGTGGGCGTGCTGCGCCCACAGGGATGCTTGGCTGGCATGGGGAGCACGGTGGGACCCAGGTGCTAAATGGGCTCTGCCATTGCCGTGGGGTACGATGACCAGGAGCAGAGTCCACTCGTCCTCCAGCTCTGCCACCATGCCCAGCACCCCTGCAGGTGCAGAGCCCTGCAAGTGGCTGCCTCAGCCTCTTGTCCTCTGCGGCCCCTTGGTTTTCTGAAAGGAAGAATTCAAATTTGAAGTTCCTCAGTGTGGCAGGCACGTTCCTTAGCAGCCCGGCCAGCCTCCCTGACAGTGTTGACCCTGTTCTCCAACATACTGGGGTCACTACTCCTTTCCAGCATCTTCCATGGCCTCTCACAGCCCTCTGTCTGCCTTCATCCTCTTCCTGTGCCTAAAACGCCCTTCACAGGGTGAGGTTCTGCTGTTCCACTATCTCCTCTAAACTGGTGGCCTCTAGAGAGCATTTTCAGAGCCCCTGCCTCCTCCTGCCACCTGCAGGCGCCTGTTCATGCTGCTCCCGTCCCTAGACTGACACCTGTGTGACACTTGGCCTCTGTGTGGTCAGTATTTGCCCATATGTCAGCCGTGCCCACCAGCCCGAGGGAATCTCCAGGATGAGAACTTTTCCATACATGTTTTTGTACAAAATAAGTTCTCAGTGCTCACTGTGGTTAATAAATGAATGGATTTCAGGAAAAGAATTCCACCATGTAAAATGTTAGGAAAAAATCCTTTTGTTTCTTGCCTAAAAAATTTCCCACACCCATTAGATTTAAATCTTTGCCATTAGTTTAGGACCCTGAGGAGAAACTGGCATTCATGTTTGGGAAAACTTGCTATGATTTAGCCTGTTTAAAAATGGGTTATTTAAAAAAAAAATGTTAGTTCTATAGAAATTATTCAGTAAAGTCAAGTTTTCAAAATAAAAATCACAATAATGTTTTTTCCATAGAACTTAACAAGCTAATCTTAAATGAGCGTATCAAGTCCCAGAAGGTAAGAATTATAAGTCTAAAAGAAAAGTGTGTCTGTGCCTTTGCTGGGATAAAGTGCACACAGAGTGGCCTGGAGGATCTGTACACTCAGCAGGGGCACCAGGGAACCCTGGGGATGCAATCATGGCAGCAATGGTGAAGCCAGTATTTTATATGATTTCTACTTGTGAATCGTAATTTTTGGCATACATTGAATTAATTAATTAAGGCAAGAGTAAGTACTACGGAGGTATGAAGGACAAGACAGGTACCAGGACCATTATTAAGAAAATCATTTCTGTCTAACGGGACGTCAGCCTATTATAAGATCTTAGTTATTTATAGATCTACACTCCACATTGGTGCAAGATAAACTAAATGATGGCCTGACAAAATAGGAACAACACCAACAACTTATACTTACACAGTTCTTGGCATAAGCCAGGCTATTTAAAAAGTTTTTCAAGCAAATTCATTGAATCTTTACAACTGCCCATGAAGTAGCAGTTGTAAAGTTTCCATTTAATGCTTTAGGAAAACTAAAAAAGAAAGGTTCAATTACTCAAAATGTCAACTTAAGTATGAGAAATGGGCATAAGAGACAAGTGTTATTAAACATCGGTTGGTAGGTGGCACCTGTGGCTCAAAGAGTAGGGTGCCGGCCCCATATACCAAAGGTGGCGGGTTCAAACCCAGCCCTGGCCAAAAACTGCAACAACGATGACAACAAAAAGTTAAAAATCAGTTGGAAAATGACTATAAATAAAAATTATCTATCTAAACAGATAAAATATAAAATTAGTATGCTGTACAAGAATTATGCAAGGATTAAAGACTAAAATTTTATAAACTTCAGGTGAAAATGTAGAACATCTTTATAGAAATGGGCCATTGAAGACTTTCTTTAACCAGACATAAAAAAGTGCAAGTCAGATGGGGGGAAAGTGGGCATTTTTCTGTGCATTAGAAGGTGACAAACCTCACACCAGATGAAAATATCTCTGATACATGAGGTGACATGCTGCACACACCACCGACGCAAGGTTAGTATCTAGGACGTAGAAAATCTCTAGAAACAAATACATAATAGACACAACAACCTAATAGGAAAAGGGCAAAGGCTATCACTGGGCACAGCCCAGACTTGGAAACCGGAATAGCCAATAAACTTAACAAAAGAGGCTCAACCTCGTAAGTAATGAGAAAAATGCAAATAAAAGCAATAAGACACACATTGGATTTCAAAACTTAAAGCATCTAAATTTTTTGATAACATGAAGGAAGACTGATGCACATGGCTGGTGGTAGAATAAATTGATAAAACATCTCTTGAAAGCAGCTTAGAGTATCTAGCAGAGTTGAATTGTGTATATGTTACACCCAGCATTTCTGCTTCCAGATAGTCTGTGTGGCATGCCTGAATAATAGCAAATGCACAGATATATTTATCAGTAGTAACAGAAAATGAAGCAATTTAATTAGTTTGTAGGTAGAAGAATGCGTAGTAATTGATTGACAAAATGGAGTATTATACACTCATTAAATGAACGAGCTTCAATCAGCCATGGGCAAATGTAAAAAGCCTCCCTTTGCATTACAATCCATGTTGCATATAAAGCTTGATATTTTCTAGATCCAATTTAAATCCCATTGGACAGTTTTGTTTATTGATGCCTATGTCTGAAGGTGAAGTATTAAAAACATAGAATCAAAAGTTGCACATCAACTTCAGGCTGCAGTTATGTGGACAGGGAAGGGTTTGGGATATCAGGGGGGAATGGGGCTGTTTCATAAAGTTTTATTTTAAAAAGTATTAATCACATTAGAACTGAATGTTTGCATCTTAAACCATGAGCATGTATTATTTTGTTGTATATTTGAAATATATTTTTTCTGTTTCTTAATATTAAAAGAGAGTGCAGGTGAGTTTTATGTTAGATCATTTCTTGTGTTGGTTTATGTACATACTCATCTGATACGTCCCACATGTTTCTCCCTCATTGCTGGCTTTGCTGCAGTGAGGGTACAAAAGATATAGATGATGTGGGAAAACAGACGAAGGATAAGCTCAAAATATGGGAGAGGTTTGATTAAAGATCCCTTTGCTTGACAGTCTTTTGACTTGGTTAATACCTATGGATTTCCAGGCCCTCTTTTATGGCCCTCTCTGTGAAGAGAGGGGAGCACAACCATCAATTCTTACTTAAATTTCATGAAATTATTAAGTGGGCATGTTAGAACACAGAAAGGAGGCCCCTGAAGGCTGCGGAGGTGAGCCCAGATCCTCCTGGTTTCAATGAGAAGAGAGAAACATCCCAGCGCCCATGGTGGTATGAGCATGCTGAAAACCAGGTGTGAGGTGTGGAGGATGCTCTTGACCGTCCAGGGGCTATTTTGAAGCAATCTTGTACTCAAGATGCTGATCACTGATGCCCTTCAATTTACTTTTGACCTTCAAGAATACCATTTCCTTGCTTCAGGGTGTTGGAAGGCAGGCTTGCAGCATGGCAGGGTGTCACACACAGGCTGCTCCCTGGACCTAGAGCTTAACAGCCACAGCAGGGAGAGGAGGACCAGGAACCAGCACCTGGACACCTGGCTAGAGCTCTGTGTGCTTTGTAATTATCAGGCAGCCCAGAACAAGTCATCAGGTTTTTTTTTTAAAGATGTAGAAACCAAGAGAAACATGTGTTAGAATAGGCAGTGGCCCTCAACCGTAGCTGAACCTATGCCCACCCTTCCTTATTTTGGCAAATATTTACTAGTGTTTCTTAACTTTAATTAAATTCATATATGATAAAACTTACATACACAGAAAATGAAGAGAAACCCTAATATTTAGGAGAGATAGAGAAAATAATTTATGGTAAAGTTACATGTATTTCAACATGTAAGTGCTCAGGCCCCACATGCCAGGGGTGGGCTGCTGCAGAGGTGGCATCTGGGATGAAGACAGAGAAGCCTTTCCCTACATATAAAGAGTAAACCTGGCTTTAAAGGAGAAAAAGATCAGAAATTGTTTCACATAGAAATGTGGGAGAAGAAGAGCAAACAGTACAGATGAGGCTGAGGATAAAGCCTTAGAATGAGTGATAATAGACCCAATTTACTTTGTAAATGAAAAGGAAAAGGGGGGCATACTCCATTAGGAGCAAGTGGTGCTCACCAGGCTGGGTCACAGACTGTCAGACTGGAGACCGTCGGGAAGCAGGAGATGCTCCTCCATGAGTCAGGTCTTAATTTTGAGTGTGGTGTCACACCAGTTTCCTCCATTATGACATAGACGGGGAACTGAGGTGTCCCTGAGTGTCCCTACCACCTGTCGAGGTGCACCTTCAGTCTCTAGTACTTAATAATGCCTGGGAAGCTTACTGGGGAATCCAGCCTAAACTGGAAAAATAAATAGGAACAGGGATTGAGGGAAGTCATGTGAAGAATCAAGGGGAATCAAGAATCAGTGTCAAATACAGACTGAAAACCAGCAGGCCTCTTCCTCTAAAAGAACAATTTCAGTGTGTAATTTTTACAAGGTGAACTTATTGTGCTATAACTTTAGCATATAGGAAATACTATAAAATATTTCAGGACAACTTATTTGATAGAATGTATTGAGGTTTCAGCATTTCACGTGTTTGTACTAAAGATAGCGTTTGGTTCTAAGAACGTTCTTGTGTAACTAAAGTGGTTTCAAATTCCTTTAGATTGTTCCATTATTTGTGTGTTAACTGCCTCTGCCCTGAAGTAAAAGAACTATGTAGTTGGAATTGTTACAACAGAAGCAAAAACAATTGTAACAATATACTCAGTAGACACAATGTACAGAATAAAGAAGGCAGCGTCCATCTTCATAACTAGCTTGTTCTGAATCTCTGGACTCTTTTTCATTCTGTAAAAATCTTTCAGTAGCATTATGTACTGAAGTCCTATTGGTTTATATAATAATTCTGTGGACCTATCCAGTGAGCCTGTTGCAATCTGGGGTGGGTCTACCACACCCTCTCTCAGTGCACGACCTCTCCCCACCGACAGGTGGGTCTACCACACCCTCTCTCAGTGCACGACCTCTCCCCACCGACAGGTGGGTGTACCACACCCTCTCTCAGTGCACGACCTCTCCCCACTGACAGGTGGGTGTACCACACCCTCTCTCAGTGCACGACCTCTCCCCACTGACGGGTGGGCAGCATCCTTGTCCCCGACCCTGAGGTCAGGCTCCCATTGTGACAACTGAAAAACCCTCCTCGTTTCGCAGTGCCTCCTGGGAGGTAGAATGTCCAAATGGAGAACCCTAACTTGACTGTATACCTAATTCTCCTGCTATTTCTCCTTTCACAAAACCCTGGCTGTAAAAACGTCTTCTCCCACCTGAGAGATTTCTGATAGTGACCACATTTTTCCTTCATTATCTCAACCAGGGATGTCCAATCTGCTGCCCGTGGGTTGCATGCTGATTTTGTAAGGAATTTTTTGCTTATCTGTGGTGTCCGATACTATAAAAAGTGTGCAGGGAGCTTTTTTTCCTCTCTCTCATCAGCTTTTGGTAGTGTTTGAGTATTTAATGTGTGGGCCAAGACAACTCTTATTTTTCCAATGTGTGCCTTAGGAAAAAAAAAAGGTCGGACACCCCTCACTTTGTGTGTAATTCAGATATGAGTATTTCTGACTTAGTTTTACGTGTCATCTGCCTGTTAATATATCGTGACCCCATATTTTCACTTCTCTAAGCATATATTAAGTGTGATGACAGTGGAGAGTGCTGGCACCTGCTTTTCTTGAATCCTTCAGGAAATTCTAGCTCTATGCTAAGAATATGATAAGTGGAATGAAAAGATGTTGTAAGGTAGAATTCTAAAGAATAAATCCTGTCTTTAAAATTTTCATTGCACTTCGCTCAACCTTCAGCACGACGTGCACACACCCGAATGCCGTTTTAAAGCATCTTTACACCTACATGTATCTTCCACTCTGAGTATGGAGCAAGATTTCAAAGTGTCAGACAATTTTAAACGTCTCTTAGATTATGAGCAATATGGGAAGGGAAGTCGGCTGCTGAATTATTCCCTGAAGCTCATTTGGTAACAAAGTTGTGGATTGCTAAGACTTGTGAAAGTGCTAAGTGCAGGAGTTGTAGAAATTAGAAGCCACCGTAGGAAATAAATTAAGACTCTCTGGAGGCTAGAAAGATGTAGGTTTTTTTCTTTTTTTTCTTTTTGTTGTTAAAATATCTAGCCAACTCCTGAAAAATAATGAGTGGTTGCCATGGCAACTGTACTTTCACGCCACACGGGGAAGAGCATGAAAAGGGCTGGAATGAAAGAAAACCACCTGGTTCTGCCTTTAATTTTAGAGAAAGAGATTCACCCAAAATGATTTATAAAACAAATCCGATTTTATTCTCCTTTCAAACTGATTGTAGACTTTTTTGAAAGGGTCTGTTTCCTTCCTTTTTTAAAATTCAGAACATTGAGGGCAATTCCAAAAGAAACGAAAATAAGATCTTTGGGTATGAAAGTAGCTGGTTTGCTGTCCACATGTCTCCGTTTCAACCTCTGTGAAAGTGTCACTTAAGCTATTGTGAGGCCGCTGCCCTGAGACCACACACTGCTGATGCTTTCCTGAGCCCCTGTCACCTGTTGAGGAGGGATTTGTAAAGGGACACATCATGTGACTTTTGCTCTTAGTGGTTCACCTTCATGACCCTTGGAGAAAAGAATTAAATACAGAGCAGGGCGGCGCCTGTGGCTCAAAGGGGTGGGGCGCAGGCCCCATATGCCGGAGGTGGCAGGTTCAAACCCAGCCCTGGCCAAAAACAAAAAAAAAAAAGAATTAAATACAGAGCAAATGAAGATTGGAGCTCCTGGACAGAGGAGTTTGGCTTGGAAGACAGAAGCCTGGGAATGAGGGGCAAGGCAGAGCGTGAAGGAGCGTGCAGGGTGTGGAGTGGGGCGTGTGAGTCCGTGTGAACAGAGGTGTTAAGGAGTGGCAATCCCAGTGGGCATGGGGTGATGCCACACTGGGTGGACAGTGGGAGCCAGGAATGTGGACAGAGAGGCTGGACAGTGAGATGGGGCTGTGGTCAGGAGACATGTGACCGTGGAAGGCTCGTCTGAGAACCCAGATGGGGATTTCCCTGCTCTTCAGAACAGGCTCCCTGGGTGATCTGCCCTGGCCCCTTTCTGCCCCAGTCTTTACAGCCGTTCACAACTACACAGTCACAGACTGGGTCTCAGGTAGATACAAGCCTTGCGGGATGTGCCAGGTGGGTGACAGTGCGTCAGTCAGGGCCCTGGGGAACAGAAGGGGCACCCAAATTAGGGTAATTCAAGCAGAGTTTTTAAAAAGCACCAAATACAAGTTGGAGGTGGTGGGTTAGGAAGCTGCAGGGGATGGTACAGGTGGGCAGGACAAGGGAAGCCGGACGTTGCATGGAGAAGGCCACTTGGTGCACAGAAGGAGCCCGGGGGGTCTGACTGACCCTCAGGAGGGAGCAGGGGGTACAGGTCCTGACCCCACTGTCTGGTCTCTGGCCAGCCCACCCTTTGCCCAATAGCTGTTGACTTTGACCTTGTTACCAGGCTGCTTCTGACCTAATCAAGCGCCTGAGGTCCAGCAGACCACTCAGGGTGTGAGGTGGCTTGTGTCCCATGTCCTGTTTTTCTTGTACATCTTCACAGTACTTTCTTTTTTTTTTTAATTTTTTTTTTTTATTGTTGGGGATTCATTGAGGATACAGTAAGCCAGGTTACACTGATTGCAATTGTTAGGTAAAGTCCCTCTTGCAATCATGTCTTGCCCCCATAAAGTGTGACACACACCAAGGCCCCACCCCCCTCCCTCCGTCCCTCTTTCTGCTTCCCCCCCATAACCTTAATTGTCATTAATTGTCCTCATTTCAAATTGAGTACATAGGATTCATGCTTCTCCATTCTTGTGATGCTTTACTAAGAATAATGTCTTCCACTTCCATCCAGGTTAATATGAAGGATGTAAAGTCTCCATTTTTTTTAATGGCTGAATAGTATTCCATGGTGTACATATACCACAGCTTGTTAATCCATTCCTGGGTTGCACAGTACTTTCAATTGAGGAGCATCCTGGAAATATCCATGTTGGTCATTCCAGATGAAACCAACTGGCCAGGGAATCGGGCCCTGCCTCCGGAACTGGCTGCAGGCTGCAGGGAACCTGGCAGTGACCATCCCCTTATCAGGGCTCTGCTGGAAAGATGCCTTGCGCTTGTGTGGCTGGTGAGAAGAGGTGGGGTTTATATTCTCTTCTCCTTGTTTTATTTAAAACATCTGAAACTAAATCCCTTGAGATGTTCCTGTATTCACCTAGTCCTGGATCTTAAAAATGTTGAAAACAAACAGCAGTCAGAATTTTGAGTACGGCTCGGGGTGTTAAAGTAGAAATGAAGAGAAAGGAAGGGGTTTGCTGGAGGCTTGGCTAAGTCAGCACTACCCAGACCTCCGTCAGCCGTTGACAGTCCACACAGGCCAATAAGCCAAGGTGAGGGCAGGCTGGGCCGTGCGTTCTGTCTGGGGGGGCCCAGGCCAGGAAGATGAGTGTGCCTGGCAGCAGTTTGAAGTATAGTGGTGACCCTTTCCCTACATACTGTGATCCCAGCACAAGAATCTAGAAAGTGTTGAGCCTTCCTATTACCCCTTAGACTGGTGCCCGTGGGGATCTGTCCTAACAATTGGCATACTTTTGAGAGCAGATGTGATATTGATAATGATACTAACACAGGCGTCCTCAAACTGCGGCCTGCAGGCCACATGAAGCCGTGTGAATTGTATTTGTTCCTGTTCTGTTTTTTACTTCAAAATAAGATATGTGCAGTGTGCATAGGAATTTGTTCATAGTTGTTTTTTTTCTTTTTAACTATAGTCCGGCCCTCCAATGGTCTGAGGGACAGTGAATTGGCCCCCTGTTAAAAAAGTTTGAGGATGCCTGTACTAACACAACAGGTCTGAACTTGACTGTTCTTGGCGAAATAAGGACATATGGTTACCCTGTCTCTGCCTCCCTCCCTGCCTCCTGTATCATTAGAAGTCAGAGGAGGGAGCAGTGGCCATGGCATGGGTGGGCTGGGCTGGCCAGTAAAGCCTTCAAGGAAAGATGAGCCTTGGGTCACGTCAGCGGCACAATTCAGGTGGACAGGAGTGACCATGGAGACACAGTTGGAACACAGTGATAACCTCCAACTATCTGCTCCATGTGCTGTGCAAAGGCAAGCTAAGCCCCTTAGAAAGTGCCGTTCAATGCCAGGTGCTAATTATACAAGGGAGCCTGTCTCTGTAGTTCTAGATATTGTAGAAAGTGACAGCCCTTGATGTTAGCACATCAGCCTGCCTGTGGTGTAAACTGTGGCAGTTTGGAGTATACAGTGGAAACTGGATGTTTACTCTGAAAGTCCTTACTGAAGGCTCCCAGATCACCTTTTCCTGGGTAATTCTCACTGCTGCTTCATATTAGAAATGAACTTGAGTGGCCTTTCCCTGCTTCCCTGCGAAACAGCTGAGACCCACGGTCTGCAGGCAGGGGGACGTCAGCCCTCTTGGGAAGTTACCGTGTGTGTGAAAACAGCAGCCCTGCTTGTCTAGGGGAGAGACTCGCTGGAACCAGTCCTCGCAGAGTGACGCGGCCAGTGCCCGGGACTCTCACCCAATGGATAAGCCGGCCGGCATGCGCTGCCTCCTGCCTGAATCGCACGTCTCCCCAGAGGCCCTTTTCTGTCTCTTCCGTGATGATCCTCGGAGCAGTGTTATTGTGTGTCTAATTTTGATACACTCTGTACTTCCAGATTTGCAGAGAAGAAAACCAAAAATCCTGGGAAGGCTAGAAATGTGCCCCAGTGCTGAATGCTGAGTTCTGGGTGGGAGACAGAAGCATTTCTTCAGAGTATCAGCCAGGGGGTTCAATCCGAGTTATTTCCACAAAGAGTGGTAAGAGTCACATAATTTCATCAACATAGTCATCATAGGCATTGAACCACCCCCACCTTCCCACCCCCAGCCACACACACACACACCCCCACCAAATTCCCTGAAATAACTCAAAGAGCAGAAGGTGCCTGGTCCCCGGGAGGGCCACTGACTGTCAGCCCCTCCCTTTGGACATGACCTCTGCCGGCCACCTCTTGGAGACCACGTAGCAGCTCAGCCTGCGTTCAGTGATCCAGCTTGCTGGAGCTCACCCTGCTGCCATCAGCACCACCCCCACCATGAGGTAGCTTCCACAAACCCTAAAATGAAGAGCACACCCCTGTCAGTTTTGGGCATCTTCCCAGCGCGCCGGGCTGCTGCTCTGACCTCACCTTCCCCGCTGGTCATGGAAGCCCCCGTGAAGAGGAAACAGTGGCCCATCAGGCAGGCGGGCTCCGACAAAGCACTCCAAGTTCCCCTTCCTCTGCCTCCCTCTCCAGCTGCCAGGAAGGGGAGAGAGCAGCGTGAGAGAGGCTGCACCCCAGGGTTTCTGTAGGTTCACTGTCCCTCCCCTCTGGAGAGCTCTTAGTCTTTGGTTTCTGGTCACCCCAGACTCAGCTGACATCCCTTCTCTTCCTTTTATTATCAATACTCTGAGCCACAGCCCAAACTTCTGGACACCACTTAGCTTCAGCATTTCTGAGATCTGGGGAAGTAGGGTCATCACGGGGGGCTATTCCCTTAGGTCAACTTTGGGAATTGCCTGGTGAGAGATGGAATCAGCCAGTGGGTACAGGCGCCCCTCCTCAGCATCAGCCAGAGGGGTACAGGAGCCCCTCCTCATGGTCAGCCAGAGGGGTACAGGCGCCCCTCCTCAGCGTCAGCCAGAGGGGTACAGGCGCACCTCAGGGTCAGCCAGGGGGTAAAGGCGCCCCTCCTCAGGGTCAGCCAGAGGGGTACAGGCGCCCCTCCTCAGCTTCAGCCAGAGGGGTACAGGCGCCCCTCCTCAGCGTCAGCCAGAGGGGTACAGGCGCCCCTCCTCAGCCTCAGCCAGAGGGGTACAGGCGCCCCTCCTCAGCGTCAGCCAGAGGGGTACAGGCGCCCCTCCTCAGCGTCAGCCAGAGGGGTACATGTGCCCCTCCTCAGGGTCAGCCAGAGGGGTACATGTGCCCCTCCTCAGCATTTTCATCATCACTCAGTTTCAGACATGGTCCAAAGAAAAGTTCAAAAAAGGAAAGATTGTACAAACATCCCAAGTTAGAGTCCATCAGGGATGTGTGATTGGGGTGAGAGGCTCACCCTTGGTGGCTCTCAGAAGTTTTCAGGATGCTATGTACAAAGGATGGATGACTCGCGAAAGGGAAAGGGTAGTCTGCCCGCACCCCCCTGTGTACAGGGAACCTTTTGTTTGGTAGAATTTAAATTTTTCAAAATTTGCAAAAATAGTACAAACCTTCTTTGCATCCTTTATCCCCATTAACAGTTACTTACATTTTGCTCTATTTGCTTTATTACTCTGGCTCTGTAGTTACCAATAAAAAGGGCATTGGCTGTGCTGTCTCTCTCTCTCTTATTTTTTCCCTTTTTAAAAAATAACCTCACAGAGATCCAATCCAATTCTAAGACCTTAATTATTTTTTGTCAAAGTTAGATCTGTATTGATTAGCCCCAATGTTGGTGTATGGATAGGTGTGGCCTCAAAGGAGTTTGCAGAACAACCCTTGGGGTGAGGTTGGGCTTCCTCACTCCTCTCTGCCGGGTGAGACCCAACCAGCTGTCACTGCTCTTTGCCACACTTTGATTATTACCACCAACTTTGTCTCAGATCTTTGAATGCTCCAAGAATTGGCAGTGAATGAAAACAAAAAAGAAGCAGATGCTTTTTGCCTCCTCCAGTTCATTGGCCACTCTGCGCTTCTTTCCTCTAGAGCTAGGTTGGACCAGTCCTCAGACGGGTAGCAGTCAAGTTGTTCTGTGTTTTCTGAGCAGTGAGAAAGCTGCCAGCATGGTCTGGGCACCCCGCAGATGACAGCAGATGGGCAGGTGCCCTCCTGTTACGGGGAACAGTCTGGGCACCCTGCAAACTACAGCAAATGGGCAGGTGCCCTCCTGTTACAGGGAGGGTGGTCTGATTTCTGCAGGGAAGAACCAGAGGCACAGGACAGGGGCCAGAACCAGGATATTTACAATTGATACAATATTAGGATGTAATCTAGAGTCAATATTCTAATTTCATGGTTACATACATACATTGTATGACTGTTGTTACCATGGTCTGGGGTCCAGACCAGGGTCACCCAGTGTGTTTAATTAGGTCTCCTTTCATCTATTTTTTTTATTTTTTTATTTTTATTTTTACATATACATGTGTTTATTATGTTTCCATTTTTTTTGCCTTCACAAAATTAAAAAGACTTAAAATTTAATAACAATAACAATGTTTAGTATAAGGATTAGAAACAAAAACCTTGTAAAAAACGAAGGAACATAAATACATTCAGAAAAGGAATCAGACAATTGCTTCATCGAAATATTGAGCAATAATAAAAATAATAATAATGCAAAGAAAGTAACATTCACATTGTCAAATAAGATGTGTCTATTATAGAATGCTTTGACTCTGAGATTCAGTATGGAGTCATCAGTTAACTTCTTATTACTTTTTTTAAGTATCAGAAAATAGACAACTAATATTTATAAATAAAAGTAAAAGATAATTTCAAAAAACAGATCATGCTAAATCTTATAGACCATAGAAAAAGAAGAAATACATCAAAATCATTCTACTTGATCTGGGTACACCTGATACTAAAGTTGGAGAAAATATTATAAAGAAGAAATTACAAACATATGTCACTTATAAATGAGGATACAATATTCTAAACAACATATTAACATGTTGAGTTAAAAATTGATGTTTAAGTAATATAAACATTCTCTTCTTTCTTTCCCTTGCATGATCTTTACAGTTTTCAGGGCAACAGACCAGTTTTTCTGTGCATTGCCTGCCACCGTGATTTGTCTGATGCTTCCTCGTAATTAGAGTTTGGCCAGAGTCCCACAGAAATGATGTGTGCCCTTGCGGTGTGTCACATGAGAGGCACACTGTACCGGTTGTCCCCCAGAGATGTTAATTTTGGTCTCTCATTAGGGTGGCATCTGCAAGATTTTTCCACTGTGAAGCTGCTATTTCTTCTTTGAAATGAACAAGCTATTGGTATGGGAATTTGTCGAGACTCTTTTAATATCTTAGGTTCACTGTGTTTTCACCTCCAGTTTGGCACCCATTGAGGAGTCCTGAAGCTGGAGCTGTTACAGTGGGGCTGAATGCAGTTTCTCTCGGTCATTCTTGCCGGCAGCATCTGTTGGCTGGCGTTCTGCAGAAACACGGAGCTCATCGTGAGTGTGCATGTCACGTCTGTGCCAGAGCTGTGCTAATCTCAGCACGTTTCCACTTCTAGAATATGTGCGCTGGGGAAGGGCTGCTCTCTCCCTTAAACACCACATGCCACACACACCACACACCACCCATATCACACCCCACACACTGCACACACATCACATCACATACACCACACAACACACAACACACAGACATGTTCTGCCGAGTCATGCTGTGGCGGCTGCAGCACTCCCACTGTCAGACACTTAACTAATTCTTACGGTAATTTTCTCTTCCAAAGTTAGCAAATGTAAAAGGGCAGCAGATGAGCGGTGTTGACACAGTGACGGAAACTTGGGGCGAGCTGTGGTGTGTGGTGGTGTGAGCGGGGCAGACCTGCTGCGAGCACACGGCAGGTGCAAGAAGGTCCCCATGTGTCGTCCTCAGCCGTCCCCTCTGTGCCCTTCCTTGGTACCCACCGTGTGTTTCCGGTCTTAGCTTGCACTTGTTTCCTTCCATTCCTGTTGGCACAAAATATCAAGTTTTTCTCAAGCCGTTTCTAAGTGTGGAAAGGGAGATTCTGGGGAAGAGAATGTTGCACAATTAGAATCATTAAAAATTATATATATTAATGCATATGTACCCACGAAATATCTACATTATATCACAGGAGTCTCCAGGAGGACCCTTCCTTGGGGAATGAGCCATTGCTTTGTCAGATTCCAGATGATTCTGGGGCCTGTTTGCCATCCCCGAGATGCTCTAGAATACAAATCCATAAACATTGATTTAAGGGGGTGGGGGCCGTGCCTGTCGGCCTGCAGCTCTGTGGGGTCGTCCATGGAAGATTTAGCCCTGTCGCTGGATGGGCAGGTTACTTATCACGGAGGAGATAGCAGCCCAGTGAGATCTCACTCCTGTGTGGCTGATGCTGCATGAGGCAGTCAGGGGCACTCTGTCCAGTGCTGGAAGAGTCGTGTTTTCTGCTCATGTTATCTGGACATGAGGGGCTGTGTTCCCAACTGTTTGGGGGCAGGTCTCATGGGTGTGAAGAAGGGACATGACTAAGTCCCGGTCCAAGCTGCAGAGGGCAAAAACCTGCATTTCTTACTCCCTGGGGGAAAGCAGAGAGGCGTGGCAGACCGCCTGTCTTACATCAGTCTCGTCTTCTAGACCCAGTGGTGTCTTGGGGCGGCCTCCTGTGGGACGGATGGCTGACCACCACAGAGCACGGCAGCCACACTGCCCTGCAGGAGCTGTGTGAGCAGTAGTCCAGGCCAGGGAGCCATTGGCCTCCTACAACATCACAAGGGAGCTGTGCAGGACCCGTGCACGTGGGGGCCCAGCCAGCAGGTGCTCAAAGGCCCCTCCTGGTCCACTTGAGAGCCCCCTTTGCCCCAAAGAAAGCAGACTGGGTTCTCCTTCCTGCCTCCCTTTCTACCCCTCGTGTCTCTCAGCTTGTCTCAATCTCCCTGGAACTTCAAGGTCAACTCCTTTCTGAGCTGTTCTGTGGAGATTTCAGTTCTAGTGTGTGAATTCTTGGTATCACAGCCCTGATGCAGGGTGAGCATTGCCTGGGACTGGTCACTGACAGTCTTTCAGCCATGTGGCCAGGAGACCTGCAAGGCATGCGTGGGGCCCTTACCTCTGCAGGTGTGTGATGTAGCTTCTGTGATCCACACTGCTGGCTGAGGACACTGAGGCCCAGTGTGCCTCAATCACACATCCCAGAGTTGGAATCAGGGAGCTGGCTGGACACAAGGTCTGTGCCTGTCAGCTCCTCCAGGCGGTGGGCTTTGTTCTACCTCCCTGAGCACGTAGCAGTAATTTGAGGTGGTGTCATCCACTACTAAAGTGTTTCCATAACTTCTCCATGGCAGTGGTGGCCACTTCTGACCTGAAAGAATACCTCCTGCGGGGGGTCTCCGCAGCCTGTTGATTTTGGGTGTCTCTACTTGGACGTATCTTTGCCTGTGTAGGATCAAAGCCATAAGCAAACTGTTTGTCCTTAAATGTGTTTTCCCCCAGTCAGCATCCATCATAATTAAATAGTAAGAGGACGGAGGGAGTGGAAAGGCAACAGCGGTGGCTGGGAGTTTGCCTGCTCGTCCAAGAAGCCCCCACTCCACAGGAGCCAGAGCAGGAGGCAGCGTTCGCTTTGCGGGGGGACCTTCACGGGGTCCTTGCTGGCTTTCTGCCTTGTCGGGGGCAGTCCCGGTGTGTCCCTGAGGCCCCTCTGTGGTGTGCAGCAGCTGTGGGGGGCGTCATCTGGAGGTGTCAGGCCAGCTGCAGAGCGGTGAGATGGTGACGGAGAGGAGCGTGCTGACTGGGTTTATGAGGAGAAGGGCACCCACTCATAATTCACACAGAACTACAAGCCCCTGGCTCTGCAGCTGACCCCCTGGTGTGTGCAGGCAGATGGCTCAGCGCGAGGATGGAGGAGGCTGGACTCAGCTTCTGTCCTGGGGTCTCCAGCTGGAAAGAGAAAGGACTGACGGGTTAAGTTGCTGAGGTGACAGCTCAGGCCCTGCTGACTTCAGAGATGATGGTGAAACCTTGTCAAAGATGGTGATGACTAATACTCGTCAGAACGGGAAGGCAGCTGGGTGCTGGGAAAAGTGAATGGGACGCAGGTCACGTCCTCACTGTGTTTCTGCCGAGCATAGAGTTTACCCGTGTGCTATTGACTCAGTGGCATACGTTGTACTGAAAAGTGGTAAATAATTCCATATCCCTTTTTTGCAGATAAGAAAAATCCTCACACATTGAGTGACTCGATAAAGCTCTCCAATTGTCAACCTAGTGATTTCGGTTCTAGAAAATGATAGGAATTGAATTCCAACAGGGGGTATTTCTGTGAGAATCATCACATATCAGTTAAGCAAGTTGTCAGAATGAAATCTTTAATGTGGGTGAGATGCTATGAGCCATTTCTTTTATGCTTGTTGGATTATAAAGTAAATTACTGTAACTCTTGGTATTTGTGCAATATCTGTATAATAAAATATTATGTCGTCTCTGAAATCATATTTGGAAAGAATTTTTCAATGTATAAGAAAATCTCATGAAACCTATTTATAATCACCCACACTTTCATATGAAAAATAAAATACAACTATAGCCCAGCATGAAGGAGGGAAGAGGAGGGGATAGGAGGGAGGGAAAAAGGTGAGACCTCACCTATGGTGCATATTGCAAGGGTACACGTCAAGTCTATTAAGTGCAGAGTATAAATGTCTTAACACAATCATTAAGTAAGTGAGGTGAAGGCTGTGTCAACCAGTTTGATGTAAGCATTCCAAATTGTATATAAAATTAGCACATTGTACCCCATAAATGCATTAATGTAGGCAGGATTTATGTATTTATGACTTAATAAAAATAAAAAAAGAGAAAAACGAGAAAATCTGTATATTACAATCTTAAATGAAGTCGTGGGAAAATAAAATCTGAAACTAGCTCTAGAAACCAAATCTTGTAAATCACCAGTCCTCAACACTGGTGGCAGCAGACACCAGTTTCTCCATGTACGTGGAGGTGGCGGAGCTTCAGGCTGATCCAGGCACGTTGCACTCAGCTCATGTCACTCAGCGTTCGATTCTCATAAGGCACGTGCAACCTCGAATCCTTACACGTGCAGTTCACAGTGGGGTTCAGCTCTGTGAGAAGCCAGTGTGGCCCCGGATCGGACAGGACTCGAGCTCGGGCGGTGACGTGAGCGACAGGGAGCGGCCGTCCACATGGAGGAGGCCTTGCTCACCGGCTCGGTGCTCACCTCCTGGGGGCCCAGTGCCTGACAGGCCACGGACTGGCCCAGGACAGCCCAGGGGTCGGGGACCATCATTGTAAACTAAAAATACTAGTGGAGGAATAATACATGAACTGTACTGCGGGGATGTGCCAAAGGAAAGTGGGAACATTTACATAGAGGTGGTTAACACATGCAGAGTGTTTTGTAGGGAAAGTGGAAAATTTTACAAAGCAAAGAAGTGGCTAACATGTAGAGAATATTTTATACTATTTGTACAGTTTTATAACGAATATTTTATAAATAAAGATCCATCTAGCTATAAGTTCCCATTTTCCCTATGCAGGGCAGCTTTGTGGGTGACCTTTGGGACACTCTGTGTGTGTGTATGTATATATTATAATTTCTACTTTAGTTTTTCTATATTATTTCGTATATTTTACAATGAGCACTGATTATATTTATAACAATAGAAATCAAGATGATTTATGTTTTATTTAAAAACAGATGTTAGTGGTTAGGGCTGTATATCCAGACTAGCTTCAGAAATGGGTGAGACTCTGGGAGGAGACTGATGGGCTCTTGGGTTCTGACCGTGGGCAGCCCGTGGAGGTGGAGGCGAGGGGACGGGCCCAGAGCGAGCCGGTTATCCCACAGCTGTGCAGAGCCCACCCTGTCTCCATATCTCACACTCCAGAGAGCACAGCCTTCCCCTGCCACCCCTTCACAGTCTTACTGATGACCTGCAGCCTGGGTGGGCCTGGAACCAGCCAAACACACGTCCACAGCCAGCCCACCAGTCTCCCACCAAACCTCACGGCATCTCCTTCATACGTGGCTGTTTGTGCCTCCACACGAGAGAAGGGGCTGTGTCTGACACCAGCAAGAGCAGCAGTGACGCACTGTTTCTTCAGAGGTCTGCACGTGCAGGACACTGTCCCTCATGATGCTGCAAGCACCTCACAGGCAGGGCTGGTGACTAATTCAACACCCAGAATGCCCAGCATGGTGCTCACACAGAGGATGAGCCCAGTAAGCTTTAGAAAATTTTGATTAATAGATTGATCAAATGAATAGAATAGAATAGATAAAATAGATTAGAATAGATAAAATAGATTCTATTTTATCAATAGAATCATTGATAAAATGATTCTATACTTGGGATGATTTTGCTACATAGAATCATGGCATATTTAAAATGTAACATTATCCCGATTTGAATATTGAATCAGACATCTATTACATGTAACAAGCTGCCACCACACATAGTGACTTAAACATCAAACATTTGCTACCCACAGCGTCTGGAGAGCAGGTGTTTGGGAGTGGCCTAGCTGGGGGGTCATGTCAGGTTCAGAGGAGCTGTCAGCCCCTAACCTGGCCCAGCCAGCCCCTCTCTGAGGCCCACTGGGGTGGCAGGATCCTCTTCAGGCCTCAGTCCCAGCCATGTGGCCCTTCTTCATAATTGGCATCTGGTTTCCCCCAGAATAAGTGATCCAAGGGAGAGGTGAGGGAGAGGAGAGACTGGCCCCTTCGTGTGACCTGGCCTCCAAAGTTGCCGTTGTCCCCTCTGCTTTATTCATTAGAAACAAGTCACAAAGTGCAAAGAGCTCCTCCTCCTGAAGGGAGAAGCATCAACAAATTTGTGGTTATATTTTTTAAATAATCATCACCAAGTTTCAGGAGATTCAACTGAGACCCAAGCATAGGTAGGTGATTAGAAGAGCCTCCAAGCAGGAAGTGTTGACAACTTTCCTCTTAGTGCACTGTGACCTGGGGACGGTTCTTGGGGGACTTTCGCCTCTTGCTCAGGGCACTTAGCTCCAGAGGGGTTGGCTCAGCTTGCCCCGGGTGACTGTCCCTCCCTCCTGATGGTGCTTAGGGTGGGGCGGGGGTGCAGTGCTCGCCCGCATCTCAGGACCCCGGGGAACAGAAGTGCTGGAAGGATGACTCTGCTGGGGGAGCCTGCGTGATCGCTGCTTCACTGGGGCAACACATTGGTCCTTAACCTTCCCTTGAGGGAAATTGATAATGATACTGGCCCTAGTAAATATCCACTCTACCAGCTGTATAAATAAAACAAACATCTAAACACATTCCTTCCCCGTAAAATTTGTGCTCTCCAGCTGGTCATGTGGGATTAAAGCATCAACAGCCTCTGAACCTGCTTTTCAGACAATCAGGTCAGCACTTGTTCTTATGTACAGATACAGTGGAAAGATTCATGATTTTTAGAAAGGACAAAACATAAGCTTGTATTTTTCACAGAGTAAAAATGTAAATCCAATGAAATAAAATGAAGGTTTGCTCCATGTAAGGACAGGGACTCATTGGTCTCAGAGGAAAACAGATAATCTACTTGATTACAGGGCCTTTGTATGGAATTACAATAATATCAGTTTGCATGTTAAAGATAATAAAATCGAAGAGTGTCTTCATAAACCACTTATTCGTCTATAAATATTGATCAAGTGCCAGATTCGTACCAGGCATGGACACTACTTTAAGCACATTGGGCACTACAGTGAAAAAGAGAAATCTTTGCCTTCATCGGGTTTATATTCTGATATGTAAAAACCAAAAGTAAATAAATCAGTAAAAAGAATCATATGTTATATGGTGATAAATTTTAAGGTGGAAAAAACAGGGAGTTAGGGGAAAATGGCTTAAGATTATTAAAAATGTGGCCAAGAAGTCACAACGAGATGTTCTTATTTGCCCACTTAGGTAAATGAGGCAGGGGAGTAAAGCCAGGCTCGCTGGGGAAGAGGGCTGAAGAACACAGGAGGGCAGTGCAAAGGGCCTGGGGCAGGTGGGTCCTGACAACAGCAGGAGTGGTCCAGGCACTCAAGGAAGAGCCTGCCTGTCACCTGCCTGTTGGCTGCAGGATGTGGGGTGCTGGCAGGCTGAGGGGAGAGGCACAGTCTGAAATGACACCATAACAGTTGGGAAGCTACTGAAGTAACCTCGCCAAGAAACAATGTGGACGTGGACCTGGGGTGGCAGGTGGAAGTTGGAGGATGTCTTCTGAAAGACGTGCCAGGATGTTCTGGTGACTGACATGGTTCTGGGGAAGGGTAGGAGTCAAGCCTTTGGCTGAGCCCTGGACATCTGAAATGCCATATTTTTGCGACTGGGAAAACCATGGGGGAAGCAAATGCAGGTTAACCTTGAGAAGCCGCCGTGTATTCAGGTGAACGCATGAGCCTGGGTTCAGGGCAGAGGTCTAAACCAAAGGACTGGAACCAAGCAAAATAAACCTCCCAAAGAATGGGATTTTTTTTTTAAACCAGAAGTGCTATTTTTTAATAAACTCAGAAAGTCCCTTAGAATATGCATTAAGAAAAATTTCTACAGTAACTAACTCTGTAAATTGCAATGTCCTTACTATCCCTACACAATCTTTCAATTATTTTTTGAAATTCCAGATTAAACATGAGGGTACTAACGATAAGGTTACGTTGTTTGGGTTTGTCAGGTAAAGTCTGAGTTACCACTGTTGTTTCCTTCACCCAGAATGTGGGCCGGATACCCAGGCATTGTTCTCTCTAGGGGGGAACTTGCTTACTCACCCCACCCACCCACACACACACACTTCAATTTAATTGAGTTTTTCTCTCAGGTGAGCACACGATTGTTAATCTACTAGTTTCCACTTAGTATTGAGACGAGTGATACTTCTTTTTCCATTGCTGTGATACTTAGGAGAGTTTCTCCAAATCCATCCAAGTTGTGACACGGGATACAAAAGTCTCAGTCTTGTTTATGGCTGAGCAGTGTCCATGATACACATAAACCACAGTTTCCTGGTCCCTCTATGTGTGGAAGGCATTTGGGTTCTTTCCACAACTTTGTGATTGTGAATTGGGCTGCTGTAACAATCTGGTGGACATGTCCTTATGGTAAAATGACTTTTTTCTTTTAGGTTGATGTCTAGTTAATGGGACTGAGGGATCAAATGGAAGGTCTACTTTAAGTCCTTTCAGGAGTCTCCATGTTTCTTTCCAGTTTGCTGTCCCACCAGCAGTGCAGGAGTGTTCCCATCTCTCTGCACCATGCCCACTGGGAACTTCTGACGTGGGCCCTTCTCAGTGGGGTGAGGGGGTACCTCAGAGTGGTTTTGATTTGTGTTTCTCTGGTAATCAGAGATGATGAGCACTTTTTCATGTGCTTACTGGCCATTTGTCCTCAAGAGAAAAGATCGTTCACGTCTCCTGCCCAGTTTTTGTTGGGGTTGTTTGCTCTTTTTTGTTGATTTGTAGTTCTTTGTAGGTTCTGGATACCAGCCCTTGGTTAGATTCATAGCATGCAAATATCTTTTCCCATTCGGAAGGTCGTCCCTTTGTGTCCTTAGCTGTGCAGAAACTTTTTAGCTTGATCAGGCTCCATTTGCTCATTTTTGCTGTTGCTGTGACTCACCCTGCTCGTTTCTACACCACCTGACCACAGTCTTCACGTTGCAGGAACTAAGTCCATTACATTAACTGCACTGGTAGTATTAGGTTTCCCTAAAACATCTGGGTATTCCCCATGAGAAGAAAAGCCTACAGTGAATTTAGATGTTGGCAGTCCTCTAAGAGAGGACCAAATCGAGTATAGGAAAAAAATTATGATGCCCAGGATTGAAGCCTTTTGCACCCCTGCTCTGGGTTTGCAGAACTTGCGCTGCCCAAGCTCCTTCCTCTCTTTCTCCCTGCTGCTCATCACACAGAACCTCCCTCCTCTCAGCCCCTCCCTCCTCTCTGCCCCTCCCTCCTCTCAGCCCCTCCCTCCTCTCTGCCCCTCCCTCCTCTCAGCCCCTCCCTCCCTCAGCCCCTCCGTCTTCTCAGTCCCTCCCTCTTCTCAGCCCCTCCCTCTTAGCTCCTCCCTCCTCTCTGCCCCTCCCTCCTCTCAGCCTCTCCCTCCACTCTGCCCCTCCCTCCTCTCAGCCCCTCCCTCCCTCAGCCCCTCCGTCTTCTCAGTCCCTCCCTCTTCTCAGCCCCTCCCTCTTAGCTCCTCCCTCCTCTCAGCCCCTCCCTCTTCTCAGCCCCTCCCTCCTCTCAGCCCCTCCCTCTTCTCAGCCCCTCCCTCCTCTCTGTCCCTCCCTCCTCTCAGCCCCCTCCCTCCTCTCAGCCCCCTCCCTCCTCTCAGTCCCTCCCTCCTCTCTGCCCCTCCCTCCTCTCAGTCCCTCCCTCCTCTCAGCCCCTCCCTCCTATCAGTCCCTCCCTCCTCTCAGCCCCTCCATCTTCTCAGTCCCTCCCTCTTCTCAGCCCCTCCCTCTTAGCTCCTCCCTCCTCTCAGCCCCTCCCTCTTCTCAGCCCCTCCCTCTTCTCAGCCCCTCCCTCTTAGCTCCTCCCTCCTCTCAGCCCCTCCCTCTTCTCAGCCCCTCCCTCCTCTCAGCCTCTCCCTCCTCTCAGCCCCTCCCTCCTCTCAGTCCTTCCCTCCTCTCAGCCTCTCCCTCCTCTCAGCCCCTCCATCTTCTCAGTCCCTCCCTCTTCTCAGCCCCTCCCTCTTAGCCCCTCCCTCCTCTCAGCCCCTCCCTCTTCTCAGCCCCTCCCTCCTCTCAGCCCCTCCCTCTTCTCAGCCCCTCCCTCTTAGCTCCTCCCTCCTCTCAGCCCCTCCCTCTTCTCAGCCCCTCCCTCCTCTCTGTCCCTCCCTCCTCTCAGCCCCCTCCCTCCTCTCAGCCCCCTCCCTCCTCTCAGTCCCTCCCTCCTCTCTGCCCCTCCCTCCTCTCAGTCCCTCCCTCCTCTCAGTCCCTCCCTCCTCTCTGCCCCTCCCTCCTCTCAGCCCCTCCCTCCTCTCAGCCCCTCCATCTTCTCAGTCCCTCCCTCTTCTCAGCCCCTCCCTCTTAGCTCCTCCCTCCTCTCAGCCCCTCCCTCTTCTCAGCCCCTCCCTCCTCTCAGCCCCTCCCTCTTCTCAGCCCCTCCCTCTTAGCTCTTCCCTCCTCTCAGCCCCTCCCTCTTCTCAGCCCCTCCCTCCTCTCAGCCTCTCCCTCCTCTCTGCCCCTCCCTCCTCTCAGTCCCTCCCTCCTCTCAGCCTCTCCCTCCTCTCAGCCCCTCCATCTTCTCAGTCCCTCCCTCTTCTCAGCCCCTCCCTCTTAGCCCCTCCCTCCTCTCAGCCCCTCCATCTTCTCAGCCCCTCCCTCTTAGCTCCTCCCTCCTCTCAGCCCCTCCCTCTTCTCAGCCCCTCCCTCCTCTCAGACCCTCCCTCTCCACCTCCCGGTGCCTCAAGGACCCACATTGCCTCACCCTCCCGGAATCACATTCTCCAGCTGGCTGTGCACAGACATGCGTCACCCGCAGTTGATGGATAATTACCAGGAAATGGCCCTGGCTCGGACTGTAAGGGGTCATGCCTTCCTGATACTTTTTGGCTAGACTTTGAGAAATTTTGCTTCCTGGACAATTTAGTCATGTTTTATGAAGATCATTTGTCAGTGGCTAGGAGACTGGACACGTGTGATGCATGGCCAGGGAGGACTAATGAGTTCTTCCTTCCACACTTTGTCAAAGTCAGGTGCGATGCCCCTGGCTGAGCTCGCACTGGCAACACCAGGAGTGTGTTCTGATGATTAAGAGCATGCAATATTTATATTTCAAAGCTCCTGTGACTTCCCCACACTCTCTGAAACCATGAATTGACTTGGTGACAGGGGCTTGGGACACATTTGGGATTTTCTCAGGGACTCTGTAACTCTACCCCTGAATCTGTGCACGATCAGCTTGAACATACTGTAGCTTGTAACCTACAAGCAATTCATTCAAAACACAACACCAAGAATAAGCATGCAAAATAAACTCAGATTCCACTCCTCCCTCCACCCTTGCACAGATAATCTAAGACATCAGAATTGTTTGTATCAAGGGAAGCAAGTGGGAGGAGTGGGCCTAGGGTGAGGGTGCCTTGTCCCTTCCTCATTTGATGTCATTAACATAAGGGATGGCTGCAAAACTCCAAAATGAGAAGTGTGCTAATAAATTAAGTAGTCAACGGAGCAGCTGACTGAGGTGCCCAGCCCTGGCCAGGCTGTGTGTGGCTGATTCTATGTGAGCAAAGCTTGGCTCTGAAGAGGGCTCAGCCTTTCTACACCACTCACCAGCACTCAAGCACCCACCAGATCCCAGTTTGGGTCCTCTGCAGAGTTCCAAAGAGTAGAGCCTTCAGGGTAAGTCCACGTGGCCAGTGACAGCTCAGCAGGCTCTGCAGGGTACACCTGACGCCTCCCCAGCTCTGCCTTTTGCCTCTTCCCCACATACACCTGTGACTTGTGGAATTACATAAATTCTCTGAAGATACCACAGCGTCTGTGCCTGCTCATTTCATCTCCAAGCGCCTCCCAAGGAGAAGAGAGAAAAGGGCATCTCACCCCCTGTCTACACACCCTGGCTTCTTACTCGGTATAAATTTACTTGCAAAACCTGGAATTCCTTAGGCTCAATTAGTTACTTCCTCCTTTGTGCTCATGGCATTTCTCAGTCAAAAAATGTTTCCACTGTAAAAATTATGTTTGTGTGTGTGTTCCACTTCTCCACTTAGGGGTTCAGTTCCTCAAACGCAGTTACAGAAAGACTGGGCCTTCTGTCTGTGTGTCTGTCTGCAGGACTCAGGGAGGGGCCTTCTGTCTGTATGTCTGTCTGCAGGTCTCAGGGAGGCCTGTGTCCTCGCTGGGTCTGTGGGATGTCCTGGCGAGCAGGACGCCTGTGGCTCGTATTTGGTGAAAGCTGGGCTGGGGGCTGGGGAGCAGTGGTCACCCGTTCTGTGCGTGTCCTCGTGGGCAGGAGACAATCGATGAATGGGGAGTGGATGATAAATACACAGTCAAGACTTTGTAGGGCAGCGGGGAGGCCGAGGAGGTCAGGGGTGGGGGAGGAGGTCAGGGAAGGGGTCTTCTCTGAGATGGTGGCATCTTAGCTGAGACCAAAGGGTGCAGCGGAACTAACCACCTCACCCCACCCCGCCCCAGACAGACAGTAACAGCAGGTGCAGAGTCTCTGCAGGCCTGGAGGAAAGGCCTGAGGCCCGTGTGGGTGGACGGCTGGAGTGCAGGGAGTGGCTGGTAAAGGCTCAGATTGGGGTCCCCAGAGGCAATGGAGCTGGCCGCCCACAGACTCTAAGTGCTCTGAAGCAGGGGAACATGGAAATAGATTTCACCTTGAAATTGAATGTGAAAAGAAAACAGGTTTTGGCTGGGATGTGAAGGAAAGGGAACCTTCACACACTGGTAGTGGGAATGTAAGTTGTATAGTTACTATGGTAAACAGTTTGGAGGATCTTTAAAAAATTAAAAGTAGAACTATCTTATGACCCAGAAATTCCACTGCAGGGTACGTACCCAAAGGAAAGGAAATCAGGCTGCTGATGGACAGCTGCCCTCCCACGTTTACCTTAGCAATGGTCAGCAGAGCCAGGGTGCACAAACAACCTACGTGTCCATCTGTGAATGGGTAGAGAGACTGTGGCACATACAGAGGACACTGTTCAGCCTTTTAAAAAGAAGAAAACCCTGCCATTCGTGGCAACGTGGTGGAATCTGGAGGACATGCATTAAGTGAAATAAGCCAATACACAGCGTCTCACTTCTGTAGGGATCTGAGCAAGTTGAGCTTACAGAGAATAGAATAGTGGCCCCCAGTATTCTAGGGGGGCAGGGCTGGGAGGTGTTGGGGTACAGTTTTGGTTTGATGGGAGGAATGAGTTTCTGAGATCTATTTCGTGGTGTGGTAACTGAAGTTAATGACACTGTAGCGAATATTTCAAAATTACTTAGACAAAATTTTAAATGTTTGCACCACCAAGAAAAGTGATAGATACGTCAGTTAGCCTGATTTAGTCACTGCTCAGTGTGTACAGGTATCAAAACATCACAGTGTACCCAGTAAATATGGACAATTGTCATTTGTCAATTAAAAGTTTGGGCGCGGCGCCTGTGGCCCAGTGAGTAGGGCGCTGGCCCCATATGCCGAGGTTGGCGGGTTCAAACCCAGCCCCGGCCAAACTGCAACAAAAAAATAGCCGGGCGTTGTGGCAGGCGCCTGTAGTCCCAGCTGCTCGGGAGGCTGGGGCAAGAGAATCGCATAAGCCCAAGAGTTAGAGGTTGCTGTGAGCCGTGTGACGCCACGGCACTCTACCAGAGGGCGGTACAGTGAGACTCTGTCTCTACCAAAAAAAAAAAGAAAGAAAGTTTGGAAAAGATGAACACGGAGGCTGGCAGCCCTTTCCAAGTAGGCTCCGTCTCTGTTGCACAGGGCCCTAGAGGCTGGGGAGGGGCGCAGCCAGTTCTGGGGCTCTGGACACTACTAAGGGACCTCTGGGGGACCGCTCAGACTCAGTAAACACACTCTGGGCCCTTTACATAAGTCGGCTGAGTATCGGGGCCACCTGGGCCTCATAGCAGTAATTTAGTTTCACTTGAACTTCAGAAGTTTTCATTACCTTTGAAATATCATTCAATTGAATTTAATAACAAATGCATAATTCATGGGGCCTGCACAATGACAGGAAAAGGAAAATTTTTAAAAAATGTGTATCCAGATAGATAAATGGGCACCTTGTAATCCAGGCCCATTCGCTGCCGTCTGTTCTCAGCTGGCCAACTTGCCTCCGAGAGGACTCAGGGACCAAGGGAAGGCACACCAAGGGGTCTCTTATCAGGAGACTTCAGTGGGCCAGATATTAGGCAAGAGATGGTCAGGTGCCCCCCCTGCAGGCCGCTACTTCTGTAAGTGGCCCAGCAGTTATCTCTGAGTCCTCGTTTCCTTGCATGTAAAATGCAGGAGCATTTGGCAGAATATCTGGTGTAGGCAGACATTGTTGAGTGGATATAGTAAAAGTTAGCTCACGTTGTTCCAGGTGCCAAAGTATGACACCAGGTATCACTCACGGGTGGCAAGGGGAGAAATGAGCCTTTGCCCTGGAGCATGCCGTCACTGACTCACCCCAGTTACCAATCGGGGCCTCCCCCAAAATAGGACAAATAGATGCTTGACGATGCCCCGTGGAGCACCTGTGAGGCAGCGCCAACAATGCGTGAGCCACATTTAAACCAAGTTCTGAGGCCACACTTTCCATTCATCAGAGATACTGAATATCATGTCCTCTCCTGAATATCACTGACTCACCCCAGTTACCAATCGGGGCCTCCCCCAAAATAGGACAAATAGACGCTTGGTGATGCCAAGCGTGAGGCAGCGCCAACAACGCGTGAGCCACATTTAAATCAAGTTCTGAGGCCGCACTTTCCATTCATCAGAGGTACTGAATATCATGTCCAGTTCATGGACACCAGGAGGAAACAGCCAGGCAAATTCAGAAGTTGGAGACTTGGCTGGGACACTGCCCATCATTTTCACAGGGCCAGTGATGCGTCATGGGACCAGGAAGGGGCCCGGTGGGCACCTTCTAATTTAAAACTTAAATAAGCACCAAGGGTGATGCTTGGGCCTTGTTTAAATCCTTATCTAATCAAACCAGCTCTACAAGCCACTTTCAAGTAATTAGAGAAGTTATTACATGGCATTAGAAAATTATATTCATTTTTAAGTGTTAAAATGTTCTTAATTACATTGGAAAATATTAAGCACTTGGGTCTCTATTTTTTAGAGTTGCTCACCACTCAGGTTTCTTTGAAGGTGCATAGCAAATTATTTAAAGGTAAAATGTCTTGGAGTTTGTAGGTACTTGAAATAATTTTAAAAAATAGATGCAGAGTATATATAGAAAATAAGTAACAACTGTCAACATTTGACAAATGGGTATATGGAAAGTGATTATACTTTAGTATACTGCCTCCTTCTCTAGATGTGTGAAAATAACATAATTTTTAAAATAGTTGCTCACAAAGATTTTATTGGTGATAGCTACGTTTTCCTCTGGCAGGAAGTTATTTTTTCCTGGGAGGAAGAGAGTAAGAATGTTCCAATCTGTTGATCCCCATCTTCCCCCATCAGAGTGAAGTAAGGCCCTGGAAGTGCATGGTTTGGTGAGAGAGCGGGGGGTAGGGGGGACGTTTCATTGCTCAGCGTCTCCAAGTGGGTGGGGGGCCTGCAGGGCCAGCAGCCATGGATACCTGGCAGGGCCAGAGACGGGGGCAACCTCAACTGGAGAGGGGACGGGGTGTATCAAAATGCGCAGCACTGTACCTAATACCTTGCCTCTGGCTGTAGACAGAAGTGTGGGCAAACAAGCCAAGGTTGGAGGGCATTTCTTCTTCTGGAGCTTTCTAATGGATTACATTTATCAGTTGTGGTTTTCAGCCTATGGATGAGTGGGGAGTGTGAGAGAAGGAAGAGGGGCAGAACTGGGTCCTGATGCTCCCTACAGCTGCTCCAGATGCAGAAAGGGGCCTCTTTGGTTCCGTCCAGTCTGGCTGCCCAGCACCAGCTGGGTGTTCTGGCAGGTTGGGTGGTTTCCATAGAAACAGCCAGACTTCCGTGGTGTGTCAGGATTTCTGAGGAGGGTTTTAAATCTCATCCCACCAACAGGAAAAGGGTAGGGAGTTCTCTGTAGTCTGGAGGTCACAGAGAAGACAGATCACGGAGCCAGATGAGATTTAGAAGTTGCTGTTTTACTTAGAGTCAGAAACCTTTCAGTGTCTGCGACATCAGACTGTCTGGATAGAGAAGAAATAAGAGAAAGTGAGAACTCGGCGTGGGCCGAGGAGCGTCATGGGGACAGGGGTAGGGAAAGAAGAGTGAGAGAGGGTGGGGCGGTGGTGGGGAGGAAGGTGCCCTTGAGGCAGGAAAAGCTAAGGAGGGACCAGAACAAACCTGCTGGCTGTGGGACTCGCAGAGCCCATGCCCGTCCTGAGGAGGGATTCAAGTCCAAGGATAAAAATAGAAGCCTTTGGGACGAGGGTGGCACACTGGGCTTGACCAAGGGACAGACTAGGCAGGTGTTGCTGTTAGTGACTCTGATCACCCCCATCGCCTCCAGTGCTGAGCGCACGGGTCTGCAGCAGGGCTTTCCCAGCAGACTGCCAGGTTCAAGGCCTCCAGGAGCACAAGCTGAATGGAGCTGGACAGACAGACGGACCCTCTGGAGCCTGGCTGTCCTCACCTGTAACACAGGAGTAGTACCCGTGTCTGCCTCATGAGAATATGGGGAAAATCAAATGGAAACACTCACGGCAGGGGTCTCTGGAGGGCTGGCACGCCGTATGTGCTCAGCAAACATTCGCCACCACTGTTATCACAGGTGTGTGGACTGCTGAGGCACCTGTCAGGGTGAATCGTGATTTATGCCCATGGCTGATGGAAAATATTTATTTCAGTTATTTTCTTGTCTGGGTAGTGCCAGAGGGGATAATAAAAATAAAAACAGGCAGGTTTTTTCTCCTTTGTTTGCAAGTGTGAATTAGTTAATGAAATTAGATGTCGCTTCTGATCTATATTCGCCTTGCCTTCAGACTAGAACATAAAATCTTACCCATACGACTGAAGGAAGTTTTCATGCAGGGTCTTGATGGGACCAGGTGACTAATCCCCAGCTTGATATGGTTACTGGTATGCAGGTTCTATCACGAAGGGTAATTTTTTCACATCATTAAAGTATTTTAGGCATAAGTCAGGATCTTTTTTTTTTCCTGATAGACATATTGTGAAACATATATTTCTGATTTTGGAAATGTCGAATGGAATTAAGACCAAAGTGGGAAGCCCCTGGCTAACAAAACCTACATTCCCAACTTATTTTAGTTACTCCAGACTAGTCCCTTGGTGCATTGACTACAGGGGCCACAAAGGCTTAGCAGCTGAGGAAGGTGGAATAGTCATAATGTTCGGCAACTCAGAAGTCGCATGAATTCAGGCCCCTCACAACGTGGTCAGTGGGTGTTCTATCTAGTGCCCTAGTGAGACATCACACACAGTCACCTCACAACTCCCATCAAATGTCCTGAGGACCTTCCATCAGTGAGAGGTCAAACCCCTGGTAGGTCTGATCACCTATCACATTATGAACAGCAGAAAAATGAGAAATCTATGGTGCTTTGAGCAAGGAAAGCATGGACCACAGGTAAAAGGAATTCCTCAGCAGATATTGAATAAGGAAAAATGTAGCCTCAGATTTGTATTCTTTTCTTCCTTTTTGTGGTAAGAACATTTGAGATCTACCCTCTTAGCAAATTTTTAAGTGCGCTATGCAGCCTCAGATATGAGCAGAGAGCTGGACGGATCTCTAGATCTTATTTGATTGCATGATGGAAGCCTTATGCCTGGACAGCCACTCCCCACGCCTCTTCTCCCCACCCCTGCTGACGACCGTTCTCCACGGTGCCTCATGGAAGTGGAGCTGAGCAACATCGTCCCTCTGTGACTGGGTCATCTCTCTAACCCTCATGTCCTCGGCGCCACTCACGTTGCTGCTCTGGGCAGGATTTCCTGATGGTTTAAGGCTGAAGTAATATTCCGTGGTATATGTAAGCCACGTGTTCTTTTCTCATGCTTTTATTTTATTTTACTTTTTGAGACAGAGTGTCACTGTGTTGCCCTTGGTACAATGTCATGGCATCACAGCTCGCAGCAACCTCCAGCTCTTGGGCTTAGGTGATTTGATTCTCTTGCCTCAGCCTCTCGAGTAGCTGGGACTACAGGCACCTGCCACAACACTCAGCTATTTTTTTGTTGCAGTTGTCATTGTTGTTTAGCTGGAACTCACCAGCCTTGGTGTATGTGGCTGGTGCTGTAACCACTGTGCTGCGGGTGCTGAGCCTTCTCATTCATTTATGGATGGACTAGTTGTTTTCACATTTTTAGCCACTGTGACTAATTCCGCAGTGGACATGAGGGCAGATATTTCTTCAAGACCTGCCTTCAATTCTTCTGGGTAAATACCCAGACTTGGGATTGCTGGATTATAGGACACTTATAGTTTCAATTTTGAGAAGCTTCTTTACTATTTCTAGGGGTGACTGCAGCATTTACACCTCTCCCCAACAACGTTCACAAATCCAATTTCTTCACATCTGTGCCAACATTTCTTACCTTTTTCTCCCCCGATAACAGCCATCCTCCTGGGCACAGGTGGTGTCTCATTGTGGTTTTTATTTCATCTCCCTGCTGACTAGTGGTATTAAGCCTTTCTTTTCTTACGTCTGTCGGCCACACACACGTCTTCTCTGAGGAAATCCTATTTCCTTCTGTTGCTTATGCATTTGGTGTCATGTCCAAGAAATCATTGCCCGGGCCAAGGTCCCGAAGCATTTCCCGTCTGTGTTCTTCTAGGACAATGGTTCTCAACCTTCCTAATGCTGCGACCCTTTAATACCGTTCCTCATGTTGGGGTGACCCCCCACCATAAAATTATTTTCGTTGCCACTTCATAACTATAATTTTGCTACTGTTATGAATCGTAATGTAAATATGTTATGTGCAGGATGTATTTTCATTGCTACGAAGGGGTCATGACCCAGGGGTTGACAACTGCTGTTCTAGGAGTTTTATAGTTCTGGGTGTCGTGTTGAAGTCTTTAATCCGTTTTAAGTTGGGTTTTATGTGCCTTATGTACCGTCCAATTCTTTTGCATGGATACCCACTTTTGCCAGCACCGGTTTGTGAAGAGACTTTCTTTCCCCGCTGTGTATTCCCAGCACTGCTCAGTGGGGGAAAGTGGAAGGTTTTTCCTCTAAATCAGGAATAGACCTGGGTTGCTGGTCTCCCTGCTTCTCTTCAACACAGTAGTTGAAGTCCTTGCCATGGTATTTATTGAAGAGAAATCAAAAATAAAAGGCATCTGAATCAGAAAAGCAGTAAAACAATCACTGTTTGCAGATGACATCGTATGTCATCGTATGTGTAGAAAACGCAATTTTTTTTCTTTTCCCAGAGTAGTTCACAAGAGTTGAGGTCCTGGAAAAGGAGCGCAGATCCTTGTTCTCTTGTGGCCCTTAGTGACACGCTGCTCCCCATGGCTTCATGTAGCCTTGTATGCGTTACTAGGCGCCCAAACAACGGCAGACACTTTCCAGCTCAATGGCGAAGTCTCAGTTTTCTGGGGCACATTCCGCCTGCTGGATTATCTTGGCTGTCGTGTGCTGGCTGAGTTGTCTGAGCAAGCTACTTAGACTTTCTAAGCTTCAGTTTTGTTTACTATAAAGGTTAAGTGAGATCTTACGAACCAGTCTACCAAGTCCTCAGCCTGATACAATAATAAAGGCTCAGCTTCATTCCTTTAGTGAGGTCGGGGGAGAAGGAGGCTGCTCCCAGCAGACGTCCACAGAGGGGCCTTCCACGCCCTGTGGGTCAGCAGGCGCCCACACACTCAGCTGTACTGCCCATTGCCAGGCACCCCCATGCAGGGCCACAAAGTTGGAGCTGCACTCTCCACGGCAATCTTTTTTTTTTTAACTTTATTTTGCTTTTATTAGTTTGTTGGTATCTAATATTTGATAGCTATTCTTTTTTTATATATTTATTTATTTTTATTAACCATAGCTGTGTACATTAGTATGATCGTGGGGCACCATACACTTGGTTCATAGATCGTTTGACACATTTTCATCACATTAGTTAACATAGCTTTTGTAGCATTTTCTTAGTTATTTAGCTAAGACCTTTACATTCCACATTTACTAGGATTCACATATACCCTTGTAAGATGCACCGCAGGTGTAATCCCATTAATCCCTCTCCTTCCCCCCTCTCTCCCCCCTCCCTCCCCTCCCTTTCCCCCTTCTCCCTATTCTCACATGAAAGCTATAACCCAGTTACAATCCATGGCAATCTTGTGATCAATCTTCCATCTCGGCAAACAACCCATCCCACTGAGTTCTGCTCTGAAATGTTTCGCCTGTGCCTGGAGGCCCCGCCGTTCGGTTGCTAGGATGCCTGCTTGGACTTACACTTTCTTAGCCTCCTAATCGATGCTAGCTGTTGGCTACTGTCTCAAAAACAACCTCTCCTGCAGACACCAGGGATGAGGCAGCAGTGACTGGTGGAAAGAGAAGCGAGAGATCACGCGTGGGTCACGGTTCTGCCTGTTGCCTGCTCTCACCGAGCTGACGCTATGGGATATTTGGTGCAAACCTCAATGTGGGTCTTGTGTTGGTGGAGTGCAGAGGAAAACCAAGGCTGTCCCAGGCTGCTACAGTGACGGGGCGCCCCCCAGGTAGGCTCCTGGCTGCCTCTGGGGCTTGTGCTGTCACAGGTGGAGTTGAAGACGGACACGGTGCCCCCCGGGGCAGCCATCTAACCCCAAAACAACCAGCAGTGACCTCATCAAAGGCCTCCCCCAGGCCGTCATTCAACAGAATAAAACATTCTGGTGCATCTGTGACCTTCGTGAGTTTACAGAGCTCTATCTTAATGGTTCTCATCAGAGCCTTGGCCTGAGATGGGAGATTACGTGGCTGTAACTCTGACACCCCCCTGGCACTGCATCTGGACTGTCATTTGATCTTGAGGCCTCATGACTGAGGAAGTGCCCGGGCCGTGGGTTCTTGCCTTTGCTTCTGATGGCACATGGCTGTATGTCAGCTGTGGCAGGAAGCACTCTGGTCCCAGGGTAGATACAGCTTGTGGAGTTTGGGTTCTCCAGGTTGGGCTGGCTGACTTTGACTATCACAGCACTTTCACTTGTAAAGTGGGGGGAACAGTGCAAACCTGTAAAAGTCACCCGCGTACAAGACCAGTGATCACACAGGCCTGCTTAGCTGTGTCACTCACTTTCCCACCGCTGGTTGCTACCCACAGACAAATCATCCCTGCATAAAGCAACCTCATTTGAAGGTCCAAGTTCTAAGCAGAAGAGGGTCTCGCACCAGTTACAAACGGCTTAGTTATTAATATAAAGTCAAATATAAAATCAAACATGTGTTTCTGTGACAAGTGGTTAAATTCTTACTTTTTGTAAAATGCTCAATGGTCACAGAGCTTCGCACGCCCTCTGCTCATCTATCCATTGTGTCTGCATATGGTTGAGGATGGTAAGTGGGGCATACGTGCCTTTCTGATTTACAAACCTTTACGGGGCACAAGTGTAATTTTGTCAGGTGTATAGATTCCATAGTGGTGAAGTCAGGGCTTTGGGGCTCCGTCGCCTGCATGGTGTACATTGCACCCATGAGGTAATTTCAAATCGTCTGTTCCCTTCCCACCCTCCCCGCCCTTCTGTGTCCCCAGTGCCCACCACTCTGTACCCTGCATCCACGCGTGAGAATGTGCAGTTCTGTCTTTTTGCATACGTACTTTAATTAGTTACTTGAGTAGATCATAAACTTTTTCACATCTGGGACTATGTTTTCTGCTTTATTGAAATGTCTTCATCCAAAGATGAATGCAGTGAAGAGTGATTGAATGAACAAATGAACATTTACTCTCTTGAATAAACCTTCCTGTTAGACTTAAATTGTTTTGCAATAGAATAAAAATCCTAGCTTCTAATTCCTTATTTTGGATTGGCCTTGACAAATCAGGGTCCCTCTTTTGAATATACCCCCTGTAAACCAGAAGCATTTACACCCTCGCCTTGAGGGCTCTACAATGGCCTCTCCCTGCATTTGATCTGCAGGGATTCACTTAAGATTAGACTTTCTGATTCTCCCAGGAAGTCATTGAACAAGCAGCCTGTTTAACACTACTTCTCCAAATAAAACTAAACCTGAAATATTTGTTCTCCTGTAGCTGTTTGAGAATTACCATCTCAGCGTCTGCTCAAGATCCAGACTTTCCTCCCTCTCAGCCCCCCGTGGACTGTCTGACCTGCCCACTCTGCAGAAGTGGTTTGTCCTTGTACCTTTCTGATCCATCTCACTTGACTCTCTCTTTGCTTAGCTTTTACTCCAGCCAAACCTTTGTTTAATCAGACACCTCAATTATTCAAGACCTGTCTCTTATTCCAGAAGGTGAACTTAGAGGACAGTTCTAACAAAATAAGGTAATGTAAACTGAAAAAAGAAATATTAACAAATTCCAGGCTCTGAGTGGGTCCAGGGCAAATTCACTCTTCATTCTCAAGCCCTCTTCTCCTCTAATCCCATTCGGTGGAGGCAGCCTCAGAAAGCTGACCCCAAGGCCCCCCAAGGTCCTCCAGCGCCCACAAGGCCTCTCTTTACTGGTCTTTACTTTCGGGAATAACTACATTCTCCACCAAAAACATAAACTAAAAGGATTTCTTGACCTAGCCCACTTATTTCTTAAGCATTGTATTTACTAGCATCTATTAAGATGCTCTGTTACTGTGTAAAAGATAGCAAATTTGTACTCTTTAAAAGTTTTACATGATGGTTATGAGTTGGTAACTCAAAATAATTGAGTGGAGGGATCAATCTGTAAACATTTTGCCTTTATCTTCTTAGTCATTTATCTTTTTATACCTTTTTATACACTTTTTTTTTTTTTTGCAGTTTTTGGCCAGGGCCGGGTTTGAACCCACCACCCCTGGAATATGGGACCAGCACCCTACTCCTTGAGCCACAGACACCACCCTCTTTTTATATGTTTTTAATCAAGATTTCTTTTAAGGATTGGCCACTGCAGGTCCTATCCCTGCTTCTCATGCTTTACATCCCTGTGCTCAGTGCCTTGGGGTCTCTGTACATCTTTCAGGGTAAAAGGAATCCAGATTCTGGTCTGGAGTAGCACAGAAGCTATTCTTATCCCAGAAGCTGTAATTTCGTTAGTGAATATTCAGTCCTGAGAAAGAAATGCAGATCTCTTCCTCTACTCTCACGCAAACCTTTATTTCCTTTTCATTGTTCAACATGACTTGGAACCTTCCAGCGAACTACAATGAAATACAATGATTTTTGCAAAATGCACGTCAAACGTCTTGAGCATAGGAGAGATTCATAATGGAGACTGCTGTTTAATGAGCTTCAATTTAACTGATCATTTGCTGAATCCAATCTGCCCAGTGGGGTGGTGGGGAGAGCGCTGGGTGGCATGAAGATGCACGGGTGGGTGACAGGTAGCAGAGCCACACTCAGTGAGGAATGTGACACGGCTGGATGCTGTCCTGATAAGGAGAAGGACTATTCCCTCATGGTAGAAGCTGATCCTGGGTCATGGTCCTGGGAGGTAAAGGTGGCACCAAGACCCCTGGCAGTCTGCCCCCGGCCAGCTGCGATTGTCCCATTTGAGATTAATAGTGTCTGGCTGAGCCTGAGTTTGCCAAAGATAATGGGACTAAACAGGAGGTGCCCACATCACCCGTGTAGAGGCTGAGACAGAGGAAAACAGCAACAATAAAGCTGTGTGTGTGAACAGTCCAACAGGTCCAGTGTCACCAGTGACACGACACAGCTCTTCCTGGGGACTGGGCTATGTTTAGAATAAGTAACAAGGAAACATGAGCTATTTTTTAGAAAACCACAAATCTCTTCCTTATTAACATCTGAGATGACACATCCTGAGCAATCTCTTCAGCTTTATCTCTGAGATGTAGGAACATGGCCACGGGTTGGCTGTTTTGCAGAGACTGGTAGGCGTCAAGATATGGGTCAATCGGACATCACTGTTTCCAGGTAGACACGAGCATCTCATAATCAGGAACACCTTCCCGAGCTTAGCAGCTACAGATGATAGCGGGGCGGGGCAGGGGGTCTGGAGGTCGTGAAGAGCTTTTGGAGTGGGCCTTTGACACGTTGGCAGTCACACAGACACACCATGTTGGGTACGGGGGTCATTGGATCCCTGCCCTGGGAGAAAGGAAACGGCTGCCACCACATAACCCAGACATGTGTCACTGACGGGAGGCTGGAGCCCCTCTGCGGGGCTTCAGTCCCCTTGTAGAGAAGTAGGACTGCTCCACGCATGTGCAGAGCAGCCCCTGCCTCCCTAGAAGTCCCATGACAGAGGGCTGGAGGTGTTCCTGCCCTCCCTAGGAGGCTGGCTCTGCTTCAGCCCCTCCCCAGCCTTCACCCCCACCCTTTCCTCCTCTCTACCATCTCTGGTATTGGTCTCTAAAACACAAAGGGGCTGACAGTCTAGAATGACAGCAGACACAATCCTACCTGACGGGGTCTCACGTCATCTCAGGCGACACTGCCACCTGCCCTCCCCATGAGGTGGTCATGTCACAGGTGGGACAACTCAGAGATCCTAGTGACTTAGCGGTGATGGACCGTTCTATCACCTGACTTGGGATTTGGGAATATCTCAGAATCTCCTTCCCTATTTACATGGTTCTGAGCTAGCGTTGGCCAGCGTGAACTCCTGAGAGATGTGGGAGGTGAAGGAGGCCTCGGCTGTTGTGGCCTGAGGTTTTTTCTGGTCACTGGTGGCGGAGGGAACAGGAGGAGCTGCCAGGAATTCCTGTTCATCTCCACTCTTCCCTGCCCCACGCCCCGCTCTCTTTCCTGATCTCCAGCCCTGCTGACCTGCAGTGACCTCATGGCCACCACCCGATGTGGTACCTCCTCTCAACAGACCTTTACTGCTCTAGCACCTCCCACAATGTCATGGACGGTTACTGTCCAGTTTTACCCTCAGACTTGGACTCACACATTACCACATGGCTGTCGGATGAGAGCTGCTGTCTGTACACTGCATAAACTTAATGATATGTATCACTCTGTCACTGCACTCCATTGGATTAAAATTCTGTCTTCATTATCCTTCCGACATTATACTTGTTCATTTTTTTTAAAGGGTTATTCTAAAAGATCAAAATTGAACTTGAACTAAAAATTAAACTTGAACTAAGAACAGAAGTGTTGATTATAATGGTGGAAAATTGTCCTTTAGTAATATAAAAGTTTTATGATTTATAAGAACAATGGAAATTGCTTCTTATAAAATAGCTTTCTAAACACTAAAATATAGCTGAATGGGAAGAGTATGCATGAGGAACAGGGGTTTGATGGGAAGTTGAAGGAAATCATCCTGAAATTAAATTACATTAAATCATCCTGAAGTTAAAAATTCACCTAGAATAGTTCATGAAGGCCATTCTCAATAAAGGGCTGTCAACTGTGCTGAGTGTCAGAGAACCAACTTTTGGTTTCAAGGTTTCTCTCTGTTCTAGTCTCTATTTCATTTATTTTCTATTATTTTTTGCTTCCTTCTTTCTGCTTGCTTTCGGTTTAATTTGCTCTTCTGCTGGTGTTTTTTTGTCTCACTATGTCACCCTCGGTAGAGTGCTGTGCATCACAGCTCACAGCAATCTCCCACTCTTGGACTTAAGCGATTCTCTTGCCTCAGCCTCCCAAGTAGCGGGGACTGCAGGCGCCCACCACAACGCCGCCTATTTTTTGTTGCAGTTGTCATTGTTGTTTACCAGGCCCAGGCCGGGTTTGAACCCACCAGCCTCGGTGGATGTGGCTGGCGCCCTGTTCACTGAGCTACGGTGGCCAAGCCTTCTACTGGTTTCTTAGGGTAGAGTGTTGCTCATTTGAGATCTTTCTTCTTTCAAATTTAAGTGTTTTGAGCTGTAATTTTCCCTCCAGCGACTGCTTTGGCTGCACTAAGTTTTGGTGTGTTGTGTTCTTGTTTTCATTCAGCTCAAAGTTTGTGTTTCCCTTATGGATTCCTCTTTAATCCTGCGGTTATTTGTCAGGTTATTGTTTAGTTTCCACACGTTCGTGTGATATTTCCAGCTTTCCATCTATTACTGATTTCTAGATTCATTGTGTTATGATCAGAAAAGATAGTTTGTACAATTTGACTTCAGTCTTTCTACAATACTGAGACTTTTTTATGACCTAGCCTGTCTGTCCTAGAGCATGTTCCTGGCAACTGGAGGGGACATGTGTCCTGGTGATGTCATAGGGAATCGGTGGTAACTCACAGCACACCCAGTTTCTTACCAGGCCATTTCAGCCATGATGTGCCAGTACTGAGTCAGGAGGATGTACACAATTTTAATTCTTTTTTTCCCCCTATTTCTAAAACCCCATTGAGTGTTCCCAATTCAAAACTAAACATCTGTAATTTTAGTATCTATGTTAAGTGACAGGTCATCCCAGTGACTATTCAATTGACTGCATTTATCATAATCCTAGTAATTGCTGAAAATAAACACTTAAGACTATTGTCTTTAACTAAAATATTGTTTTATCTTATTTTTTTATTTAATACAATTTAGAAATTTGGTTACACAGCTGAGGAAGGACACGGCTTCTGAAATAAGGGCTCACGTCTCTCAAGGTCGTGTGAGTGTTGGTTTGAGAGCAGTTACCTTATGGGAGCCGGAAGGTATAAAATAATAATTAGGAGCGATCGTTCCCATCCTGGAACATGTCTCCCCGTCAGCCCTGAAGTACAGACAGTGGCTTGTGTGTTTGTGTGTGCGAATCATGTGCAGAGTGTTCATTGTGATGTGGAGACTGAAGGAATGCCCTGAATTTAGGATCCAGAGCCTGTTAGGAATGAAACTAGAAGGAGAATGAAATATAACGAGGAAGAGGAAGTCTACAGTCCTATGATGTGATCTTGGAACGACTTATTGTAAGAAATATGGGTGGCACCTGTGGCTCAAGGAGTAGGGCGCTGGCCCCGTATATTGCAGGTGGCGGGTTCAAACCCGGCCCTGGCCAAAAACTGCAAAAAAAAAAAAAAAGAAAAGAAAAAAGAAATATGCCTCCCCATCTATTATAGAAAAATCAACATAGGAGTGAAAGGAGAAGATTAAATTACCTGTGACTTGCTAGATGAATGACTTTGAGCATGTTGCTCAGTCTGTGAGCCTTCTTCTCTCCCTGTATGTAATGGAGGTAATAATGATGCCTGTTGCAGCAATTTGCTGTCATAATTGTCAAGAGGGGCAGGACACAATTACAACAGGGACTTTACCTGACAAATACAAACAGTGTAACCTAATCATTGGTACCCTCATATTAAATTAAAAAAATGAAATTAAAAAAATTAACAAAAACATCTTGAAGCACATGCTATAGTGTCTGGTGTGAAATAGAGCTCTAGCATATCCTCATAGTCTGACTGCTGTCAGAAGTTAGTCACTAGGCAATGAGGCTTACTTAGGAACTTTGGGCCCTGACCTCCAGACCCTTCTCCCTCTAACCATCACCTTGTCACTCTGACCAGAACTTCCTCCCTTTGTCCAGCACTCTCCTCCATCTGACCATCACCCTCCATCCTCTAACCATCAAATTCACCTTGCATGGACCACCAGACCCTCCTGCTTCTAGCCATCATCCTCTTCCCCCTGACCACCAGACCTCCTCCCTCTGACCTTCAGACCTCCTCCCTCTGTCCATCACCCTCCTCCCTCTGACCTTCAGACCTCCTCTCTCTGTCCATCACCCTCCTCCCTCTGACCACCAGACCTCCTCCCTCTGACCTTCAGACCTCCTCCCTCTGTCCATCACCCTCCTCCCTCTGACCATCACCCTCCTCCCTCTAACTACCAGACCCTCGTTCTCCTGACCAGTACCCTCTGACCACCAGGTCCTCCTCTCTCTGACCATCACCCTCTGACCTTCAGACACTCCTCCCTCTGTCCATCACCCTCTGACCACCAGACCTGCTTTGCTTTTTCACCCCAGCAGCCATCAAGTGAGTCTAAAACAAGCAGCCCACAGCAGCCAGGGACGGGTCCTTGGGTGCCATTTCTCTGTCTGGACATCAGAACTGTATCACTGGGCCCGAAGCCTGAATTGACAGGACACTCTGGGGTCATTGATAACAGGTGGCGAGGTAGCTTTGAGGGAAACAGACCAGAACAAAGAATAGGAACTCTAGCTGAGCAAGTTGCCGTGAACGATCCCCTAACACGTTTGTGTCTGACCTGAACCCAGTAACTACATCGGTACGTAGCATCTGCTCTCATCTTCTGTCCTCTCTTGGCCCAGATGATTCCTCCTTCAAAATGAACTTCAGGGCTTTTTTTGAAGTGGTCTTGTAAACTTGTCAGATCTAGTTTAAATTCAATTAAAGCTCAATCTCAAAGCTCTTTCTTAAGCATTTGATCCACATTTACATGAAAGTATTCGCTCTTAAATTGTCAGGGCAATAGCTCCTTTCCAATAAGAGTGAGTGATATTTCATAACCAGGATATAGGCTCATTTATTTCCTAATATTGGCTTCTCCGAAGTCTGGCTCTGTCCTCCCTTTATGGCTGTTAGTACCGGGGCCAGCGCTGAGTACGCCAGGGCGGAACTGCAGAGCGCCCGGCATACTCCCTCAGTACTGGCCGGGAGCCTGCACGGGGGTATCGCTGAGCTAGCACCGGGTGGGGGCAGCATGTGGGCCATGGGGCTCACCTGTGACATGAAGTCCCACTCATTTCCTGCCCACTTGTTTATTCGTCTCTGCTGCTATTTCAAGTCTATGACACCATCGTCATGAAGCCATATCCACGGTGCTGCTTGTGGAGTGATGAGAGGGTAGGAAACAGTTTGACACTGTTTGGAGGTAGGGAAGGATCCTCTAGGGCTGGTGCTTAGGCCAGGGTTCAGGATGAGACGGAGCTGATACTGTAGAGAGCTGGGAAGGGGACAGGGAAGCTGTGAGAGGATGAGAACCGTGTGGAGCCTTCAGGGGAGGCATCTCCAGATGGCCTGAGAAGGGCAGGTGCAGGGCTCCTGGGACACATGGGAAGGTCGGGTTGACACAGTGAGAATGGCAGCAGACACCTGCACTGGCACAGGACGGACAGGAGATCAGAACGCAGATGAGGGGTGGGTGTCTTATTCTAAATGCTGTGGGTTGGCACAGGAACGTTGTGAGCCCTGCAGACAGAAGGGAGTAAAGCACTTCACACACCTTCCCAGTAAGGTGGTACTCAGGCCCTGCCAATGGGATGAGTCTGCAGGAAGGAGGGAGGAGAGAAGAATTATGACGGGTTCCGAGCTTTTGCCTTTTGAACGAGCAGTTTGATATGATTTCCACTTTCTGTAATTGAGAAGCCTCTGGAAAGAGTGGGTTCCTAGGAGCAAGGCCAGCTACATGGAGGTGGCGCTCAGAAAGGAATGTGTTCTAGAAATAAGACAGGGAGGGGTCAACACACTGTGTGGTGTTCAGAGCCCAGAAACAAATTGTCACAGCTGGAAAGAAAAGGCAGATAAGAAGAGGAGAGGGCCCTGGAAGATTCCAGCAGGGGAGACCTGGCAGGTGTGTCTGGTGACCTGGGGACATCTGGAAGGAGACATTGCCTCACAACAGTGAGGGTGAGCTCAGAGAGCCACCCTTCCCTGGAGTCATCCTAGGGCACTGCTCAGACTTCACCAGGAGCATCAGAGGTCACGCAAGGGCGCGTATGATGTGAGGAAGTGATGTCACTGTGATGAGCCCACTCTGAGCAGCCTGGCTGTGACATGAAGCCAGGGATGCCGCAGGACCCTGTAAACTAAAGCTGCTTTAGACCCAGAATCTCACACCCTGAAGGCCTTTGGGAATTCCACTTTTTTCTGTTTATAAACTGTCTCCTTTCCCCAAAGTTCTCATGTAAAGAACACATACACAGTGAACCTCCATGGCTGACCCCTGCCCTACACCAACCACCTCCTCAAGCTGACCTTATTTCCACAGACTGGACATGCACTGTGTGTGTACCTGTTGGTACAGGAGTTCCTTATGGTGACCCCCTCCATAAGTTGACCAGTTTATTACAGTCCCTTATGAGGTTTCTATTGCATATTAAATAATGTTCGCTTTGCAACTATTAAATAACATCTAGTCATGTGAAAGCAAAACATAGCTGTGAAACCTAATGAAATAATGTGTGAGGATCCTGGCACGGCCACCCAAGAGCCGTGCACCTGTGTGGACATGCACTGGAGCTTGCACTGGCCGCAGTCAGTCCATGTGGCGTGGCCTCTGCAATGAACTTAGGGCACCTGCTTCGGTGGTTTCACCCTGGAGAGCAGTGGACTGGCACCCACTCTCACTGTGGGTGCACATTCCGTGTCATGGCTCCTGGGGACAGGGACAATGCCCGAGGCTGTGAGGCTGTCTGTATTGCTGGACAGTTATACAAAATGGTGATCATAAGTCAGATTGACTGCGATTCATAAGGTTTGGTCATTTGATGCTGAGTTACGTCATTTTAAAGCAATTAAATTAATATCTTAAAAGCAAGCTACTTGCAACAATTGCTGGACATTTTAAGCAAATGCTTTCCAAGAGAAAAGGAATGTCAAAATAGAGCAATTTTTCCCCTGCTAAGAACGCATTACATGTATATCAGGTAAAGATAAAAGACAGATTACAGTCTTTGGTGAGGAAATGGAGTCATCACAGGGATTGTCACGTGCTGGCAGCACCCCCTGGCACACCCTTTCCTGGCTTGGCGTTGGGTGGTGCTTGAGGTGTGGACCCAGGAGACCCTTTGCAGTTCAGCCCTGTTTTCAAGGACTGCTGTTTGCAGCCTCCCTGGTTGTGTTGGGGTTTGGGTGAGGACTGGGGCAGCATCACAAGAAGCAGCTCTCTCTGGGCTGGGGAAGGGGGTCATTCCTTGCACTGGCTCGGTTGCCCCATGTGGACAGATTAAGATCTGTTTCTGTGCAAGAACAAAGACGAAGGCGAGGGTCCCTTTGAAGCTGTTCTCTGTTGCTCCATCATTTACAAGGTGCTTCCAACTCTGATCTCCGTGCTTTCTGTAGCAGTAGGCTCAGCCACAGACGTCCTACAGTAGATTCAAGGTCAGTGTCCCCCACAGAATGAAGCTGAAGTCCTTGTTCCCAGGGACACAGAGGTAAGAGGCATAGAAGAGCAGTGAGCTAAGGTTAGAAATGAGAGAGGACAGCGATGCCGGGGTGAAGAGGCCTGAGGACCACCCCACAGAGGGACAAGCCCTGAGGACACATGAGCAGCCACTTGGCCAATTCATAGTGTGATTTGCCTTCACTTCACACGGCTCAGCTGACATTCATACCCCATGTGTGATCTGCGACATTCCTGGACATACATCAATGGTTGTGCGGGATTTTGTCTGAACTTACACTCGGGAAGGGGCTATGGAGTGACCGTCAGCTTTGGGGCCTGTGGACTGTGGCTCTAGGACTGTGCAATTCGAAGTGACTCAGCACATTGAGAGCAGCCGTCCATAGGACACCCAGCGGGCCAAGGTCAGCCTTCACAGGGACCCAAGTCCTTCTGCTAGGTCTTCTCCCTGAGCTGGGCATTATAACTACAGAATCAGTGGTGCATTTTTGAGCAGTTTGCCAAAGGACAATTGGCCTCAACCCAGCAGCCCCAGCTGCAGGATGGCGCTTCTATGTAGCAGAGGGAATCCTTAAGTCGCATAGGCAGAGCCTGGCCTTATCTCTAACTTTTCCAGGACATCGAGCCTTCATCGTGGATTCTAAAAACCCACCATCCCCATTGCTCCCACCCACCCCAACCCCAGTGAGAAGCCTGGGAAGTTTTTCTATGAACTTGGTGCTGGAGGTCATTCAGCCCTGGAATGTCCAGGAGAATAAAGCTGTAGCAGCTGGAAGGGAACCCCAGGAACGTGCCCTCCATCAAGGTCAGAGGAACAAGAGTTAGCAGGAGACACTACCCAAGTAGCCCGAGCCAGCACCCTGTATCCGCCTCCATTCCAGACCTGTTTCCAGCTGACGCCGTGCTGCTCTCAGGTGGCGGCTCCTTGATGGCCAGGCTTGGTCAGTATGAAACTCTGGCTCTTCTGTGAAGATAGCACTGCTAAGACAGGTGGCCCGGCCTTAACCCTCCTGTTCCAGCTCCCATCTCCCTCCTTTATACGCTCGTGTGACACCAGTAGAGGCTGTGGACCGGGCCACATCTGCAAAGGCAGAGCTTTCGGTGTTCTAAGGTGACCCTCTAGTCAGCTCTACCCTAACACGGGTCCTGATAGGACTTTAGAAAGACACAGCCCTGGCATCTGGTGAGATTGGGGGTATTCCTTTTAACCAGAGGGCATCAGTTTCCTCATCTCTAGAACTGCGTTATAATATCTGTTCAGATTTTATAGGGTAACCCTGCCTGAGAGGGGCTGTCACATAACCTGGAAAAAGGCCACCACACAATGGCATTCCCGCTTCTCCAAGTTCTTTGAGAGGGCTGGGTATCGTGAGGGACTGACAGTGTGCCCAGGACACTCATTTTTCTCATGGCGCTGACTCTAGGCCTGGTGCTGGCTTTTCGCTTCACTGTGTCCCACCTGAGGTGTGACCTCACATCTGACAGCAGGTGGTGGGCAGAGCCTGCCTGCACTGGCTTCCTTGGTGAGGTGGACAGAGTGAGCCTGAGCCACGTGCCTGCAGCATCCTCCAGGCTGATTGTCAAGCTTCAGTCTGCAGCTCCGTTGTACAAACAAAATAAACCAGGAGTGGGCTGTGCACAAGGGCAGACAGCCACCAAACCTGTCCCCATGGAAAGGCCACAGGTCCTGCTGGGACACATCGCCCACAAAGAAGTGCTCTCTGGCCAGGTACAGCAAGAGTGAACATGAACATGAACCAGGCGGCAGTCTTAATGAGTCAGTCAGTGAGTGAGGAGTCAGTAAGATCCAGAGCCAGAGACAGGGCCCTCACGGAGGGAACATGTGTCGTAGCTTTAAGGCAGGGTGGATGGGGTAGGTCTTTGTTTTCTGTTACTTCCACAGGATGGTCTAAGGTGTAATGAGGAAAAAAGATGATCAAATAAGTTTGGGAAATTCTGGATTCAATGCTATTCAATTTGCTTATGTATCCTAAGACTTAGAAGCTATTTTCAACTGTTGGGAAAATCTCCAAGGCTCCCAAAAGGAGACATGACCTGAGCATGGCCCAAACTCACCCAGCCAGGGCATCTTTTCCTGAGGATACCTGTTGTGTGATAGGTCACACATAACTTGTGTGTTGAGAAAACTTTGGAGAATCTCAAAGGCCTTTTCATTGTGGAGAGGGTCTAGCTGTGACTGCAAAAAAGGCTAAAAATTGGTTTCACCTCAGAAGCCTCCTTATGGAACCAAGTGGACGGTCGGGGCAATTAGGGAAGCCCACCTGGAATGGGGTCAAACCTTCAGCCACTTCCCAGCCATTGTTCTGTAATTATAATATGCATCCAGAAAGTTCTCAAAATCCTATGGGGGAGAATTATTGGATTAGCAGAATGTTCGATTAAATCAATAACTGGAATAGTGAGGGGTTTTCTTTTACTAATTACATCTGGAGGAACTAACTTCTGTAGGGATAAAATATGAATCTTTGTTCCTTATGCAAATGAAGATAGCTAAAGGAAAAAATATCTCAAAAAGGTTCCCTTTGGACTGTGACTTACCCACATCTAACAGAGAGCCGCTCAAGGAGAAAAGGAGAAACAGTTCCATGCACCTCTGTGTAAATTCTAATTATAATAGAAATGAGTTCGGTTCAATTCATATATCATGTGCTCCTTGGAAAAGTTAAATATTGGCCTGAAAGTATTTTTAAAAATGAATCTTTCATTTTCACATTTTTATATACACATATTTTTCCCTCCAAGTAAATAAAACAATATTTTTGAAGGACAAATTTGGCAAGTTTTACAGCTGAGAATGAGCCCTTATTTACTTCTTCCTAAATTTAACCTTGGGCAGGAGAAATATTTCCACCTGCTGTATATTCTACATATGTTTGAGTTCTATTGCATGAACTTAATGTCCACCCCGATCACACCATGTACTGAGACAGAAATCACTGAACTTGAATCTTCATCAGCTTTCATTATCAGAGAAACTTTGGCTGGACAGCTGATTGATTTGCCAGTTTTACTGCTGGTGTGGTATTGATCTGAATACGTATTTCCCTTGGCTTGCTAAATATATTCTATATAAATCAAGTGAGGTTTTCGATGTCTTAAAAGGAGACGAGTAACTGCTCTAGTCGTTGCCTAAGGCCCAGTACTCCTGTTGGCTTCACCCACAGTGAGCCAGTAAACGGACTCTGCCCTCCCACTGCCCCACCTGCAAACTGAGGAGGTTCATGTCCCCCAGGCTCTGGTCTGCAGTCCCCGTCACCCCGCCCCCACACTGCCTCTCCAGCCCTCTCCTGCCTCAGGTCCTGGGTCCTCTCATCCCTTCAACAGTCTTATCAGAGCCCCTCCATGCTCTCTTCCTGCACACCAGGGCATCTCCTGCTCTGCATGAAGAAGGTTCTACTGGCCAAATGACAGCGCCATGCTCCCCAGGCACCAGAGCACCCCCTAATCATGGCCCTGGCCATGCAGCTGTCCCTGCCCTGTGCTCCCAGCACCCTCCATGCTGAGCCACACGGCACAGCTCCCAGCCCGCCAGGTGCGTGTGCTGCTGTGTCTCTGCCCTTCAGTCAAGGTCATCCTCTTTTTCAAGAGTGCCTCTCCTGAGCTTCTCTGCTAGCAGGAGCATGTCTCATGGCTCCAGCCAAATCACTGTCACTTCCCTGCTCAGTGTGAAGTGACTGCTCCTTCCTCTGTGCCCCTTGTCATATTGTTTATATCTCTGTGTGGTGGACACATGCATTTGTTTCTCCCTGGTCTGTGAAGTCAGAGAGAGAGAGAGAAGAATGAATGATCATATTTGTCCTCACACACAGAGATAAACCTAGCTCCGGGACCTGACTGCATCACAGAAGGGGGCTCAGAGGTGTGGAGCACAAAGCCCCAGGTCCTCCAGCTGTTCCTCGGCAGAACTGGGCTTTACCCCGGCTGCCTGTGCGCACCTGTGCCATAATGTCCCATTGTTATCCTGCCTGATCCTGTGTGCCCGCCATGGTCAGAGTCAGACAGTGTGCAATGTGGGTCCAGAAATGTCTGCTGTGGATCTGAAGGGCTCTCTGCTGTGAGCAGAGTCCCTTGTTAGGGGATGTGATGACGCTCCGAGGAAGTGGGAACAGTCTGTCCCATCCTCCTAGGCTCTGGACAGAGTAAGGGGACACGTGCAGAAGTTCTTGAAAGGGGACAGAGGATGGCCCTAATCCAGCTGGAGTCCTAATACTGCTGGGATAACACAGGGGAGTGATTCTCCTTCAACTTCCTGCCTTCAGGGTTAATTAAAGAATAGGTAAAGTATGAAAAATGTGTTTTCAACAGGAAAAATGGCAGAGCAGGGCTGCTGTAGGCCGGGGCCAGCAGGTTCCCTGGCGTATCTGGGACAGAGCTGTTCATTTTCAGCTGTTAGATCTAGGTGACCCTTGATCTATTAGTCCTATCCTGTTCTCTCAGCACAGACTTGGTGTTGTCCCAGGAGGCACAGAGGCCGGCCTGGTGGTACCCACGGGACCACACGAGCCTCCTGTAGGCCTGTTGACCTCCCACTGCCCCTGCTGATCAGATCCACACCTCGGCACACAGCCTGCCCAGGTGGGGAGACAGCTCCAGGCCACAAGAGCTGGAGACCCACGTGTGGAGACTCTGGGACTCATGCCTGAGCGTCCAGAGTGTTGTCACTCCCTGCAATCTCTAAAATCAGAAGCATTTACTCCCTCAGGGCAGTGTGACTGTGAATTAGTGGGGGGAAGTTTCCAGATATCAACGAGGAGATTGCAAGGATGTGCTTGCAAAAGGAGGCCGCCCCTCCCTTGGCTGTCGGTGCCCCTGTGGGCTGACTCATGTTACCAGCACAGACAGATGGGGTGGGACTTGGGGCCTCGGTGCTGTGCGTCGGTGCTGATCCAGTCTTACTCCCTCCGACCCATCATCAGGACATCATCAGACTGTCCCACTCAGGAGGGCATCTGCCAGAGGTATAGGCTGCCCAAGGAGACTCCAGGCTGTGCTCCTTCCTCCTGCCTCTTGGGTCCTAGCCGCAGCCTGGGTCTGCAGGCTGACAGCTCACAAGGCTGCACCCATGCAGAGGCCAGTGCTGTACAGATTGAATGCTCTTCCTCAAAAAGTCTTGTGTGATCTGACGCTGCCAGGATCTCTAGCTCCCTGGCCCGTGCTTCCTGTGAGTGCACACTTCCTGTGACTATACTTCTTGTGAGTGGAACTTCCTGTGAGTGCACACTTCCTGTGACTATACTTCTTGTGAGTGGAACTTCCTGTGAGTGCACACTTCCTGTGACTGTACTTCCTGTGAGTGGAACTTCCTGTGAGTGCACACTTCCTGTGACTCTGTGCTTCCTGTGAGTGCACACTTCCTGTGACTGTACTTCCTGTGAGTGGAACTTCCTGTGAGTGCACACTTCCTGTGACTCTGTGCTTCCTGTGAGTGCACACTTCCTGTGACTGTACTTCCTGTGAGTGGAACTTCCTGTGAGTGCACACTTCCTGTGACTCTGTGCTTCCTGTGAGTGCACACTTCCTGTGACTGTACTTCCTGTGAGTGGAACTTCCTGTGAGTGCACACTTCCTGTGACTGTACTTCCTGTGAATGTGCACTTCCTGTGAGTGCACATTTCCTGTGACTGTGTGCTTCCTGCGAGTGCACACTTCCTGTGGCTGTACTTCCTGTGAGTGGAACTTCCTGTGAGTGTGCACTTCCTGTGACTCTGTGCTTCCTGTGAGTGCACACTTCCTGTGTGTGCTTCCTGTGAGTGTGTACTTCCCATGAGTGAATGCACACTTCCCGTGGGCACATACACTTCCCACTAGTGCAGACTTCTGTGTGTCTTCTCACCGGCACAGGCACACTGGATCCTGGGACACACTGGATTGCCGACACCCAAGAACCTTTGGAGATGTGGTTTTCTGACCCTGTCCCCTCCCTCACGTTCCCCCACTGCCAATTCAGTCTTCAGATCTCTCCCTAAATATCACTGGTCTCACTGCAATGTGCTTTCGTTGAGACCTGCATTTTTCCCTTTGCACTTACGTGGAAGGATTATTCTTTACTGGCAGGTAATATCTTCTTCTGTACAGGGCAGCTCCCAAGATGGGGGAACTGAGTGGACCTTGTGGCTCCAATGTGGACCTCCTCTGGCACTCACCAAATGTCCTCTGAGTGGATGTGTTAAAAACGTCCCTTTAGAAGACATAATTAAATTTGAAAGTGCGTCCCTTTAAGATGCAGCCAGCCCATTTGCCTCTCCTGCATTGGAGTATCTGCTTCACACAAAAGCAGAATCAGAGGTGGGTGTCATCTGGGAAAATGAAGGGGTCTTAGTGACACGCCAGTCACCGCATCCCACGCTAGTGATAGATAATGCTGTTTCTACACACAATTGAAGTCTGTGAAGGATGAGGGCATGGGGAGAAACACACACAGCACAGAGCAGGCGGGAGCCAGCTGGCTGGCGTCGGGATCTTTGCCAGGGTCTGTGACACAGAAGAACGTGCCCAGGCAGCGGGCAGCAGGAGGGAAGAGGGGGTGGAAGTAATTATCCAACCCAAGGCCCTCGGATTAGCACTCACCTTCCCTGTGGAAGGAGGTTCTCAGGGAATGGTCATAACCAGCAGCTGCCACAACCTCCATTTCTCCTCACACGGGGCCCCAGGCCAATGTGCATAGCATGGAGACTGTGAGAGATTTATGTTGAAAACAACCACGGTCTGCAAGGACATGAGATCAATGTGGCTTCTCCAGAAGTATCAGGCCATCCTCGCCTCAACTTAGGAGAAAACACATATGTTCTGGTGTTGGTGCCCGAGAACATAGCTGACATGCTCCCAGGGCCCAGGACTGGTCTATTCAAGCCCTGGATATCAGAGAAAAACCCAGAATTGTTCATAAATTGCCAACCTGGCTTCTGCTCCCTGTCTGTTTCCTTTGGATCCATCTTTCTTCTTTGCAAATGAGGTGTTTTTATGAACAGAAAATGTTTGGATGGACTCGACTGCTTCACTCACTCCCTGAGAAGTTCATTAACAGCTTACATACACACCAATCAAGGCTTTTTATGAGACACAGCCAAGATGTTTTATGAGTATGGTGCCAATAAACACACTTCTCCAGAAGAAACCAGTACTATTTATGTAAAGGAGACACTTAATTCAACTGAATGGAAATAGCAAATTAGGAAATGCTTGATTATGGCACTGAAGATGCTTTCTGGGGTGAAGACATTATTTGGAAAATCTCCAGATGCTCAAAGTTTGAGGAATGCAGAGATCCAGCAGGTAACTCTATAACAGACTTGGAGAGAGAACAGTTCTGTTCAAGCGCAGCTCAACTGGAAGGCTCATATCCTCAGGAGAAGGGCCAGCCCAGTCCCTGTCAGCTGACAAGAGTGGACCAAGATTGTCAGATGAGCTATTGGGTTGAGAGGCTAGATACAGATTCCCTGTTGGCAAGAGCATACTGGACCAGCCGTGATGCTGGTGCTGTCATAGCCCAGACCTGTGATCTCATCAGTGAAATAACAAAGGCTGAAAAGGGGAAAATGTCCCCATGGGCTTTGGGAAAGACGTCTGCTGCCAAACTGAGCAATTATTTTTTTAAATTGATTGGGTTTTTTAAAATATTAATTGGACAAGACAGTTGTCAATGTGAACCCAGTTCAGAACAGAGAATTTTCAGGGCTGTCTGATGATCAAAGTGAAGTCTCTTGCCACTAATGGGAACTGAACGGGCATCACTTAGCAGCTGACTTATCAATTCAGGCCTGACAAGGAAACATGTCAGTTACCCAAGAAACTCCTGGCCCTGAACACCTCCTGTCATGCAGTGGCAGCCGGAGCTACTGTGATCCCTCTTTTTAGAACATACAGAGCAGAGGAAGTGGGCGTGGCCAGACACAGATGCCGTTGTCAGGCAGCAGGTGTGTGAGTAGGGTGCTCCAGGGAGGGGGAGGTACCAGCATAGACACAGACCCACAGCAGGGGAGCCACTGGAACTGTCTCCCATGACTATGGAGGCCGAGAAGTCCCGGCACAGGCCACCTGCAAGCTGCAGCCCCAGGTAGCCTGGCTCAATGCAAGTCTGGAAGTCTCAGAACCCAGGAAGCTTCTGGGGTAACTCGCAGTCCAAGGCTGAAGGGCTGAGGGTCTGGGGGCACTGGTACAAGTCCCAGAGTCATAGACTGGAGAATATAGAGGCCTGATGTCCAAGAATAAGAGAAAGGGGCCTTCTAGGTCCAGGAGCAAAAGAAAGTGAGCAAATTAGCCTTTCTTCTGCCTTCTTTTTTTTTTTTCTTTTTTTGCAGTTTTTGGCCAGGGCTGGGTTTTTGAATCCGCCACCTCCAGCATATGGGGCTGGTGCCCTACTCCGTTGAGCCACAGGCATCACCCCTCTTCTGCCTTCTTTAACGGGATTCTCAGGAGCTGGACGATGCCCGCTGGCTCTGGAGAGGGCGGATCTTCCCCACTCTGCACTGGCCCAGATGCTGGTCTCTTCTGGACACACTCTCACAGGCACATCCAGGAATGATACTCCAGCAGCTCTCTGGGCACTCTTAACCTAGTCAAGTTGATCAGGTTTCTATAGATCAAATTTTGGATTGACCTACTAAGTAATCTCTGAAGTTTCTTTTACATCTGTACATTTTCTTTAAGCCAGGCTTGGGTGGAGGCTGTTCTGTTTTCTGCCTGTGCCAATGATACTGGTTAGAAGTCAAGTCAACTTTGATGAGCTGGATGAAGGTGTCATGTTTGGCATTGAGGAGCCCTCGGGTCGTCCACAGACAAACCCTCACAGTTTGAGAACTGGGGATCTTCAGCCCTATGCACAGAGAGGCTCAGTCTGGAAAGCTGTAATTCATAGTGTTTCCTTACACCAGTCAGGAGGCCAGCTTGTTGCCTTCTGGCAAACTGGAGCTTCCTTAAACCTTGAGTTGGGAAAGTGCAGCCTGCTGTGACAGCATGATCTACTGTGTGCTTCACGCCTCTCTTCCTCGGCCCTCCTCATCCCAGTCCCATCACTTTACAGGCTGAGACCAGAGGGCTGCACCTGGCTGACCCTGAGCTTCGCAAAACACCAGGGTTCAGCTGTGCTTTGTTTACAGCTGTGTCTTGATCTCCGAGCGTGGTGCTCGTGTGGTAGCTGCTCAGTAGATGCTGCTGTGTGAACGAGTGGGTGGATGGCCCCATCCATGCCCATGGTGCCTGTGGTAGCTGCTCAGTGCTTTCTGCTCTGAGCACATCACGTCTTCTGCTTCTATTAGGAGGGATCTTCATAAATTTGGGGGCCAGAGACACTCACACAGCCTATGCAGATGGTGCCACTGAGGGAGAAGCAGTCACATTTTCATTTGATAAGTTTTTCCATTTAATGTAAATGGCTTATACTGTATGTCATGTAAAGAAATCGTCAGTACTCGGTGTCCCCAGGAAAGGGACCCATATTCATAGCCACTTGAAGTCACTACAGTCAGGCACTAAAGGAAGTGTGCCTGAAGATCAGCAAGAAACTAGATAAATTAGTAAATGTCTTGATTTATCAATCAGCTCATGTTGCAAATAAATCTGGATATCATTTGCTACCCTGCAATTAATGCTAGTTTCTTGCTTGCAGGGAGACCAATCAAAAAGGCCTAGACCTTATGGCCCTTTAACAAAAGGATGTTAAAGGATTCTAGCTGAAGTTTATGTAATTGGCTGGGAGCAGCAGTGGCTCATACCTGTAAGCCTATCACTGGAGGAGGCTAAGGCAAGAGGGTCGCTTGAGGTCAGGAGTTTGAGACCAGCCTGAGCAATATAGCAAGACACTGTCTCTACAAAAACTAGAAAGAATTATCTGGGCATGGTGGTACATGCCTGTAGTCCCAGCTATTAGGGAGTCTGAGGCAGGAGGATTGCTTGAGCCCACAAGTTTGAGGCTGCAGTGAGCTATGAAGACGCCACTGCACTCCAGCCTGGGTGACAGAGCAAGATCCTGTCTTCCAAAACTTAAGTAGATAAAATTTATGCAGTTAATTAAGCATTGCCTATTCAGAATGCTCTTTTTATTTATGGCTTAGAATTAAAAGGCATCATATTCCCAGGAAAGGTACAAAGATTACCACAAGATAAATTGATAATGACCTCATCCTTCATTCATTCCACACATATCTGTTAAGTGGCTTAAATAAGTGGTAGAGGTTGTAATTTAAATGCCAGTAAAATAATGGAAAAAATATTTGAATTTAAGGGAAGTGAACACCGTGTTTTAAATATTGGATAAGAAGCCAAAGTCTAGTTGGCATTGGATAATCAATCTGGTTTGAGATTTTAGTTTCCAAACTGAACATGTCAATCAATGGGCAGATACACAAGGAACACAAATGTAAATAAATACAGTCCCACGTTCATGGCTTCTGGTTTATGCTCTCCAACCTGTATATGGAAGTGGAGTGTAACGATGATAAACAGTAACTTCCTGTGTTATGAGTTGGGGGAGGAGGCTCTGGAAGCTACAAAGCCGCGGGCCTTACTGGGAGAGCCGAGGGGCCACGAGCAGACAGGGCACCTGCGGTCAGCGCCGCCAGGCTTCACAGCACCAGCCACCTGCAATGATTAAATGCTGGCTCCTTACGGAAGGATTTTAATTTTTGGAAGCAATGATATTTAATTTATTTTGAAATTTCAAATGTCATTAAAGGAGGTGTGCTATTTTTAGGCCATGAATGTAAAATGCTTCCAAAATGCATCATCCCCATCACTCTCTATTAAAGGTGGCTTCATAAGTCCCGTGCACACAGGGGCCCTGCTGACTCAGGCAGGGCCAGCCCTGGGGGGTCGGGAGCCGTCACTGGTCATGGTGTAAGGAGGTCACCAGGCCCATGCAGCCCTGTCTCCGTCTGCACCGTTCCCTGCTCCTGTCAGTGTTCACATTTGTACAATGTGACAACGTGGTCGTGAGGAAACAGAGGCTATAGCCGGGTGGGGATTTAGCTGGAAAATGAGAGGCCCTCAGAGGGGCCTGGGAAGGGCATGGCCTGAGGAAGGAGTGCAGAGTTCCCAGGAACCCTCTCCCCAACCACAGAAATAGCTCCGCCTTGTCCAAGGGCAGGTTGTTGGCCTCCCACCCTCCTTGCCATCCCTTGAAGGCTGTGATCCACCCAGGGCAGCTGCACCTCTACAGCTAAGAATGGAACTACAGCTCTTACCTCACCCCAACAGCTGTACACCCAACGCAAGTGCTGGGCGACTCCCCAGGGCTGCCCCAGCATCCTCACAGCAGCCCTCCTCGGGGTGCCTGGCGCCAGCCTGTGGTTCCATGCCCAGCCCTGCCTTCTGGCTGCTAGTTGGGGAATTGCAGTGAGACTATTTCCCTCCAAAGCTCCAGCTGGCATCTGGATCTGGTCCCCCAGCCTGAGGAGGACATGCTCTGAGTGATTGATGGCACCTCACAGCTGTAACATCAGTAGGGCTCACCTGTGCACAATCATGATTGCAATCCTGAATGGCCCTGGGGGTTCTGAGCTGCTGTTCTCTGGGGGGCTTCCCCTCACCCCCGAGCTTCTCAGCCCCATGCTTAGCAGGATTGTTTATAAAAAGGCTTATTTAAGTCTTGATCATGCATGAGGCATTTGGAAGGAAACGGATAGATGGGGAAGAAAGAACAGATTACAGAGAACTAGAAAATAATACTTTCCCATGTGTTGTAGGGAAAGTTCTATAATGAAGAGGAGCTTCCAGGTAACATGTGGGAAATGCAGGGGGCGGGATTGTCAGAGCCCTCTCCGCAGGAAGGCTCAGCCTGGAATTCCAGGCAGGCAGACACACCTGTTTCCCAGACAAGCACGGGCTGGGGGGAGGCTGTTCTGATTTGAAGTGTTCCAATTTGATTCTCAGTCTGCTTGGATTTATACCGTAATTACTGGCAAAGCAGAACCAGTAAGCACTTGGTCCTCTTAATCTATAGCAAAATTGCCAGAGGCGTCACAGTGGAATTCCGATGCCTTATTATGACACAGCCCTCAGCTGTTGAAATGGGTTTGGTTTTGCCTTTGCTTTGCTGATCTAAGAGAAGATGTACTGCCTGAATGTTCGGGCATTTCATATTCCATTTGGAGTTCTTTCTTCTTTTTGGAACATTTCGGGTTCATAAATAGAGAATAAACAGAATATTTGAGGGTTACCCCACTCCTTCCCAACCCACGGCAGTTCTCACTTCCATCGAACTTCGATGTCGATGGAACTTCGATGTCACTTTCATAGAAGCTGCCAGCACGTGTCCAGCCTGCAGCGAGAGGCCTGGGGCAGCTGGCCCCTCCTGCCTCCTGGCCCACACACAGCCCCTCCCCTTGTCACGTCATTGCTGCAGCCCGGGCACCTCCTGCCTGGACTTCTGTGCAGCTCCTGGCTAGCCTCTTAGCTTCAGGCTTTCTACCCCCCCAGATTTCACCCTGTCCCCAGGGCCTCCTCAGAGTCAATGTGATTTTGTCACCACGTTCCTCTGCTTGAAAACCTCTCTGCACATTCTGTGACTAGCAATACCATGATTTTTAAATTTCTTTTTTTTTTTTTTTTTTTGTAGAGACAGAGTCTCACTGTACCGCTCTCGGGTAGAGTGCCGTGGCGTCACACGGCTCACAGCAACCTCTAACTCTTGGGCTTACGCGATTCTCTTGCCTCAGCCTCCCGAGCAGCTGGGACTACAGGCGCCCGGCTATTTTTTTGTTGCAGTTTGGCCGGGGCCGGATTTGAACCCGCCACCCTCGGCATATGGGGCCGGCGCCCTACTCACTGAGCCACAGGCGCCGCCCAATACCATGATTTTTAAAAACGTGTGGCCCTCCGTCCTTCCTTCCTGTTGCGTAGGAGGTGTGAGACGGTGGGCAATGGCCGTGTGCTCCTGGTGTTCACCCAGATCCCCTTTTCTCAGCACTTACTGAATGATACAAAGGCAAGTGGCCAGCCCTTGCCCGACCTTTGCCCCTCCAAGGCCAGCTCTGCGTGCAGCCAGCACCTCAGAGCTTCCTGGTGGCCTCTGATGGAGCAAGTCTTCAGCTGGTGCCACGTCACTGCCCACCCCCCACCTCAGGCCCAAACCTCCAATTAGCCTGTGCTTCTGGAGACCCTGAGCTGAGATAACGCAGCATTTCACGGGCTGAGGAGGAGCATAGCGTGGTTTAGAGCCCTCTCCATCCTGGCCCTGCATCCCCGCCTACAAGATCCAACGAGGCTGATCCTCAGCTGTGGGGCCGGGAGTCTGCAGTGTCTTAGGAGTCTTGTCTCAGTGGACAAGAAAGGGATGAGGAACATGCATCTGCTAAGATTGGGTCCTCGAAGGAAAACCTGCCCAGATGTGGAGCAGCCTCCATGCAAGCCCCGCTGCACCTTCCCTAATTCTTTTCCCTGCCGCTCCCCACGGGTGCCTGGCGTCAGGCTGAGCTGGCTCTCCCAGAAGACAGGCTCTCTGCCTCTTCTGTGCCCCGGTGCATTGTAGAGGCTGTGTTACTGGAATCTGTGGAGATTTTTGTTGGGTGTGAGAGAGCAAAAGCCCCCGAGGCACTATCTCCAGGACCCGGAAGGAGAAGGGAATGGGAGCAGCATGCCAGTGGGGGTGGGTGGGAGCGCAGGCAGCTGCTCCCTTCCAGGCACAGGAGCAGGGGTGCAGGGAGAGGGCAGAGGGGTGCGACCAGCTGCCAGGGCACCAGGGTGTGACTGCTCTGAGTTTCTGCAGGCGCCATGGAGAGGGCAGGTGCTCCCCAGATAACCCCATCCCAGGGTGGACACTCACAACCCTGGGAGCTCCCAGGCAGCAGCCCTCGTCCTGCCTCAGCCTCCTGCTGTGGATTTGTGCCCATGGCTGGCTGAGTGAGACGCCTGTTGCATGGCTTAGTGAACACGGTGTGAATCTGCGTCCCTGGCTGGCATTTCAGGCCAATCCATCTTTGGATTAGAAAGTTATCAGGAAATGACCTTTGAGTTCATTTATTTCAGGCAAAACCTCCTAACTTCAGTTCCACATCTGTAAAAACAAGGGATTTCTTGTGACCACACAGCTCAGGTTTATCTGGGATCAGAAATCCACTTGTGTGCCGCCTGATTCTCAGCTGTGGGACAGGGAGTCTGCAGCCATAGCGTTTCTCTGAGTGGACGAGTCAGGGCTGAGGAACACGCCCCGCTGAATTGGGTCCTCAATAAAAAACATGCTTTTGACTTGCTCAAAGTGAAAGACTGCTTGGCACATGGCTCAGCGCGTAGTAGGTGCTCACATGGTGTTGCGCTGAAGACAGCATGGCTGTAAGGACAGAGGCGCCGTGTGCCACAGGCCGGTGCCTGCAGGGCTCTGCCTGGAGCTCACAGAAGGCTCCTGGGTGCGTGACGGCCCCGTTCCAGTGAGCTCTGATTTCTGCTGAGGGATCTTCAGGCTTCCAGAGGAAACTGTGGCCAGGGCTGTCCAATTGAGCAGGGCCAGTGGCCAGGGGGAGGGATCATTTATAAATTAACTAGCAACTCAGCAGACCCACACCAGCTAGCTGTTGTCTCCCCACCCCCCACCTTATCTGTGATGCCTCGACCAACAATGTGCAACCTTTGCGAGGTAGTGACTGAAGTCGCTGAAGTCCTTTGCTTGCTTTTATGCTGATGGTTAAAAGATGGAATTCATTTACTAGCATGGGAGTTTCTATTCTCTCCCTGTCTCATTCCTGTTCAGCCTGGCCTAATTTCCTTAAGACCCAAGAATCATGCTATTTTTATATGAAAGTAGATCTAAGTTCCTTTTTTGTTTGCTATTTCTTTTCTCTCTCTATCTTTATTAATTTTATTAGAGTAATATACTCCTCCACCATTTTCTATACCTTCTCCAGAGGCATCTCCCTTACCAACCACACTAGCCCCTTGGATACGCACACACACGTGTACACACACATGCACAAACGTGCACACACACACACCCCACTCTGCTGCTTAGGAAACCCATTCCTCCTCCCCTTCGAGGCCCAGTGTCCTCAGTTAAGCCCTCTGTTTTCCTGGAAGACGTCAGGGGCCTCCCAGCTGATGGGATCCCCTGCTTCTTGGAGTCCCCACAGCTGCTGACAGCAGCTTATTTAGACATCAGATGCTGGTTTCTGGTGCCACTTCTGTGTCTTTTATCCCCAGGTTTAAATCAACAGTGGAGATGCTGCAATCTTCTCTCTTTTTTTTTTTGAACATCAGAACAAAAGTTTATTGACACTAATGTCCATGCTTGTATAAATTCACTTTTTTAAAGGCTGGTGCGATGCTTGTAGGCAAGAACATCTGTGTCCTACAATACGGAAACATCTTCTGTCACACGTGGAAGGTGCCACAGTAGACATGCTACTTAGATGGGCAGATGTAACTGTGCTGGAGAAACATGACCAGTTTTAACTTCAGAGGCAACACATCACGTCTTACTTAATGGCAATCTGACTTTCTGTGAAGGTCGGCATAGACACAGACTTGGGAGAAAGGCTTGGTGTTTATAGAAAAACCCAGATAAGGTGTTTTGACTAATTGGAATTCACCCACCCCACCCCCCGCCCTTTACCTGGTTAATTTCCTTAGAAATCTTAACCCCTACAAAAAGCATGATGGTCTTTTGGATATACACCTAGTAGAGGAATTACAGGATCAAACAACAGGTCTACTTTTAGATCCCTGAGTATTCTCCATACTTCTTTCCAAAAGGGATGTATTAGCTTGCACTCCCATCAGCCACGCAGAAGTGTTCCCTTTTCTCCAATTCACGCCAACATCTGTATCTAACTGTATCTAACTCTTACTGGAGTTAGATAGTATCTCAAAGTGGTTTGGGTTTGCATTTCTCTGATGATTAAAGATGATGAGCATTGCCTGTGGCTCAAAGGGGTAGGGTGCCGGCCCCATATGCCAGAGGTGGTGGGTTCAAACCCAGCCCTCAGCCAAAACTGCAAAAAAAAAAAAAAAAAATGAGCATTTTTCACCTGTCTTCTTCAGAGAAGCTTCTGTTCAAGTCCCTTGCCCACAAAGAAATGAGATTACTTGTTCTTTTCTTATTAATAAGTTTGAGTTCTCTGTGGATTCTGGTTATCAAACCTTTGTCAGAAGCATAACCTGCAAATATCTTCTCCCATTCTGAGGGCTGTCTGCTTGCTTTACTTACTGTGTTCTTGGCTGTGCAAAAGCTTTGTAGTTTGATCAGATCCCAGTAATGTATTTTTGATGTTGTTTCAATTGCCCGGTGGTGGGGGGGGGCGTCCTCCTCATAAAGTATTCTCCTAGGCCAATTTCTTCAAGTGTTTCTCCTGCACTCTCTCCAAGAATCTTTATAGTTTCATGTCTTAAGTTTAAATCTTTTATGCAGTGAGAGTCAATTTTTGTTAATGGTGAAAGGTGTGGGTCCAGTTTCAGTCTTCTACAAGACACCAGCCAATTATCACTTTATAATAAAGATATTTGCACCAGATTGTTCACTGCAGCTCAATTCATAATAGCCAAGTCATGGAAGAAGCCCAAGTACCCACTGACCCATGAATGGATTAATAAATTGTAGTATATGTATACCATGGAATATTATGCAGCCTTAAAAAAGATGGAGACTTTACCTCTTTTACGTTTACATGGATGGAGCTGGAACATATCCTACTTAGTAAAATATCTCAAGAATGGAAGAAAAAATATCCAATGTACTCAGTACTATTATAAAACCAATTTACCATCACTCACACTTTCATGTGAAGAATAGATCACAACTATGGCCCAGGATGAAAGAGGGAGGGGAGGGATGGAAGGGGAGGGGGGAGGTCAGATCGAGGGTGGGTTAATGGTGAGTTCACAACTGTGGTGCATAATGCAAGGGTACATGTCGGATCTATTAGTATAGAGTATAAATGTCTTAACACAATAACTAAGTAAATGAGATGAGGTATATATTAGCCAGTGTGATTGAGCGTTCCTAATTCTATATGAAATCACATTGTACCCCATAAATGCATTAATGTATACATGATCTATGTGTTTATGATTTAATAAAAAATAAAAAAATAAAAATAAGAAAGTATGATGGTAATTAGATAAAATGTGGCAAGAAGAGAAAAATCTGAAGAGCTCAGATTCTCAGAAGTGGATCTGTGCCACGGCAGGGCTCCATCAGGTCAGAGAGTGGAGCATAATCCATGCTTTTTGCAGTATGTTTAGAAAAGTCACTTTCTGTAATTTAGGGGGAATTATTAGATTGCCAGAACTTTTTCAGGTTAAATTCTGGCTGACTCAGGAAATTATGCCACCTCTTCATTCTGGTCCAAAAGAAACAAAACAAAACAAAACAAAGATACCTTATGGAATAGAGCATTTTCATTAAAAAGTGCAGGACAAGGTAGGTTTTTTTAATCTATGAGCTATTACCTTTGATTTCTTTCTTTTTTTTTTTTTTTGCAGTTTTTGGCCAGGGCTGGATTTGAACACGCCACCTCCGACATATGGGGCCAGCACCCTACCCCTTTGAGCCACAGATGCTGCCCTACTTTTGAATTTTTTTTTTTTTTTTGTAGAGACAGAGTCTCACTTTATGGCCCTCGGTAGAGTGCCGTGGCATCACACGGCTCACAGCAACTTCCAACTCCTGGGCTTAAGCGATTCTCCTGCCTCAGCCTCCCGAGTAGCTGGGACTACAGGCACCCGCTACAACACCCGGCTATTTTTTGGTTGCAGTTCAGCCGGGGCCGGGTTTGAACCCGCCACCCTCGGTATATGGGGCCGGCGCCTTACCGACTGAGCCACAGGCGCCGCCCTACCTTTGAATTTTTTAATAGCTACTTTATAAACAAGCAGTTTTAATGATTCTCTAAAATGTTCATTGATAATCTTCAATTATAAAGAGGCAGATGATATTTGTTATATATTTTTAAATGACTGCATAAAATACTGTAAATTCTGAAACAAGTGGAATTATGTAAACAAACTTTTATAGGAACAGCGTAACAGTTTCATCACAAGTTAAGCTCGTGACAAAATTTCTTGCAGACTGGCAATTCTGCATTTATTTGAAATGCTTCTTTGAAATAAGACTGTAAGCTGTAACAATGACTGGGGTGTAAATTCCCAACTAGACTTGGACTCTAATGAGTCAAAATCTCTTTTACTTAATGTTGGTATCTCAAAAATGTTGCAGTGAGTTGGTACAGTTTTGTTTTTTTATTTTTTGGGTTTTTTTGCAGTTTTTGGCTGGGGCTGGGTTTGAACCTGCCACCTCTGGTATATGGAGCCAGTTCCCTACTCCTTTGAGCCACAGGCCCCACCCTAGTTTTGTTTCTTGAAACCTTTCTCCTCTTTCCCATTACTTTTAGATTCACATGTCTCCCTAAAATGCAGCAAGCGCAAAGAACACCCATGTTTTGCTTCTTATGGTTGTCCCAGTGGTCGGCAGCAAGGGAGCTTTGTAACTGTCTGCTAAATACGGCTATTTTCATCATCTCTGTCACTTTCTGTCCCAGTTTTATGTCACTGCATTTAAAAGCACCCACAAGCTAGTAGCTTAGAGCCACCACCATGCATTTATCCACCGTTCTGCAGTCACGCTGTGCTCAGCCAGGTGGTTCTTCCTGCCCTTGCCTGAAGGCCATGGTGGGGGAAAAGGAATACCCCTTCCTCACCTCTGTAAGGGTCCTGACTGACACCCCTGTAACAGAAGATAAATGAACAAGAAAAAGGCATAACAGATTTATTTCACTAAGGGTTTATTGACAGTGGAGACTTCAGAATGAAGACACTGGGGGAAACTGTATTTTTATGCTAAGTCTGCTGAAACAAGTGAGTAGTTGTGGAGAGACACAAGTGGAAAAACCGGGGAACACCTGATGGTATTAAACCAGGGAGAACTTCAGTAAGGCCCGATTCTCAAGCCCTGTCCAGTATCTCGGAAGGACATTCCCTCCCCTCAGCCAAGATGGGGCTGCAGTCTCAGATGGGAGTGGCTGAAGGAGTGAGTACCGGCCAGACCCTGCCCTGACCCCGCGTTCCTGCAGCAAGGCCCGTGAGCCCAGGCATCCGAGGGGGGAGCCTTCCAAGAAGATAGCCCAGCATGCGAGGGCTTTTGGCTGCCTTTTCTGGGTCATCCCTGCCTTTCCGTGGCGAATGCCCAACACATGCAGCTGAGCAGTGAGCTGAGCCTGCCTCCCACCCTCACACATTTGGAGACTTAGCAGCTTCTGTTCATTTTGAATTCCAACCTGGAAAATGCCTCTAAAATCTTGGGGGCTTCTTATGTATTGAACTATCTCCTCCCTTAGTATCAGGCCCCACCCTATTTAGGTTATGGGCAGGACTGTTTGGGTTAGTTCCCTCAGAGGGACGGGCACATTCCCATGTAGCTGATAAGGGGACGTGAAAAATCGCCTTAGATTTTTCCAAGTTTCACTGAAGCATCTTAGAACCACGCAGGCAATTTGCCCTTAACACTGAGGTACCATTTTATAGGCAGTGGCTTTGGTGTCATGGTTACCCCAAGACTATTTCTCACTTCCAGACTCTTGTTTGCCTGCAGAAGAGGCTGAGCATTAGAAAGTACGGTATGCTCTAGCCCCATAAGTTGTGGTTGGAAATATTCCATTGCCTCTAAGTTCTGCTTAAAAACAACCATTTCTTGTGTAGTTTATCTGTGTCTTCCCATGTTTTATCATAAACTAAAATATGCCAATTAGCACTTCTAATACTCTGTGTGGAAATCTCCTCTCACAGCCCCTCTGGTCTGTTGGGAACGTCCCCATCCTTCCCAGTCTCTGTGGGGGGCTGTCTTGTCCACGGTTCCACCACTGCACACGCAGGACCTATTTCTGGTTCCAAAAGGAGTCTCCTGGCTGTTCATATCTCCCAGCACCCTTTAGGCCTCTGCCTGTCATCTGGTTCAAAAGCTAAAATAACATATTTAGGTGTTTGTTATGGATCACCCCTAATTACCACATCATGTTTTGCTGCCTAAAGGAACGTCACCTGGGGCCTCAATCCTTAGGTGTTTGCCCCAGTCCTGCAGTTGTGGCCGCCTTTGCTGGGGGGAAGGGCGGGTTGTACTGTTCTCGTCTGAGTCCGTCAGGTGGCTGCAGTGTCAGAGGCTCGCCTGTGCTTGGACATCCACGGTGGTTTTGCATATGTGTCTACGTTTCAATAGGACATAGTGTCCAGGCCTCTCGTATTCTCCATTCGGTCTCTTTGGAGCATGACACGACTTCTTCACAACAGGGCAGCTGGGTTCCAGGAGGGAGCCTTCCAGGAAGCAGACCCCTCAGCCCTCACTGCCTCACACCCTACGGAAACAGCAGCAGCCTGGGGCGGATGGTGCTGACCCCTGTGGGAGAGTTGTTAGAAGTGGGGCTCAGGGTCAGGGGCTCTGTGGGGTTGGTATAGACTCTTGACATGCACAGTTTCTTTGATCACATCATTTAGAGTTTTAACAGAGTTTAGTCAGCACCTGAATGTTCATTGTTCAGCCCGAGCACAGCTGTGTAATTGTTCCTTCGGTTCCTGTCAGCAAGGAAGTGACATAGAGATCAGCTGTGACCTGACCTCGGGGCAGGAAAGGTCTGACCCCAGCGGCTGTGATCATGTATTGGTTGGCATGATCAGGGGAGAAAAGTTTGAACTATGACCAAGAAGTGGTCCCAGCGGAGCTCTTCATCCATATTTTCCACGTTTTGCTGGGTTATTTTCACTGAAGTCTCTTTGAACTGGGAACCGGGGCCATCTCTCTGACTGTAAAGCTTTGTAGAGCATCCCCCGTAAGCATTTTCTTCCTGGGCGCTAGCTGCCGTGTGTGCCTGCATGACGTTTGGCCTAATGAGATCTCTGCATGAAAATAATGTTTAAACTGCCTGAGGTTGTGATGAAACCCCTCCACGCTGCCCCATCCTAAAATATCACATGCATAGTGTACACACATACGATCCTCAGAAAAAGCACATGTAGCTTCCTGCTGGTTTAATAAAATCTCTTTCCAACCTCTTAACAAGTTGACAAAACCAGGTGTAGCTTAGTTTCTTAATCGCATTCAGACCTTGAATTAAATGAGACTTATACATATATATATGGACTCATAAACATGAAAGAATTTCTTGTGTTTCAAATTTAGCCAAAGAAGATGAGAGTAATTTAATAAATTTGTTACTATGGGAAAAGAGCTCTAAACAAATATAAGTGCTATTGGTGGCTGGGGGAAGGTGTATATTGCTGCTATTTTTTATTCTATGCATAGCTTTATTTTTTTTTTACTTGTGGCAAGGAACAGGTGACCTTTTCTGGAGAGGACTTCAATTTAAAAGACATGCCCTCACTGGGATGATTAAATCGTGGAGTGGGATGTTCCTTTTCTTTCTTGGTAGAAGATTTGCCTGAGGTGTTCACACTTTTGTTATTTTGGACATTCTTGCCCCAGATACTATAGAATCATGGGGCTTTAGGGCACATGTATATTTGTGTCTTGTACACATGAAATATCATCATGTGAGACTGCAGAGCCAGCAGGGAAGAAGGAAGCAGACGGGGCCCAGTGAGTCTGCTGCCCCTCTGCCATCCAGCTCCGGTGAGGCCTCTGGGCCCTGCAGCCCTGCACACCCTCCTCAGCTCCCCTCTCTAGATGGCCCGGGAGAGAGGTGGGAAGAGGAGCTCTCTGAGAATGGAAATTCGCTCTGTAATCGTCTTCTGTTTTGTGCTTGTTTTTCATTTAAAACCATTTTTAATCTTTTCTATCTTCCACGTTATACATGTACAGAGTTTGCAGAATTAGGTTTCATTGACTCATATCAACAAAAAAATCCGTGGTCCTCTGCTCTGTCCTCCTTAAGGCCAGTCTTGGTTGCCAATTGCTCACATTTTAATTCTTTCTGCTAATTCTCCCAACTAATATTTCTCAATAATATATTAAAATAGTTGTATTTATTCCTTTAGATGTTACCTATTGCTGTCCCACTGTAACAGATGAGGATTAACTCTTCTTTATTACTTTTTACCCAATTTCACGTTCCCATACTCTCGTGTATTAATAGTTTCCTTAGAATTCTGGCTAAACAAATGTGAGCTGATTACATTACATTGTGGCTGAACAAGAGGTGGAATATTATTGCCCCACCTACCCCCAGTAATGTTCACATAGCTCCGTTTCCCGCAGGAGACCGGCCCCTGGAGGCTGCCGCCCTCCAACTCCAGGGGGCCGGGCAACAGCACCCTCACCCACAGTGGCTGTGGGGTCCCTCCTCTCCGTCAGCCTGGGTGTTCTGCGACATTCCCCTGTGTTGGAAGAGTTCCAGATCTCACTTTGTGTTGTAATAACCTATACGTGGTGAGGGCATCCAGCATCATCTTACAGAGACAGGGCTCATGACAGGGAAACGCTGTGCCCTTGACTGTATGTGATGCCTCTTCTGCCCTAACACTTGGCTTCTAATCTGTCTAGGTAGAGAATTCCCTCTGGGACTCAAAGGCATCGTCCCATTAACTTCTGCCCTTCAGTGCTGCCATCACCAAATCCACTGCCTCTCTGCCTTCCAATATCTGTCCTTTCTCTCTGAGAATTTTCAAAGTTTTGGTATTATGGACCTTAGAAAGGGTCACTCCCCTGACTTCTTCAGTCCAGAGACCTGAGTCCCTCAGCTCTGAGGGAAGTTCTAATGTCCTATCTCAGTAGCTGCCTCGTCCTGCGTCCCATCTCAGTAGCTGCCTCGTCCCACTTACTATCTCAGTAACTACCTCATCCCGCATCCCATCTCAGTAACTGCTCATCCCGCATCCCATCTCAGTAACTGCTCATCCCGCATCCCATCTCAGGAACTGCCTCATCCCGCGTCCCATCTCAGTAACTGCCTCATCCCGCGTCCCATCTCAGGAACTGCCTCATCCCGCGTCCCATCTCAGGAACTGCCTCATCCCGCGTCCCATCTCAGTAGCTGCCTCATCCCGCATCCCATCTCAGTAACTGCCTCATCCCGCGTCCCATCTCAGTAACTGCCTCATCCCGCATCCCATCTCAGTAGCTGCCTCATCCCGCATCCCATCTCAGTAGCTGCCTCATCCCGCGTCCCATCTCAGGAACTGCCTCATCCTGCGTCCCATCTCAGTAGCTGCCTCGTCCGCGTCCCATCTCAGTAGCTGCCTCGTCCCGCATCCCATCTCAGTAGCTGCCTCGTCCCGCGTCCCATCTCAGTAGCTGCCTCGTCCCGCGTCCCATCTCAGTAGCTGCCTCGTCCCGCGTCCCATCTCAGTAGCTGCCTCGTCCCGCGTCCCATCTCAGTAGCTGCCTCGTCCCGCGTCCCATCTCAGTAGCTGCCTCGTCCCGCGTCCCATCTCAGTAGCTGCCTCGTCCAGCGTCCCATCTCAGTAGCTGCCTCGTCCCGCGTCCCATCTCAGGAACTGCCTCGTCCCGCGTCCCATCTCAGGAACTGCCTCGTCCCGCGTCCCATCTCAGTAGCTGCCTCGTCCCGCGTCCTATCTCAGTAGCTGCCTCGTCCCACTTTCTATCTCAGTAGCTGCCTCGTCCCGCGTCCCATCTCAGTAGCTGCCTCGTCCCGCGTCCCATCTCAGTAACTGCCTCGTCCCGCGTCCCATCTCAGTGGCTGCCTCGTCCCGCGTCCCATCTCAGTAGCTGCCTCGTCCCGCGTCCCATCTCAGTAGCTGCCTCGTCCCGCGTCCCATCTCAGTAGCTGCCTCGTCCCGCGTCCTATCTCAGTAACTGCCTCGTCCCGCGTCCTATCTCAGTGGCTGCCTCGTCCCGCGTCCTATCTCAGTAACTGCCTCATCTCGCATCCTATCTCAGTAACTGCCTCATCCCCGTCTTCTTTTCTCAGTGTTCATGGAACTGAATCATCTGGATAGACAATTTAATTTTTTTTTTAATCTTTTCTTCCCATTTCTTACTCTTTTAATTCTACCTTCTGGGAGATTTTCTTTTCCGTGTCTTCCAACCTATCTGTCGACTCTAAGTTTGGCTGCCATATGTTCAGTTGCCAAGACCTCTTTCCTGTGCAATTTCTCCCTTTTGTTCACATCACTTCCTGAATTTATCAATGAGAAAAATGACCATGTTTTCTGAGGCTATTAATTAAAAAAAACACATTTTGTTCTTTTTTGAAATTTTTTCTGCTCTATGCCTATCTCTGTTACATAATTTTAAAATGTTTATTCATTTAGTCTCTATACAACAATCGTTTTCAAAAGTCAAGTGGTGTTTTTCCATCTGATTAGAATTAAGGAAAGCTGATTAGCATCTTTGGGGGTGAGAATGGAGTTGTCGAGCAGAAGGTGTTACTGTGACTGACTGAGCAGTGAGCTAACTTTACGTGGAGGTCCCCCAGGTGGGAGGACTGTTCTCTGGAGCCCTGTCATTTTCCCATGGTGGAATCCCCAACCTTCCTGGGGAAGAGAGGCTGGTGTCTAGGACAGGACCTGGGGAAGGAGCCCGGCAGGGGCGTCCCGCTGTCCAAGGTGCACCCTTCCCTGCGGGGCCGCCTTCCACCCAGTGCTTGGTGCCACCCTCACTGCGTCTGCTGTCCCTGTGACCTGATCTCCTTTGCTACCGCATCCCCAGGGAATCAAGCTCTCCTTTTTTGTGTTATTGGGGCTGCTTTTTCCCAGCTGAAGGGGCCAAGTGGAGGGATCACACTTTGCCTTATCAGACTTTCAACCTTCCTGAGTCTGACTCGTGTCCTCACCTGGTATCCACCTCTTCTCGGCCCCTGTCTCTCTGCCCCTGAGCTCTGCTCAGTAGCTCCCGGCACCTCTGCCTCTCTCTCTCTCTCTCCATCCACCCTCCAGCTGTTTGCAGTCCCATTTCCCAGTTCCGTCAAACCGTCCCGCATTCTTCCACCCACTTTCTGTCCTCCACATGTGTTCACAGCTTTGTCTCAATCTCTGTTCCCTCCTCCCTCATTCTTCCTGGTTGGATTTTAACCTTGTGATTCCTTTATTGTTATGTTGACAGATTTCCAGAAGTGAGAAGAAATAAGCATGTGCTAAATTCAGGTTTAATTTAATATATATATATATATATATATATTTGTGTGTGTGTGTGTGTGTGTGTGTAGTTTTTCACCTCTTCCAAAAAGTTAGAATGAAGTAGGGAATTGCAGTGGGGCTAATCTGAGAGCTCAGAGGCAGTGTGACTACGAGCAGGGAATTCATGTGGGAGGTGGGCAGCGTAGCATTACAAGGGAGCTAGCAAAGGTTATTAAAGTCATGAATATAGGAGTGTAAGCTGAGTGTGCTGCTGAGGTTCACCCAGGATGCATTCTGCACACCCCAGGGTGCAGCTCCCACTGGTGCCAGGCACATCATTCACCTTTCATGTCACCCGGCAGGTGCAGAGTCAGAGCTGACACTGGGATCTGTGGTTGATCATGGTTTTCAGTTGTAATTGTTTTTGTTCTTACTTTCTTTTCCATTTAAATTCACCCTTTAATTATCTATACTATTTTCAACTTCATTCTCTGATTTAAGTAGATAATCTACAATCATGTGTTAGAGGAATGTCTGTTTCAGAAGTCTTTGCGCACCTCCAATTTTGCCAAAGCTGGTATGTGAGCTTTGTACACATGGCTATTGAAATGTAAATCAGAAGTGTCCCCATTCCTGGGGCAGAGGTGTCAATAAGATCCCCAAAGGTGAGTGGCACCTGTAGCTCAAGCTGCTAAGGAGCCAGCCACATACTCCAGAGCTGGTGGGTTCGAACCCAGCCCAGGCCTGCCAAACAATGTGACAACTACAACCAAAAAGTAGCCGGCCATAGTGGTGGGCGCTGGTAGTCCCAGCTACTTGAGAGGCTGAGGCAAGAGAATCGCTTACGCCCAGGAGTTTGAGGTTGATGTGAGCTGTGATGCAGTGGCACTCTACCAAAGGCAATAACTTGAGGCTCTGTCTCAAAAAAAAAAAAAAAAATCCCCAGAGTTGCAGCTGTGGTTAATGCTCCCCTGTACTCGTGAATTGTTTGTCCAGGGGAGGGGTAAGGATGTGAGCTGGGAGGTCATTCATACCACACAGTTGGTCAGGGAGGTTTGGAGAAGATCCCTGGATGTCACAGGGCCCCGCAGAGCTGTGGTGGTGCAGTAGGGGACAGACTCACCTGCTGGGGCCTCTGCACGTGGTCAGGCCTTCTTCTTACATCTGTCCTCCCAGACAAGAGTGTCACTGGTCCTGTCTCCATTTTACTCTCTGTTCATTTTCCACTTGGATTTCCAATAAAATTGCCCCAGAGTCTCCATCACTTGCCGGTCCCCACCCAGCTTGGCTAGCGTCCCTGGGCACAAGGCGCTGACCACCTGGCTGAGCTGTTCTCAGCACTGAGGCCGGGCCTCCCGGTGCAGCGCCTGGGTCTCTCTCTGTCTCTCTCTCTCACGTCCTCCTCACACTTAGAACTTCCTGAGTCTGACTAACGTCCTCACCTTGTTTCCACCTCCAGGAATTAAGGCATTGAACATTCTAGCTCACATGGATGATTTTTCAAAAAGTGCAAGAAGAGCCAACCAATGCCCATGAAATTATCTCCACAGTCCCATTTGACACCTCATTGTCTTGTTGGATTTAATGTGGCCCTTCCTCTGGATCGTCACATTGGTTTACAGCCTCATTGATGTATAATTTACATACCACAAAATCCACCCTTTTAAAGGGTGCAATTAAGTATTTTTTAGTATATTCATAGAATTATGCAACCATCACCTCCATCTAATTTTAGAACATTTTTATTATCCAAAAAAGAAACCCTGTACGCATTAGCAGTCAGTTCCCACTCATCCTTCCCCAGCCCTCAGCCACCTGTCATCTACTTTTTGTCTCTGGATTTGCCTTCCTGGCCATGCCATATAAATGGAATCAGGCTGTTTGTGCTTCTGTGAATGGCTCCTTCAGGTAGGTTAACGTTTCCAGGTGCATCCATGTGGCAGGATTTGAATTTCATTCCTTTCAATACCCAGTAATATTCTATTGTCAGACCCATCAGACTTTGCTTACCTATTCACGGGTTGCTGGACATTTGGGTGTTCCCACTTCGCACCTGTTTGAGTAAGGGTCCTGTCAATGGTCATGTTCTATTCTTTATGTGGATATAACCATGAGATTTATAGTGGTTTTAATTAGCCTTTTTTGTACTACTTAATGAAACTGGGTATTTTACTTCTCAGAAAGGGGACATCTGAACTTCTAAACATAAATTTTCTTTGAAAATATTGGCGCTTACTCTTCCTGGCATAAAACACTTGGTTTAAAATAAGTGATTTCAAGATAGTTGGTTTTACTCCAACTAAGAGCTGTCATCCTGTAATTCTTCTTGGTCAGTTTATTTATTTTGTTGTTGCTGTTATTACATTTTTTCTCCTATTTGCATCCCCAGAATGATGCATTCTGCAGTCGTGTGACAGAGCACTGTTTTTAAGCTGGGAGCTGACACCCTCCTCTCCCTTTTAACTGTGGTTCACACGGACAGAGTTATTAAACTCTTCCAGACTGACACTTCCTTTCATTCAAGTTTTTTATATCTGTCAATCAAAGGAGCTCTGCCTAGCAGCTCCTCTGGGCAAAGCTCTGCTGGGTGCCACGTCTCAGTCACTGCCTGTCTGCACCTGCCGTGAGATCAGGGAGGTTGGGCTGTGGCTGCTCACCTTGGAGGGGCCACACCTGGATCTCACCATGTGCGACGTCCTTGTCCTGAATTAAGATCTAGAGCTGTGGGCAGGGCCTGTGGCTCAGTGGGTAGGGCGCTGGCCCCATATACCAAGGGTGGCGGGTTCAAACCTGGTCCTGGCCAAACTGCAACAAAAAAATAGCTGGGCATTGTGGTGGGCAACTGTAGTCCCAGCTACTCAGAAGGCTGAGGCAAGAGAATCACTTAAGCCCAAGAGCTGGAGGTTGCTGTGAGCTGTGACACCACAGCATTTTACCGAGGGCGACAAAATGAGACTCTGTCTCTTCAAAAAAAAAAAAAAGATCTAGAGCTCAGTGGGTGGAATCTGAGCTCAGGGCCGAGAGTGAGCATTCTGGCATTATGGGAGGTGAAAGTAAAAGGAAGAAAGATGGGCAGACAGCAGGGAGTTCTGGTAACTTGAGGCATGGACTACAGAGACTGCCCTTGTCTGCTGAACTTGGAGGATACTCCACAGACCTGGGACACCCTCCTTGGTTTTCCAAAGCCCAAACCTCAAACACCAATCCTGGAGCACAGGACGTGCATGTATAAAAATGTCCCCAGGCTTCCAGGTTATGTTGAGAGAGACTCGTGTCTTGAGAATGGGAATTATTTAGCAGCAAGCCTGTTAAGATGAGCTGTCTGCCACTTTTTACAAGCTGTGACTTACTCCACCAGGCTAGAGGTCAAGGGTGAGGCTTTATTTGAAAAAAAGGAATTATTTTGGCAATAAGTCCCTGCTGAGCATAGCACACGATTTCACAGAGGGCACAGGGCCTGTCCCCGGAGACACCAGGCTGCACAGGGCCTGTCCCCAGAGACACCAGGCTGCACAGGGCCTGTCCCCAGAGACACCAGGCTGCACAGGGCCTGTCCCCGGAGACACCAGGCTGCACAGGGCCTGTCCCCGGAGACACCAGGCTGCACAGGGCCTGTCCCCAGAGACACCAGGCTGCACAGGCTCTGTCCCCAGAGACAGCAGGCTGCACAGGGCACAGGGTCTGTCCCCGGAGACATCAGGCTGCACAGGGCACAGGGCCTGTGCCTGGAGACACCAGGCTGCACAGGGCACAGGGCCTGTCTCCAGAGACACCAGGCTGCACAGGGCCTGTCCCCGGAGACACCAGGCTGCACAGGGCCTGTCCCCAGAGACACCAGGCTGCACAGGCTCTGTCCCCGGAGACACCAGGCTGCACAGGGCACAGGGCCTGTCCCCAGAGACACCAGGCTGCACAGGGCACAGGGTCTGTCCCCAGAGACACCAGGCTGCACAGGGCACAGGGCCTGTCCCCAGAGACACCAGGATGCACAGGGCACAGGGTCTGTCCCCGGAGACACCAGGCTGCACAGGGCACAGGGCCTGTCCCCGGAGACACCAGGCTGCACAGGGCACAGGGCCTGTCCCCAGAGACACCAGGCTGCACAGGGCACAGGGCATGTACCTGGTAGATACCAGGCTGTGTGAAGACAGCACAGACGGTCAGCGCTGCAGGTGCCTGGAGCGGGAGTGCGCCGTCTGGAGGTGCAGTCAGAGCCCTGGGGCGAGAGGCAGGCTCTGCAGAGCTGCTCTCTCAAATGCGGACCCCGTGATCTGTAGCGGCCTCGTTCCTCTTCTACATCTTCCTTATCTCGTTCAGTTCATTCAGTCATTTACTTAACAGGCAACTATGTGGTGCCTTCAGGGTTTGCCCGGCACTGCACCCACCCCAGCACACCGTGGCCTCCTCAGGGCTCACAGTCGGGGCACAGGATCAGCTGTGTCCCAGTTTTCCCTGTTTACTTTGCTGTCACAGATGCCAACACACATTTCTATGTGTTCCCAGAGAAAGGACCACCTCCTGGCTCCCCCAGAGAGGAAGAGAGAAGCGAGAGGACATTGCACAGGCACACGCTGCCTCTATCCACTGCTAACACAGTGAAATGGTTTCCAGTCTCCTGAAAAGGGGAAGGACCTGACACGTCTCAGCCTTGTTGCTTCCCCTGCAAACAGCCGGTCACATCTGAGACTCTCTGTCCCTCCCCTCTGACCTGGAGCACCAGGACAGGTTTTGACCCAGTGATTTAAAAAATTAAAAGGTTGTAGTCCCAGGAGAAGTGTGGTTCCTTTGAAGCTGGTGGTATTTCCTAGATCTGTGCACACAGGGCTGGCCGGGAAGTGCACAAGTACAAATGAAGATATGTAAGAACTATTTTCTACTCGTATGTCCCCAAATTTGTGTAAAACGAAGGTACTTCTTTCTTGAATAATTGAGAGTAAGTGACATCTGTTTGCCTCTGAAGACAGCTTCTCCCACTCCCACACTAACCAGCAAAGTTTGCTAAGTGTCTCCTCACAGTCCTGCCCTCTCTGGGCACTTGTGGCACAGAGCAAAGGAGCAGAGACTCTTCATTCAAGAGTTTGCAGTTAAATTCTAAGCATATCGGTGCCCATGTGTGGAGTTTGGTGGGGAAAAAAAAAATCTTCCCATGCACCGCTGAGCCTGTGTACAGTATGGAGCCAGAATTCAGGAGACCAGCATCTGGGGCCTGTCCTGCCCCAGTGTATCTTGGTCTCAGGTCCCTGTTGGTGGAGGTGATTAAGGAATGGAAACCTCACAGGGGTGCAGAGTGACCAGCAGAGAGAAGAAAGGCCTGGTGGAGAGGGTGGGTGGGCAGACAGAACCAAACACCTAAAAAGAAACCACCGTGGACTTCAGAGCTTGGCTGCACGGCAACGTTGGCCATGTCTCAGCAGCTGGCATTTTCTAGGAAGCCACTCAAATTAGTGCCAAACTTCTGCATAAATACAGGACTGTAGGAGCCAGGTGAGTTTTGGGCAAGGCCTTATTCAGAATTTGTTGCGCTGACACTGCCACTTCTAAAAGCAAGCTTCCTGCTGAGCTCATGCATTCTGCCAAGGCAGTGATCCCTAGGACATGCTTTCTTGTTTTAGGCCACATCTTGAGATTTCAGGAGCTAAACTCTGCATAAGCATTTTATAGTTTCTGAAAGTAAGCGCCCTCTGGGACAGCCTCCCCAGCTACTCATGCTTGGGGCTTCCCAAGACAGCTCTCTGCTTCGGCTGTTTCCCAGGAAATGCAGACCTCTGGGGCCTGGGACCCACACAGGGGCTGGTAGCCATTCTTAGAGGCATGTTAAGCCTCATACTCAGGCCTTACAACATTAGCTGTGTGTGGACTGGCAAGAAGAATCTAAATTTTTCAGTTGATTAACTTTGTTCATTTTAGTTGATTCTCAGTGGATTTATTGACTTCATAATTTTGCTAAACCCTATAAGCTGATCAACACAAAGTTTTTTGAATCCTTACAAAATTGTCTGCAAGATAGTTATTACCCTCCTTATTTTCAGAAGAGTAAACCGAGATTCAGCTGGAATGAAGTGTATGGCTCAGTGTTGGAGGAGTGTGGCCCTTGCACCACCAGGGCCTGAGCAGCCCCTCACTCTCCCAGCCCCTCGCTCTCCCAGCACTGTAGGCTCAGAGTCCACTCCATGCAAACACTCCTCTGCCTCGCCCAGGGCAGACTGGTCTGTCTCGCGCCTGTCAGGCAACTATACTCCTGACGCTGCTTTCTGGGCCCCCATCCAATCTCATTTGGAGCCTTTATCAGCAAGCAAATCTGTTCCTTTCTATTAGACTTGGGCAGAGGCCTACACTAGAGACAGATGGCGGCCAAAGATAACGCTAGGGAGACCAGCCTCGAAGACAGGGACAGAGGTGCCATGATTAGAACGTCCTCTAATCAACAGAAAAGCAGCGCGGGGACCTGAGAAGCCGCGACAGCAGGGAGAAGAGCCCAGAAGACCTTATTATTTCCTCTCCAGGAAGAGCCACAGAATCGATGAAGTAAATGAACTGTTTTATCCGGCTGGGCATGGACTGGTCCACGGCGCAGAGAGGCCAATGCACAGACACGTCCATGAGGCCTGAGAATGCACATGGCAGGGAGGCAGAGGAGGGACGCTGGAGGCAGATGAGGGATGCTACACCCAGCTCTGGGCCACCGTTCGGGCCACAGAGCACCACTTGTCCTCTGAGGAAGGGCAGTCCCATTGTCATCTCTAAAAACATGGGCCAAGGCAGTGATTGACCAAGGCTGATTCTACCAGCAAATACAGGTCTCAGGGCCAAGGCTGAGGCTGGGATTTTCCAGCTGAGGCTGACATGAGCCTCAGTGAGGGTCTTGGGTCTCTTAAGCATTGGATCTAATTTGACACATATTCCCTGAACATCAGTACTGCTCACATCACAGGGATTTGCAGTGACGTGTCATGGGGACGGCACTGCATTTCTCAGATGGTGAGGACTCTAGGGATCGCCATCCTTCACTGATGTCTCTCTGTGAACCAGGGCCTGTGCTAAGCTCGCTACAAGCATTTCTATTAAAATCTCACCACTACCACATGCAATAAATGTTATCATCCCATTTTTAGATGAGGAAATTAAATAGTTAGAGAGGTGAGAGGTTCAGCTACGTCTGCAGCTAATGTAAGACACAACTTGAACTAATCTTAGCCAGAAATGGGCAAAGCCACAGAGCGGGTGAGGGTGAAGCTGGTCTGCAGGGAGCAGAAAGTAGGGCCCTTTATAGCCTCCTTACCCCCCTCTGCTGGTGTCCCACATAGGGAACGAGAGATGTCACTTCCTCAGGTCTCTGAGCAAAGAGAAAAGAAGGCTCTGTCTTCCAGCTCCCGTCTGAAGAGTTGTGGACAGCATCTGGTTGGCCTGGCATAGGCGCTGAGCCCCCGCCTTGGAGCAATCTTGTGCCAGGTGTGTGAGGAATTCAGACAGTCCTAAGTCATTGGGTCCCCTAAGGTGGAGGGTAGGTCAGGACCTGTCACCAGACAGGGGGCCTGGCAGGTATCCCAGCCTCCACGTCTCTTAGCCTGACCCAGGGCACGTGGGCTCCAGTCCCAGCACCAGACCTACAAGCTCTGGGACTTGAGAAAGATCCCTTTTTCTGTGTCTCAATTTGCTTCATTTGAAAATGAGGATAATGGTATCTTACTCACAGGGTGCTCGAGTGAGTCAAACGGATTAACATGAGTGCAGCGCCTAAAACACAGGAGATGCTTCCTGAATGTCACCAGCACTGTTAACTGTCATCACCACTGCTGTGAAGGCTCTGTGTGGCATCCAGGTTTCCTGCCATGGCTCCTACCTGACAGTCGGAGCCAACACTCCGATCCGGGCTATAGGGGGAGGTCGTACACCAAGACCGCCCTCCCTGGAACGCCCGGGCCCTACATTCCCACCATCTTGGAGGTTGCCCACTGATCCACTCACTGGATAGCTGTCATCAGGAGGCTCTGCTCAAAGCCACCTGGTACCCACTAACCCAGCATCTTGTCTAGCTCCATCCGAGGGCCTAGCTGGTGGCCCATCCTGAGAAGGTGCACCCCATATGGACTGTTGCCCGGGGGATCTTTCCAGGTTTGGTGTCCCAAAATTCCACTCTAAATGTCACCTTCAACTGCTAATCCTGATTGTCCTCTCTGCCCACACTTTGGATGTGATGATGTAAACTGTCCCTTGCTTCCCCAAACCAGCTTTTCTGTTAGGCTGTTGTGGCCACCACCTGAAGACAGTGGTCATTACCTCACCCAACCCATGTCTGCAGCTCATTCTCTTACTCACCACAGGGGTCAGAGGTGGCCTTTGACCTCAGGCCCATGAGGGATCCTGTCCATGACAATTTATTGATAAGACTTGACTGCTTAGGGAATTAGCAAAGTCAAATGTGCTTGGCTCTTTACAGCGCTGAGACCACTGTGCTTGGAAGCTATAGCAGAAAGCAGGATTTACAAGTGTGTCTTCATCAGGAAATCTACTTGGTTGAAAATCCACAATGTTGAAGAGTCTGTAGCAAAGTATAGGCTGCTTTTGCATTTATAAACAATGTGAGGAATTAGTTTCCTGGTAGGTTGTGTCAGAATAAATCTCAATTCCTAACTAACTTCTTTCAGAGGAGTTTTGCCAAATGCAGTTTGTCTCTTGGCCTCGTGTAAGCCTTGGTGAATTTATCCCAGTGACAATAACATTACAAGTGTTTATATCACAAATATGGTTTCTGACTGTGCCAGCACGGGTGGAACGAAAGTCATAATTTGCTTTAAGGTCTGGAGACTGGAAGAACAGGTTAGGAAAATTCTAAATGAGATACCCGGACGGGCCTCTGGTAAGCAGATGTTTTCTAAGAAGTGAAATAAAGGACACAGCTTGGTGGAAGCCCTGGCTCCTCCCACGGGGTGTCTGGGCCACCTGAGCAGACCCAGAAAGTAAAGCTGACGCTTTATTTTTGTTAGTCCTTTGTCACACAGAGACCTTCCTCCTCTCGCTGCCTTCTCTCTGTGCTCCCTGGTCGCATCCCCATCCCTGACCAGTTAGCGGCTCTGAGCAAATAACTGACTTCTCTCAGTTCGGTTGTTTGCTCTGCATTATTGAAACAGAACTCATTTTGTGGTGAACACAGACTTAACCCATCTTTCACGCCAGCCAAAGAATGACCCCCGAGGTGGAGCGAGTTTGAATTTCTCAGAATCATCATGACTTCCCCCAAATAAGTAGACACTTGGGGCGTCGGGGCACAGCCCTGCTGCTTTCAAGTAGCAAAGCTCTGTCACCCGTATTTCCTGTGAGCAGGTGGTCATGCATCCCGGGCCAGTCTACGTCCTGCAATTCCGAGTATAAACTCTTTCGTACAGTGCCGTCTGCTCTCTGTCCTGCACATGGGGGTCTGAGGCGCCCCCCTCTCCCTCTGTGTCTCTCCACCGTCTTTCTGGTCATAGACTATTAAAAAATAGGAAGTTGTTTTCCTTTTCTATTCAGAATTTCCTTTTGCTGAGAAAAGAGTAAAAGGGTCACGACCAGGGGACTTGAGTCACACTACCTGGGTTTAATCCAGTTTCACTATCATCAAAAAGCTGCACGACTTTGGACAAGTTTTCTTTCTTGAAATTTTGCTTCCCTGATAGAAAATAAAAATAGTAAACATAGAGACCTTGCATGGTTGGGGAGAAGTAGAAAAGGGATTCATTTACATTTTCTTTTTCTTACGTTAAAAAAAAAAAATCCTAACGTAGAACTTACTGTCTTCACCAAGCTCACGTGTTCAGTGCAGCAGCGGGAGGTGCACTCCCAGGGCTGTGAGCAGAGCCCCAGCGCAGGGACACACCCCTGCTGGATATCAGGGCTTGGGATTTCCATGTGCTATGGAGCAGCCTCTCCACCTACAACACCAGACCCTCGAGGCCCTGCCCCCGCACACAGAGCTGCCCGGAAATATGTTCGGGATTTTCTTGTTACCGCCATTTCTTCATTACTGCAAGCCCAGCTTTTTACAGATAAATCAATATCTCTCAGGTGCAACAACTTAGTTTTGTGTATTTGACTGGCAGATCCCTATGATGAGGACAGACCGCTTCCCTGTCTCCCCTCTTTCTCCCCCTCTCCTCCTCCTTCCGTCTTTGTATCACATCACATCTCCTTCCCCACATCTCCTGTGTATTTTTCCTTCTCTCTCCTCTCTCTCTTACCGTTTCCAGAGTCTGTTCTTCAAGGAGGTTGAAATTGGTGGTGATGTGACCATCATGGGAGCTTCATCTTAGATAGAAACAGCATTGAGCCATGAGAATGCCCAGGGGGCAGCACTGAGGGACAGAGAATGGACATTTGTGGCCAAGGCGTGCTTGGTCCACATAACTACACCTCTGAGCTTCCTTTTGGCACAAACAACTATGGAGATAAATTATTCAAGAAAGTTTTGGAGGATTATTGCTGGCTCTGGACAGATGGAATCATCACAACCCAGGATGTTTGAGTCATTCATTTGCCTATGGAAAGATTCCCGGCTGGATTGATGTTCAATTGGGCAAAACTCCATTAATTTATTTTTATTATTATATAGCATGGAGTCATTTCCCAGCTAAAATGCCTTCTGCGTGAATTATTCTTAATACTGAATGCTGCCCATCCCAGAAAAAATGACACCAGTGACCCACTGTGGCAGCAGAATGTGAGCTCCTGTGATGTGAACCCCATGATGTCACTCCCGTGAGTATGTTATAGGGTACACGGCATGAGGACGGTGGGCTGTGCAGATGGAATTAAGATTGGGAAATAATCTTGGATTATTCGGGGGACGCGTTGTGTTGATAAGAGCCTGGAAGAAGAATGCTTGAGAAGGTTCTGAGTGTGAGAGTGAGATTGGACGTAGGCTCTCCCCAGAGCCTCCTGGAAGAAATGAGGCCTGACCAGCAGGATCACACACCCTCCCCCAGACTTGGAACCAAAAGTACAATGGTCCCATGCTGGGACGCTGATGCTGGGACTCTGGGTCTCCGACTCACAGAACCGTGCAGTGAGAGATGGGTGATGTCTTCAGATGCTGCTGGCTTGCAGCTTTTGTTACGGCAGCAACAGAAAGCTGACACCCACCATTCACGGGAGCAGTTAGAGCTCAGTGTGGGGACGTTTTCTCTAGAAGGGCGGGTTTTGTTGTTGATCTCACCACAGCTTTTCACCTCGTCTGCCTGATGTCGGGCACTGTCCCTGTGCAGGTCCCTGGCTCAGGAAGGTGTACCTTCTGTGCCTGTGGAACAGGATGAAGCGAATGGGCCTTTCAGAAAAATGTCACAAGATTCCCTCCTAGAAACATGCCCTGACCCCGTGAACCAAGTCAGGGCGGCTCTGAGCAGGTGCTGGGAGCAAAGGACAATCTGGAGACCAGTTGCATTCTGTTTAAAAGTCAAAATCCTGTGATGGCCTCGAGTTTTCTGGATCAGCATCTCTGCGCACACAGGTGGAGGGTGTGATTTGAGGAGCACCCGTGCAGGTCCCCGCACACCAGCATCTGAGAGCCGCTGCTGCCCTCCTGTGTTTCCTGAGCAGCTGCTGCAGACTCAGAAAGTCAAGAAATCAGCGTCCTTAGATCATCTTTGTAAAAATCAGACTAAGCAGGGTGCAGTGCTTTGGGAGGCCAAGGAGGATGACTGGAGGCCAGGAGTTTAAGACCCAACACAAAAAATTAAAAAAAGAAGACAAATTAGCTGTGTGTAGCAGTGCAAGCCTGAAGTCTTAGTTACTCTGGAGGCTGAGGCAGGAGGATCACTTGAACCCAGGAGTGTGAGGCTGTGATGAGCTGAGAGTGTGAGAGCTATGATAATGCCTCTGCCCTCCAGCCTGGGCAACAGAGTGAGTTCCCATCTCTAAAAAATAAAAATTGAAAAAATAGGAGATAATATTGTCAGAATGCCTTCCAAGGTGTGAGGACAAGGGTGTGTTTAGGGAAACTTGTTTCAGTGTGTGTGTCTCTGTAGCTGGACATATGTGAGTCGCCTGCTGTAATCTGATCCTGCAGCTCTCAAACCTCTGTCAGGGACTGTCCCAATGCAGTGGGTGCCCTGCCATCTCTCTTGGCTGTGCCGCCCTGGTCTGCCTTACCTGAGGGCTGTCCTGGGAGGGCGTGGCAACAGGGCATGCCTGGACTGCAGGCACTCATGTCCTTTTCTCTAAGACCTGTAAGGTAAGTCCACAGAAATCACTTTCTCCCTTGTGGCACTTCTCAGAGACATAGGTCCGTGGAAGATGGGATGGTGACTGGGTACAGATGGGTGGAACCAGATGGTTTTGATTAAGGGTAACGCAGAGTGTAGTATCGACGCCCCTTCAGAGGGAACTTTACCCACAGGTGTGTCAGAAAGGAAGTTAAATGAAGAAAAGCAAAGAGATTGTGTGTCAGTAAGCGTAACTTAAAGAAAGAGATCAAAGTAAAATTGCATTTCTAATTTTAAAAAATGGAAGCCATAATAATAAAGAGGATGGAAGGACTTTGGGAGAGCCAGGGGCAGCAGGCGGCTGTCCTCAGTGTCCATGCTGTTGGCCATTTGGTAATCGGCCTGGGGCCCCTGACCCAGGACCCTGGCACTAAGGAATCGTGGCTTGGACCCAGTGTAATATGTGACGCTACCCAGGAAAATGAGTATTTGTTCCTTTACACGCTTTTTAAAAGACTCATCTTTGATATGAAAATTTAAAGGGAACTGAAGGGAAGAGCCCTGTGCTTATCCAACTTATTTGAGATGTCGGCAAGGACAGCAATGGTGATGGTCCCTGAGCAGGGCAGCAGTCAGGCACTGTGCTGCGGCAGTGACGATGGTCTCCGGGCAGGGCAGGACAGCAGTCAGGCGCTGTGCCATGGCAGTGACTCACAGTGTCCTACGAGGCGCACGGCGGGGCAGGGTGTAACGCTCACGTAACCCATAGACAGTATTGCTATTTTTGCCATTTGATGGGGGAGAAGAATGGGGATCCGAGGCATAAGGTGAGCACGCCATAATATTTATTGTCAGTGCTCAGGCAGGAACCATGTGGCCCAGAGTCCTGTCCTAACCCCCTCGTCACTCAGCAGCTTCACTCCCTTTCACCAATCAGGGTACCTTGGACAGCATTGGGACAAACAAAACCTGGGTCCAGATCAGAAGAGTAAGGTTTAAGTCTTGATAATACGTAATTCCCACAGAAGGTGGAATTCACCCACTTCTGTTCAATGAACTTTGAAGAACAAAAGGTCATTGCTAATTTGAAGATAAAACCTTCATGTTGACAACATCCTGCTCTTACGGCAGAGCACAGCATCCGCCACTCGCTCGGCAGAGAAGTCGGTGCTGAGCAGACGCTGAATTAGCTGTGCCTCAGGGACCACAGAGCTTTCGTGCTGACCATCTTTTCTCTTTTTTTGCCCCTATCTTCAGTCCCTGACCACAAAGCCAAAACCACAGGAAGGCAGAAAAGTGCAATAAATGGGCTTTCTCTACCCATCCCAAGCAATCACTTCATAGTTCTAATAGGTGATGGCTACTTGTGAAGGGAAAATCCTGAGAAACACCAGTTTTCCCATACTCTGTGGCACAGAGGTGCAACAGAAAGCAGGCCCCCCGCTGAGCAGGGAGCTCCAGACACAGGCATCTGTGGGGAGGAAGGCACCATGCATGGCTTCCTCCTGCAACATAGAACTACTGTTTATGCAGGACAGTTTACCGTTTAAAAGGTCTCTGCTCAGGACTTCAGATCAGGAGGGAGAAGTTGTGGGGCGGGGGAGGGTTTTAGAAGCCACAGGAGGAAAATCAACCTCTGCTTAGGAAGAGAAGAAAGTCGGATTGTCCACCACCAGCAAGGATTTGCACGCTGTCTCCAGAGAGAGCCCAGGGAAGTGGCAAGACCCCCGGAGCTGACCGGATAGTTCTCTTGCAGGGCTTGGTCCTGGCTTCCCGGCACCCAGACCCTCCATATTGTTCCCAGGCTGGCACTAAAGCACCAGGCTGACACGCCTGTGGGAGGGGCAGAGGTTGGAATAATTCCGGCAGCCATGGCAGGTGGGCGGACCCCTCCACCCCTGAGCTGAGACTCTGCATAGACCATAGGACATTACACAGGTCAGGAGGAGCGGCCTCCTTGGAGGTGAAGACTGACTTTCCTGCCGTCCTGTGAGAACCTGGATTCAAATTCTGGTTCCTCTAAAGAAGATAAGAAATCTGGTATTTCTTGCACACCTGAATTTGTAGGTTATGTACAGAACAAAGACAGGACAAAACAAAGGCCTGAGATGTTAGTGTTTTCTATAAAGGTCAAGGGGAATAGAGAGTCAGAGTGTTTAAGGGGCTACTGGAGTCGGATTAGAAAGTAAGAATTTTTATTTTTTACATTAGCAGCTATTGGGCTGAATGTTGATATTCCAAGGATAAGTTCTTAATAAGCCAGCATTCAGCCCTTATACCTACATGTTATTTCATTAATGTTGCCCCCCCAAAAACCTAACATTAAGCACAAACTCCCTGGCCCTGGGCCACTGAGTTGGCACCAACAATGGTCATTTCCTTTCCCTCTCAACCGAAACCCCAAGGTTGTTTCAGGCTTGTAGCCTCCTTCACCCTGGAAATCACTAATTTGCTGTAGGTCTGATGTAATGTCAATTCCATCTTTTCAATGTATGAAACTGTATTTGTGGTGTTAATATCACCTCCTAAGCATGATCTTTCCCTCTGCTATGCAGTCACTTTGAGCATGAGCCCTTCATACCATTGAAAGTAAGCTCAGAATTCAGTGATAACAGCTTCCTTTATTTATTTAAAGATCAATAAATCATATTATTTTAAAACAACTTAAGCTAAAAAAAATAATAACATTACAATTCTTGATTTACCAACAGCCTCTAAAAGATTAGGAATCTCATATGAGAATTTTGGTGTAAAATGTTGAAAAAAGCTTTTTTTTGGTATAGAAATATAAGGAAATATAGGATATATTAAAAATATGACTAATTGCAAAATATGTGACTTTATATTACTGTTCCTAAGATTTCAAAAGCTTTTCCCTTTCTTAAAACAGACCCACGAACATCCCATTTTGTAATCACAATGACTAGGAAAAAATATTACAAGAACAACAGCATCTTTCTTTTTTAATAAAAAGCTTGCATAATGAAGAAATGTCTGAAACCTACATTTTCTTACCCGTATTTTCAGTGATTGTTAAGTTTTCTCCGATGCTAAATTTCTCTACGATTTGTTTCCAGGGTTACAAATCAAACATGCCGACCTTTCCAAAACCATATAAATTCAAGCTCACGTTATTTTTATCAGCCATGAATTAAATATTAATTGGCTTCTCCTGTCTTTAGCCCACAGGTCTTACTTACAAAACTCTTTAAAGGAGAAGTATACTAGAATCCCTGCCAGTTCAAGTCTCTGGGCCTGGAATTACTTTGTCAGCAGCACCTCTGTGCTGCTTAACTTGCGACTTCTCGTGAGTGGGAAGCTGTGGAGCCCTGTGGGTAGTCTCCTGCCCTGCTCCCACAGTGACTAGATCAGTGGACGACACACAGATAGGACACATTGTGACTCCCAAAGACCAGGGCACGCCCTGTGAAAACTGTTGGTTCTGAATCCCAGTAAACCTTTAAGCTCCCAAGAGTACCTCCATTCCAAGAGTACCTCCATTTCTTTATCTTGGTTTTCCACTCCAGCAAAATGCCTTTCAGATAAGAAGGGAGTGTGACTGTCCAGACAATGGTGACATGGCATAATTTGAGATGCAGGAAGAAGCCTCCCTACCCCACCCCACCACTGCTGTGCCTCTTTGCAAGAGCTCACTCTGGAGTCAGAAATGCCCTAGTGCTTTGCTGGTTTTGTGGGACATCACTGTCTGCAGTTTGAATGGTGTATATAGTGATAGCCCGTCAATGCTGGCCTTGAATAAAGATCCCGTCCTCGTCACCGTCCAAGGAGGAGCTGAGCCCACCCTACCTTAGCTGGGCATGTATACCAACGGCTGTCAGTGTATAGCTCATTTTATATTTCTAATATATAAAGTGGTATAATATTAGTGTATTGTATAAAAACTCATTTGGATCCTTGACTCTCTCTATGGACTTAAATTGTATCTTTTCAATCTTACAAACATTTGAGGTGTGGAAAGTTCATGAAAATGCATCTCTCGATCATCTCGAGGACATAGCCACATGGTGGACAGTCTGGGTGGCAGAAGTGTGATCAGCATGGCTGTAAAAGGAGGAATTGAAAAATACCATTATACACTGAAGGCTTTAAAAATTAATTTGGGTCTAATTATTGATTGCTTAGGGAGCTGACAAATTAAGAAGATAATTCTATAAGTGGTAACCACAGGATAGTGTAGGTCAGGCGTCCTCAAACTTTTTAAAGAGGGGGCCAGTTCCCTGTCCCTCAGACCGTTGGAGGGCCGGACTATATTTTTAAAAAATAACTATGAACACTTAAGCCCAGGAGTTGGAGGTTGCTGTGAGCTGTGTACCGAGGGCCATAAAGTGAGACTCTGTCTCTACAAAAAAAAAAATAAAAAAAATAACTATGAACAAATTCCTATGCACACTGCACATGTCTTATTTTGAAGTAAAAAAACAAAACAGGAACAAATACAATCATACCACCTCATGTGGCCCACGGGCCACAGTTTGAGGACCCCTGGGTAACAACTCTAAGATTGCCAAGGCTCTAAGAGGAAAAATTTATTCCCACTCTTGCTTGTGACCTGTAGGGAGATCAACTATACACCTCCTCATGGGGTCACCCCGCCGGAGAGAAAGAGGGCTCTGAAATGGGGTATGGTGGTGGCAGGGCAGGGTGACGGCGCTGAATACATGCTGCTACCTTCCACATCCCAGTGACCAGGAATGTCACCCGGTTCCTTCCAACCACAGTGACCAGGAGTGATACTATAACATGTGCTCAGAGGAAATAGCCCCAAGATGTTTGGTGACCAGCACTTCTTATCATGAGATGATTTTCGCTGGAGAGATGAGCCGTACATCCACTTCCAGATGGGTTGTGTCCTCCACCTTCTGAGGTTACGAGAGGCTTTATGGCATCTGCAGGTGCACTCCGACACCCAGGGCCTTGCCCTAGTGAGCAGCGAGGTTCTGCTTCCCCTGCAGGAGGAAACTGGCAGCTGATAGCTGCCTGGTGAAGATGAGCCCACTCCCAGGGGAAGGCGTCCCAGGCTGTCCCTGCAGTTGGGTCTCTCCACGTTGTCTCAGAAACAAAACCTCCCTTCTCTCCCTTCCCCAGGCCTCTCCCCTACGTTTTCCTCTCTCTGTCTTGGAGTGCTACAGCCCCTGCCTTTAGATCAAAGACCTGTTCTTGCTGGTGGTTTCTCTTTGTGGGTAGAGAAGAGATTGGCTAAAAGGCTGATGTCACCAACTGTGGGGCCTCCCGGCTGGGTACCTCATGATTGCGTCACTGTTTTATTTGTCCTCTCCAGTCTCAGCCTCCTAGTGCTCAGCCTTCATTGCTTTTTTATTCTTCTTTCCTCTAAATTGCCCCTTTGGTTTAATTAAGCCTGCTTTCTAAGCCCTTTGGTTCAACCGTCTAACTTCTGCCTCTGAGCTGCCTTCCCAGGGCTGTCACTGCATCAAAATACCCTGGAACGAGAAAGCCCCAGGGTCCAGTGTCCACTCGCCACTTCTGCACATTTGTCAAATTCCCTCAGTACCAGCGTATGGTCGGCAGTTCATTGCAATGGAAAACAGAAGGTGTGGAAGATTTAAACTAATTGTTTAGATGAGGCTCCCAATCTAAGGTCTACACGTGAACTAAGTTATCTAAATGTGCCCAGTCCTTCCTGATAAGTCTCTGTCAAGGCAGAATCCCACAGGGGTCTTATTCCCCAGACTGGTGGTGGGAATGCCCAGAGCACCTCACACGTGCCTTGGCGTTCATCAAGGTGTGGATCCCTTCTCTGCTTCCCTCCTTCCATCTTTCCACACTTCTTGAGACCTCGAGTGGTGTCCACCCTGGGCTGAGCACTGGGTCAGGTGCTAAGGAGGCATGTCCCAGCCTCTGCCCTTGGCAAACTTAGTCTCATAGGTGGAAGGTGGATAGTTAAGTCACTGTAACACTGGAGTGTAAACTCCAAGAGCACAAAGTTGGCACCTATCTGGACCACACTGTCATATCCCAAACCCACCAATGTCCTGGCACAGAGCTGGGATACCAAGCATGTGGGGCTGTTGCAGCGGTGAGTGCAGACAGCTGGGTTCCGTCCCTCTGCCTTTCTCTGAGGGGAACTGAGCTATTTATGGAGGCATCTGTAGACTTACTCCTCAATTTCCCCAACACTGCTTTGGGCTGCTCTGAAGTATCTACCTGCCTATTCTCCTGGCATAAGATTAAGTGGATGATGGCCAAAGCTCTATTTCTCTGAGCAGCCGGACTTAGCAGTCAGCATTTAGTTTTTACCCAGAATCCTGGACCAAGAGCCCTGGCTCCAGTATGCCAGACAGAACCCAAAACAGAAGCAAGGACCAGCCCCAGCCCCAACTGAGGCGCAGGGGCACCCGCCATGTCAGCGTCATCGTTTTGAGCTGAGCTGAACGTCTGTGTTTCTCAGAGCAGAATATGATCTTCATTCTAAGTGTAAAGCCCATCTGAAGACGGAGAGGAATACGAAGCATTTGGAAACACCCTGTCTCCCTGGAGGCTGATCCCAGAGTAGGTAGACGGGTCGCTTGCCGCCGAGCGTCTCTGCTCCCCTCTGTCTCCAGAGGCCAGAATGTCATGTTCAGCTATTGGTTCCTTTCAGCTGCGCAGCGAACTCTGTGGTCATTGATGAGCAGTGTTAAAAGCCAGGGAGTGTCTGTGCTGCAGGAGTCCTCGGGCAGCACGCTGCCTCGGACCCTTCCAGACGCCGTGGCACTGGAGAGGGGCTCACCTGTACCTGTGACCTGCAGGAATGAACGCTTCCAAACTGCGCAGACAGAGCAGATTGAAACAGTTTTGGAGGGTGAGTAAAAGGACATAAACCAACTGATTGGGAAAAAATTAAAAAGTTTCATTTCTAGGAAACAATATTAGCTACCCTGCAGTCTGAGATGTGCTTTGAGATACTCGCATCATCTTACAAAATTCTAAATGGAAGATAAGGCTGTGTGTATTTGATGCCTTGACAAAGGTTGAGAATTTGGTTTTAACTTAGCAGCAGCCAGTTCAGCGTTGGGTATTTACTCAGAGCAAAAGTTTTCTGGCGAAGGCAGTTCAGCATATGATGGTTGAGTATACTTATTGCTACTGGTGTATCAGGCAGCACGTTCTGACTTTAGCCTCGGGGAATATATTTGAGTGTTGAATGTGCTGGCTAGCACACAGACCCCTTGCAGTAAAGTGTGTGTGCTTTCTTTACGACTACAAAGTCTCTGTCAGAGGCCCTATCTGATTAGAAAGAGAGAGCTGGGAGAATCTCCATCTCCGTATTGCTCTATCAAAACCCGGCTAAGTCCTAAGGCAGCTGTGGTCACGGACCATTCAGATGTGGGACACACAGTGTTGCCAGAATCCTGGCCTCACACCAGATGGCGTCTGCCGTGTCCATTTGACCCTCCTCACAAAATGATGAAACACCTTGGGAAATCATTGTTTATTTTCTGTTGCCAGAGCTGGATTCAGAGCAACAAGTAAAGATTTCTCTGTCAAATCTTCTTGGGATTCGGGGAGATGGTAAACATCCCTAGTGTGTGTCAATGCCAGAGTCTAATTCCTTGAGTTTTTAGAGCCTAGGAAGGGACGGGTGACCCTGCACCTGATTTTCAGTGACCCCTTAAGCATGCGACGCGGACCTGGGATAGAAAGGCGGGCACTTCTGTACATTGCTCTGGTGCAACATGACTCTCTGACTTCCTGAATGCTGGGATAGGCACCTCGCTCATTAAAAATCGCTTTATTTGATGAGTAAGTAACAAGCAGTCGGTGCATCTGAAACAGTTCTGGCAGGAGGCGAACTGCTTTGCTTTCTCTCTGATACTCTTAAGCCATTTCAGAAAGGCCTGAGCTTACAAATGTGCTTTGCCAATGACTTATTGAGTCACAGTATCTATTTATTTAAATTTTTAATGATGAAATAAAATGTCTACTCTAGAAATTTTGTAATTCTTAAGTAACGGTCTATCTTCAGCTGGGTAGAATGAGAATGGGCTCTTTCCAAATTCAAGCCTGTGCATAGGCTATCAATGGGTGTGTCTTCTGAGTAAACAAGAAGATATTAAAACATTTCAGTGCTGACACCGTACAGATGCTCCTTGTGCAGCTCGTACAGCTCTGGGGCGGGGAGGGGGCGACAACAGCCACGTGTGGGCTCCGGATCAGAGGCTTGGTCTGAGTGAGCTGCTTCATTCTCCATCTGTGAAGTGAGGGCTTCCTCCCAGCTTTGGATTTAATGTGAGCAACATAGAGAATAGATTACTCTCAAATCTCCAAGGGTCTCTCTAGATATGACTGGAAAGTCTGGCTAAATTTTTGAGTGTCTCGCTTTCTAGTTGTTAGAGGCCCCTTACGGTGTCTTGCTGGGATCTACCTGAGCCTGGCTCTGAACCCTAAGGTCGTCTTCCTTGGTAACAACAGGTGTAAAGGATGGAAGTCACTTGTAGATACGGTGAAGAATGATAGATTAGTTTGTATTTTCTCTTTTATAGATTAAACCTCATTTTGGCCATTAACATCTCCAAATGATCTAAAAATGTGTTGCTTATATCACCCCAATGTTTCAAGGGCCCCATGAGGGTTCAAATGCAAACACAAAAACACCCAAGACGTCACCAGCTAACAGCACAGTCCAGATAATGAAGTGAGTTCCAAATAATCTGAGGAATTTCTTAATTATTTAGGAAATTCAAATGGGCATTAGAATTACTCTGTTGTCTCAATTCTAAATTATTTATTCCCTTTTAATGGCAGATTTATGCCAATAACTCCAGGCTATCATACAATTTTTAAAAAATCCAAAGTAGATCAGAAAACAGTTGCAACGCCAGGATTTAAAAGCCTCTTAATGGAGCGTGGCCGGGTGCATCACATTCAGTCGGCCAGACCCTTTCCTGCCTTTCTCCACCCTGGGCCGTCTCTGCTCAGAGTCTTCTCTGACTCCAGCTGGGGAAGACACTCCGAGTGGCGAGGCTGGGCAGCGAACTCCTCGGCGACAGCAGCAGCCAGGCTTCCTTTCATCATGACCAGTATAGAGTTTCAAGAGCTGGACTTTGGGTACTGGTATGAGATGAAAGTTTATCACACCACTAATTTGTTCTCATTAAAAACAGTGACAGTCTTCCTATAATGTTAGTGTTTAATATAATTTATTTTCATATTTTTCTTGGTAGCGAGTGAGAGTAAGAGGGAGGTTGTTTCAGCAGACCCAAGACCATTCTGCCTGCAGTATTTGGGAACAGAAGAGTTTTGGAATCACCGTCTGAGCATTTGCTATTCAGCATTTGCACTCAGGTGACCGTTAGATGATGCCAGGACGCCTGTATGTCCAGTTATGGGCAGAAGTTTGACAACAGAAATCAACATCCTGGAAGATCTGGTCCTAACTGACAAGGAGGCAGGGGAGCATTTTCCCTGTGTCCTCTGGCATTGATTGCCATGACATAGAACAGCACGAGTTGGAACATCTGAGCATAGCCACAATCACGGAAAGCAGTGTGATGTGATAGCACAGTGAGCGCAACGCAAGAGACCCTGGCTTAACCCCCTCTTTCCCGTGGTTTTGTCCAAAGTGCATACGTTACCTCCCTAAACTTCAGTTTTCCCAGATATGAAGTTGGAGGGAGAGTGCAGACAGATCAGCATGATTCTCCATGGGGGCTGTGTGATCGTTTCCCAGAATGCTTGCTTTCTTTTTCACTTTTGTTTTTTGTGCCTGGACTTGAACCCACCCCAGTTAAGTCAAAGTCACAAGGAGTCAAGTCCCAGATACCTGCACATAGTCCCCAAAGCTTCCCGGGTCATTCTGACGGGCATTCAGAATTGAGAACTACACCATGGGAAGGTCTCGGCTGCCTCAGCGCAGGCTGTGCCACGGGCGTGTGCTCCTCTTGACTGTTCTGGTCGCTTCAAAAGATGATGCCTGGAAGGTGGTGGAGTGACAGATGCAAAGGACTCTAACTCCCCAGAGTGCCGTTTCAAGCTAAGGGCTTTGAATGTACTCGGGGTCAGGGAAGCACTCAGGGGTCAGCTGATCTTTAATGGCCCGATGGGATGTTTTTGTTCTTAAGAATGGTGAACTCTAGTTTCAAGGGGATGAAACACGTAAAAATAACACTTCCTCCCAAATATAAACTTGCACTGAGGTCTAACCAGATAAGAACACGTAACATACAGCCCTTGTCTTAAATGGGTCTACAGCCTAGTGAAGAGGGGAGACAAATAAATAGAAACTGTAATTTGGGCTATGTAAGTCTGATGCTGCTTAACAGTGTGACTTTCTACTCACAAAACTTGGCTAATGAATTCAGAACCGGAAGGAAGACCCTTCTGCGGCCCTGTCATCCGGCCACCTGATGGTGGTTGAGTGTTGTGAGTGAGCGTCTGCCTCACTGCGCTTTCTGGACTGTTTGAGACATAAGGTCTCTAACCAGCATGCACAGTCCCACACCTGTACACACAGACCCTCTAATAGTGAAGTGTTTATATTGATGTTCAGCAGACATCTCTGCATTTAAATATGCAAACCCACATTGACGATTTTCAATTGAACAAAACACATTGGGGTGTTTGAGATGCAGTAATGCAAAGGTGAAAACCAACTTGAAACACTGAACCTTGGATGGTGTCTGCCCCTAAGCGGCTAGAGGCAGCTCCTGCAGCAAAAATGTTGGGTCCTCTTGCCCCAGGGGTGCCTGGTCTAAGTTCGTTCAAATAATAATCTGGGTACCTGGATTCCGGGCACAGCTTCGCCTCCTGGTTGTTGGTGAAAGAGGGCAAGCGGCTTCCTCTCTGAGAACCTCTGTGTCTTATCTGTAACATGGTCCGCGTAGGCTAGCTCAGACTGATTTTCTGTAAGTCCCTGGGTCATGCCCTGTGATTCTACATGAAACCGTTTTCCACAGGTGCCAGAGGGTCTCTGTGCACAGGTGTGGGATTGTGGATTCTCATTAGAGACCTTTATGTCTCAAAAAGTACAGGAAGCATACTGAGGGAGATGGAAGATAGAGGTAGGAGAGACTATGTTAGAGCTGATGATCCAAAGAGGAAGCGAGACGGGCCAGTGATTCCTTCTCCTCCATGAGACTTACCAGCCCAGCAACTGCCATTGTCAGTGGTGGAAAAGGCCTCGGCACTGTCACACATTGGAATTTGAGTTTAGGTTCCTCCACAGCCTCCCTGCTTGAATGCCCCAGGTTTCGACCCATGTGAACTACACTTTCTCCGTGTAAGAGGAAGCTGGGGATACTGCCACACAGTGTTTGTGGGTGTGGATTAAACCTGATAATATCTTTCTAGAAGCTACTGAAATAACGAGCACCCGCAGGCACTCAGCGGCCCCCAGGATGGCTGAGAGCTGTTGTGGGCGCCGAGCAAAGTATTTGCTTAGAGTCTCTGCTGAGCGGCCACACACAATGGGAGACGCCCTGGGCTTGCACTGGCGCATCTGAAGACGGAAAATGTTCTTTCTCAGCCTCTTAAGATAATGGAGCCGGTGATGTCATTCCCCAGATTTCCATCAGCCAGTTCCCTGGACTCCTCTGCTTTGTGTCTCTGGGGTTGAGACTAGTGTGGCCCTTTGTGTGAATCTCTCTCTGGGGTCTGGCTTTTTATTTTAATGTGTGTCTCTCCACACAAACCAGATCAACTGCTTTCAGCTCTGGGAGGAAAACAAACAAAAATACATAGTACATCTCCATAATTTTATTTCCCAAAGTGTCGTGATTCAAATAACCAATGACGCTTTGCAAGCAGTCGTTCTGATGTCTGGTAAAAGCTCTTTATTTGGCCTTGAATACGCTCCCTTTGGAGAAAGTTCTAAGTTTCTTTTTAACCAACACTCAAAAAATATTAATTTTGGCTCTTTAGTCATGAACATTAAAAGCTGGAGATTAATAAATATTTTATGATTCCAAAGCTCCAAGGTACATCTGATTGATATTGAAGGATGAGGAATTGAGACCAAGGAGAAGACCTCCTCTTTCCAGAATTTGCAAGATCAATGCAACTTGATCTTGCAGGTTGATCACTAGCCTGCCACGCGTATGGCCAACACCAGATAGAGCAGGTGGTCTCCTGGTCTCTGGGGGGATGGTGTGGCCAGGAAACCTGAGGCTCCTCCTGGAAGTTTCCAGGTGAACTAATACCTGCTTCTGTTCTTCTGGGTGAAGGTGGCTGGAATTCCCCGGGGAGGAAGACAGAGTTTGTAGTAGCAACAGTGGCTCATCTGGTGATGTCAAGACTTGAAATAAATATCTTATCTCTTCTTTCTCACAAGGCCAGGGGATCCTGGACTAGGATGTATTTTTGAAAGTCAGACATGAATCTTGGTATCATAGCAGGAATTCTTTCTGCCAGTTCAAGAGTGCTGGAGTACACATTTAGTTCAAACTGTGTAATTTTTTCCTGCAAATATGTTCAGAAACTGAGCTGCAGTGCTGATATCCTTTAAAGATTTTTTTCCCCTCTTCCTACTGAGCCAGAGCAGATTCTTTGGGGTTGCTATTGATTATACAGATGGATCGGTCTTTCTGATGGGCGAGAAAAACAGAACTAGGATAAATAGTCTATTTTTTTCCCAAGGTCTAAAAGGCACATATATTTATCTTATATGCTGGCACAAGCTGTTACTTCTTAAAGAAAGAGGAATATCGAACAGGTTTTTCATGCAGTGGTCTTTCAAAGAACTATTTCTATTCAACAGAATCTTCTAGAAGCTTGTCTAGCCATGTGCCCATATAGGAACCTAGAAAATTTTATCATTAGGCATTTGAAAAGCAAACATATTTTTCTATATTTTATAAAGGGAAACATTAAAAGATTAAGTATAAATAAATTCTCGGATGAGTTGCTGGATGTCTAATCACCAAAGAGCCGCAGCTATTGATTTCACAGAAGCTCAGTGAACTACCTTGTGAATCAGGATCTGCTGACCTTTCACTGTTAGGGGGGTGAGTTGCTGGGTGGAGATTCTCTGCTGTGGTTGCTGAGGCCCTTTTCTACAGATGGCGTCTGAGCCATGTTCCTGAGGGAAGAGCGCATGTGGGAAATACAGACATATTTGTAAGTCTTTTTAAGAATTGCAATTTGAACATGTTGACTGACATCTTACTGAGTACTGCTAATTATTTTCATTCCTTTGTTTGAGACAGTCTCACTCTATCATCCTGGGTAGAGTGCTGTGGCATCAGAGCTCACGGCAACCTCAAACTCTTGGGTTCAAGCGATCCTCTTGCCTCAGTCTCCTTAGTAGCTGGGACTACAGGTGCCCCACAATGCCAGGCTAGTTTTTCTATTTTTAGTGAAGACGGGGTCTCGTTGCTGCAAAGGCTGGTCTCGAACTCCTGAGCTCAGGTGATCCACCTGTCTTGGCCTCCCAGAGTGCTGGCTTTATAGGCGTGAGCCACCTGCTCACAGCTTGGCCTACTGCTAATTATTCTTGACAGTGAATCTGTAGAGATCACCTCTTTTATAGGCAGATCGACCTATTAAGGTATCTTGGGTATTTCTTAATCACCCTTTCTCAGTTTCCTTGTCTGTGAAGTACCAGTAAGATTACTTATAAGATTGTGTGAGTAGTAAGCAAAGTGACAGGTGCCTCTGGAGCAGGAAGCCTGTCACTCCACAGCAAACCTCGGGGGTTCTTTGGCCCAGCTGTGAGCACTAGTGCGTTTATTCTTCATAGCACACGTGCACAGTGATCTTCGCTGGCATGGAGATGTGATTAAATAGGTCAGTGAATAAAGGAATGAATGAAGCCAGTTAATGTCACCTTAACAGTCCTGAGCGAATCCTGAGTCAGTTAGGAAGGCATCCAGTCTATTTTTAACCAGTCTGCTTCATTGCTAATATCAACACCATCATATTGTGTGAAAACATCAGAAAAAAATCCCCCCCGACAGCCCTGCTGTTTCTGTTCGTCCCTGGCCACCGTTAGCAACATCGACACAGGTAGTCCTGCCTGTTGGCCTCTGCATATAAACATTGTATATAGGCAGTGTCTGCCATCACCTTGGATCTAAGTTGCTCTTTGATGTAGAGAGCAGAGTATTTATTTCTTCTCCACAATTTATCATCTAGGAAAAGAGGTGAGAAAAAAACAACATAAACATTTAACTTAAGCCTTTCAGGCGGACCAGCGTTGGGGGATTTCTGTCTCTCACCAGTTCACTATCTTCTTCCCATCTGCACCTGCAGGAATGCTGAGCGTAAAGATTGATGGCAAGTAACCTGTTAGATCAGAAGGTCTTGTCTTGGCAAAGATTTTAAAGATGAAACAGAGCGTGAGCTGGGCAGCCCGTTACCACCGAGTTTCTTTTTGCTATTGCGTCTGTGTTCTTTTTGTTTGCAGCATGTTGATAGTATCATTGATTCCTCATGAAAATACGTATTTCCTATTTGACGAACCTGCCTACAGATAATAAACTTTTCTCATCCCTGAAATCCCCCAAATTCGATCCTACAAAAATTAGCTAATACGTAGTGACCATTTGTCCAATAGGACTCTCTGGTGTCTGGGTGCTGGGCATTGTGTACGCACCACAGGGGGAATGGAGACAGAGGCGTGAATAAGCAAGCCTTCTGTGAATTTATAGCCAGGCATGGGAATTAGCATGAGAAAGCACAGTGAAGTGTGAGAATTGCCAGGTAGAGATGGGGATAAAGTGCTCTTGACAGACCCAAGTAGGGCAATTAATTTTGCCTAGAAGGCAGAGAGCTTGAAGAATACCACAAAGAGGAGATATTTCAATTAGGTGCTTTAAAAAATGAGTTTAGAAATCCTCATATGGACCAAATGAATTCTAAGCAGAGAAAACAATGTAATCCATGGAATCAGAATATGAAATTTTTATAGACTCTTATACAAGCAAGCAACATTCCTCTCCAGTTAGCGAAGGAGTTTGAAGAAGGTAGTGAGGAGTTGACAGAGGGGTGACCGTCAGTGAGACCAGAAAAGACTCCAGCCCAGGAGGGACACGTCAATATCACAGAGACGTGCAGAGCTGGCGAGCTGAGGATGACACATCATGCCAAACAGTAAACACAGAAATTAACGCATTTGCTGTCCGGAAGTTTCAGGGAATAACACTTGGAGATAATTCTTCCTATGTGTGTGTATTTAGCTAAGCAAAACCTGATGTTCTTAGCATTTTCACCTTTTATGGCCATGCAAAAGCCTAGGACTGTGTGTCTCAGTGGCAGCAGTCCTGGTTCCTAACTATTTACATGCATCTCAATGCCTGCTTGAAAATGGTAGGATGATTTTGCTGTAAATAAAAAGCACATTATACTTTGAGATTCTCTTCAGGGTCTGTTAGTTACCATTACCTGTGTGTGCAGACATGTGCGAGAAATCCTGGAGGTGACAGAAGAAAGGAGGGAACAGCATCAGTGTGTGCGCTGGACATCTGTGTGTGCATGAGCTGGACATTTGTGTGTGCACGAGCTGGACAGGACATCTGTGTGTGCACGAGCTGGACATCTGTGTGTGCACGAGCTGGACATCTGTGTGTGCACGAGCGGGACATCTGTGTGTGCACGAGCTGGACATCTTTGTGTGCATGAGCTGGACAGGACATCTATGTGTGCACTAGCTGGACATTTGTGTGTGCACTAGCTGGACATCTATGCACGAGCTGGACATTGTGTGCAGTAGCTGGACATCTGTGTGTGCACTAGCTGGACATTTCTGTGTGCACTAGCTGGACATCTGTGTGTGCACGAGCTGGACATTGTGTGCACTAGCTGGACATCTGTGTGTGCACTAGCTGGACTCCTGTTTGACGGCTGCCTCTCCCTGTTTCCCATTTGGTGTTGTATCATACTTTGGAAGAAGCAAGTGTTAGATGTTTGTTGGAATCCCATTTGGGTAAAATTTATTTATTTATCTTTTTGTTTATTTTTATTTCAGATTAATATAAAGATACAAATATTTGGGTTATAGTGTTTTCAATTTTGAGGTAAAGTTCAAGCTGTAGTTGAGCCCTTTACCTGGGGGGCATGCTGAACACCACCGCCCTCTCCCCCCAACATCACACCCCTTAGGTGAAATCCTATGTTTGGGTAAAATTTAAATGGAGGGGCTCAGTTTAGAGTGAAACCTTGAATGGTAGGTAAACATTTTAAGAAAGAGAAGTTTGGTCCAGAGGGCCGAATGGGGGTGTATCTAGGAAAGCTGGGTCTCTACATGCTGTGGCTGACACCAAAAATACCTGTTACCTGTAGGCAGAGAATGGCCCAGGCTGGGAAGGCTGGCGTGAGGCAGGGGGTGTGCCCTCTGTAAGCATTTTATTCTTCCCGTGGTGGTGGGGAAGATTCCCCCACACAGACATCTCCCTGGTTTGGGGACAGCCTGGGTGCCAGGTATAACCAGGTCCTGAGAGTGAGGGGGAAAAAGGGGTCACTAACATAACGTCAAGTTAAGACAATACCAAGACAGGAAGACACTGCCATCTGTGTCTCTCCCTGCTGAACAGGGTGTGGCATCTCAGGGCACAGAGGTGCGGACTAGTCTCAAGGGCAGTGCCGAGACAAGCCTTCTAGCCTCCGAAGTGTCACTGTTGTCATTTATGTAAAATAGCGACTTTTTCTAAAGGAACACATTGTGTACAATTTGATCGAGGAAATTTAGGGAAAAGAATTACTCATGAGAGAGGCTGCTAACCTTCAGAGAGAAAAGCGGCAGCAGCCCTGTACGTGCCTCACCTTGATAAAATGCTTTTTTTGTTCTCAAATGTTTATCACTATAAAACTTAGAAGCCCATCCCATTTCCAGGTGTAGTTTGAAAATCAATACATCATTTTCTACTGACGAGGGCAGCTTATGTATGTTTGTAGGTACAAGGCAGAGAGACAGAAAAATCTAGATGTCATAAAATACCACCAGGAGGTGAAATATAGGGGAATTGTAAAAAAACAAAAAAAAACCTAGAATAAAGGGTTATGGATGATATGCATAGAATTCATTTTTATCTTTTTTGACTAGCTTTATTGAGAGAGAAATATCATAGAATGAAATGCACATTTGTTAAAGTAAACAAATTATGAAGCTTTGGCACATATATTTATGTATATGAACTTTCCAGAACTCAGCCACAGTCAAGGCAGTGAGCTCACGCATCTCCTCCACGATGCCGCTGGCCTGTGAGCTCTCCCGACCTGCCCCAGTGATCACCCAGTGGTCTGTTCTCTGCCCCTCTGTGTTGGTATGCATTTCTAGAATGTTCTAGCGTGGTATCATGTAGTGTGAATTTTGTTTCAGGTCTCTTTATGTCACAGCATCTCATTATGTTTCTGTGTGCACTTCCCTAATGAGGAGCATGGGTAGAATCTTTGAATGGACTTACTGGCCTTGCCTGTGACTTCTCAAATGAAGTGTCTGGTTGTGTCTTTTGTCTGTTGTATAACTGAGGTTTTTTGTTTGTTTGTTTTGCTTTGTTCCTATTGAATTTGAGCGTTCTTTATATGTTCTGGATATAAGACATTCACAAGTAGAAGGTCGGCAGATGTTTTACCCCATAGCTGTGTTTTTCAACCTTGTTGATCTCACAGAACTCTTGAACCTGTATTTAAACTTCCACAGCACACTTCAAGCGTGTTGATCAAAAAAAAAAAAAAAAAAGAGTAACAAAAAAGAAAATACTTAGTGCTGTGAATTTCTTTTGAAAATATTTTAATCAATGATCTTTAAAATTTTTCACAGCACACCTAAGACCCTCTCACAGCACACAGCATGCCACGGCACACCGGTTGAGAATCACTACCATAACCTTACTTTCTTTTCATTCTCTTAACTGTGTCTTTTGGCGGGGTCTGTAGCTCAGTCGGCAAGGCACCGGCCGCATACACCAAGGCTAGAGGGTTCAAACCTGGCCCGGGCCTGCTAAACAACAATGAGAACAACAACAACAAAATAGCCAGGTATTGTGGCGGGCGCCTGTAGTCCCAGCTACTTGGGAGGCTGAGGCAAGAGAATCGCTTTAGCCCCAGAGTTGAAGGTTGCTGTGAGCTATGATGCCATGGTACTCTACCCAGGGTGACAGCTTGAGACTCTGTCTCCAAAAACAAACAAACAAAAAAATCAGCCTCTTTTGACAAATAAAAAATTTTCATTTTGATCATTTCCAATTCACCAGGCGGTTCCCTTGTAGATCATGCTTTTGATGACATATCTGGGAAATCTTTGCCTAACATAAGGTTCGAAAGGTTTTCTCCTACCTTTTTTTTTTTTCATCATGAATACATTTATGCATACGTGGGGTACAATGTGTTGATTTTTTAAATATAATCTGACGTGGTTACATCAAACCAATCAACATAGCTTTCACCTCATTTACTTGATTATTGTATTAAGACATCTATGTTCTACACTTGACAGTTTTGACTTGTACCCTTGCAATCTGCTCCATAGGTGTGGTCCCGCCTTTTACCCTCCCTCTGTCAAACCTCCCCCCTCCCATCCCTTCCCACTCCATTTCTCTCCTTCATCCTGGGCTATAGTCGTGTTCTCTCTTTCATAACAAAATGTGAGTAAATATAAGTAGGTTTCATAGAAGTACTGAGCACATTGGATACTTTGGATACTTTTTCCAGCATTCTTGAGATATTTTACTCAGGAGAATATGTTCCAGGTCCCTCCATGTAAACATAAAAGAGGGAAAGGCTCCATCTTTTTAAAGGCTGCATAGTATTCCATGGTGTACATGTACCACAATTTATTAATCCATTCATGGATGGATGAGCACTTGGGCTTCTTCCATGACTTGGCTATTATAAATTGAGCTGGAATGAATAATCTGGTGCAAATATCTTTTTTACAAAGTGAATTTTGGTCTTTTGGATATACTTCTAGTAGAGGAATTGCAGGATTCAACGGCAGGTCAATTTTTAGATCCCTGAGTGTTCCCCAAACTAGGTTTTTCTCCTATCTTTTCTTCTGAAAGTTTAATAATTTTAGGTTTTACACTAAGATTCATGGTTCACTTTGTGATAATTTTTATGTATTATATAAAGTATGGATCAAAATTCATTTTTCATGTATATGGATATCCAGTTCTTCCAACACTATTTCTTAAAAAGACTACCCCTTTTCTATGAAATATGGCAGTAATAAATGCTTGTGCACTTGATATAAGTAGGTTGCAAAGTCACATCCCAAGTACATCCAGAGTGTCCACTTCCAGGTGTGGGTCAGTGAGCCAAACTGCAGGGTGATGGAGACCTCAGTCCCTTGCAATGTCAGCCGCACCTCGGGACACCCTTCTATAACCCAAGTTGAATGGCTTTGGGAAGTCTGCACGAAAAATACTACTAAATGTGGAACATGTGGAACAAGGCTCAGGATACCAGGGAAATAACCACAGTGGGTTCATACAGGCACCAAATAATCTCATCTGGAATGATCTTCCTACCTCCCATCACCAAAATCCATTGTCCACCTTGCTGATAGGTCATATTTCTAAATGATAAATTCTATTCCATCATTCCTTTGCTTGTTATTTATTGAGAACTTCAGGTGGTTCCTATTCCTTCAGAATTGTAAAGGACACCAGCATATCTCCCACTTGCCAGCAGGACACTGTGCTCCAGCCTCACTCCCTGCCTGTGCCTTGTTCTTCCACTTGGTGGGCAAGGGCTTTGGCCCCCTGGTGTGGCCCTCGCCTTCCCTGTTTGGCAAGATGGTTCGTGAAAACCTCTCTGGTACTCCCAGTAGTAACAGGCTCTCATCACTTCCTGCCACCAGATCAAGTCCTACCTCTAAATATCATTTTTTTTTCTAGACGGAGCCTCAAGCTGTCACCCTGGGTAGAGTGCCATGACATCACAGCTCACAGCAACCTCCAACTCTTGGGCTTGAGCGATTCTCTTGCTTAGCCTCCCAAGTAGCTGGGACTACAGGCGCCGGTCACAATGCCTGGCTATTTTTCTTGTTGTTGTTGTTGCAGTTGTCGTTTTAGCAGCCCTGGGCCAAGTTCGAACCTGCCAGCCTTGGTATATGTGGTCAGCACCCTACCCACTGAGCTATGGGCGCCACCCTAAATATCGTTCTTTATCCCCTGTGTTGAACAGATTCTCTTCCTCCCTGGTTGCAAGCCCCCACAGGGCAGCCACAGAGGCTCGGTCGTTCTTAGGTCAGCTGTAGCTCCTAGAATAAGAACTCACAGGTGTTCATTGGTGAGTAAATGATGTTAGTGAATTTGACTGTTCTTATTCATCCTCATCCACATCTGGAGAAGAGTTTTTGTTTCTGTGTTCAGTGTTAGTTTCTGTGGAGATGATCACCTTTCACCTTTCACCTTTCAGCTGTGGGGAGTCTCACCGTGTACCTGGGCCAAGAGCAAGTCGCCCCAAAGGTCTTTGACTTAATTAACCTGAAAACATGACTTGTGTTTGTTTGGTTTTGCTTTTGCAATTTTTGGCTGGGGCTGGGTTTGAACCCGCCACCTCTGGCATATGGGGCTGGTGCCTTACTCCTTTGAGGCACAGGTGCCACCCACGACTTTTGTTTGTAATCCACTCCTCTTATTTCTTTCTGAAGATGGATACACACACATGCTTTTCTTCCTCTATAGGTCCTTAACCATGTTTATTTTTAGCTTTACATATTTTTATGTTGTGGTCAACGTACATCAAAACAGAACAATCTCTACATGTTCAATTGGTCCAGAAAAGATCCTTGTGCAAGGAAAAGTATTGGGTAAAATTTTACGTAAACATCACTTTTAGCATGCCTCAGTCCGACTCTTCAGGACAGAGGCCACACTCCCCAGGCAGGCTTTAAATGTCCTCTACTAGCAGCTGCCCCGTCCCCTCCCCACTGGATCTGCTCCTCCCCAAGGAATACAGCCCTTAATTAAATACAACTTTGCCCCCAAATGAGCCTGTATGTTCCCACCTCCAGCCTTGGTGCTGGAAATTCCCTCCAATTCATGTAAAATATCCCTTCTCCTTTTTAAATTCCACATTTCTAGGTTTCACGGCCCTGTGTGAGTCTGGTATCCCTGAAGTCTCCCTTTCTCAGCATCAGCCTCTTCTGTCCTGAAGGGCAGACTCAACATCTAACCAGACTTTGCTTTGTGTTGTCTGGCTTGGAGGAATAATTAGGCAAGGTGTATTTCTGCAACTATGGCAGAGCCTGGTGCATTGCAACCTTTAAGCATTGATGTTATGGTGGCAGCGAACTTGGGTGTGGAGAGCCTGGCCCCTTGCAATGTTTATTTATTGATACTTGGGCGTAGAGAAAGGTGAAGCACAACATCTGTAAAGCTTTAGCCATAAAAAGTCATTCTTTACTCAGAGAAATAAAAGAATCAAGCAGGAATGACCAGACCATATTTCCTTCAGGACAAGAAGCCTTTCTCCCCTGTGTGCTCTCCCTCCCCCACCCAAGCCCAGCCCAGCCCCAGCTCAGTGTATTGATGTGACAGATACCGTGAAACAGCTAAAGAAAATCCCTGTCCTTCTCATTTCTGTTCAGGTGGAAGACGTTTTCTCAGTGTACCTGGACATCAGAGAACATCTGAGTGTGCTTTTACAAGCAAGAGGTAGCCCCGCTTGGAAAAATCAAAGCCAAACAAAGGGAAGCATTCCATAAAATTCTCTCCATCTTTGGCTCTTGGGCATTGTAATAAAGGGCAGGACGGGCGTAGGCGGTGCCCCGACCCAATTCTGTCAGCTTTATCTATTGGCCATGAGGAACTCCAATGAAGCCCTTGTGACATATCATTATTTCTATGCCAAGATGCCCATTTGTTCTGCCTTAGAATCAATGATGTTCAATTAATATCGATTACGTCACCAAGCAGTTAATTTAGAATGTCATTGCTATAGAGTGGGTATCCTGACCACACTGAGCCTAATAACATCCTCCTAGAGCAGTGGTTCTCAACCTGTGGGTCATGACCCACAGGAGCTGTATTAAAGGGCTGCGGCATTAGGAAGGTTGAGAACCACAGTCCTAGAGACCCAAAACCTGCTGGCTCCGCCTCTGAGATCCACCTGGAGAGGCTCGCCCAGTGGGCAGGCTCCTCCTGAAACCAGCTGCCAGGAGCCTCTCTCTTTGATGAGATCATTGGTTGACACTCTGGGCAGGAAGAAAACTGTACTGGGTTGTTCCAACCCATTCAGTGCTCACACTGAGCTCTTGCGACACAGACCAGATAGCTGCAGATGTCCAAATTTGCGATCACCCTGGAACACGGGGCCCCGTGTAACGTGCACGGCTGTGTTGTATGTGCATCACATCACTTTTGGTTTTGAGCTCCTTCCTTTTCTTTGTGTGTAGACAGTGTTACTTGGCTGCTGAGTGTCACCCTTTGCACATTGTCTTACTAGGACAGAGGGGGAGAGAGTGAACAAGTGGGCCTTCAGTGTAATTCTAACTTCGTACACCTTAAAATTACTCCAGCAGTCTAGGCATTATTTACACATCTCTGTTTGGAAAAGGATGATAAATACAGGTAAAAGGGTTCTGATCGTAACTGGATTGGGCCATAGTGATGCAAATCTCATGTGCTCGTGGACCTCAGTGGCCTCCCAAGGCCTCTCAGGAAAGAGGCTTGGCTTCCGGAGATGACTGGCCAGGAGTTGAGTTGGTGAGACCTGGCCACCTATTTTATTTTCCTGTTCTTGTGAATCCACAGCCCTGACTCGGCTGTCCCTGGTACAGCCCTTGAACACAGCCTCTGCCTCTGTTGGTTCTCGTCATGGCCCTCCACATCCTTCCTGCGTACATCCACTCGGGCCATCAGTCTCCTAGGACTCACCCAAACGTGGGGAGATTTGTGCAAATGTGTGGAGACCTGGCGGGAGGTAGGAGCAGGTTCCCTCAGCTGCCTGGGGCCTGCACTCGGAGCCGAGTCCCCATCACCACCCATACCCAGCCTCTTCTCCCCATATTTCAATGCTCAGCAGTTTCAAATGGTCACAAAAGTTTAGAGAAGTCTGTTGGCCTTGGCGCCCTCCTTGGCCCTGAGGCTGCATAAGGGTAGACATGGATTTATGACCCGGTGGTCCACCTCACTCCGCCTGAGAAGAGTCCTCCTTTCCCAGCATGTGCTCTTAGGAAAGGCGACATTAATACTGGTATCATTTCACCAGGGTTTCTTTCCTTCCACGTTATCTCACTGAATTCCCCCTCTACCCTGTTAACTAGGCAGACTCAAGTTTTGGGGACTGAACAATTGATTCCACTTGAGAGACTTTGGACTGAGCTGATGGGTAGCAGAGTTAGAATCACACATTTCTCTCATGTATTTATCCTTTAGATACTTAGGAAGAATTTGCGTATGAGGCTGGCACCACGTTCATGACGGCAGAGTTACCTGGATGGCGTCTCTGCCCTCAGCCCTTGTATTAAGAAGCTCTCTTGAGGTCAGGGCAAGGCCCCTCATGCCGTCAGCAGCTGGGCGGGCTCCCCAGTCCCTTCAGTTCTGGCTGCACAAGAACTACCTAGGGCTTTTTAGAAAGAATAGAAAGAAGACAGATTCAAAATGGAGCACACAGGTGCCTGGATTCTGAATCAGCCCTGGCATGGAATGGGCTTTGGGCTCAGAAAGGGGCCCCACGTGATCCCAATGCACAGGCAAGGATGAGAACCATGGGAGTGAAGCTCTGGAGAGGCTGGGTCCTTAACAACCACTGGATCCATTGAGGAAAAGGAAAAGAGGCGTAAAGGTCAGGGCCCCAAACTACCCATTCTTGGCCTCAAGTGTCTAAGAAAATTTTACAACACGTGGATCTTGGTAATTTCTGCCTCGTCTGAGAACTCATTAGGGCTCTTGAATTGGGCTGCAAATATCACGTATTGTCCCTCCCAACTTTTCTTTGGAAGAATAATGAATGATTTAAAGAAAACCAAAACAGTACTGTTATTTTAGTGCATGGAAGTGCAGGGCTGCCAATGTGGGAATGCTGGTCCTCTTTGACATTGGCCATGAAGCTCTGTATTAATTGAACAAATGCTGTGGAAGGAAGCAAGACTTCCCAGTCTCCTCTGTGAAGAATGTACATTTCACTGTTAGATGTTATGTTTATCAATCTGCATGATTGAAAAAATAGCGTAACATCTCATATTCTCACACACACGTAATAGTTAATACGCATATTCGGTTCAGCTGAACGAGATCTCTCCACCTGCTCAGCTCTCCTGGGCCTTTCCACAGACCTCACTTACTGGTCACAGACTCTTATTTTTACGTAAGAGTGTATATACATAAGAATGTATATCTTTTGTTTTTTACATGCAATTGAATACTTCTAATTGCATTTCATTTTTGTTTTTATTTTAGTGGGATAGTACAGAAAGCAGGCATTAGTTCCTTATTATTTAAAAAAGAAAAGAAAAATAAATGAACAAACTCCGTAATAAGCATTTGCTGATGTGTCAAAGCCAGCCTCAATTTCTGACAGTCTCCTGGGAAGAAAAGAGATCCTGGAACTTATAACCCAGTAATGTCACAAACTTTTGCTATCGGAGTCCCTCCTGGCATTTACAGGGATCCAGAAATGGAGGCTTTAAAAACAATTATTAGGTAAGAGTTGGCCAGAGAAAATGAAGCATTTCCTTGGCCAAAAATAGAGCTGAACTTTGCTCATTCCCATTGCCAACATTGAACTGCATATCTGTTCCCCGTATCTGAAGAGCCCTATGTAAGCAAAGACGTCCAGGGTTTGGCAGATCCAGAAAACCCGGCTGATTCATCCCATCTGGAGAGTGTGATGTGCTATTTATCACTGCTCTAGGCATACCCCACTCCACCCAACATCATAAATATGAAACAAGTGCTGTATGCTTACATAATTTTCAGAATTGATCGGCCAACTTAAAAGCTTGACTCTCCAACAAAGGAAAATGGAGCACTTGGTGCAAAGGTTAAATGCACAATTTAATTGGCCGTTGTACATTACAAACCTATTGTAAAGTGATCACAGTTTTGAGGGGATGCTCCAGATAGCACAGCCAGGGAGATAAGTTTTGATTTCTGGCATTAAAAAAAAATCAGATTCTGAAACTAACATTAAAAAAAATGGGATGGTCTTAGTTTGGGTTTCTGTCTCAGCAGAATGTAATTTTCTCCCTCCTACACTCTACTTCTTAACTCAGAATTTAGAACATGTTAAATATGCAAGCTTAAAAGATTCTTTCCTTGCCTAAATAATTTATCCAAATCTAGCAAACTGTTAAATGGCAGAAAAAATGCACACACCCTGTATCTCTATCACACACACATACAATCTTGGCTATTTGAGATAGTGACCGTTGAAGGATGCAGGAATCTAGCAGGTATTATGAAACTAATTTGGACAGAAAAGTGTTTTACAATAGTAATTTACCAAGCACATGTAAATGTATTTTCCAAAACATATTTTAAAAATATGCTTAGCAGGAATTTAACGTTGTCAGCCCCACCCCAACCCCCCACAGTGGGGACAAAGTAATGTGCCCTACATTTTGTTCCAAGGAGGGGGCAGATGGGGAGTTGGACATCCTGCTTCAGGTAATAAAAAGAGGTCAGGGATATACCAGGTCTGACAAGTAAGTTCATGAACTCATCCTAGAAAAAGTGCTACATACTTCATTGCTTTGAAGGATGGACTAAGTCCTGCCATCGGTGCGTAGCTTCCCAAGGGGAGCATTTCAAAGCCAACTGTAACTATTTCAGTAACAAGACACATAGCACTTTTTCTAGGATGAGTTCATGAACTTAATTGTCAGAACTCCTACTAGTCCCCCCAAAACAACTTTTGGACTTCAGAGGTGTGCTACATTCCATATAAAAGCTGTCTCAGTAGGAAAACACATCTGTCATCTCAGCATATCCAGTGGCTCCACGGTGCCTGCCAGGACATTGGCCACGTGGGCGGGAGGTTGCCATGTTTTGACTTGCAAAGCTGCACCTCCATGCGTTTTTCTCTCTGTGGCATTTCTTTCTGCTGTGATTGTCATCTGATGGTTTATAAATGGGTGGTGGTCTCTAGTGGAAGATTAAAATCTCCTAGTAATTCTAGGAGTTGTGAGCAGGTCAAAGTAGAAAAGAGAAACCCTTCCCCAGGTCTGACTAAGACGCAGTGGTACAAACTGTGCCTAGCTTTCCATCCTCATAAAACAATCTCTTAATGCAGAGAAGCCCAGCTGCCCCGTGAGTTGCGACCATCGTTTCCTGCAGTGAGTCCAGAATTGCTTTTCCCTTTGTGCCTCCTGTGCAAAGCCAGGCTGGGGGCCCACAGTGCCCATCAGTCATCACTGTCAAGCTGATAGTTGCCATTTGTTCTAGAATAGAAATATTAAGATGGCATGTCTCAATTCTTCCTTGCCAAAGGGAGCAAGGACACGGTCAAATGGCACTGTCCCTTGGCGGTTGATTGAAAACACCAGCAAATATGCACTTAGGCCCAGTGGACATGTCTCTAATGTAACAGGACTTCGAGTGGGGGGCGGGGCACAAGGCTGCAGAATGCTGCCTGCAACATCCCTCCAGCTTCAGACTCTACTCTCTCCAGTCTGCTTGACTCTCGATTTTAAACCAAATGATGGTGAGAGGGACTCCTCCTTAGAAGAAGGGGATTCCCTAAAGGAAAACAGGTCTTGACAAGGATCTGTGCTAAGGGCAGCCCTGTTGTCCCAACCCAGCGAGAGCATGTGTGTCCCTCAGAGTCTGTTCTTCCTTCAGAGTCCACCCAGGACAGGCCCTGCAGACAACAGCAGTGGCCATCGTGTCCCAGGTGCTTCAGGGGTCTTCCCTCAACAAACCTGTGCCCTCCGCTGCTTGCCAGGAGGCTGAATTCTCCCGGCCAGCACTCTGCTAGTGGACAGCTGGAACCCTGGGCCAGGCTACAGCACTGCACACTGGCCGCACGACTTAACAACGACTCACAGTGGAAGTTTCTGTACAGGGGTGAATACCTGTACAGAACTTAGAAGAGTGCAGTAAACTTAGTACTGTTATTAATTATCTCACCTCAGCATGCTCCTGGGAGCCGGAAGACACAGTCAGTAAATCATAACTCGCACGAATCAGTTAAGCCACCTCCAGGCCCCTGCATGAGCCCTCATGGTGTGGACAAAGACGTTTCGGGTAAGGAAGGGGTAAGACAGGTCCAGAGACGGGGTCTATGTGGAGAGCCAGTGGCGAGGGGATGGGGACTTCTCATCAGCTTAGTTCTAGAAAGAGCAAATTATCCGTGAGGGAGAAAAGGACATTATAGTGATAATTGGGACCATGAGATGTGGGGACAGTGTTCATATCATCCAATTTGATCCTAAAACAATCTCATAAGATAGGAAAAGTCTCATTTTCTGGGTACAGAGACAGGCCTAAGTGGCTCCCAGCCGAGGTGGGGTGGGGCTGGCATCTGAACTGTCACCCATACCTGCTCCGAGTCCTTCCCTCGTCACAGGCCAGGGGAGCCTCAGGGACTCAGCTATGCAGACTCACCCACTGCCTCTTCTCACCTGACCCGGCCTGTGTCTGGAGAGCAGGACGCAGACAGCCTGCCCCTTCCTCCACTGCGGAATCTGCTCTCCCTCTACGGGGCTCCAGACATGGCCGGTGTAGGTGGCTGGGGCGGGTTTGAGGAGGAAGATGTGACTCCACCGGAGTGTCAAGTCTGAGGGTGTCCCCCTCGCCCACTCTCCATCCTTCCCATCCAGTTTGTTCTGAGGGGAGGAGGAGGAAGTGCCCTTGGCCTGGCGACATGGCCAGAGCAGCCACAGCGTGGAGCCTGAGCTTTGGAAACGAATCCCAGGCCTGAGGGGTTTGCTCACCTTTTCATCCCACCTGGGAAGAAACGTGTGCATGTGGTTATATTTTAGGGCCCGATTCTTGTTCTCTTCTGTGCCTTTGAAAGCAGAAGGGGTTTGTATGTGGCAGCCTTCAATCAGAGGACCCATGGCTGTCCCTAAGGGCCCCATTACCTAATCTCCCTCCAAGTTGCCACCTTCAGCCAACCTGTCCTTAGCAAGTCATGGAGGTAACGAGCTCCCCAAACTCTCCCCAGAATCCATGTCAAAGATGAGGCAGCCTCATCTGGAGCCTTCCCCCTGGGATGACCAGGAAGGAATCATATCATCAGCCATCTCGTGGGCTTGACACAGGGCACTGCCCTTGCCTCCCTGGGCTCAGCTCCTCCTCACCTTACCTGGTGGCATCCTCAGTTCACAGGTGCAGAACCCAGGCCCAATGGGGCCGGGACACCTGCCTGCCTCCATCACAGGGCTAGTAAGCACTGGAGATCTCTATTCACTTACGTGTTGAAAGAGTAATTTCGAGGACCTGTCCTGGACATCACAGCGAGCCAGGAGAGCGCACATAGGTGCATAATGCAAGGTGACAGGGGCTGCCCTGGGGGGGTGGAGTTGATGCTGCAGAGCACCCACACCTAGGAGACAGCGCAGAGCTAACATCCCAAGGACAGGTGCAGCCCTAGGACAAGAAGGAGATTCAAGAAGGCTTATGCAAAAACACATGGTAAACAGACCGTCAGAGCACGCTGTGCTGGAGGGGAAGCGGAGAAGGCAGATGTCAGTATTTGCAGAGACCTGCAGCAGCTAAGAGCTGGTCCCTGCACAGGTGGGAGAATGGGGCCCCCTCAGAAGACGCAGGTATGGGTCCAGTTGGTGCTCCAGGCAGCAGGGCACATGTTTCTTGCCACGGGCAAAAACCAGACCTGTGGCAAGGACTGTTTGCTGTGATAATTCATGGTCAGGTTCAGGGTGGCACAGGATCAGGGAAAGAGAATGTCCAAGTGGGAATTCAACACTTTTATTGCAGAAAGACTGAGTGGGAATGGCTTGCCATCGATAGAACCACACACCCCGTAACAGTGTTCCTGTAGGTATCTCAGGAAATGAAGGCTGCGGCCTTTGTGTCTCTCTGCCCTTGAGTCAAAGCCAGTTCTTTTCATTCTGTGTGGCAGCAGAGTGTTCAGTGAGGGCCTGCTGCAAGAACAAAGTGCTCTCAGCATAAGGGGGACAGAGAAGAACCCACCCCATGCCCTGTGCCCTGGGATGCGTGCCTGTAGGACGCCACCTTTGCAGAGCCGGTGCAGGTGCTCAAATGCAGAAGGACTCCAGGGTCTGCTGTCCCTGCCCTGAACCTCACTGATTTCTTCCCCAGGACTGTCGGTAAGGCCAGAGAGAGCGGAGGGGAGTTGGCAGGACCACACACACTCACGCCCAGGAGTGATCGCCAAGCCTTCAAGTTACAGCAGCTGCATCTGCTGGCCTGCTCTGCCCCTCCCCGTCCAGGGCGGACATCTGTTTGTCTCCACCGTCTTGTGTGTGTGTGGCACTTTTGGATATTAAGATTTGACATCCCTGTGCCTGGTACCCACGCCCTCCCCTCTAGTGGGGTGAACTCTTGCAATCATAGGAGGAGGCCGAGTGGTGGGCTTCATGCACTCCCTGAACAAGAATGCAGTTTGTAGGTGGGCAAGAGACCTTGGGCACGGATGGGGGAAAACTGGAAAACCAAAGGGACAGACAGATGGCACCACCTTCCCAGCCATGGGGCTCTGTGTCCAGACAGAGCTGCTGTCCTCTCTTCTTACAGCCAACACGAGGGGTGAGTAAATGGGAAGATGGTCTGTGAGATTTACCAGCTTCCTCCTTGTCGCCGATTCCATTGTGCCTCTAAGTGGCAGTTCTCATGAAGCCCCCAAGGACAATTAGCTGAACACACTCAGTTCCGCAGGAATAGCCACTAATGAGGAACAAAGTCACTGTTTATTTGAGCTGGTGACATAGCCCGCAGAGGCTATCAGTATGCTTAACACATTTCAAATATGGGTTTAAGTTCAAAGTGACAGTGATTTCAAGACCAAAGGCTTTCTGTAAATTCTAGCAACCCAATTTATCTGCCAAAGCATTAAGCCAGCATCTATTTTACATCAGACCATTTGAAATGGGGATTTGAGTAATGCATTCCATCTGTAGGCCTCCAGAAAAATACTGAACACTGGCGGATCCCCATGACCTCAAAGGACTTCGCTGCAGAGTCCCCACTCAGTGCCTGGCTCATCACAGGGGTCACTAGGTATGAAAGAGTAGCAGGTGGCCAGCTGGACAAATGGCCACTCAGATGTGTAGAGGATAGAGTGACACATCGCTCGGGCCACATATCCTGTGTCTGCTTCTGATTGATATCGTGAGCAAATAAATCATTTAAGCTCCAGGGTTTCAGGTTCCTCATCTAAAGCTGGGAGTAAAGCAGGCACCTCATAGTCTGTTCCAAGGCTGGGTGTCCTGGTGCGCAGAAGGGGCTTAGCACATCTCGGGCCTTGACACTTCGAGGAGAGGTAAGGAGACTGGGCCATATCAAGTGGACAGGTAAAGCCAGAGGGCAGTGGGGTGGCTTCCTGGCCTGTGAGTGGCTGGGAAATTAAACAAAACCAAAAACACTAGGACCAGGGTCTTTTCTCAGAGGCCAGGCCTGGTCTTCACAGTCGAAGGGGAGAAATAGGCCTCGTCCCCCAGATTGGTCATGGCTGCAGAGAAGCCGCCTTTCCCCGTGTTACCTGGAGCCTCCCCGCTCAGGATTTTGGCCTGTGGACCTGCATCTGGCATCTCCTGAGAGGGAAATGCAGCATCTCAGCCCCCACACGGGCAGGCCAAGTCAGAATCTGTGTTCTAACGAGATCCCCAGATAGTTCATTTGTACTTTGAAAAGAAACACTGGCCTAGCGCACCTCACGCCTCCCTGGGTCATCAGGCTCATCGATTAGCTAAGTAGGGAAGGGCCCTTGGGGGGAATTTTCTGAATGTTAGGCCAAATTCTTTTAACTGGCCAACCAAACAACAAAATAATCTGTCTCACTCTAGACACCTATGGCTTTTTTTTAAGGGACAGCAGAAGAACGTGGTCATGGGCCCAGTGAGCAGGTGCATTTCCTGATCTTTCTCTTCCTCTCCCAGAAGTTTTGAGATTCTGTAAGAAGAAGCCCAGCTGGCAGCCAGGGACCATTGCGCACTCTGGGCTTCACCCCCCACAGACATGCCCGTGGACCTTAAATCCACCTGAGTTTTTGGCAACTACAGATCTTATTGCAAAGTTCCTATAAGACGCCCCCTGGAAGAACAGTGTGCGTGACTCCTGTTTGAGCATGCAGAGACCAGCATGTGGCCATATGACAGTCCTAAGGTGGGGTCTGGGAAGGATTGAGGCGTGCAGAAGGGCCGGTTTCAGGAGTTGAGTTTACCCTTGGTCCAGGGACCAGGGCAGGGCCTTCAGGGCTCCCAGCTTTGGGGAGGGATAAAGAAACTGGTGGCCAAGTACATGGAGATTCCCACATGTCCATTTTCTCCTGTAGGAAGGAAGAAGGGTTTCCGAGGACCCTCTCTTTTAAGAAGGGGAGGTTGGGAGAGCCTCCCTTTTCAGTGACAGAACAACTGACACCACTCTGTCCTGTGTGTCAGTACCAGGTTCCCAGGTGCTGAGTCCCAGGAGAGAGACAGAGCTTGCATCGTTCACAGGACCTGTCCTGCACATGGGTGTGTTTTGAGTTATTGTTATTGTTTTAGCAGAGTTCAAGGTTTTGTAGTGGTGTTTTTTTTCCAAATTACAGACTTCACCTATGTGTTAAAGGTTAAACTCCATCTGATATAGTGATTTAAACATGGGAGTGAAACCTCTCTGAAAGAGAAAAATGGAACCGGTCCAAGGAAACAACTGAACATAGGAGATTTATTTGAATTCTGATTGGATATTCAGAGAAGAATTCCAAGAATTGTTTCCAAGAAACAACTGAACATAGGAGATTTATTTGAATTCTGATTGGATATTCCACATTTAGGCAGTTTCACTCCCACGAACTGTGAGTAAAATGCTTACTTTGTCAGATTTTAGACATAAGCCCCTACCTTAAGGAAATTTGTTTTGTTTTGTTTTTTTTAATTTATAAAAAGTTCTCAAATCACCTATAGGTAAATATTCCTTAGAATACTATTTGGCAAAGGCAGGAAGGTCAGCAGATACAGGACAGGGCTGCTTCCCCACTGCAGGGTGGTTTGACCAGGGGTCCGCTGTGAGGTCCGTCACCCCACACACATGAGCGCCAAAACTGGGCCCAGAGCACGGTAGGTGAGGGTGGTCCATGGACTTGCAAATACTGGTCTGCATGGAATTCCTAATTATTTGACTCACACAAAAGGATGGAATGGGATGGAACAGAAACTCACATTTCAAGTGTTAAGAGCTTTTGTCTACTACAAATAACACGTTTCTGAGGTGTCACCGTAAACATGGGACAATAAAAATCAGTTTATGAGCATTCTAAGTATGCTGACTCATTTAGGAGGTCGAATAGACCTGTTCTCAACAAAGTTACATTTTCCAAAAGAAAGTAAAAGCCAGTGAGCTGTAAATAGACATTTTGTTGGAGGGGCACGTATATCTCTAGCGGACATTTGCTTACCCAGGCTGATGTCAGTGAGAAGACGCCCATTAGAAACATAGGCAAAGGCCAACCCTTCCATGGGACTGCAGTCCCGCCATGTCCTCCACTGGGCTTGTTTCCTTCTGCCCAGCTCAGGGTGGAGCAGCTGAAGAACTCTGCTGTGGCCACAAAGGAATAAGAGACGGAGGGGCCGCAGGTGCTCATGGCGCTGAGGACCAGAGGCCACGTGGAGTCAGTACGTACCTTGGGCATTGGTAGGAAGGGGGCTGTAGTGATTCCACTTCGTCCCCCTGCTGCAGCCCCCTGTGTGTGACGCTCACTCCTCTCAGCATCCTGACGGTAATCAGTGAACAGTGACAACAAAGTCAAATGCATGGAGGGGTGGCAAAGCCCTTCCCACTTCAAATCCAGCCCCAGCTGCTTTCCCCACGTGACCAGCCGTCCCAGGGCGGGGATGTGTTTGGATTTACTCTGTCTTTGGGCAGAATGTGGTTGGGATCCCGGGGAAGCTACTTGCCTGTCCAAAAAGAGATGCAGAAAGTGCCATCGTCACCCAGGTCCTGCTCCCTGATCAGCAGCAGTAATTGTCACCCCGAATTGCCCCGACTTACAGATTACTTCAAAGACATGGGGCAGGAACTTCATCTGTCCAGGGACCCGAAATGTCATATTGATACTCAATCAGATCATTCTGCTGATTTATCAGTTCTCTTCAGAATTAGGTGCCAGGCACATGTGCTCACCTTCGGGTGGCCTCATGCATGGGAGCGTGAATTATGCATGGGCTTCCTTTAAGTTGCAGGAAATCTTAATATAGCCTTTGTTTCCTAACGTCCTTGATAGGCTCTTTGTGAATGATCGCATTATATGGGTATTGCTGGCAGTAAAGTAAATCTTAAATTATATACTCTGCAGTTTTGCACTGAGGGATGATAGGAGATGATTCATCATTTTCCTCGTCTTCCTGTTTACACGCAGAGGTATAATTCATGCTCAGAAACCGTCTTTCAGCTCATCTGGAAGTGCTGGCTGCACCACTGGAGGATCTGTCTCTGCCAGTCCAGAATTGTAAATCACTTTTCTATTAAACGGCAGAGCTAAAAATGCAAACATACGTACTTTAAATACACATAGCCATCTCTAATTCCCGGCAGACGAGCCAAAATCAAAGGATTGTCGAAAAGAAAAGAAAAAAAGCAAGTGCCCGGATTTAATGAGTGATTATCTGACTGAAGGGCATCAGGAATAATTTGCATTTCTTTGCACACACTGAAGAGACAGACATATTCATGTCTCCCAGAATGGGCCTGTACTGGGAAATGTGTCTTTTGCAGATACTTTGGTAGACTGAATCTTGATTATTCTGGAATTTCATTTCATGAGATTATTCTCTCAGGCAGTGTCAGAGAAATAGGCCGGCTTCCGTCCTCAGCTTGGCCTTCACCTCTCTGGTGGGGACACTGAGGCCGTCTGTGCAGCACGGTGGCCCCAGGCTCAGCAGTGTTCTCCAGCTCCAGACAATGATAAAATCCCAAACCCACTTACTGGGGCGGCAGTAGGGTGTAGGCAGTCCAGAAAGATTTTCATCAGTAACAAAGAATTGCCCAGCAAACGACCCTTACTTGTCATGGTTCTCTCCCCCCTGACCCCCGACTTACTATGATTGAGATAAACGCTCAGTCTTATACACAGGTGCCTGTGAACCTCCGGCAGTCCAGGTAACGGAAGCTCCCTCATTCGAGAGCTTTTTGTTTGACGTTGCAGCTGCTTCACTGGAATCTTTCTATCCTGTGTCAGCGCTTGCCTACTTTCTCAAGCCAAGGGTGCTAATGAGCTCTGTTCATTCTGCGGTTCTGCTGGGGGCTGTTAGGACTACCTGGGAGTCACCACAGACTGCCAGGTGCCTGGTTTGAAGTTCAGGGCCTTTATCTGTGGCTTCTACCTGGCACATGTCAAGAACAAGGGTTGCAAAACCTGGTTCAAATGTGTGTGTGTCTCTCCAGAATTCCTGTGTTGGACTTTAGAGAGTATTAAGAGGTGGGGCCTTCAGGCAGGAGCTAAGTGATGAGGGCACTGCACTTCTGGGTGGGTTAATGCCCTTACAAAGGGGCTCCACGTGAGGACACCACTGGAAAGCAGAGAGCGGCCCTCACCAGTCACCAAAATCTTACCAGACGCGGAGCCTGTGGGTGCCTCAATCTCGGACTAGCCTGCAGACCTGTGAGAGAATAAATTTCTATTCTTTCTGAATTACCCGGTTTCAGGCTCTGTGCGTTACTGCACCACGAGTGGACTGAGAGCACTGGTATCGTAAGCTGAGGTGGGGAGTCCCACATAAACACCTGTGCGCCCTTCCTGGCAGGTTTGGGGGAGCTGCTTCCATATTTCATGGTTGGTCTTGAATTAGTAATCTCCCAGGAAATAAGGTTTAACTAAAGGGTGGAAAGCATGTGTAGGTCTCTAAGGAAACTCAGATTTGAAGAGCCTTGACCAGGCCCTGGGCATGCAGACAGCCCTGCCCCGTAACAGGGGTGCATGGGTGCTGAGGCTTCAGCACAGGACTCCAGGGACACTCAGACCACAGCCGGCTCTCCCCACGCCGGCCCCCAGCCTCTTCCCATCTCACTTTTGTCAACTCAGCCTGTTTCATGACCTTTCCAGTCCTATGACTCCGTGGCTGTGTTTCTTTCCACAATAAATCACAAAAAGGTGCCTTAACTCTTGAACATTTTATTCAAATGGTTATGGTAATGACTTCATTACTCTTTGAGGCTTCCAGGTCTCCTGTGCAGTGCAGGAAGCAGCGTGCACAGGAGTCTGGGAATCGCCGTCAGACTCCTGGATGAGAGATGGGCGGGAGAGCTGTGCTGGCAGCAGCCATGGTCATGTTACTGCAGCCCCAGTTTAAATGTAACACTGTCACATTATTTAAAAAGGCATATTAATTCATGGTAAACTGAAATTTTAATGTTCTCTAGATTAGTTAGGAAAAAATGATGACTCTTTACTTAATTCAGTTGCCATGGGGACAGAAAGTCTTGGGGGAGAGCCTCCGTGACATGGCACAGGGCCCTGCCTACCGCCCTCGGCACCCAGGTCTTCTGCCCTCCTGTTCTTCCTGCGAGCCTGCCACGGCCCCCAGTAACAGACCTGCACGCGTTCTGTTTGACCCCACTTCCTCGCAGGCTCTCAAAGTTAACACGTCTGTCAGAGCACGACACAAACACCTCTGCTTCTGTGCCTTCTTTGTCTCCGCGGGCAGCAGGCACTTTGCTCCTCCGTCCTTCTCAGGCTGTTAGCAGTTGAGTTAGGGGAAAAGAAACAAGCAGTTTGAAATATGACAATGTGCTTTGCAGTGGGTGGAAGCGTTTCAGGGCGTTCTCAGGTCAGGGCCATCTCCTGCACTCTCCGTCCTCCTATGCGCGCCCGCTAACGCCCCTTCTGGCTTTGCTGCTCTTACCCAGGGTGGGGCTGGAGCCTCGGGGCTGTCAGAAGCTCTGAGGCCTGGTTGTTGGGGCTGTGGCACCCTACCAGGCTGGTCACTGGGAGGTGATTTGGTGTTTGTTCATTATCCAGCACCTTCCATCAATACTGTGCTAAATGATAATGCTTGAGAAAGCTGAAGGCAACCCAGTGAGGTCGAGGTGCTGAGTTGAAAATTCTCCAAGCAGAGGAGATGGCACAGGTGAGCAGAGTCTGATTTCCAACTTTTGGTATATGAATTCAACATATTTGCAAGTGCAAAGTCTGTTCCCCATCCCATGACGAAACCCCAGCCCTAAGCCAACCACTAAAATGATCCTTCTGTTGACCAAAAAGAGGGTTTGACAAAGCAAAACCTTGTGCAAACCTTCCACCTTCCCCACCAGCAGACACTCAGCCCGGGGGCTGCCCCCCATGGTACCTGGTAGATGATAAACACATGCTTACAGCCCATTCATTCCTCCAGTGATGCAATGAATACGGTTCCAAGAATTTGTCAATCATCCACTGTGTCCTAGGTACCAGGTGGAATCTAAGCCTGCAAGCCTGGGCGAGACTTCCCGAGGATCCGAAGGATGAGAGAGATGAGGAAGGCTGGGAAAGCCCTGTGGGAGAGGGTTCAGGGGCCACATTCTTTAGGGAAGATGGGGAGGGAGAGGCAGTGATGGGCATGCCCCATGGGGCCCTGTAGGCAGCCCCTCCCAGGTGCAGCAGGACTCAGGAGAGGAGCAGGAAAGGTCCCCTTCTCTTCTAAGGGGAGAATAGATGTGAGGAGAGTGAGCAGTGAGGTGAATAGAACACTCAGAGTCCTCTGTGGCCTGGGTGGGACACACAGCCTGTCCACCAGCCAGGAGGACACTGCGGCCCTGGTGGGGACACATAGCCTGTCCACCAGCCAGGAGGACATTGCGGCCCTGGTGGAGACACACAGCCTATCCACCATCCAGGAAGACACTGTGGCCCTGGTGGGGACACACAGCCTGTCCACCAGCCAGGAGGACACTGTGGTCCTGGCGGGGACACACAGAGTGACCATGATGGTGGTGGTTGAGTGGATAGAAAGGGACACACTTAAGAGACACCATGATGTAAAATCCATGTGGCAAGGTGGCTCATTGATCATGGTTTGTTAGGAAAAGGGTGGTAATGGTGAGGTGCTTTGCTCTAGATCAGTGGTTCTCAACCTGTGGGTCATGACCCCTTTGTAACAATGAAAATACATGGCAGCATTAGGAAGGTTGAGAACCACTGCTCTAGATAAAGATGAAACTTGGCTTTGAAGGAGCTGCATACTTCAGTGTTTCTGGACGCTCCCCCCCAGGCCTCTCCAATCAACTGCAAAAGCTTTATCTTCCATGAAACATGACATTAAATTAGGACCTAACTATCTTGTTAAATTTGCTGTGTACATTAAACACCATTCTGAATAATCAGAAAATGAACATCTCCAATTTATTTAACTATGGCACTTGATTAGTTTTTGTTTTCAAAATGGAAAGCACAACTGTCCCCAATGTGCAGAGTTAGATTTCAAAATTTACCAAAATTAAACAACTCCAAAAAAGATTTCTAGCAATGTCCATAGGAAATTCCTATCGGGGATACATTTTGATGATATAAGGGGCTTTTCGAAACAACGTGATTAGTTCCTTGTTTGTTCCCATTTTTTTTTAATTTTAATTTAATATGAGATGATTAGGTTACAGAGTTTGCATTTGTTAGGTAAAGGCCAAGTTGTAGCTCTGCTCCTCCCCCAGGAGGTGGCCATAGACCCTCACATTGGGCCTGTCAGGGGAGCGTGAGCACGCCACTCCCCTCCTCCCTCCCTCCTCTCCCCTTCTCCCAGCTTGAGTTTAATTGTGTTTTTCTCTTGTGTGGCAGTGTATTTGTTCATCTACTGGTTTCATATTTGTATTTAGTACATTGGATCCTTGCTTTTCCATTCTTGTGATACTTTACTAAGTAGAAGGTTCTCCAACTCCATCAAGGTTAATACAAAAGGTACAAAGCTTTTATCTCTTCTATGGTGGAGGGGTATTCCCTGGTGTACGTATACCACAGTTTATTAATCCATTCATGTGTTGATGGGCACTTGGGTTGATTCCACATCTTGGTGAATGTGAATTGAGCTTTGATAAACATTCTAATGCAAATGTCCTTATGGTAAAATAATTTTTTTCTTCTGGGTAGACACCTAGTAATGGGATTGTGGGATCGAATGGAAGGTCTACTTTGAATTTTTTGAGGATTCTCCATACTTCTTTCCAAACAAGCTGTATTAGTTTGCAGTCCCACCAGCAGTGTAGAAGTGTTCCCTTTTCCCCACACCCTCTCCAGCATCGGCAGCTTTGAGACTTTGTCATGTGGGCCATTCTCACTGAGGTTAGGTGATATCTCAGGGTGGTTTTGATTTGCATTTCTCTGAGAATCAGGGACATTGAGCATTTTTTCATGTGTTCATTGGCCATTCATCTGTCTTCTTCAGAGAAAGTTCTGTTCATGTTTCTTGCCAAGTAATAAATGGGGTTGTTTCCTCTTTTTTTTTTTTGTCAATTAATTTGAGATCCCTGTAGATCTTAGGTTATCAATCGTTGACATTTTGAAAACATTCTGATTTAAAAGTAAACCTGTCACAACAAAGAATCGCCTGTATCCTTATTCCCTTTTGATCTTTAGAAAAATGTGCTCGGAAAATATGCAGTTTTTTGAGAATAGTCTGCAAAAATTTATGAAGGAAGTTCCCTTTCAGAAAACATTATATGTTACATACATGTGTGTGTTTGTATGTACTTGATTTTCAGAAAAACATTTCCTGCTCTCATCTTTTCTCATGATAAATACTCAAAAGGGTCACATGCTGTCTAAATTCTCGTTAGCTCCTGAGATATTTTAACTCCACTATTAATACAACTTCCACTATCCAGCAATTAAATAGGAAATTTAGATTGACATTTTCCTCTTTATCATAAGAATAAAATTTGAAGAAAAGAAACTGTCACCAGTTTGGAGGTCTACCATGGAACAGGCTCTGTGACTATGAGACCTAGGTAGGGACATTTCATTTTACCTGTACAAAGGATAAACAGTGATATGTAAAGAACTGAGAAATCTGTTAACTCCTTTCTCTAAAGTCACTTGAGGCAGGATTTAAACACAGGGATGTTCAAGTTCAAAGTCAAAGTTCTTTCCCCAGGGTTGAGCTCAGCAGCTAGGGTGCCAGCCACATACACTGGGGCTGGCAGGTTTGAACCCAGCCCAGGCCAGCTAAACAACAATGACAACTACAACAAAAAAATAGCCGGGTGTTTTGGCGGGTGCCTGTAGTCCCAGGTACTTGGGAGGCTGAGGCAAAAAAAAATGGCTTAAGCCCAAGAGTTTGAGGTTGCCGTGAGCTGTGACGCCACAGCACTCTACCAAGGGCAACATAGTGAGACTCTATCTCAAAAAAAAAAAAAAAAAATTCTTTCCCCAGGTCATTAGAAGCCCTCCCTCATCTCCAATACACCTGTGCCCACCTGCTCTCTGTGGAGACAATGGTACTTTAACTTGATTAACAAGTGGTATTATAAAACAGCTTCACATTTTATCCCACTAGCCCTTAAATTTGGAAGGCATTTGTTATTACCTACTGTTTGTGAACGAGCAACTGAGATGATTTAAGCAACAGCTGTTGGTGGCTGAGATGTCACTAGAACTATGTTCTCCTGTTCATGCATCTCCCGTTAACATGGTGCCACAGCGGCGGACCCGGTCCACAGAGACCTGGGAAGTGCAGGGGCAGCGGGGAGAAGCCCTGGGACAGGCCCTGAGGCTGAAGGAAAGCAAGAGAGAGGACAGAGACCTTTCACCAAATGGCATTGTCTTCACAAGATGCTCTTTAAGGAATTCTCATAAGACTCCAAAATGTCTTGCCAATAAATAGAAGCCATTTGAAAAACTGGAACTGGAGAATTTTTGTCTTATTTAGGACATGACTTAATGAATATGAAATGATCATTCAAGAATGAAACAGGAGGGCTCCAGACTCTGTTGAAGGGAAGACAAGGAGCCCTGTGGTTCCTGGCGTGAGAAAGACCCCAGCAAAGCCTTCTCCAACATCATAGTGACGCCTCTGGAAGGGCCTTTGGATGTCTTTGCATTTGCTGAGAATTCAGCAGCCTCCACTGTACAGTCCGCAGTCTGTGGAGTGCAGGGGTATCGCCAAGTCCAGGCCTGCATGCTGCTGTCACCACCTTCTACGGATGAACTCCACGTGGCGTCCTTAGTGGTCTCTGCTGACAAGGGTCCATAATTACTATCATCTGAATATTTATCAAGGCCAATGTGGCTGCTCATGGACAGCAACATTATCTGCTTATTTTTAGTGGTGTGTGGTCCCTGACGCCAGGCAGTGGTGAGGCTTAGGGTCAGTGGTCAATGTTCCCTTGATTTTAGAAGTCACCTGTGTCGGGCGGCGCCTGTGGCTCAGTGAGTAGGGCGCCGGCCCCATATGCCGAGGGTGGTGGGTTCAAACCCAGCCCCGGCCAAACTGCAACCAAAAAAATAGCCGGACGTTGTGGCGGGCGCCTGTAGTCCCAGCTGCTCGGGAGGCTGAGGCAAGAGAATCGCGTAAGCCCAAGAGTTAGAGGTTGCTGTGAGCCGTGTGACGCCACAGCACTCTACCAGAGGGCGGTACAGTGAGACTCTGTCTCTACAAAAAAAAAAAAAAAAAAAGAAGTCACCTGTGTCCCTCCATCTCTCTTTTGCACTAGAGATGAGGGGGAACTGTTTCTTTCAACCAGTTTCAATAATCCCATGAGATAATAGATAGTAAAAAGAACTTCTGTACACTATTGGTGGCAATGTAAAATAGTGCTACCGAAGACCATAGGGAGTTTCCTTAAAACTTAAAAATAGAATTTTCACAGGTTTCAGTGGTTTATATATATATATTTTTTTTTTTTTTTTTTTAACTTCAGCCTTATAAGAGTCTAGCAGTAGTCCCACTTCTGGGTATTTTTCAAAAAAAAGGCAGAATCAGGATCTCAAAGAGATACCTGCACTACCTGTTTTTGCTAGAGCAATATTGAGAAAATCCAAGCCTAAATGTCCACAGAGGGATAAGAAGTAAAAAAACAAGGGATGTGTGCGAGTTCGTGCACGTGTGTGTATTATGCACAATATGGAATAGTATTCAGGCTTAAAAAGGAGGAAGTCCACCATCTGCAACATGGACAAAGCTGAGGACATTCTGCCGGGGAATAAGCCCGGGAAGGATACATCTGCGTGATTCCACTTTCGTGAGGCTCCTGCGACAGTCACGCACATCCATACCGAGGGCCGGTCACTGGTCACCAGAGGCTTGGGAGAAGGAAAGATGGGGAGCTGCTGTTTGGGGGCACACAGTTTCAGTCCTGCGTTCTAGTGATCTGCTGGACATCATGTGTTGCCCACTTCAGCATTTTAGGATTTTAAGAGGGCGGCCTATGTTGTCTCTTCTTTCCACAGTAATAACGACCTCAAAGATCTGCAGCTCTGAGCCAGCCAGGCCTGGGAGGGGCCCTCCTCTCCTCACCAGCCCCTCACCAACCTCTCACCACCCCCTCACCAGCCCCTCTTAGCCCCTTCCTCAAAATTGCTCAGTGCTCTCCTGGGCTTTACCCAGCCTGCCGGCAAGGACAGGGTCAGGGCAGGTGCGGTTGACTAAGGGCGTGGCCATTCAAAACTGAGCAGGACCCAGTGCCAGGCACTGTCATTGTGGAAACCCCTGCTGTTTATTCCAGTGGACCCTCCCCCAGAATGTGGAGGTCTTGGGAATTGTCCTGTGGCTGGACTTCACCCCATCGTTCAGCACTCTCATTCACTAGTTACAATTAAACTTGTCCAGAAATTTCTGGAGAAAAAAAGTGGATGAGAAAATCAATAATAATGAACACTCTCCCATTCAGGAATGTCATTAGGGATTGTTGTCACGTGATGAGCACTGAAGGCTAATGGATTAATAATCAAACAGGATCTTCAGATCAATAATTCTCAAATTGTTTTTTGTCGTTCATTAACTCCCAATGTGTACTTCAGACTGACTCTGAGACTTCATTTTAAAAATGATTTAAGTGATTTTTGTGCCTGTGAAAGATGCCAAATTGATGATTTTAAAAAATGATAGTTTCAACCTGACGCTGATAAGACAGCAAATGATCAGTTTGAGAGTTGGTTTCTTTCTTTGGTGTCAAGTGTCCTGGGCCCATCAGAGCACCTTGAAATCCTTATTTAATTCATGTATGAATTCACTTATAATTTATTTACTTTCCACCACAAAGTAGGTGAGTACTGTGTTCTACATTTTAGGATAGAAATGGAAGTAGATGACACAAATTTTGTTTTAAATAAGTCATTGCTTTTGTTGAGAGTTAAATGTTAGTGATGCTTCCGGGGCTTACATGTTGCCAAAAGCCTGGCAGCCTCGGGAGAAGACATGGGAACTTGGAAAGCACTGATTTCTCTTTAGTTTAGTGGGACCCTCAGGTATTGCTCTGGGTTCACAATTGCAGGGACAGAAGAAGAGTTTGAACTAGCATTGAGCATGACTTTTATGTATTACAGTAGAATAGTGGTTTATATATATTTTTTAATTTCAGCCTTATAAAGAGAGTCAAGGGAAATATTTCTGGTTTGGGAAGTGAAGGTCTTGAGAGAAAGTTGGGGTTTTTCACGTGATGAGCGCTGGGACCCTGAGAACCACTGTGTCCACTCCCTGTCCTCTCCCGCACACGTGTGCAAGCACGCGGACGGGGAGCCGACGGTGCGCGCTGAGCACACCAACAGCTCTGTGGGAAGGTGGGGAGAAGGGGTGAGCCAGGTGTGGCCCCTCCCTCCGGGAGAGGCAGGTAAGTATTTGCTCCGCAGAGAACGCCAATCCATCAGCCCTTTCTCAGTTCTCACAGACAGAATGGATATAACAGACCTTGATCAGATGTGGGAAATGTCCCTGGGGTAGGTTCTCCTGCCCTCTTTCTTCCCACTGCCATGACTTCCTCCTCCTCCTCGGAAGGAAGCCATGTCCCACCTGGGTCTGGTGCCAGAGCAGCAGAGAACACCTTTCCACCTTGCACCACGGAGGGGCTGGAGGCAGGGGTGATGAAGGGACTCGCCTAGCATCCCTCTCTGGGTTAGGTATAAGGACCAGGGATGGCACAACAGCTGTGGAGCCTCCGTCCCATGTCCCTCAGTCCCATGTGTGCCTCTAACCTCCTCACCTAACCCCAGAAACCTTGGTTCGTCCAAAAGTGTCACTTTGCCACTCAGAAACATTTACTGAAGTAGCACTGGGTGCCAGGCACCGTTCTAGCCTGTAGACCAGTGATTCTCAACCTTCCTAATGCCACAGCCCTTTAATACAGTTCCTGTGGGTTGCGACCCACAGGTTGAGAACCGCTGCTGTAAACTGACGAAAAGTAGAACCAAAGTAAAACTAAAAAGGTAAAAGCTGATTATAACATAAAATCAATGTATCCTACCCGTAGGAGCGTGGAACGACGATGTATTTTTGCATTACTATAAAGAAAAATATTTCATCTCGCCATTCAATTTAGAGCATGCTTATTGGCAGTCACTTATTTTTGGCATTCGTAAGGCGTCTCAAAAGGTAGAACCTGAAGGCGGCCCGCAGTGAAAGATTGTTCTCACACTTTGAGCCTGTTGGTTATTTTCTACTGTGCCTCGAACTTGAATGAAGATAGGGACCTCACAAGCCCACGCAGGGTCCTCTCTCCCAGACATCTCAGGGGCTCAGGTTTGATGCAGATCACTCTCACCCAGCAGGTTGGTACTGATGTATAGAAAGTGATATTCAAAGATAGGCACCTTGATGGCCCGTCTGACTCTGCAGTGCCTCCTCAGTCCCCATCAGTGATGTGGGCAGCGTCCTCACCACACAGCCCCAGCTGCTCCACTGTCCTTTCTCCTGTTCATGCCCCTGCTATGTCCCTCTGCTTCTGTACCTGTGCCCGGGACTACCTGGCCCTTCTCTTCTACAGTACTTAGCAGTCACAGATGAGAGATAACGTATCAGTGACTGACCACAGCCTAAAATCTGCCCCTGGGGCCTCCTCTACAAGGCTGTCAGCATCTTATAGATGAGTTTCAAATTATAGAGAATACTCACGGCCTTTGAGGCCAACTGACATCTGTGAAGAGGATCATTTTTCTGTTCTGCCCACCCGGGAGGACACTGTCCATGGTACTGGACCAGCATCAGGCAGCCCTGGGGCTGCCATGAGGCAGGAGTCACCTGGGCGTGTGGCTCGGCTCAGAAGCCCTGTTTCAGGATGCAACACTGTAGGGACAAGGGCTGCCCTCAGGACTGGTGGGAAGAAACCTGGGCTTGGTGAGAGCCCTAAGAGGAGGGCAGGATGATGGGGTAGCAGGGCTGAGATGGACAGGGGGCAGGGCACCCCTGCATGAGTCGGGAGGGGACTGTCCAGCCAAGGGCAGTCAGAGAGCCAAGAATCCCAGTTCAGCAAACCCCAGAGCCCAGGAGCAGGGGTTGAGGGTGGCACATGGGGAGTTCAGGCAGGGAGATTTCCCATCTGGAATGATTATCCACTGATAATAAAATTCCCAGTCCCCACACAGGGGCTTGGGGGTAGGCCTCCACCCCCAGCAGGCAGATAAGCACCATCAGAAGTAGGGGAGGTGTCCAGATCAGGGTGAGTGATACCTCCTGTGTAAATGAGTCCTGTCTTCCATGAGGTTCTGACCACACTCTGAGGTCAAGACTTCAGGAATCCTGGAGGTGGTATAAACAACAGACTCCAGGACACAAGGAAAAGGGGCGGGTGCCAGGCGTGCGTCCTCTCTCAGACCCTCCACAGTGGATCCCTGGCAGCGTGTCCTTTCTTTCATATTTTGAGAAAACCTTTTCTCCTGCCAGGCATGCAGGGTCCTCCCGGAGTGTCCCTGCACAGCTCGTACCAGGGCATCTACATGGTCTCCCGGCTCTATCTGCATTTGTATCTTGAGGCTGCCAAGCACAGGGGAGGCAGGCGGGTGCCAGGAGTCAGCAGAAAACAGCTGAGATGAATTATGCACAAGGCAGAAGGGGCACAGATGGAAATGGATGGTGGGAGAGTCTGAAGGGGAAGGAGCTTCTCCAAGCATCTCACTATTTATATTACAGGTTACCGAGTTTCCCGCTAGTGTCGAAAATAAGTCACTGCCAGTTTGCTCTGTTGTGAAGAAAGAAACATGGTTAGAATGATTTCACTTAGAAGCCCAAGAATGAAACTGTTGAATGTTAAGTCTTACCATTTGTCAACTAGAGTAGTCTATAAGAGTTGGATTCAAAAATTATTTTTTTTTTGAAAAGAAAAGCTGGAGTGAAAGAGGAGCACTTTTGCTGGCGAGGTTAGTGGTAGGATTATACATCGCTGGGGAAGGAGGGAGCGTCTGCAAGCAGTTTTTGTTATTGTTGTTCATCTGATCATGATTTGTTCCTGACTACAGTGATACAGCACACATTTGGATAGCCCAGCCCTGGTGGCCAAGGAGCTTCTGCACTACTGGAATGTTAGGCATCCATATTGCAGGTTAAATCATGTCCACTCACAATCCATATGTTGGAGTCTTAACCCCCAAAGCTCAGATTATAGCCTTCTTAGGAGATAGGGTCTTCCCAGAGGTGATGAAGTTAAAATGAGGTCATTAGGATGCACCCGACTCCGATGTGACTGGTGTCCTTACAGAGAGGCCCTGTGGTCAAAGCTGGGCACAGAGAGGAAGCCACATGGGAAGAAGCAGTGATGGTGCATCATCTACAAGCCCAGAATGTCCAAGGCCACAGCAGGCCTGCAGGAGCAGGCCGTCCTCTCTCCCGGACGCAGAAGGAACCACCCCGCAGGCCGTCCTCTCTCCCGGCCGCAGAGGGAGCCACCCCTGCAGACCAGGCCTCAGACTCCATCCCTGGTGATCTCCAGAAGCACAAGATGAGAACGTTCTGCAGGATGAGCCCAGGAGCCAATGCTTCAGAGAAAGTGCAAAGGGTGCGAAGCAGGACTTGCCCGTGGACCAGATGTGATGATGACCACAAATAACAGAGTCAGGAAGACTGTGCTGGGACCACTCGGGAAAAGCTGTAGAGGTATCCAGCTGAATTTCTAATGGCATGTGGGGTTGGTCAGGGAGGAGGAAAGGGAGAAAGGGGAATAATGTGTAACCCTTACTACTTAGTCAACATTCAGGGCACATTGTGGGGATCTGGGGTGTGCCAGGTGCCCTGTGAGGTGAGAAGCAGTGAATTAAGTTGGAATAACGTAGCCATTGCAGCCTTCCAACAGGAAGGAAGGTCCAGACAGAAAATAGTAGACAAAGGTAACAATTTAAAAACGAATCTCCTCTGAAGTTGCTTTTGGGGGATGAGGCAGCTTGGTGCTTGGCCCCTGGTTGTACGAGCCAACCTGAGGTGACTTCTCTGTTGATATCTTGGATAAGACAGGTGATCAGAATTCCGTAATGGTAAAATGCTACCATCTCCAAGCTGGGTGTCTCACAGGAAATCATAAAGACAATTTTTGACCTTTAGCATCTGTCTCTATTTTCAATTTGCTAAACACTTGTCATGGGAATAGCCAGTGCCAGCATTTCCTTCTGAACTCCAATATCCAGGCTTTTTATCAGCATATTGTACTTTAAATCTTTATTTTGGGGTCCTGATCCTTATCTTTGGACTTGAGATGCTTAAATATTATCACTTAAGAGGACAAATCATCAAATGTAACACCCCTTCTCTCTCTCTCTACACACACAGAAGAAAACAAAAGCTGGTTCTCTGGAAGAAGGAGCAATCTCAGGTGAAAGATTGATAGGCCGTCCCCTTCACATCCTCATTTCCAAATGGCAAGTCGCTGGGCCCCCCACGCACCACCTGGTCTCCCCTGCTGGCCTTCCCTGCACACCCCCCCACCCATCGTATCTTCCAGCACCTGTACCCACTGGCTCTCCCCTGGCAAACCTGCACTTACATGATCTCAGCTCTTTTCTGTTGAGGTTTAAATGACTGGTGAGGACTGAACTATCACTCCTGGCAGTGATTATCTGCATATAAGTCCATCTTGAGGCTGGTGGCAGAACTTCAGAAGGCAGCCAGGATGGGGAGGGTCAAGTGTAGGGTCGTGCCCTGGACGTGGCTGGCTCTGAGAGTCTGTGTTAGAGGGTTCACCCCTTAGTCCACCTGTGCTGACACAAACATGTTCATCAGGATGTAAAGTGATGGGGAAATGAGCCAATCCGCACTGAGGTAGCTGCCGTCGACAGCTTTAGTGGTGAGTCCAAAGCCCTCACAATCAGATTCCAAAAGGCGGAGCCGTCTGCTCACTCATGGCTGATTTGCAGCCAGGTGCATGCTGTTCCTTGGGACCAGAGACAGGTGACCCTGAGCCAGGTGCCTGCTTACCTGAGGCCTCACCTGGGAGCTTGTTCACTGCTCCACGCTCAGCCCCTCCCCCTTCCCAAGTTATTCTGCCATTTTTGTCCTGAAACTCCCCCTTTATTCTTTTCCTTTTCTCCTTTCTTGCTTCTCTGCCTAACAGCTCCTAAAATAGACATCAGTGCAGTCCTGGCCCAGTGGACGCTTCAGGGGTCTGCGTCCTGCTCCTGAATGCTCAGACACTCACACTGCCCATCAAGTCATTGTCTGAGAAATAGAAGTGTTGGGTCCACGGTAGACGGCCCCTCAGGTTTGAAGTAACACCTTGCTAGAAAAGAAATGCCACATCCCAGCTGAGGAGAAGCCTGGGAGCCTGTAGGTTCACAGCAGGGCAGGAAAACTGACCAGAGAGGCAGCTATTAACACACACAGAGAGAATGAGGGTCGTCTGAGGGCACCTTCTGGAAGCTTCTATCTGAGAAAATTATCCCAGGGGCATTCCAGGATTGACTTTGCCCTCTAAGCAGAAGGTAAAACTGAAGACTTCATGAAGACATTGTGGCTGGCTGAGGGATCCTCCTCACCAAAGAGATGTGTTATTTGGTATTTTTAATAGCACCATCTGCTAGTGAGGGAAAAGCTCAGAGTTGCAATATTGATCTTGTCACTTTGGGGAACAGTTTGATATTTGGGATTATAAATAACGTTCTCATTTGCTCTGTTATCGTGTTCAGGCTGTGTTTGACAGTGGAGCCCAAGAATATTATTTTCTTATCAAATATGAAGATATATACTTTTCCTGAGGTCTGAATTCTGGATTCTGAAATAATATTGACCCATATTAAAGAGTAAGATTTACCCTGAAACCTTCACAATTCCAAGGGGTGTAAAATCCTTCTCCTTCCAGATGAAATAGAGGACCATGGGCATTGACAGCAGCAGTGATTTTCCAACTGGCTCACTCTGAGTTGGGTTAGAGCCGTGTTTTTCAACCTTTATCTACAAGTTCAAGAACTTTAACTACAAGTTCAAGAATTCACACTTGCACTTGTACTTAAACTTCCATGGCACACTTAAATTATGCTGATCCAAAAAAAGAGTTTGAAAATAATTTAATTAATAATCTTTAGAAAGTTTTACAGCACACTGAGATCCTCTCCCAGCATAGCAGCCTGGCACACTGGTTGGTAACCACTGGGTTAGAGTTCTGACGTAAGTGCCACACCAGCCTAGTAAGGAAATGCACCACTGTGGTAGCTGTGATGCTGCTGAGCAAACCAAACCACAAGGCGCCTCGAGGTTACTAAGGGGCAGACCTAGGACTGGATACCAGTGTGCGGCTCCTGAGCCCACGCCGTGGACCCCTGTGCTCTTCTGCTTTACACCTCCGTGGGAGGGGGGGGGTTAATGCTACAAACACCTGCATTATTTCATTGCATGTGTTTTCTTTTTTCTTTCCCGTGATCCTCACAAAAATCCTGTGAGTTGCACAGGACAGATGCTACTACCCACCGTTTTACAACCAAGGAGCCCAAACCCAGATTTATTACAGGATACCCCAGTGCCAGATTGGAAGTTAACAGCAGAGCAGGCTTCAAATGCAGGTTTCCTTACTCAAATACAATTATCTCTTTGATTTAAACAGCACAAAATTATTACCCTTATTCCCATTATTGAAAGGAATCATACTCACTGCAGTTCTAGCCGGCCCTTGACCAGAGAGCTCCAGGAGAAGGTGTAACTGTGTTCTTAGGGGTGTGGGGAAGCAGTTGGAGCCTGTTCCTTGTATTCTGCTGAGCTTGAGATATGTTCCCACCAACCATTTGCATTTCTTTAGCAAGCATCTGATTTCCCATATGGAGATGAGTCCTTGCATTTTCAAGAGAAATATCAAAGCCACCCCCCAAAACATGCTTTCCTAATGTCATGGGTCTTAGTTTCTTCTGTGTACAGTTGACCCTTGAGCAACATAGGGTTTAACTGTCCAGGTCCACTCACATGAGGATTGTCTTCTGCCTTCACCATCCTGGGACAGCAAGACCAGCCCACTCCCACTACTTCATGGATAGTAAATATATTTTCTCTTCCTTATGATTTTCTTAACAAGCTTTTCCCTCCTACTTACTTTATTGTATACATAAAGTACGTAATACATATAACATACAGAATATGTTTTAATCAACTATGTACATTATCTGTAAGTATGTTACTAGCAGCTATGATTTTGGAGAAGTCAAAAGTTACACAAGGATTTTCAACTGCTCAGAGATTTAGCCACCCATCCCCTGAATTGGCATCAAGGGTCAACCGTATATGTATTTTGCTATGGTACAAAATAGTCCAGAATTCTATTTATTGCTCATTTTGTTGTGGTAGATTTTAAAAATAAAAGGATCACTATTTTCGTCTCTGTGTTTAGCTAGCCTGCGTCCGACCGGGCGATGCTAGCCACGAGCAAAGCCCTCCCTGTGGACTGTCACTGCCACCACTGAACGCCTCTTGTTCCGTGCGGCATGTGGCAGGGTGAAACAAATCTATGCTGCCCCTAACTGGCCGGCCCTGCCAGACTGTGCACGCTGGCATCATGTGAATACAGTCCATAGGCTTTGGCCTGCAATGAGCGTTTCCTTCTATATTAAAACTAGAAATAGCAAATGACGGTGAAGATCTCTATCTTTCATCCTGGGCCTCACCTAAGGCAAGAAAGAGAGAAATAATTGCTGGTATGTTAGAAATAGCTATCTCTTGTAAAATCCTCAACACTGTAGCATATGTTAGAGGCGTGGGAATCCTGCATCCTGAGTGTGTAGTGGTTAATGGTGTCTGCTGTGAATGTTCTCCAGAGTTCCAAGTTTGAGAATGCAGCCCGAGCTGTAGAGGCAAAGGTTCTGCTCCAATGTGCACATCCAGCTCTCCACCGGCTTTCTGCAGGGACTGACTGTTGCATCACAACATGCTGATCTGTGGCGTGATTGTTCTAGTCTTCTCATTAGGATGCCAACGACTGCCGCTCACCTGCTTTCGGTAGGTCTGACATAGAAGGGACGCTGAGGTCTAGCTGTGCAATTCACTTGAAATGGGCTCGACTTCTTCCTTGAAATGATATAATATATTGGGTATTGCCATGATAGCTATGGCCTCGTCCACTGTACTTATAGTGAAAAGGCTGTGATTTTAAGGAATTTGACCTAAGAATAATGGGCCAGCTCATTCTCAGTCGTGGCATCATTTGTTGGTGGAACATTGTAAGGTTCCCTTGACCCATTAAAACCTTCTCTTCTTATAATTTAACTGTGTAATATTCTGCACCAGTGGTAGGGCACAAAGGTAGATACATCACAGAACAGTGGGTATTTCCATGTGCTTATCTGTATGGATATAAGTTGGCTTTCATCCATCTGGGCAAACATATAATTATATTTGCCTTGAAAACGTACTAAACAGGAGTATGCCTTCCTGTGTTTCTCTATTTTAGCCAAATACTTAGCATTCTTAAAAAACTAACGTTAGCCCCCAAAAGCTTCTGCAAATTATCCTTCCAGTGATTAATTCATTCTTCTACAAAATGACGTCACTTTGTGGCTCAGAGTCATGCCACCCAGAACTCACCCCAGCATATGTTTTCTCACAGGAAACATATGTCTAGTTGATCGCCAATGTTTTAAGTTTAAAAAGATTGTGTGCTGACTGAACAAGTTTATGTCAAAACTCAGGAAATGAGAAGCTTCTCACCTTTGTCTGAGACACAGCCCTGCCAGGCCACCCTGGTGCTCACGCTCACTGTTTCCCCTCCGTTCACAGGGCACGGAGCTCCTAGGAGAGGTTAGTTCAATCCTTTGCATGTGACTACTCTGTCTCCTTCACCCTGAGGCAGGGGAAGCAGTGTGATGGAACATGGGCAGAAGCTATTCAGGGCTCAGAAGTCACACTTGAATTTTCTGTATCTGTGTTTTACCCCTTAGAATGGGCTGTCAATTCTCTGAATCGCCAGAGGGACCTGACCTTTCTGCAGAGCCCCAGACTGTCACCTTAGAAATGTTACCCAGCCTTGCTACCTATAGCTTCTGCTCTGTCTGATACTGACACACAGGCACCTGGAGGAGGCACCTTGCCTTGCTGGGCATGGGGAGTGCTGTGGGGTGAGCCACCTGCAGCCCTGGCATTCTGCTTCTCACCTGCAGTGTGAAGCAGAGGCCAGGGCAGCTGGCTGACTTTGTAGCATTCATTCTCTGGTAACGCCAGAGATGTGTGTACAGTCACATAGGCTTGTGTCTGACAGCAGACAGCACACAGCAAAGCTTTTCTTCTAGCTGTGAGGGAGTAGCCGGCGACTCTAAAATGGGGAAGCATGTGAGCTAAGTGTTTTAAGGCATTGAGCAACAGGCAGCACAAAACTGTAATCCTTGAGAGCAAGGACACACAGCAGGTGAGACTCAGATTGTACAGCTGTCTGTTAGGGCACCTCCGCCATCTCTTTGATGGTGGCCTCAAAGCCCAGAGGCACAGGCTAGAGTTCTGCTCTCAGGAGCGGCTGGAAAGGGTGGAGCAGAGAAGAAGCCGAGCAGAGGGGTTTCCAGAAGTCCCAGCAAGGGCTCCTCATAGGTTCCCCAGACACACGGACACCTTGGATGTAGTGAGCAGGGACCATCTGCCACAGAGCTGGGACGGAGTTAAGGCCATGAGGCCGCACAGCATTCACAGCCTTGAGCACTCCCCCTCTAGCTCTCTAGGATGGGGAGAACTCACCCAGCATCTCTGAGAGGTGCTCAGCTGAAACCCCAAGAAGTCCTCTCCTTAGAAGTAAAAGCTATAACCTAGAATGAAGGCCACACCTCAGTCCACACTGGAGTAAGCGTGTGTCTAACAAAAAACCCGCAAGCCTGCATAATATTCCATGGTGTACATATACCACAATTTATTAATCCATTCGTGGATCGATGGGCACTTGGGCTTTTTCCATGACTTAGAAATTATGAATAGGGCTGCAATAAATATTCTGATACAAATATCTTTGTTATGATGTGATTTTTGGTCTTCTGGGTATATGCCCAGTAGAGGGATTACAGGATTGAATGGCAGATCTATTTTTAGATCTCTAAGTGTTCTCCATATCTCTTTCCAAAAGGAATGTATTAATTTGCATTCCCACCAGCAGTGCAAAAGTGTTCCCTTTTCTCCACATCCACGCCACATCCATTTTGTGATGTAGGCTAGTCTCACTGGAGTTAGATGATATCTCAAAGTAGTTTTGATTTGCATTTCTCTGATGATTAAAGATGATGAGCATCTTTTCATATGTCTGAAGGCCGTGCACCTGTCTTCTGTCAAACGGTCTATGAACCAAGTGTATGGTGCCCCATGATCATACTAATGTACACAGCTATGATTTAATAAATAAATAAATAAATAAATAAAAACACACACACACACAAAAAAAAAAAAAAAACCGCAAGCCTGATATGGCCCAGAAAAATCAATTAGTAATTTCCCTACTGCCAGAGCAAAACTCAAGCCAGTTTTAAGTTAGAAATACATGGTCTATAATCTCTAAAACATTATGTCTGTAGTGTCCAGAATAATTTTTTAAAAGCATGACTAGGGTTGCAAAGAATCATGAGTATGTGACCCATAATCAAGAATAATAATAAGCAGTCAATAGAAATAAGCCCTGAGATGAAGATGACCTTTGTGCTCAAAATTGACAAGGACATTAAGGCAGCTGCTATAAATATATCCAAGGAATTAAAGGAAAATATGGCTTTTATGAATGAACATGGAGAATTTTGCTGTGGAGAAATTAAAACTATAAAAAATAAAACTCCACAACTGCAAGCACGTTAGATAAAAATGTAGTAGGTGGGTCTAGTGATAGGTTGAGAATGGCTGAAGCAACGCTAGTCAAGTCACAGGTAGTTTAGAGGAAGGCCATCCAGTGCATTATCCAGCCTGAAGAACAGGGATGCAGCTACGGTCGTGCTTTGTGGGACATTTATAGCTTTGATTATTTATATTAGGAACTACCTTTTCAAGAAGTCAGGAAAAGAAATCCCAAGTAACTAGAAAGAAGAAAACGTTAATGAAAAACGTGAAATGGAAAACTGACAACTCAATGCGCATCCACTCTGAACAAGAGTGCTGCTGTCTCCCTGTGATGGCGGCCGAGTAGCAGCTTCCTTGCATCTGGGCACCGTGAGTCTGGGGAGATAGGACTCCAGGCATTTCTGGCTGGTGGGATCTGCCTATAATCATCCTTGTGAGGATACAGGGAGTCAGCGAGAGACTTCTGGACCCCAAGAGGAGGACTAAAACAGTAGAAAACTGGCAAGTGGTCGCGTGTGCTCAATCCGTCTAAACCCGCCAGCAACTTCCACAGGCACAAGAACTTAAAGAGCAAGAGGAAGTGAAAGGAAAATTAGGGCAAGGAAACAGATAAAAGGAAAACTGACAACTCAGGGAAACAACTTACATAAAAGAGGAGAACCGATATTATCAGTTCTGCTGATAGTGATTTACAGTCTTAACACAAGTCAAATGAAAATTCCAACAAAGTAGTAGAAATGAACAAGCAGGTGCTAAAATTTGCATAAGAACTCACTGGTCCTAAAATAGTTAAAACAGTCTCAAACAAGGAGCACAAGTTTTAAGGACTCTTACCATCTGTTTTCAAGACCTACCATAAACTTACAGCAATAAAATGTGGTATCAGCATAAGGAAAGACAGATAATCAGTGAAACCTATTTCTGGAGAGTCCAGAATTAGACACGTATGTAGAAAGCCAATTGATTTTTGGTAAGGTGGAAAGGCCTAGATAAAATTATGGCAAAAATAAAATTTAACTTTTACTTCTCAGTGTAAACAATAATTAATTTTAGATGGATCATATACATAAACATAAAAGTTAAAACCATGAAGCGCCTGAAAAGAAAAGGATCAAAAATAATTTTGAGTTGATAAATACTTCTCAGGTAGGACCCAAGAAGCTCTTCCCATAAAAAAATTAATCAATTATAATTCATCCAAATAAACATTTCTACTCATCGAAAAATACTGTTAAAACTAATAGACAAGTAACATATTAGAAAAATTATATTCAGTTCCACAATATGTAAAAACTTCTACAAATCAATAATTTAAAATTGACAAAAGACTTAAATAGACACTTTATAACAGAAGATGCCTAAATGGTGACTAAGCAACTGAAATTGTGCTAAACATTATTAGTCACTCGGAAAAGGCAACTAAAACCACATTTAAATAACATTTCACAATGCACGGAATGGCTATAACCAAAAGATTGATAGCACCGCAGGTTGGCTAGGGAGTAAAGCAGCACTGGCCCATACGTGATTGGTGGGGGTGTACCATGTAGCAGGTGCAACTGCTCTGAACTGTTTGAAAAGTTTCTCATAAAACCACATAATGCACAGTGTAGCTCCCAACGGCAGTCTATTGCACTCTTAGGCAATGAAAACACATCTACAAATAGACTTGCATAGAAGTGTTTGTAGTAATTCTACTCATAATATCCTCAAACTACAGAGAACCCAGGCATAAATAATTGTGGTATATTCATGCCATGAACTGTTGCTGAGTGTCTAGTCAGCTTGAGCTGCTATAACAAAGTACCAGAGACTGGGTGGCCTATAAGCCAAAGAAATTTGTTTCTCATAGTTCTGCAGGCTGCAAGTTCAAGATCAGGATGACAGCATGGCTGTTCTGGTGAGGGCCCCCTTCTGGGTTGCAGCTGCCACTTCTTACTGTGTCTCCACACGGCAGGAGGAGAGCTGGAGAACCCTCTGGGGTTCCTTCACCTGGGCACCAACCCACTCAGTTCCATTCATAAGGTCCCAGCACACTGACCCACTCACCTCAAGACACCACCACAGTGGAGGGTAGGATTCCATTGCAACCTACGACTTTTGTCAGGACACAAACAGACTGGTGCTGTGAGCAAAAAAGAAGGCCACACATCTAATACACATGCAGTAAGGATGACTCTTAGACATGAATTTCATTCCTGGCATGAATGGAGCCAGAAAAAAATTATACGCTGTGTAATTCAGTAAGAAGTCTCCGAGTGGTGAAAGGAATTGGGGCAGCTGTTTCCTGTGGGAGGGCAGGCTGGAATTGACTGGTAATGGGAGATCAAATCTGGGGGGTGACGGAAATGTCTTATTTTCCTTATTGGAGCGTATATGTTTGAACGTAGTCTGCAGCCAAATTACTGTGTTCATTTGCCAACTGTCCATTAAATGACACACCGAATTGTACATTTCACCGTGTCTACACTTTGCCTTCTTGGAATAGGGGGCATTTCTTGTCATGTACCTTCATTCTTTAAGCCTATTAATCATAAAACTGGGTTACCCAGAGCCCACAGTGCAGCTCTGAATCGGGTGGCCCTAGTCATACTTGCAGATATAGTCCTGGGGATGTAAGGTGTTGGAAAGTCACAGTGAAGCTGGCAGGGGTCACAATCTGCTTCCTTGATCCCATCTCAGACTATGACATAAATTATTGGTGTTCATCAGGAAAACCACCTGAGGAAAGGGCGAAGAGTTTAGTGAAAAATGTGGCTTTCTGTCTTTGAACATGAGAGCAAGAGTCCATTTTCTGCTTTTGTGCATCAGAGACAAACATCCTATTCATTTTAGCAATCAGATCTAACTTTCTTTGGGAACAGAGCTTTAATTTGTTAGAGAATGAAAATATCAATTAACCTATTAATTAACCCAGGGAAACTATTAGCCTGGGAGATAATCAAATTGCTTTTTTTAAAAGATTACCTGCCAGCAGAGAAACCGTGCAAATGATTACTTCTGCAAACATCGTGTTTTCTACTTTTCTCTTTAAGATACTTCGGCAAATTTAAATATCAAAGCGTCTGATTCTTTTCATAAGTGTTCTCTTCACTTTTATAAAACTTATGCTTCAGGTTTCGTGGATTTTGTTTTGTGTTAGTGTTGGCAGTGGGGAGTTTTTGTGTGATTCTAGGCATTAGTCTACTGTCCACAGCCTTCTGTGGGTCATAATCATCTCTTGAGATGCCTCTGGATGCCACAGAGCCTGCAGGTAGACCCACTGAAGCAGGCACACACACACACACACACACACCAAATGTTGCCTATGATTTCAGAAGGTTTGCAGAGCCCTAGAATTTTGTCTCAGACTGTTAGACGATGCGGTCTGAATCAGAAGCTCTAGTTTTCTTTCTTTCTTTTTTTTTTTTTCATGCATTCTCCTTTCATGGATCCACAGACTGGTCTGCCCATGGCGACACTGGGAGTGTGGCTGTGCATGTGTGGGAGGGTGGGCAGTGCGTGTGAGCACAGAGAGTTCATCCCAAAAGTCTTCAGCAAAGGCACTGCTGGCTCCACTTTCTGCCTGTGAATTCAAGCCGGAGACAAATGGATTTCCCTCCTTTCTGTGACCCTGTGTGGGAATTATAGAAAAACAGGTGTTTCTACCTAGTTAGAAAGAAATGCCTTTCCCAACGATGAATTTGGACAGCTTTATTTAATGGAAAAAATGACTTGTCTGTCTCTAAATGCACTCTTCTGGTGGCTTCTCCCTGGAAAAGAGAAAAATTAGTCTCCTTACTGGAATAAGTCCGTGTCAAGAGGAAGGAAAGAAGAGAAGTTAAAGGAGAAAGAAGGTGGGGAGGGGCAGGATGGGGTCTGCAGCAGGGCGGGGTGGGGGCGGGGTGGCCGGTCAGTTATTCCATCAGCCCTAAACTTCTTCAGCTGGGACGTGCACAGAACTGTATCTGGGAGGTGAGATGGGTGGTGCTGAGATTCACACAGGCTTCCCAGGTTCCGAAGATCAGCCTCAGCTGCTGAGCGGATTCACAGAAATTATGGTTCCACTCTGAGCCTCAGTTTCTCTATTTGTGGATGGGAATGATTACACAGGATGTTTTGTAGAGCAAGTGAGAGAGTATTCATGAGAGTTGGCTTGCTGCGGGGATGCTGAAGTAAGTTATTTACTAGCTTCTCTTCCCTTAATAATAAAATTAAAGTAGAGAGAGCCTTAGAGCATTGAGGAAGAAAGTCCCTGGAGACAGGAGGAAGGTGCCTGCCCAGAGTAACTCATGGCTATTTCATGAGAGCTACTTGAGTCACAGGAAAAGGAACAGATGGTTTGGAAGATGATGAGTTGGGGAATGAGATGCTCCGAGGAGGGCGGAAGATCAGGCGTGTGGGCAGCAACCGCGGCTCAGGGCCCTCGCCCTCAGGACCTGCCTGCCGTGCGGCCACACAGGCCTCCCAGCTAGATGACAGGGAGATAGCGTGGTTCAGAAAGGAAGAACAAGAATGCTTTGTGAAATAAAGTATGCCTAAGCCACGGTTTGTAATATACAGCCTAGCGCTGGCCTGTTGGGGTAGAGAGACTTATTCTTGGGTAAAAAACAAAGATGCCCAGAAGCTGCACTTCACTGGTTGTAGTTTGCATCGGGGAGCACATCTGTCTGCTTCAGTTACATTAAAGGGCAAGGCCTAGAATGTCATGTTGGATGTGTGTGTGTGTGTGTGTGTGTGTGTGTGTGTGTTGGAAATGGAGACAGTTCCTTCCTTTCCACAGTGAACCATGGCTGGGGATAGAGACCTCGGGAGCCTTCTCCCCAGGCAGGGAGCACATCCAACGGCTCACATGGTTTGAAATTGCTGGGCTACCACATTAACACAGGTCAGACTGACCCCTGGTCCAATCTGTGGTTGTTTTGAGTTCTCTGCAGCCAGCGATCTGTCTTATTCCCTGCATTGTGCTGATTAACCCTCTGCGCTGCTCCTATCATGTAGTTGAAACAATTCCTGATCAATTGTGACTGTGTCATCACAACAGGAGATTTATTAGGATTTGTGAATTATCACACATTAAAAGCAATAAAATTTACATAGAAGACTTAGAGTTATCCTTGGAGCATGTCCAACTAGTTGGAAAGGTAAGACTAATCTATCTGGAGCAAAAGTGAATGGTCTTTGCCAATTTTACTGCCCCATGAGCAGAACGGACTGAAACTACTGTCAAAATTGGTCTTAACGTCCATCTGTCCCCACACTGAACTACGGTATGAAGTCTTCACGTGTGGGAGGAGGCTATTTGATAGCTCTTTTAAATGTTTTCCCTTTTGTTTAAGAAAATTTTAATTTGCCAGAATTAAACAAAAATGAAATACAAACTTTAAAAATCTCTGGCAAGAAGACAGATCAGAAGATCATGCAGGGAAGGTGAAGAAATACAGGGTGTGGGGCTGTCTGGAGTAGTCAGTAAAAGGATCTTACACATTCTGTGCACTGTAAACCCATGTCTATAAAATACATTTCTAGGCAGATGGGAATGAATGACAAAGAGCTACCAGCATCATTTTCTGAGGAAACATTCTCTGCCAAGGAGACAGGCAATGGTCTCATCGTTCTTTGCAGTGAGAAGGAAACAGTGAGACAGACTCCCTGGGTGGCGGAGGGGCCTGGTGTGAACAAGCTGCCCACACCTCCACTCCTGGGCATCACTGTGGGGCTGAAATAGGCAGAGCAAGTGCAGGCCGGTGGGGGCTGGGGAGCCCTTCCCTGGAGGGCAGAGCCCCTGCAGACAGCCTTGTGGCAGGAAGTTAGCTCCCATCAATCAGATGCTGCATGCTAGCTATGGACTAATATGTCTCTAAATCTTGCTTTTGCAAATTGTGTGATAGAAATGAATTAACTATTAGATCTCTTCGAATTATCCCAGAGCACTCTGAGAGAATGATCTGTTTTTGTTCTCCACTTTTTTCCTCTTTGAGAGTTTGGGGGTGTTCAAAAGCTTTGTCTTCAATGTCAGAGATCCTTTCTTCTGCCTGCTCCATTCTGTTACTGAGGGATTCTCCTGTATTTCTCAGATCTTTGAGGGCTGCAAATTCTTGCCTCAATGTGTCAAAATCTTTCGTGATTTTGTCTTTAAATTCTATGAATTCTTGAGACATCTTTTGAGTTACTGCTTGAAATTCTAATTCCATCTTTTCCTCCATTCTGTTCATCTTATTTGCTATCCAAATTCTGAACTCCATTTCTGACACCTCAGCCATTTGTTTATGAATGGGATTTTCTGCTGTGTCTGCCTTATCGTTCCTCTAGGATGAAGGAGGGAAGGGGAGGGAGAGGGTAAGGCAGGTGGGTGGGTTGATAGAAGGAGGGTTAGTAGGGGGACCACACCTTTGGAGCACATTGCAAGTACAAGTTGGATCTATCAGGTGTAGAATACAAATGTCTTAATGCTATAATTAGGTAAACGAGGTGAAAGCTATGTTGATTAGTAGGATGTAAGCACTCCAATTTGTACAATAATCAACACATTGGATCCCATAATGGCATAAATGTATTTATGATCTATGTACAAATGACTTAATAAAAAATTAATTAATTAAAATTAAAAAAAAGAAATGACTAGTAATGACTTCTGGTATCGCTAATTTTTAAGAATATTGACAGTCTTATAGGAACACACACATATATATGGTAGACAAAGGTTAGTAGGAAAGTTTTGAGACTGATTCCGATATAGTCCATTATTTCACTTCCAGGAAACACAGTTGAAACTGTCCTTTCTGATCCACCAATGCAAGTTTCAACTTGTTTGGCTTATTGGTGTTGCTGGGAGGGCTTCACTCGTTTCCAAGTGCAAGCACTTTACATTTCTTGATTTTTTGTGTATCTCAAAACTTTTGTAATGAACCATGTATATAAAATTAAACTTACATGTTATAAACCATAGTGACAAAAATGATAATTGAGATGGTGATGATGATGATGTGCTCTCCAGGAAAAGGAACAGTGTTCAGGTGTTTTAAAATATCATCACAACAATCCTCCCCCACTACCATCATGCCCTGTCTATAGATGAGGAAATCAGGGTTAGAGAGGTTAAGGTACCTGCCCAAGATGACGGAGCATTTGCCTTTATCTCCACTGATCTGTCTGTGGACCCTGAAGGCCATATCTTTGCCCTCACTTCTGTTGAAGTAGCAGATTTCTTTTAAGTTGTTTGCTCTTTGTTATTTCAATGCCAAATCTGAACAATCTCATTGTAACTATATGAATTGTAGGTGTAATTAGAAGTAGGTTTATTTTGTTTATCTTTATAAATTTCATTTGCAAATTAAAATCTAGTTAAGGAAGTCAAATGTCACGGCCTATCATGAAATGTGGTGGAGAAAACTGCGGCTGTAGTGAGAGTCCAAGAAAAGTCAAAGAGCGGCAGGTGGGAGAGCTGCCGTGTAAACGTACAATCTTAGTTACATAAACGGTGTCCTGTGTGTGAGGGCAGGCGGATATTTACCGCAATGAGTGATTCACCACAGAGGGGCACAAGGCATGACTTGATGTGTTTCAGCACCGAGATCATGGTTAGAAATGAGGGGTGGGGAGGGTAGGGGGTATAGCAGTCACGTTTCCACTGGGCTAGGATTGAAACAACACAGCTTCAGTGAGAGAAGCAGGTGCGGGGCAGGTTTCAAGGAAGATGAGAGCTAGAGCGTGTCCAAGGTGAAGTTCTGCAGGAAGAGCCAGAGGCAGGAAAATGAGAGTGTTAGACGCTAAAGAGAGGAATACGGGTAGGAGGAATAATTATTAAGGAAAAGGAAAGAGGAAATTGCAAATTCAGAAAAAGGGAGAGTGATTAAGAGAGCTCTATGGACAGTAAAGTCAAAGATGTATGAAAATTCCCAAGGATATCAACCTGCGAGTACAGGTATAGACTAGCAGTTTGCTCAGGACAGGAAGTCCTCCAGATGTTGGAAAATGTTGGGACAGGAGGCAACAGTGGCAGGCGATGCTGAGGTCACCTCAGGCAAGAGCAGAAGGTCATATTCTGGAAGCAGAAATCCATTTTCCTAGAGCCAGTCCGGAATGTCAAAAGGCTTTATGCTGTGCTTGAGCAGACAGACAACCTGGGCTGGTTGTAGGTTGACAGGCAGCAAGCTTGGATGAATTACACCCCCAGAAGTGTGCTGAGGAAGAGCAGGGAAATGTGAAATTCAGGGTGTTGGGAGCAGGTGGAGGGAAGCGCCTCTCTGAGCGCTGCGGGCAGGCTGATCACACCTGGAAGCCCAGAGGAGCAGGTGTCTGCAGCTGGTCCTGGGGGAGGCATCACATCACCCCCCATCCTGCCCTCTGGGAAGGGCAGAGTCCTCCTTCTCCTCCTCTTCTCCATTTCGTCCTCTGCCTCCCTCATCGGGTCACAGAACATAAACTGGACATTTCTGTTCTTTGCTTTCACAATGGTTTTACACTTAAAAGGCAATATGTGGAGCGAACCATTAAAATAACATGAAATAATGCCAGTCACATGACTTAGAAGACCAGGTTTCTATGTGTAATCAATGCTTTCTGGATCATTTATTTCCCCTCTTAACTTCTCCCGGTTTGATTCCGCACCTGTTAGGACTAGCAACTGCTCCTGTCTTAACCAGTTCTCCTAGGGACCACATGGGATAAATATATAAAAACACACTGTGAGAAGCAGTACATGCTTTATAACCTACAGTGTTGTTTTCCAAGAACCAAGCCCAACTGGAATCACGTCTAAAATCTAAGAATTGATAAAGGGATGATATGTTCTGCTATAAACTACAACATGAGCTGATTAAACTCTGACGACAAGAAGAGAGATCCTGATCAATTATGAGACTCAATTTATGGAATAAATTATTGGACTGGTTTTTTAAAAAGTCCAGTGGTGGCTATAATTTATCTTGATTAGTAGAAAGGCTTCATAAACTATAGCACGCGAAGTATTGATCCGTGGAGTGAGCCCGGGGTGAGGGAGCCCTGCGAGGGAGGATGGCCTTGTTCTGTGGCAGCTCAGTGGCCTCCATCCTCCTTCCCAGCATGGAGCTGAGACCTGGATGTTAAGGGCAAGATGATCAGTCTGTGTGAGTGGCACACTGACTTGAGGCATGGCGCTTGAGAACACATTTTTTCCAAAGATCTTTAAAGATGTGTGAACCAAACCTCACCCACTACCTATATACTTCAGATCACACATCTCATCGTTACGGAATTGGGGTTTGTGTCCCTGTGGCTTTTCCTTCCTTTTCTCTTATATCTACATTTTTTTCCTATCTGCTCAGGCCATAAGGAAAGCCACATTTTAGAGTCATTGTGGAAGAAGAGAAATTTAGAATCTGGATTCTCAGTAGGTGGTTCTTGACTAACTACCTCAAATTAGTTATTTAATGCAGTAAAGTTTTGTGCGTTTGGATGTCAGTCTGAGGTTCTAGTGAGATAATAGGAAGTGTTTGACCCTGGCGTTGCCACCATGGTTCCTTCCTAACATCACTTAGGGGAGGTCAAGTGTATCCCCAAAATGCTAGCCTTTAGAGTGAGAGCATGACACATCTCTTTGATTCCCTGTTCTCACCTGTTGTAATGAATCTTTGTCCACCTCCCCTCCCACCACACCCTGGCACCACCATCATCTTCTCATCAGCTGTGGGATTACACACCTCCAGGGACAGGGATTACACACCTCCAGGGGCAGGAATTACACACCTCCAGAGACAGGGATTACACACCTCCAGGGACATGGATTACACACCTCCAGAGGCATGGATTACACACCTCCAGAGACAGGGATTATACACCTCCAGAGGCATGGATTACACACCTCCAGGGATAGAGATTACACACCTCCAGGGGCAAGGAGTACACACCTCCAGGGACAGGGAATACCCACCTCCAGGGACACAGATTGCACACCTCCAGAGACAGGGATTACACACCTCCAGGGGCAAGGAGTACGCACCTCCAGAGACAGGGATTACACACCTCCTGGGACAGTGTGTACACACCTCCAAGGGCAGGGAGTACACACCTCCTGGGGCAGGATTACACACCTCCAGGGACAGGGGGTACACACCTCCAGGGGCAGGGAGTACACACCTCCTGGGGCAGGATTACACACCTCCAGGGACAGGGGGTACACACCTCCAGGGGCAGGGAGTACACACCTCCTGGGGCAGGATTACACACCTCCAAGGACAGGGATTACACACCTCCAGGGGTAGGGAGTACACACTTCCAGGGGCAGGGATTACACACCTCCAGGGGCAGGGAGTACACACCTCCAGGGAGAGGGATTACACACTTCCAGGGGCAAGGATTACACACCTCCAGGGGCAGAGAGTACACACCTCCAGGGGCAGGGAATACACACCTCCAGGGATAGGGAGTACACACCTCCAGAGGCAGGGATTACACCACCTCCAGGGACAGGGATTACACACCTCCAGGGGCAGTGAGTACACACCTCCAGAGGCACGGGGTCCACACCTCCAAGGGCAGGGATTACACACCTCCAGAGGCAGGGGGTACACACCTCCAGGGGCAGGGTCTCACTCTGTCCTTTGGAGGCAGATTGCCTACTTACCGTATGCAACCTTACTGACCAAGACAAGTGAGCAAGTCTATCAGATACCATACAGACTGATGATTTCAAGCATTTGAATATGAGAGCCAGGCATGGACTAATATCTTCAGTAAATTAATGGAGAAAGTGGCCAAACCACAGGCTGGTTAGAAGACATCCTTGACCTCGGGCCCATCTATTTGTTCTCACTAATCTTGGCCTTTCCTCTCCTTTGTTCCCAAGAGCTAATACCAAAGGGCAAACTACTGACATCGATGCTAGTCGTGATTTCCTAATGTGGTGGTTTAAAGGCTGAGAAGCCAAAGTAATCAGAGGAACTTACACCTCTTACAGGAAAACTAAGAGAACTCAGAACCAGAGTGACCTGGACAGGGGTCAGAAGGAGGAGACAGACAGGCATTTAGGAGCTGGCCCACTTTTGCACCTGTCCACATGACCATTCTGCTTCTAAGAAATTCAGGTTGTATGAAATGCAATCAAACAATCAGTTAGATGTCACGTTGCATTAATACAATGGTTCTCAACCTGTGTGTCACGACCCCTTCGGGGGTCGAACGACCCTTTCACAGGGGTCGCCTAAATACATCCTGCATCTCAAATATTTACATTACAATTCACAGCAGTAGTAAAATTACAGTTATGAAGTAGCAATGAAAATAATTTTATGGTTGGGAGTGACCACACCATGAGGAACTGTATTAAAGGGTTGCGGCATTAGGAAGGTTGAGAACCACTGTTTTAATACATCCCTTGTTTTATCCTCATAACCATGCTGTTTGTTTTTATCACATCTTTTTGAGAGATGAAGAAACAGAGACTCAGAAAGATGTACACTACTCCTGAAATTCACAAACGAGTTCCTTGTGGAATGTGACCAGTCGGGGAGGTCAGTGGTCAGAGCAGACCAGGAGGGGACTTTGCTATAGAAGTGTGTGCACTTTACCCCCTAGTCAAAGTGTGTTTGTGTGTTTGTTGTTCTCCTATTTATTTTGTCATATTTCACAAGAAAAGGCAACAAATACATAGTATAGGACAATACAAACCAATAAAATAATATTCAAGTACATCTGAACCAAATTAGTAAATGATGAAAGGCGCACCTGAAGGTGCTGGTTCAAGAAATGTACAGACATTTCTGTTGTAACAAAACATGTTTACTCCTAGAAAATCCCCACATTATACAAATTCATGTAATTGGGAAAAAAAAACAGCAATTATGGGGAAAATGGCGCTATGGGCAAAACACTTACTTTGTTGGTGACATAAAAACAGGAAAAATGGTAGCATATTTAACATTGTTAAATGTTAAGAAAAAAGTAAAGATTATAGCGTATACGGCACTTTACCTTGAGGAAGACCTGCAGTTCACCTGGGGAAGGGAGGGTGAGAGGTTGCAACTTGAGGGTGATAGAGGAGGCGGAAGGAGGTCCCAGCTCACAGCAGTTTCTACACCACAGGTTCGCATCTCCTCACGGGGGTGAGCCAGGTGGGCCACTGGGCAAGTGGGAAGCCCTGGACACCCTCCTGCTCTGTGAACCCTTGTGCTGTGTGCAGATCCCCCTGTTCACTCAGTCAACTTGATTGCACTAGGTCCTAACTCCAAGGAGCCTACAGTATTGTTCAGAATAAAACATGGACAAATGTGACAGACTGAATACTTAGCACCAGACTGGATACGCAGGTGTCTTGGAAAGGAGGACCTGGTGGGCCAGTCAGAGAAGTTGTCTTGCAAGAGGCAATTCTGGAAGAAATGATCTAAGCACAGTCAAAAGAGGAAATAAATGTGTTGGGAGGGTGCACCTGCTCGGGGAGAGAGGAGAGATTGGTTTGAGCAGAAGTGAGAGCGACCATCATAAACACGAGGCGTCAGGATAGAGGAGGTGTTCTTCGAAGTCTGGACGTAAATCAAGCCTGGACTGAGGGATGAACGTTTGCAGAATTCGTGCCATGCTCCTGTATCTTGTGGTCCATCCTGCTCATTTCTCATTGCACAATATTTATGGAGCTCTTGCTGTGTGCTAGACAGGGTGCAGAGCTGACTATGCAGCTGTGAACCCCAAAGGCAGAGTGTCTGCCCTGGGGGCTTCTTTCCTTCCCAAGGAAACAAGTGGCCACAGACACCCAGCTGTCTCAGAAGAAGCCAGGGCTGGGGGCCATGAGGCAGCACCAGGCAAGAGAAGGCAGCCGGGAGGCTTCTTGAAGGATCAGCATTTGAATCCCAAGGTGGCCAGTGAGGGGTGGGGAGCAGGTCTGAGGAAGCTGGTCCTAGGCAGAGAGAACAACACAGAGAAAAATCCTGAGGTGTCTGGAGGGAGCCTGCAAGCCTGTGGAGTGCAGCAGCCGGGTCAGAGGAGGGAGCTGGGCAGACAGGGGCCTGCACTATGGGAGCTGCAGCCCGGGGTGAGGGGCTGGGGTTCCATTCTGAGTGCCACAGGAAGCCCTTGGATCATGTCAAGCACAAGCGTTTCATGATCTGCTTCACATTTCTTGAAAGATTATTTTGCTTCTACGTGGAGAATAGTCTTCAGGGGGCAAAAGTAAAATCACAAAGACCAGATAGGGGAGAGGCAATGGTGATGGTGTAGGATTGGAAGGGAGGGAGGGGCTGGGGAGGAACGGAAGGAGGCATGTGGGAGGGAGGGGAAAAGAAGGAAAGAAGGAATCTAAGAATCTGCTTACCAGTGAAGACCAATATAGCCAGAAATTATAGCACTATTGACTCCAGAATACCTCCGAAATCCCTCAATTCTTTTTTTTTTTGAGACAGAGTCTCACTATGTCACCCTCAGTAGAGTGCTATGGTGTCACAGCTCACAGCAACCTCTAGCTCTTGGGCTTAAGTGATTCTCTTGCCTCAGCCTCTTGAGTAGCTGGGACTACAGGGGCCCGCCACCTGTTGTTGTTGTCATTGTTGTTTGTCCGGCCTGGGCTGGGTTCAAACCCGCCAGCCTCAGTGTATGTGGCCTACGGGCACCGCCAATACCTCAATTCTTTAAAGTCTCTGTTTCCAGTTTGGGAAAGAGTCAGACAAATATAGGACTTGTTTAAGAAAAATAATCACGATGTGAATACCAACGGGAAGTCAGAGATCAGAATCCTACCGCTCTCTCTTCCTGGCAGTGCTTGCGTTATTCTAGGGGAAAGAGTGGAAGAGATTCACCAGAAACTGCATTGCGACTAGGCTTAGTCTACCGAAAGGAGCAGGGAAGACTGGCTCAGGAGTACACTGAGACGTTTTTCCTCTTACCAGCACAGATTCCTCACCTTTAAGGTCAAGATTGAAAAACTGATTAGAGCAGGTTAGGTCTCCTTTACTCAGGAGCAAACTTTAATTCCAGGGCTGCTGAGAGGGGAATCTGAATAATCTCTGCCTCAAGGATGGAAAGTTGATCCACCTCCCACGAGTGAGCAGCTTTAGAATATTGGATTGAAGGAAACAGATTCTGAGATGTGAGATCCCACAATATTGTGCCTCATCGGTTTCCCTGATAAGCGGGTACTCACTAATTCCTGTCTACACATCGCCTTCTGTGGTTCCTCCCACAGTGCCTCCCTGGGCCAGCCTTGGACCAGGCAGTTCGGGCTGTCCAAGCAGTCCTGTTACGCTCTCTCACCCAGGTCTGTGGGAACTGGAGTGAAGGTGGTACACTGGAAATATAAGGAAAATCGTTCCCCAAAAGTCCTGCTCTTTGACACAATCAAAGCTCACGGAGGTTGTGTTACACTGCAGTGGCCTTTGTAGGGAGTGTGAGATGTGCATTTTATTTACATTTATTTGCATCAATTTCGAGTATCCCTAATTTTCATTATGTATAACACATTTAATAATGAAGGGCCCTAGAGTATTTACACAAAAACAAGACATGTAAAATTCTTAACAGAGTTTTTTTTATTAAATCATAGCTGTGTACATTAATGTGATCATGGGGCACCATACCCTAGTTTCATAGACCGTTTGACACATTTTCATGACACTGGTTAACATAGTCTTCCTGGCATTTTCTTAGTTATTGTGCTAAGACATTTACATTCCACATTTACTAAGTTTCACATATACCCTTGTAAGATGTTTTCCAACTCTGAGATATTAATAGTAGGAGAGAAAAGAACCCTGCACCAGTCAGCACGTGGGGGGTTCCTTAACGTCACATAATGATTGAGAACATTGACTTCAGTCACAAAGGTTCGGTTATAATCCTTGTTCAGTGTTTAAGTAACTGTTACTTTGAGCAAATTATCCATCTCTTAAGCTTATTTACACTTGAAAATGGGAAATAATAAAATCTGTCTAGTACAATTATTGTGAAGATGAAAATGACGTTACCAAAAGCTTAGTGTAGGCAGTGCCTGTAGCTCAGTGGGCAGGGTACTGGCCACATACACTCAGGCTTGTGGGTTTGAACCCCACCTTGGCCAGCTAAAACAACAGTGACAACTGCAACAACAACAAAAAATATAGCTGGGCATCGTGGCAGGTGCCTGTAGTTCCAACTACTTAGAAGGCTGAGGCAAGAGAATCGCTTGAGCCCAAGAGTTGGAGATTGCTGTGAGCTGTGACACCACAGGACTCTACTGAGTGAGACTCTTCTCAAAAAAAAAAAAAGAAGCAGCTTAGTGTAGTGCTTGGTATAGACAGAAGAGATTCCCAAATCAGTAGCTGATGACGGTGGTGATGTTGATACGGTGATGACAATGATAGTGACAGTGACGGTCATGACTGTGATGATGGTAATGTTTGACAAATTCTCTCTGAAATGAGATATAATGCTGCCTTCTTAGATCATCAGACAACAGGAAGACTTTAGCACATTTCTACTGTGATTTGTACTTTTCAAGTCCTTTCTATGCTTCCTAATAAGAAAAGGAAATATAAATGGAGGCAACTGTGTTAGGACTTTTAGTGACTTTGTTCTATCATAATATTCAGTATTGCTGCACCATCCATTGTATTAGCAAGTATCAAAAAACTCTTAAATGATAATGTAGCAAGTACCAAAAAGCCCTTACATGATAATGTAGCCAACATAGAGAAAATAAGCTTGAAATTACTGTTTTGCTAAGTGAGTTTTCTTGGATCACAAGGCAGAGAGAAAAGAAAAAGATTAATTCTACTGTTATAGATTAATCAGAACCAACCAAAGTGTCTGGTTCTAAAGCTTATGGTGATGTTTTTCCTTGCACTCTGGCTTTTGATTATTACTTTGTTTGGCCCCTATTTTGGTCTTATTTTTAACTAACAAATCAGATGAGATAAAGGGCGAACAGACAATTACCTAAAAGTACAACAAAACTGTACCGCCTAGAAACAACATGTGAGGGACTCAGGTGGGACTGCCACCGTGACAAGCAGTTACCAACTGTGCCTCTGCCCTGGCACCCTGCTCAGGGGGCGCTGCTGAGGGACAGGTTTTCAGGAGAGATGATGCTGTCATCTCTTCCTGAGCACCTGTGGGCGGTTCATGAAGCCCTCCAGAGCACTCAGTATACACTGGTGTGATAAATGAACGAGCCTATACAATAACAAATAAAACAATCCCAGCAGTGCCCTCCTTTTCTAGAGATCCCTGAGATCCTTCTGCCCTTTCAAAGAGCTGAAAAGTGTCACAGCTGTACTCACCAGGAGCTGGTCCAGTCTCTGAAAGAAGGGACAAGAGTGTTTACTCCTGGACCCTTGACAAAAGATGTCTTTGGCAGTCTGTCGGCTAACCAACAGTGCTTCCTGGGTTTTATTTTCATAGAAGTTTATAGAAGTCATCCAACGTGATTACATAAATGAAATGATTCCACCAGAGGTTCTCAGAGTTGTCCGAGGTCCTGGGAGTCCCCAAGACCTTTTGTAGGAGGTCAAAATGTCAAAACTGTTTTCATAGTAATACCAAGCTGTTATTTGCCTAGCGCACCTTCATTCTCTCTTGAGTGCTAACCTGCTCAAGTTTTGATATAGTACCAAAGAATAATATCTACAATTATCTGATAGGGCAGTTAAAATCCCTCCTGTTATCCAGCTACATAGATTCATGTGGCTGGATTTCTTTGATGTACTTAAACCAAAATAAGGTATTGTAACAAGCCGAAGGCAAAAGCAGGCGTCAGAATCCACCTGTCTGCTGTGGTCTTCCTCTTCCTTCTCTTAAGCTGGAATTTACTTGAACTTTGCAAAAATGTAAAATAATGCTACTCTAGTCAATAATTTTTTTCTGAATATGGTTTTCCATAAAGTATGTGAATTATTGTAAGCTATAGTAGATTTTTTATTTTAAATACATTAATTAATATTTTCTAAATTTTCCATTTTAATTTTTAACATAGTAAGACCCACATAAACAAAACTTTTATATGTAAATCCATACAAACAAAATATCTTTGGAGTTCTTAATAACTTCTAAAAGTACAAAAGGCTCCCAAGGCCAGAATGTTTGAAAGTGACGGGGTTTCCTGGTCAACTGTCTGAGAGTGATGGTCCTAGGAAACACACAGCAGCCCTTGCTGTATTCTGGGAGGAGTGAAAGTGACCATCCTCACTGCCAGCATGGCCACAGCAAGCCGTATGACACCAGCATGGTAAATTAGACAGTTTTCTTAATTTGCTCTGGCTGCTGCAACAAAATACCGTGAAGTAGGTGGCTTATAAACAACAAAGATTTATTTCCTGTAGTTCTGGCAACTGGGAAGCCCAAGAGAAAGGTGCTGGCAGATCCAGTGACTATGAAGGCCTGGGTCCTGTGAGACCACCACCCCCCACTGTGTCCTCACCTGTGCGTGAGAGGAGGGGTCCCCTACTGGGGCTCTTGTATGAGGGCTCCTGATCCCCCTCAGGAGAGAGCCCTCCTGGCCTAATCATCTCCCAGAGTCTCCACCTTTAGGCCAACTGCGGGGCGTTAGTATTTCAGCATATGGATTGGGGCTGGGGGAGGGGGGTGTCGCAAGCATTCAGAACATGGCCACGGCCTGGACTCAAGCACTAAATTGTGTAGTTCAAACTAGGGGGCTGTTTTCTCTAAATAACTAAACTCACAAAACTGGACCTGGGGACTTGGAATTCACAATATTAGAGCTTTTCAACTTGCTTTGTTTGCTGATAGTTTTGGCACAAGATCTGGTCATGTCACTAGACAGTGCAGATTAGCAGATCAAAAGGGAAGTCTTAGGGTTGGTCAGACCCAGAGTAAAGATTGATTCAACCACTTCCACCTAAAAGGTCTCTACGTCTCTTAATTATTTGAATCTTCTTTCATCTTTCAACCTGCAACATCAGGACATTAGCTATTATTCTTGAAGGCTTTATTTCTTGTGTTACTTTGTATAGGTCATTAATTTATTTCTCAAAATGATATGCTGAGATAGCATCATGGTCCTCATTCTACAAGTGGGGAAACTGAAGATCAGAGAATTAAGTAATGGTTAAAACCATGCAGTTGGTAAGTGGAAAAGGCTGGAATTTCAGTCCAAAGTGTTCAGTTCTAAAGCTTGTGGTGATTTTTTTCCTACACTAAGTCATTTTGGTGGTCAGCTTTTAGAGTTCTGGGGATAATGGAAAACAGTAAAGCCAGGAATGGCCCAAAACAATGGCAAGTCCATGGCAGGTGCTTAGTCAGTTTCACCTCTCCTTGTCCTGGCCGTCTCCTGGGCCACATTACCTTGCAGAATTGTATTTTATTGTCCAAGTAGGGTCAGCTGCATAGGACCCGTGAGAATAAGCTCTGTGCTTAGAAGTGCCCTGTGAGTATTTGAAGACTAATTTGCTGTTACCTGTCCTTGTGATCATGGACAAGTTCTTCAATTTCTCTGGGTCTTGATTTTCTTTTCTGTAAAACTGGGAGTTTGGACCAGATCACATTAACATCTTACAGATCTTATACTTTATAGATCTGTACTATTGCTCAAGGTTTTTTTTTTTTTTTTTTTTAATTTAAGAGTTGCCAAAAATAAAAAATTTTAAAGTTTTGTTATTTGAATATTTTTGTATTTTAACATTTTCCCTAAATCAGAAATCTGCACTGCAGTTAAGAAAATGTGATGTGTAAGAATAATAGAAAAGCAGATACATTATTATTAGGTATTTTATTATTTTCAGGTATTTAGTATAAAACTGATACTATAAAAATGATTGTTTTCAACTCATATCAAACCCTAAGCAATGAGCAAAAATACACAGGAAATACATTTCCTATCAGTAAATAGAAAGAATGGAAATCCCAGCAGCGGTGGTGTGAGTGAGTCTGGCTCTGGCCTCACCGCCACCACCATCAGGACATGCTGCTTCTCTTGATTAGCTGTTCTCATCTGCTCTTCAAATTAAAGGGAGAAGATTGAATTCAGTGCATTGAAAGAATGATGTGGTTTTGTCTTTACATTGTTAGTTTTCCATATTCACTATGTTACATAATCCTTAAATATATTTAATCACGTTGTTATTGAGTTAAAAACCAAATGCTGCCATCCGACTTAGGAGCATGTGCTGTCATTGTTAATCTGATGATGCTAGGTTAACATTAACGATGATGTCATTGTTAATCTGATGATGCCAGGTTAACATTAACAATGACGATGTCATTGTTAATCTGATGATGCTGTGTATGCACGATGTCTCACATTAATTTGCAAAATCTGATCATGACTGCGTATGAACAGATAATACGGGACAATCCATTTGGAATGAATACAAGGGGAAAAATCATTTTCCAGAATAAAAGCAAAACAAAATCTGTGTCATATGTAAAGTAACAACTTAGAAAAACAGAATCTAGAAGCGGGGAAGGGCCCAAGAAACCACAGACCCTGCTTGTGCAAAGTGCCTGAATGTGCAGGGACATGTCCAGTGGCCCCAGTCTCACAGAGGATGCTCAGATTTGGGGCTGAAATGTCTAATCTGTTCAGGTCCAGAAGCACATGAGGTTTTTTCCCAAGAGAGGAAAAAGCCTTAAGGGGGCAAAGTTTGTACTAAGACACCAAAAGGGGGAGTCAGTTAATAAATAGGTTCTTTTACAGAGGAAGGGAGGGTTGTTCCATGTGAAAACAAGAGTACACTCTGGGAGGCGGAGTTGGGTGGAGTGCTTGAGCTCAGGAGTTCAGAACCAGCCTGCAAGAGCGAGACCCCGTCTCTAATAAAAATAGGTAAACTAGCCAGGTGTTGTAGTGCACACCTGTGGTCCCAAGTACTCAGGAGGCTGATGCAAGAAGATCACTTGAGCCCAGGAGTTTGAGGTTGCCGTGAGCTGTGACACCATGGCACTCTACCCCAGGATAAATGAGTGAGACTCTGTCTCAAAAAATAATCATAATAATAAAGCAAAACAAACAAACAAACAAAAAGTACAGGCGTCTATGCTCCCTGGGTAGAGGATTGTACCCTAGTTCTAGGGCCTAAGACACCCAGTCCTGAGAAGGGGGACCTGCCGTCCTCACCCCCCAACCCTGTGGCTACTCGTCTATTCAAAACCCCTTTCCAAAATACAGATGGTTGATTAAATTAAGTGGAAACAAGAGACTGCAATAATAAGCTGCAATTAAAGCCTGAGTTTACGTTCAACATCATGAGCACCTTGCTTGGAGGTTTTCGGGTCCCAGGATGTCTGTGTCTGTTAACCCAACCCAGAAGACTTTCTGTCTTCATTAATCAGAGAGACGACGGCTCAAAATTTTGAACTCCAGAAATAGATTATGTAAATCGGCTATTGTTAACTTACTTGGTCTCCACTGAGTTTAAGGACTGTGTAACAGCTCATCTGATATCAGTAGGAAATCTGAAATCAGGTGCCAGGGCTATCTCCTTCTGGAGTTTCCTCTGCGAGGGGTCAAAATGAGCATCTTGCTACTGGCTGTCCTGCAAACAGGGAACCTGTGCTGAAGTCAGATGTGGGCAGGTGTGGGTTCCAGCACCGTTCTCTGTTACTCATAGCACAGAGCAAGTGAGGAGGGGCAGAACTGGCACCCTGCAGGCCAGCGGTGAGCAGGACGGCTGCGGACAAGCCCCAGTGTGCAGAAGAAACCCTCATCCTTTTTCAGCAAGCACAACTCTCTTCACCTCATCTTTGGTGCTGGAGATAAATCCAACAGGCCTTTCTATTTTCAGGGAATGTCCTACTCAGGAGGCCCCATGAGCCCCTGTGTCCTTGCTATGGAAGCCATCAAGAGAGAAACCACCTTCCCTGGCAGGCATAAGAGGTTCCCGGAGAAATTCCAAGGGTGGAGGCTGGACACAGGATATCAGGCTGCCACTCTCACACAAGGACACAAAATTTTATCTCAAAGGTTGGATCTGAAAGTAAAATCAATATTCCCTAAAAGAAAAGAACAGAAGGACAGTATTATTCTGGAGGCCTTGCGGGATCTCATCTCTAGACTGACTTTCGGATGAGATGGCCAGACAGTCTGTAATGAGAGCCCTTATGTTACCTGGGAGGCTGCTACAGCCAGTGTACTGGTTTCAAAGACCCCTCTGCACCTTGCATCCTGAAATAATCTATATGTCTCTCTCCTTGTGTGGACAATTAGCTTCTTGAGAGCTGGTACCCAAATTTATTCACTTTTGAACCCTTATCTGCTAGCATGGTGCCTTGGACTGAGCTAAACTTCTCCACAAACAGTCTACATCTTCTGCTAAAATAGGCCTGCATGCTCCAGCATTTCTGACAGGGCTCTCACCCAATATTTGCGTCTAATTAAATGGAATATTCATCAAAGTGGAAGGCATGCTTCACTTAGTACATTACCCAGACTACACAGCACACACCTCTGTACTTCTTACGGCCCTCCTGAGGCAGCTGGGAATTTAGTTTCATATACTTTATTAGCATAATTGAAAAAGACATTAATCCAAAGGGAAGCATTTTGTACACCGCCTGGGTAACAATTACGTGGAGGTGGCGTTATCAGCCGTGCACGGGATACTTGAATTTCACCTATAGACTCACTGCAAAGCTGTCAGGCCTATTTTCCTTTTCCCATTTGGAAATTGATTTTATAAATCTAGGGATATGGAGAATTTCACTGAAGTAAATTTTTAAAAATTTCATTGCAGGCGGCACCTGTAGCTCAGTGGGTAGGGCGCCAGCCCCATATACTGAAGGTGGCAGGTTAGAACCTGGCCCCGGCCAAACTGCAGCAAAAAATAGCTGGGCATTGTGGGGGGCGCCTGTAGTCCCAGCTTCTAGGGAGGCTGAGGCAAGAGAATTGCCTAAGCCTAGGACTTGGAGGTTGCTGTGAGCTGTGATGCTACGGCACTCTACCAGGGGTGATAAAGTGAGACTCTGTCTCTAAAAAAAAATAAAATTCCATTGTATATGTGAAGTATAGGGGGACCCCATCAAGCAAAGGAGTATTGAAGGGAAACATAAAGGAGTGTTTAAAATATTTAGGGGAGGGGAATGGTGACAGAGCCAGAGACAGCTGCTGGGACAGTGGAGGCAGGTTCATAGCAAGGCTGGTGCCCAGGCAGTGGCCTGTGGTCTGTGGTGAGCTGGTCCCCAGGCAGCCGCCCGTGGTCCCATGGTGAGCCAGTCCCTGGGCAGCGGCCCATGGTCCATGGTGAGCTAGTCCCTGGGCCATGGCCCGTGGTCCATGGTGAGTTGGTCCCCAGGCAGCAGCCTGTGGTCCTGTGGTGAGCTGGTCCCCAGGCCGCCACCCGTGGTCCTGTGGTTAGCCAGTCCCCGGGCAGTGGCCCGTGGTCCATGGTGAGCCAGTCTCCAGGCTGCGGCCCATGGTCCGTGGCGAGCCAGTCCCCGGGCAGTGGCCCATGGTCCATGGTGAGCCAGTCCCTGGGCAGCTGCCCATGGTCCCATGGTGAGCCAGTCCCTGGGCAGCGGCCCGTGGTCCATGGTGAGCTGGTCCCTGGGCCGTGCCCCATAGTCCATGGTGAGCCGGTTCCCGGGCTTTGGCCCGTGGCCCATGGTGAGCTGGTTCCCAGGCTGCAGCCTGTGGTCCCGTGGTGAGCTGGTCCCCAGGCAGTGGCCTGTGGTCCATGGTGAGCTGGTCCCCAGGCAACAGCCCCTGGTCCATGGTAAGTTGGTCTCTGGGCAGCAGCCCGTGGTCCATGGTGAGCTGGTCCCCAGGCAGTGGCCCGTAGTCCATGGTGAGCTGGTCCTCAGGCAGTGGCTCGTGGTCCATCGTGAGCTGGTCCCCAGGCAGCGACCTGTGGTCCATGGTGAGCTAGTCTCCTGGCAGCAGCTCATGGTCCCATCGTGAGCCAGTCCCTGGGCAGCGGCCCGTGGTCCATGGTGAGCTGGTCCCTGGGCCGTGCCCCATGGTCCATGGTGAGCCGGTTCCCGGGCTTTGGCCCGTGGCCCATGGTGAGCTGGTTCCCAGGCTGCAGCCTGTGGTCCCGTGGTGAGCTGGTCCCCAGGCAGTGGCCTGTGGTCCATGGTGAGCTGGTCCCCAGGCAGCGGCTCGTGGTCCATGGTGAGCTGGTCCCCAGGCAACAGCCCCTGGTCCATGGTAAGTTAGTCTCTGGGCAGCAGCCCGTGGTCCATGGTGAGCTGGTCCCCAGGCAGTGGCCCGTAGTCCATGGTGAGCTGGTCCTCAGGCAGTGGCTCGTGGTCCATCGTGAGCTGGTCCCCAGGCAGCGACCTGTGGTCCATGGTGAGCTGGTCTCTGGGCAACAGCTAGTTGTACATGGTGAGCTGGTCCCCAGGCAGCAGCTCGTGGTCCATGGTGAGCTGGTCCCCGGGCAGCAGCTCATGATCCATGGTGAGCCTGCCCATTTTCTCATGTTACGTCTAGCCCTCTGCTTCTCAAGCTTCTCTTGCCCCACGCCCATCCTGAAGTCCCTCCTCGCTCCAGGTGTGTACAGGCTTCTGTTGCAAGGCACTCCCAGAAAATCTGCTTTCCAAGATGACTTTCCCCCAAACAGAGTGACCATGGGATGCACATGCTCACAAGCAAAGTCACACCCTCCATTTTGTTCCCACCAGTCTTTGGTCCGTTTCCCTCACAAATGGCTGTGGGTATATTTCTGTTCATTTCCTAGAGTGCAGAGGAATTTCACTGATGTGTGGACACAATACTTCCTGCTGCTTTTGGGCTCCTGTGCTTCCTTCTGTCCCCAGGATCCTTTAATCTGCATTGATTTGAGTCCAGTCCATTTGAAGTTCCCAGGAACGCAGATCCCACCCACTTCCTCTCGGCTTCTCTCCCACCAGCTGCCCAACAATACAGCAGAGGGAGCAGAATAGAAAACAAAGATCCCAGAGATGAGGAAAAGAGCCTCAGATGAGACCCAGGACCAGAGGCACTCATCCCTGACAGATGGCGGAATTAATGACAACACGGGGCGAGGGCTGCAGCCAGCTCCCCGCATGCCGCCCACTCTGTGCAGCAAGGCGTGCTGGCTCTGGCCACTGTGAGCATCATTAGCTTTACACGTGTCCAGTGATGCTTACACGCATTTGGGGTCAATGCCCTTTTATACTGAAACGAAATACATTCTAATGGATGGATAAATTATCTGCGTAGCAGTGCACCTCGTCATGTAAGACGAGAGGTGCAGAGAGAGAAGAACAATTCACATTCTGCTGATTATTTGATTATGTCCAGTTTTATCATCATGCAACATGTTTTAAACTCCCATTTCGAAGTAAAGCGTATGCTTCAGTGATTTATGTGTAAAGAGACTAGAAAAAAAAAAAGGGTTGTTCCTTAGAAGGCCTTGTCATGAGACGTGGCCAGGACGTAACCGTTAGGTTGGCACAAAGAAAGAGCAGTGGTGATGGCAGCACCAACTATTCGGAGAAAGACCTCACTCCAGGGAAACAGCTCTGGGCGTCTCACCTCACTGCTGTTGACATTTTGCTCAGACAAATGCAGAGCGTGAAATCAGTCAGTCATGAACCCGTCCCTGCGGCTCTTGCTTGTCCCTGCCCTGACTGCACCTAGCCTGAGGCTGGGAGGCTGGAGGACACAGTGTCCTGCTGAGAGTTAGCTGCCCCCCATGGCAGTAGAGAGCCCTGTGTCAGACGCTCGTGCTGGTGTTTGTATTTGCTGTCCCTGACGTAGGGAGTCCTGCGAACTCGGGGTCCTCCACAGACAGCGTGCGGTGCTAACTCATCTCCGATCACCTCTCCTGCTGTGGGACCCGCAGTCCTGCCTCTGTTCCTCCCCTCTCTCCAGGGCATTCTCACTGTGAAACAGAAACTTTATTGCCGGGATCCTAGATGTCATTATGATAGTTTTGAGATACACAAAAATCAGGAAATGTAAACTCCTCGTGGATGGAAATAAACGAAGCCCTCTCAACAACATCAGTAAGCTGAGCAAGGGGAAACTTGCACAGCTGAATTAGAAAGGATGCTGTCGACTGTGCTACTTGTAAGTGAGAAAATGGACTATGTCGCAGCCTGTCTCAAACTTTTGTAGTTACCCAAATAATTTCTGAACAGCATCTCGATTGGGACTGTACAGTTCCTTGGCCATGCCACCATCCTGAAATCATAGAGATACTGTCAAAATTATTATCAATGCCAAGGCATCAGCCAGTTTCCCTGTGATTGGATATGTGGGGCAATTTCCAAGGGGAGCTGGTCTGGTAGAAGGCGGCTACCTCTAAGGCTTAGGTCCATCTGCTCACCCTGGAACCTCTGCTCGGCCCCTGACAACTCAAGGATGCTGAGGGCGGGGGGTGGAGGGTTGGGGGGGAAGTTTGACCTCTTTGCAACCACAAGCATCACACCCTAAATGTTAGCATTTACTGAATTAGGATACTTCCATACACTTTGGAAGTTTTAATTCTTCCGTTAAGTTAAATTTAGACATACAAATTAAGATTTCTTTTCTTGTTCTCAGGCACCAGTTACCAAAATATGCAAATCTGTCTTTATGTTTAATGTACCTTCCTGTAAATGCGTCTCGGTGTCTACGTGTATGTCAGGTTCCAAACCTGGCTCTGAGAAATCACGAGGATAATTTTAAACCTAGTGAGTTCTGAAGTCACTGTTTTTCTTATATTCTGCAGCAAAATGTCAGAAATAATTTTTTAAATTAAATCTGAGCCTTAAAAAAACAGACACAGCTCTCCATCTCTGTCAGTCCATCCTATGCGCTTGTGCAGAATCATAGGCTGGAGAGCTCCATGTCTCCACGTGGGATCCTTCCCCGCCGGGGTCAGGCTGCAGTGGAGGTTACCATGGTCTTGCTCATGTGTTCTCCAGCCCTTGGCTGTCCCTGGCACACCCACAGTAGCTGCACTTTCATGCCAAGGCCTGTGCCTGTGTCTCCTGTCTGGAGGGCTGCTTGCTTACCTGGCTGGGTGGTGGGAAATGCTTGGGAACTCTGCTCCCTTGGAGGCCTGAGCCAATGGCTGTCAGGTGGGGGTGTATTCCAGGCTCCTTCCCCCGGAGCACAGCTTCCCGCAACCTGCACTGCTCCAGAGGCCTCTGCAGAGCTGAGGCACTTTCCACCTCCCCAGCTTCCTGCCCTCCCTGCACCACCTCCTCAGAGGTTGACCTTGAAACACCTCTTAGAAAGTCACTTCCGAGCATGCCTTTCAGCCTGCTGACAGTCCAACTCTTTGGCCAAAATAAAGGGGAGAGGCTGAGCTGGAATCACATCCCTGGTGAGTCCTGGCCTTTGTGCCCCAGGCCTCAGGGCCTCTTCTTTAAGGATATCTTTTTTCCAAACTGAATTTAAGGATGTTCTTGTTTCAAACTGAGAAAAAAAGAAGCAAATTATTTTGTAGGTTTTCAGACCAGATTTACAATGGCTCTTTAAAAATCAATGGAACTCACTCAGGTATGTGGAGAGCCCCCCAGGACAGTGGCTGCCTTGATTATCCATCATGGATGCAAGAATAACTTAATCAATCCCTCCTCCTCGGGGGCCCTCAGCTTTGTGAGATGTTTCCAGGAAGGGAGCACAAATTTAAAAAGCAAAAGTATCAGCTCTCTCTTACCCAAAGGGGGAGAGTGTGTTACAAACTTCAGTGGCCAGGAAGCAGCAATGGAGAGCTCAGAGGGCAGGCTCACCTGTGCTTCTTACAGGAGGAGACTTCTGAGTTTTTTGTTTTATTTTTTTTTTTCCAGAAGTCATGTCAGGATTGATTGAAACCATTCTTCCCATAGCCACTTGCTCTGGGAATTGCTACAACTTAGAACTAAGTTGAGTACTTGCTGATAGTAAGTGTTAAAATTTCCACAAATGAGCTGCTCCCATGTTCCTGGTGCATAATTTGGCCTGTGACCATGGTGGTTCTCCACCCCTCACTTCCCCAGCCCCTCCCTCTCCAAATTGAATAGCTTTGTGTCCAGAACGTGGTCTGGAAACTCACAAAGCAAGGCTCTCCTTGGTGGATCTTGCATTTGAGCTGGTAGGACCTTGCCTTGGAATTATCTGTTTAACCTGGAATGATGGTCACTGCCCTTCAGCCACTTTGGGTATGTGATGAGCACTTTCAGGATAAACTATGCATGATAATGATAACGTTTGTGTTAAAACAGGAGAATCTTTATTTATTGGTGCTCTACTTAGTTTTCATCTTTTTTTTTTTTTTTTGTAGAGACAGAGTCTCACTTTACCGCCCTTGGTAGAGTGCCATGATGTCACAGGACTCACAGCAACCTCTAGCTCGTGGGCTTACGCGATTCTCTTGCCTCAGCCTCCCAAGCAGCTACTTTGTTTTCATCTTATGGCTGTTATCTTAGAAATACATACGAAGATCTCCTTAATAATCCCATTTAGAAACAAGCCCACTTTGACTTAGAATCACTCACGTTTTTTCCCAGGGTCAGCCAAATCCTAAATTCAGATTTTGGGCTACCTGATTTGAATGCCCCATGTATATCTCAACAATTAAATGTCTTTTACAGCCATAGTGGGGATGGTGTAGGAAAAGTTGAGGAATAAAGAAAATTTCTCTTTTAACAAGTGGAATAGTATTGATTAGGAAATAGCGTTGATGAAGTCACAAATTACAACTGAAAATGAAAGTTGTTCTGACTTTGCAGTAAAAAGGTTGGGTGGATTAGGAGGATGAAGGACAGAGCAGTGACAAACCCTACAGGTACGGTTAGTTCCAGCTGATTCCATTGGTCTTGCTCTATCAAGTTGTCCAGAATTAGCTTGTACTGAGCTTCTTGGGGGACCTTGAGGGGCGGGTTCCTTTGAGCCTCTGGTCACATTATTTTTGTCAAGAAAGTCACACAAAACCCTCTTAGGTGTATATTTCTGCTAAAGACACCGTATTAAATGTATATCGTTGGCTCTTCAGTGTTGAATTGTGGCTGACAGCGCCGCCTCCCCCCTGGTGAAGCTTCCCTAACCCAGGTGTATTCTAGGAAGGCCCAGCACGGCCCTGTGCGCTCAGGAGCACAAGACAGCACATCCGCCCTGCACTTAGATGCCACTTTAAACCCTGCAGTCACCAAAGAGCACAGTGATGTGACATGTGGCTGTAAACAGACTGTGAGAAGGACAGTATTCCTAGCTCCAGTCTGAGCTAGAACAAGAGGCCCGAGCATGTGCTGTCCACCCTCAGGCCACTCCAAGTTTCTTCCACCCCGCTCGTGTCTGCAGCCAGCCTCAGACCCACCGTGAGCATTGATTTGGGTTACAAATCAGTTTTAGCAAGTGTCCTGTCTATCTGTGCCCGGCAGCTCTGAATTGGCCCAGCATAGTCCGCTGACTTCCTTTCTTTCCTGGTGAAATGTGTGTGATGTGCGGCGACTCTCATGGCAAGAATTGCACCTCGCCCTCTGGGCAGCGCTGAACTGCTAGCCAGGTGTGCGTTCCTCCCGTCACCCACCTGAGGAAGGAAGCTGACTATGAAAAAAAAGGCCAGGCCCTCCAGACAACTGAGTTAAAGGATGACTTCGTTGTATGAAAGGGGAGATATGTAGTGGTTCTACACATGTGTGTACACCTGTGCATGTGCGTGTGTATATACGTGTGAGGACACGTGTGTCCGGAGACATGTGTGTTGTCCTGCACAGGCATGTACACATGTACATATGTGTATATGTGTAAGGACACATGTATGTCCTAGAGACATGTGTACATATATGTGTGTGCCTGTGTGTGAAAGGCTCAGGGATGTCCTGGAGTCAGGTAGACGGTCCTTTCTGTAGCTGTGGAAGGGAGAACCCGTGGGCACTTTTGACTAGCAGCTTAAAGCCCAAGATAAGCCGAGAGGAGCTGCCCCATCCCCACCCCCACCCACCACACACTGTGCTGAACGGAGTGCGAGCTCTGAAATATCTCGGCCATTTACCAACTTGCTGACTAAGTTAAAACTCAGAACACTTTGGGAACTTTTTTCACTCTACAATCTTCTAAATGACTTGTATTTGCTGTTGAGTCACGGGCCCTTTGAAGAATTTGCTTCTGGCCTTTCATGAGCAACTTGAGGGAAACTGGGGCAGGAGCAGTGGGGCTGCAACCACTGTGGTAACACTGCATCTTTGCCAACGTCGGGATGAAGTCACATTGGTCGTGGTCACCGGGAGCACAGTGCCTGTCTCTGCTCCCTCCTGTGGGAAAGGTGGTGTGGCTTTTTAGCAGTCATTCCAGAGCTTGTGCTCTGAACATGTGTGCTCACCTCAAGGGCTGCCTGGGAAATGCTCCTACCTATTCTACGGGCACTAATCCTTTTGCTCACAACATATTTGGGCACAGTCATCGTATTTCTTTAGTATATTTAATGACATTTAATCATAGTCCTTTAAGGAAAGATGTATGTGTGTGTGGTATGTAAGTCTGAATCTGTTGGGGTGTTCAGGTGTGTTTGGGGTGCATGTGCTACGTGTGTGTGTGTGTGTGTGTGTGTGTGTGTGTGTGAACAAGGAATCACTTGGGGAAAGCATGGTGAGTGCCCTGGTTCTTCAATCTAGGTAGTTTTGTGTAGTGTCAAAGAAATGAGGTGTGTGATTGTGTGATTATAAAATGTTGTAATTGATTTTTCTTTGTAATTCAAAGATGGGCTGGTCAGGATACACTTGTGTTTCTGTCCGTGGCAGTGTTGCTGGGCTAAGAATGCTGCCTTCCGAGTCCGTACCTCCAAAGGGCATCTCACTAACTGGGATGCACCATGTACTAGAGCAGTATTGAGCCTTTTTTTAGTGCCTATGGATTATTTTTAATCCTTGTGCCAATGGGAACCTTTCTTTCTGTTGCACTGATGATAATTTGCACTGATGTTTAGATTGCAGAGTCTCATTAGAGTTCTAAATCCAAGGTAAACTCTTCAAAAAAGATGTTAATGTATCGGCCCAAACTGGAGAAGTTAGTTTCAACAGCAAGGTGGCGCCTTCCGTGACTCCTCCCCTTCTCAGGTGGTTGGTCCTTGATGGATTTAGCATTAAATAAAGAACTCACATCTAGTAACTGCACAGGGAGGGTACTCCCCAGAAACCGTCCCAAAATCTGGGGGTAGAGTGTGGGTTTTTCCCACTGAGATATTAAGCAACCTTTTTCTTTCTCTGCTGCACATTGGTAGAATAGGAGTTGTCTTGGGCTGCACATTAATTAAACACGCAAACACTAACAAAAACCAGTGAGCCAAAAAAATAAAGTCCATACACAATTTTCATGGTATTTGACACCAAAGATAAACAAAAAAATTCATTACAAAATCAACATGGGGGGGGAGGCACAGGGGCTGCAGGTTGGACCCAGCTGTGTCTAAATAAGTATTTAGAATAATCAGCAGGATATTTTTAAAGAAAGTAACATTTAACACAGAAAAAGTTTAAATGATTGTTTATCCCCCATAACTGAATTCAGATGGGTGAACAGCAGGAGAAATCGCTGGGAAATCCATGAAAGTATAATGGTCTCATCATTACTGTAAGCTACATATTTAACATTTTTACTATTATTTTAATTTTTTTTTTCTTAGAAAAAAAGTCCCTATCCCAAAGCTCTTGAGTGTCAGACTGAAATGCAAGGGCAAATTATAAATCTATTCCTTGGGGCTTCACAGACTGGAGCTGAGTCCCAGGAATTGATCTCCCTGGGGCAGCAAATGCTGCGTTGGCAGTGGGAGGGCCGAGAGCATGTGGGCTGTGGGTGCAGCGGGTCTGGGCTTCCCCGGGCTCTCGACCGACTGCCCCCTCCCTGAGCTTCGTTTCCTTTATTTGGGAAGTGGTGACAATAGTGAGCCAGGTTGCCTTAGGGATAGGGGACAATCTATCCCACACAGAGCTTGGGTTTACTGTAGCTGTTTAATAAATGGTTGTCAGGGGCGGCGCTTGTGGCTCAAGGAGTATGGCACGGGTCCCATATGCCAGAGGTGGCAGGTTCAAACCCAGCCCCGGCCAAAAAAAAACACACACACACAAAACATAAATAAATAAATAAATAAATAAACAGTGGTCAGGCTTATAACTATAAATGATTAATTAGCTACTAATTCAGTTCACATTCAGATTTAACTAATAATAGTAAGGAGCGCATTCTTTATCATTCCAGTAACAACCTATTTTCAGGCTAAAAAGTCATTCCTAGGAAATCACGGTGTCAACCTTTCCCTGTTTCCCTTTCCTTCCACTAGGGATGAAATGTAAGAGCCCCACTAACTGGTCGCTCACTTTGCACCACACCCTGTCTTGGACACTTTCCAGGTGGTGACCTGCGCGGTCCTCACAGCCATCCCCAAAGGTAAGCTCAGGCCCCAGCTCAGTTTTACAGATGAGGAAACGGAGGCAGGTTAAGGAACTTGACTAGTAAGTGACAGAGACATGAAACTATTAAGTAACAAGGATACAATTTTAAATAGCCGGGATTTATCCCTCTGAATAGGACGGCTGTATCCGGTGCAGGGCCCAGGACAGGCTCTTGCTCTGTGGTGATCATTCCTCTCAGAACTTTCTTCAGGGTCACTGATGAGCCACACACTGCTGTCTCTTCCCTTCATTGTCACAACTGGTTCATAAACCCAAAGGTGGTGTGCAGCTTGGCACCTGCATCGTTCACTGTAAATTTATACAATGTGTGACTAATTTTTAAAAACTCAAATATACCCACAAGTACAGAGATTTACCACGATGACCATGTAAGGTCTTAGGATGTTATGCAAGGTGGTCTTTCAGATGCGTTTCTCACCCCAGTGCAGGGCTCTGGCCCGCAGCTGGGTGCAGTTTGGGCAGGACCTGCTGTCCGATGGGCTGCATGGATGGATTTTCTCACGGGAACTTATTTGTATCTGTAGCCTGTTTTTTACAGTCAGGAATTTGAACTTTCTCTGATGCAGTGGACTGCATCCTCCTACCTGATAAAAATACAGAACACCCTCGTCCTCGCCTGAGACGCGTCTCCCAGCTCCCAGCATCACGTACAGTGAGGGCAATGCGGTGTGGGGTTTGGAGCTAGAAATGGACCTGAGACATGGGTCTTTGTGACCCTGACTCAGCCAGTTAACCTTTCAATGCCTCCATCTCCTCAGCTATCAAGTAAGGAGAGTCCCCTGCCTGAGCTGGTGTCCTGAGGACCAAGTGTAATGGTCTGTGTTGGTGAAGCGGGGCTGGGGCTGGCAGTGTCTGGAACGTTCTCGGCATTTATAATATTACATTATTTTCTTCTCTGTCTGTCCATGACCCCATGAGGAAGGTGTGGACCTGCAATTTCCACTGGTGGCAGCAGACTCTGCCCAGGTCACTGTTCCTCAGTGGCCCAGGGCAATGTCCTGCTTCGGTGACCGTCTGTTCAGAGCAGCCTTGTGGGACGGGCACACCTGGGGCATCGGTGCATCCCTCCCCACCCTGTGTAGTTTCCAGAATTTCCCTTCATTTTTTGTACCTATTGAGAGAGATGTGGCACCTGGAGAGGGGCATCCCCGTCTGGGGGCATAGACCACACTGTGGCCTCCGAAGCAGGGGAGGACCGGCAGCCTCTGCCTCCACACTACGGTCTCCTCGGCAGCCTCTGCCTCCCTGCTATGGTCTCCTCGGCAGCCTCTGCCTCCCCCCTACAGTCCCCTCTAGAGCTAAGTCCTTCCGGCTGCCGTCAAGCTTCAGACTGATGCAAAGGAGCAGAGAGTGGTTTGTTTGCACTAGTGAGGCATCCGGGAGAACGTTCTCCCAGCCCTTCACTGTGAAACAAAGCAAGCAAAATACTTTCATGTATGTTTGAGCAGATGTATATAAAGGGGCTTCCTAGAGGCTTTCAAGTGAATCACAAAGGGCCAGTTTACAGCAGGAGGGTAAATGAGAGAGTTTCACTCTTTGGAGCCACATCTGAATGCCAGAAGTTTCCTGGACACCCGCTGACACGGGGTTGGAACTTGCCTGACATCTCCCTCCCCATGCAGGAAGAGCCCACACATCTGCACTGAGATGCCCTGGGAAACTGAGTCAAGAGAAGCTGCTTCATTGTGGTTGTTGGAGAGGGCTGGCCAGTCCTGCAACCTCGCCGGGTCTTCTGCCTTGTGGGTCAGCACTAGGTCCCTCCCGCACCCCACCAGAACTATGAAACAATTTGCAGAACAAAAGAAGTGAATGAGTTGTGCAAATTTTAACAAATTAATTGTATTGATGAAATTAAAAATAGCTAAAGGACCACAAAGAATTGAAAGCAGGGACAGAGAGACTTACATGGCAGTGTTCTTGGCAGCATTGTGCACAGCCACACAAGGTGGATGACCCACGGCGGGAGGGGCATCGGACAAATAAAATTCCTATGGTCATAGAAGGGAATATTATTCAGTCCTAAAAAGGAAAGAGAGTCTGACGTATGTCACAGCGTGATAAACCACGAAAACGTTATGCCAACTGAAGTAAGCCAGACAGAAAAGGGCAAATATTATACGAGTCCATTTATACGAAGCACCTAAAACAGGAAGCTCCATAGACATGGAAAGTTGTGTTAGGTTTCCAGGGGCTGGATGGAGAAGAAACAGAGATTGGCTGCTTTATAGCTGCAGAACTTCTGCTTGCAGTAATGCAAGAGTTTTGAAAATAGATAGTGGTGATGGCCGTACAATATTGTGAATGTCCTTATTGCCACTGAATTAAAATGGCAAATTATATTACTAATACAAAAGCACAGCTATAGTAACCTTCTGTGAGGCAAATGTTGGAAAAGCTGATGAGTGACAACACGGCCACATAAAGAATATTCTGAGTGGAGAGAAGCAGGGCGGGTTCCTGTATTTCCCATGAGGAGACATATTGATATCGCAATGCAGAGGCAATCTTATTTTCATTTCAAGACTGATTATTATGGCTATGCATTTATTAAATACATGCGGAGTCCTGATATGTTTAGAATATGGGAAAAGACAGAATTTGAAAGGTGATAGCAATTTACTTTTTGCAAGAAAACTGGTGTGTTTTTCGTTCTGGCAACTTGACTAGTGATAAGGAAGATGAGCAGCTGCTTTTGTGAACATATTTATTCTCACACTCTCAAGAGCCATTTATCATCCATTGGCCCTGTCATGCCGAAATAGACCTCTAAGAAAATGTGGGTAATTTCTCAATATTTTAAAACATATATACTCTAGACCAGTGTGCTGAGTATCCTGAATTGTGTATTGTGTGTCAGACAAGAATAGATTGGAGTCCCCAAACCCTGGGACTGAACGTATACTTAGATTTGAAAAAACAAAAGGAGGTGGTTCACTGGGAAGGCGGACAGTTTTGTCCAGTGAGGAGGAAAACAAAATGTGACCCTGAGATCCTGCTCTGAAGTCAGCCTCCAGCTTAGTCAACAGCCTGGCCTTTCTGGCACTTCTGTGACCTCAGCGCACTAAACCGTTTTGCAACACTCAGTTCCTGGGCTGCAGTTCAAGGCAGACACTGAGCCTTGGGATCAGGCTACAGGTGCCTCTGGCCGTGGGGGAAGGTTCAGACTAAAGACTGCAGCAAAGGGCTCTCTCCTAGGTAGGCAAGCAGGGTTACTGTACATTTGATGGCCTTGTAAGGAAATGACCTTCATCTGACCAGGGACTTTGAAAGGCACATTTCCCTCCAGGCAAAGGGCATTGTGGAGAAGGCCTGCACTTTAAGGCAGGGCTTCCAAATGGCTGAGAGTCTGTGGCCAACTGACCTTCAAGCCCAGACCTCATCAGATGGCCCTGTCCCTCGCTGGGCACCAGAAGCTTTACTGAGGTCCTGAAGGACCCTCCCTGCAGCACGGGGGGCACTGCTCTGCCGCTGACTCACTGGGGCCACCGTCCCCGGGTCAGCACCAGCTCTCTGCCTGTGATTTCTTTCCTCCAGGGAAGTAAACACACATAGTCTGTTTCCTCAGAAAGGCTAAGGCTCCTGACAGCAAGACACGTTCCTGAAAATGCTGGAGAGACTCAAGTTCACATACAAGAGGGGACATTTAGTGAGTGCTGGGTCTCCTCAGCGGGAAGAGTCTGTGAAATTGTATAAAATGACCACAGAGGGAAGAGGAACAGAAAGTCCAGCTCTGCGGGCACGGGGGTGTTGTCAGTGTCAGCTGGCCCTGAGTTTGTAGATGCAGAGCGGATTTCATTCTTCAGCCGGTTAGGTTGCCAAATCCTGCTCAGGGCAAAAAAGAAAATCTCCCAAGGTAATAGTCTGTGTTGGCTAGTTTAGGTCAATGTCATGTTGTTATGAAGCTGGACAAGTCTCAGGTGGGCCCCACCCTCTGCTGCTGTCACCTGGTTGGCCAAGAATTATGTCTCTATGAGAAGAAAACAAGATCAACACAGGAGCTGAGGGACAGACAGGAGCTGTGAGCAGGCGTGGGAGAGCACGCAGGGTCTGCCTCCCGCAGCCTCCATCTGCTCTGCCAGCAGAGACGGGCACGTCTAAGATCGAGACTCCCCGACGGGCCAGCAGAAGGGGCTCTTGTCACTTGTCACTTCCCACCTTCCCTGATTAAACAGAAGCATCTGGCAGAGTAGCAAAAGCAGCCAACCATGAACTCGGGGAGGAGGGCGAGGCCCGCACCCTGCAGGGAAGTTCGGGCTGAGTTGTTTCTGCTGTCCTGTCCCATGGTGATGGAGGATGTCAGAGGTGGCAGAAACAGGACCCATCCTGAAGGTGTCTGAAGAGTTTTGCTGGATTTGACCATCACCACAATTGTCTTTCTTCTACAGAAAATAAATCTGGTGGTATAAGGGGGTGGCAGCCACTCCCACCCAGAGGAACATGACTGTCTTCACCAGCTTCCTTCCCAGAGGGACGGCCCACCCACTGAGAAGGGCTGAGAAGATTGCTCTGCCCCAAGCCCACACATTTACCTGGACTGAGGTTTGGGAAGCCAGGAAAACCTTCCTCTGGCTTCAGGAGGCTTAGCGGGAGGTTCATTCCCCACTTATTCTTTGTGTGGCCTGGCAAGTAAGCCACCTGCCGGGAGGTGAGGAAGGGGCTAAGGAGAGGTGGAACAAGCAGACTTTAAGAGATGAGGCAGGGCCAAGTGCAAAGACTTGAACTGGGACATGGACTGCCAGGATGACATGAAAGGTGGGAGAGGGAATGTGCACAGAGACACCTCGGCTGCCAAAGTGGAGGAAAGGCCGTGATGTCCAGAGGACGCAGAGAAACTCAGAGCCCAGGCTCTCTCCCCATCCAGCTGCATGACCTGAGACCAGGGGCACGTCCTCCCTGAGCAGCTGCCAATTTTAGCAAATTCTCCTTAGCACAGGAGACATGAGTCATGCCTTGCCCACCACTAGGGCAGTTCTGAACCATGGCATCCTATGTGAAAGCATTTCAGAACCTGCCGTGTATTGGAGGCCATGAGTCCTGTAAATAATTTGGTCTCTATGATGAATCTATCCAAATTTTGCTCCTTGTAAATAATGACAGAGAAAGGGCTAAATGTTGCAGCCCTTATTTACTGAGCACCCAGGGTATGCCAGGTGCTTTAAATGTTTGTGATGTGTTAATGCAGAAACAGGTGCAAATACCTGCCTTTTGAAGTCTATTCTAGTGCTCAATTACAGAGTCCTAGTTCCACATAGGTCCATCAGAATGTCAGTTACACGGAGGACATGGAAGTTACGAGCGTAAGAGTGACACAGACATTAATTTCAGGAATTATTTATTTTAAAAATTAGTGTATGTTAAACCAAGAAATGAAACTAAAATCCTACAACCACCTAATCTTCGATAAACCAAACAAGAACATACCTTGGGGGAAAGACTCCCTATTCAATAAATGGTGTTGGGAGAACCGGATGTCTACATGTAAAAGACTGAAACTGGACCCACACCTTTCCCCACTCACAAAAATGGATTCAAGATGGATAAAGGACTTAAATTTAGGGCGTGAAACAATAAAAATCCTCAAAGAAAGCATAGGAAAAACACTGGAAGATATTGGCCTGGGGAAAGACTTCATGAAGAAGACTGCCATGGCAATTGCAACAACAACAAAAATAAACAAATGGGACTTCATTAAACTGAAAAGCTTCTGTACAGCTAAGGAGACAATAACCAGAGCAAAGAGACAACCTACACAATGGGAAAGGATATTTGCATATTTTCAATCAGACATAAGCTTGATAACTAGGATCTATAGAGAACTCAAATTAATCCACATGAAAAAAGCCAACAATCCCTTATATCAATGGGCAAGAGACATGAATAGAACTTTCTCTAAAGACGACAGACGAATGGCTAACAAACACATGAAAAAATGTTCATCATCTCTATATATTAGAGAAATGCAAATCAAAACAACCCTGAGATATCATCTAACCCCAGTGAGAATGGCCCACATCACAAAATCTCAAAACTGCAGATGCTGGCGTGGATGTGGAGAGAAGGGAACACTTTTACACTGCTGGTGGGACTGCAAACTAGTACAACCTTTCTGGAAGGAAGTATGGAGAAACCTCAAAGCACTCAAGCTAGACCTCCCATTTGATCCGGCAATCCCATTACTGGGCATCTACCCAGAAGGAAAGAAATCCTTTTATCATAAGGACACTTGTACTAGACTGTTTATTGCAGCTCAATTTACAATCGCCAAAATGTGGAAACAGCCTAAATGCCCACCAACCCAGGAATGGATTAACAAGCTGTGGTATATGTATACCATGGAATACTATTCAGCCATTAAAAAAAATGGAGACTTTACATCCTTCGTATTAACCTGGATGGACGTGGAAGACATTATTCTTAGTAAAGCATCACAAGAATGGAGAAGCATGAATCCTATGTACTCAATTTTGATATGAGGACAATTAATGACCATTATGGTTATGGGGGGGGGGAAACAGAAAGAGGGAAGGAGGGAGGAGGGTGGGGCCTTGGTGTGTGTCACACTTTATGGGGGCAAGACATGATTGCAAGAGGGACTTTACCTAACAATTGCAATCAGTGTAACCTGGCTTATTGTACCCTCAATGAATCCCCAACAATAAAAAAAAAAAAAAAAAATTAGTGTATGTTGCCAGGCCCTGCCACTCTGAATTGACTGACTATTGTCTCACCCTTTTTTTTTGTCCCAGAGAAAGGACTCTCAGGGCAGAGGAAAAGCTAAAGGAGACGAGGGAAGAAGAAAAAAGACTTGAGAGGGAAAGGGGACTCTGGGGGAGTAAAGGGTTAGTGAAGAGGCAGCCTAGGTGAAAATAAAAAGCAGGAATCAAGAATATCTCCTAGACTTAGTAAGTCGTCCAGACCCTGGTTCCCAACTCCTAGATGTTAGATGGTCAGTGTCAGATTTGTTGCAATGTGGGGTCAAGGTGACTGAGGCCATGGTGAAGAACCTTCCCTCCGCGTCCAGCTTTGACCCACAGCTTGTGAAGGGCCAGCAACACCTACTCCAGGGTGAAAGGTCAGGACCGGGACCCACTAGGCTGGCTCCATCCTAGTGGAGTGTCTTTGATGACTGTTAGTATTTAGACAGCGCCCCCTGTGTCCTCGGCACTAAGTAAGATGTCGGGAATATAGTGGTGAACGAGGCTGGTGGGCCCTGCCTGGGGAGCCAGTGGAGAACTCTTGGAATGGAGCCTGGAGGGTGAGGGTGACTCCTCAGCTCACAAACTCCCTGTGCAAATAGCACACCCTACGGAGAAACCCACGGAGAAGCACTGCTTTGCACAAGTGCAGACAGCACAACTGAATGTTGCATGTAGAATTTTTGTATATTACCTGGCTTGGCTGAATATCTCACCCCAGGTCCAGTGTAGACATGAGGCCTGGAGTCACGCATTGAGGGGGGACAAAATCTCACTTTCCTAAATCCTGGCCGAGTCTCATCCCCTGAGCCAGACTGATGACATTAATGAAAATAAGGAACCAAGGAGCCTTCAGTGTGAATATGATGATTGGGAGAAAACGTAACGTGTGGTGGGATGACCAGATGGGTGAGGATGTTGAAAAATAAATGAGGTGTGAACACTGCGATTTATTCCCATCATTACAAAAATCACGTGTTATTAAGTTCCACATGGGCACAGTGCTGTGCCAGGGAAAAGTACAAATGAGAGGCTAAAGGCAAGTGACAAATGTCTCTAATGTTGGCAATGCCTTGTTCTGGACCTTTAAGAAAAATTATTCATGTTTCTATAGCCAAATGTCTCTAAAGGAAAGGATCAAATCTTTTTTTTTTTTTTTTTTTTTTGAGACAGGTGTTACTATGTCGCCCTCGGTAGAGTGCTGTGGTGTCACAGCTCACAGCAACCTCTAACTCTTGGGCTTAAGCGATTCTCTTACCTCAGCCTCCCAAGTAGCTGGGACTGCAGGGGCCCGCCACAATGCCCAGGTATTTTTTGTTGTGATCATCATTGTTGTTTAGCTGGCCCCAGGTGGGGTTCGAACCCACCAGGCTCCGTGTATGTGGCTGACGCCATAACCACTGTGCTACGGGCGCCGAGCCAAGGATCAAATCTTAATCGGTCTGCATGTTCTCTCAGCTGTACCTGATGACCAAGGTTACTTTTTCTTTTTATTCATCTCTCCTGTTTTACTTCAGACACTTTTTATTTCTTGCATGGACTACCCCACAAACACCTAAATTGGGCATCCCTTCAGGATGTGTGAAAATCCTAGTCCATTTTCCGCACTCTCAAAACAGGCCTTTCCATGTGGCAGCTACGCCCTGACATCTGATTGCCTCGTGCTCCTCTACCCCCTGCAGGGTGGAAGGCTTCCCCTTCAGGAAGGGTCCCTCTGTAATTCCGGCTTCCCCCCACGGCCACCCCACCCACCTTGCACTCCAGCCATGCACATTTCTGAAGATTCCCCCAAAGACTCTTCTTATTCCTGACCACTGGTCACCTGTAAGTAATGTTCCATGTGACAGTCCTGCATCCCCCGCCCCACCCACCAGCCAGGTGTTCCAGTAGAACGTCCTGCGTGAGCCCTCCTGCAGTCCCAGGGCCCTCGGCTCTCTGTTTATCAGTCCTCTCTGTGCCTCTAGGACATTCTGCACATTTTTCTATTTGCCTTTTTGCCAAACTCAGAGGCTTTCAGAACCATAGTCTGTCCACACAGTTCCACTCTCCCTAGTGCCATAGGGTCGTGCTCAGTAAATGTTTGGGAATTAAATGAGACGAAAGAAAAAATAGGTGGGTGGCCAATCTGAAATCCAATCCTGATCTGTTTGGAGTGGAGTTGACACTCTCAGCAAGCTGGAAAACAAGTGTGGGATTGGGAACTAGTTTGCAGTCACTACCCCCTGAAGATCCTGCATGTGTCCCCTTGGAGCCACGAGGAGAGGCTCCCTGGGTGGACCCTGAAGCCTTAGCTGGCTGTGGGACCGTCTCCTCCTCATCCCAGCCTTCCGACATTATACTGGAAACTGAGGAGGCCTCTGTTTGCATGAATCCCAAAATACGGGCCAGAGCTGGTTTAGTTTGGTACTTTTTACTGCAGAGAAGAAAGTTATATTCACATTATCTTGGATAAAATAAGTTATTTTGAGGGTACACCACCCAAAATGGGAACTAGGGGATCTCCAGAGAACAAGGCCCCTCTGGGCCCAGCTGTTTCCTCCCTGCGTCTCTCACAGCAGTGAGGCCTTCAGTTTAGCTTCAGTTTAGCTTCCAGTTTTAGCATGGGTCTCCAGGCTCACTTCCCTTTCCTGCCCAAGTGCAATCTCCGTGTCCAGTCACTCTTGTCCTAAGATGAATGCCCAACAGTGAGTTTCCACCAGAATGAACCTAATGATGGACATTTTAGATCATAAACACTCCAGAGAAGAAAAGCAAATTCCGTCAGCCATAGCTGTTATCAACACTTTTGCAAAGGTTGCGACCACAACGGATAAGAACCTGGCTCTGGTATCAACTTCAGAAGGTCACCTAAAGAAGCTAAGGGATCTTAATGTTCTCGAAACTTTGGGATAAAAGAAATCGTGGGCCCATGGGCCTGGTTTTTAACTTCCAATGGAACTGAGCGCGGTGGCTTTTTAATATTTCACAGGAGATCACGTTTCACAAAATAATAAGACCTTCATTAAAAGCTGTATTGATTTATATTTTCTATTTGATTCTGCACTCTCCTTTCATGCGTATTTGTACAATGAGGGAATAAGCTACTTTCAGGATGTAAATCTTGGGTTTGACTTACTGTCTGGGAGTGGTGGTGGCCTCTGTTCAGTCACTTTTGGGTTCTCTGGTGAGCAGTTACCTCGTTACTTCTCACTTCGTATTGCATTTATTACTTCACTTAGGAAATATTATTTTTATGTTTTATAGGATGGGCTCTAATTTTCAGCAAAGGAGACTCTAAGATATGCCCTGGGGAACTTGTGAGCCCGTCAGACGGACGGACGAAATTCACCTTCCTCCTGGATTTCCTCTTTGATTTGTGATTGTAAGAGGATTTCTTCTCTTCAGTGGTCACTGTTCCTCCCTTTTCATCCTGTTTCCTTCAAAGGTGGTCATCTGTAGAGCAGGGCTCACCATGCCCAGGTGCCCTTTTTTCCCGTGACCTGGAGCTCCTGTAAAGGAGAAGAAAGCAGAGCTGTGGGCTGGAGGCTGAGATGGGAGGTGGACGGGCCCCAGTTCTAGCAAAGCCCCTCTTCCCGCCCACTTCGTCCCCCAGCCTAGTCAGCTCATCTATGTTTTCCTTCTGCTGATTTTGCTTCCCTTTTCCAAGGCCGGCCTTTGGAAATGCTTCCTAGTTCATGTCGATGTCCCCAGCTGTTCATGCCCCGGGACTGTGCTGTCCCGTGAGGTCCCACAGGGAACTCGGTCTGTGTGCTGCGTTCTGTCCGCGTTTCTCTACGGACGGTGCACTGTCTAACACGAGTGGACTGATTCTGCCTCGCCAGGTGCATCACATGGGGACACTCTGGTCTCTTGATCTCCACTTTAGGTGGCATTCAGGTTTTCCAGACATTCTGTCCCTAACACGCATACTGCTTTGTTGTTTTCTATGTGCTATGTATTAGAATTACAAAGGGGAATGAGGCTTCCCTGAAGGAGATCTCAGCCCAGTGGTGAGAAGAGCCATTTAGTGAGTTCCCAGTATACGTCCACTGGGTTCCATTGCTGCACACAGCCAGCAAGTGAAAAGGCCTGAAATTTGTTGGCAAGAAACTATTTGACCTCAAAATGCAGCCCTATAATTGACTCGCAGTGTCTGACCCAGCCCCTTCCAGGGAAGAGGCTCATGGTGAGGCCTGGCACCAGGCAGTGGAGTGGACAGTGATGCCGTAACGGAGCAGGAGCTTCACCCAAGCCTGTGAAGCCTGGGAAGGGACAACTGTGCTGGAGAACAGTGAGGGAGCAAGTCTGTGGGGGCTGACGGCAGGAGGTGCCATTTGGACTGGGCATTAATGGCAAGGGTTGAGAGTGGAGCTGATGACCCCTTGCTGGAGAAGATGCCAAGTAGGACAGATCCCTGTTGCTTACTTGTAACTCCACTTGTAGGGGGCACACTTGAATGTCATTTACGCTTTCATTCGCATTAATCCCCAAAGCCAAATCAGATGTGTTTTGCAAAGTTGGACGATAGGATTGCATTCACTGGCCCTCTAGGAATTTTCTGGGTTGATCTTTTATTCACTTATTTCATGTTGAAAGTGAAGCCTGTGACCATAAACGTCTGAGGTACATTGTACACAAGAGGAGAACTCCTTTCACACTGGGGCATGGAAACCTTCCCCGCCCAGCCCTACCACTGAGCAACCGGGTGCAGCCCGAAGACACAGAGGCAAGCAGAGCTCCCTGGGCACCAGAGTCCCAGGCCGGGAGGAGGCTCCAGGGGGCTTCTATGAGATGTCTTTCCCGGAACGGCACTGGGGCTGACGCAGCAGTGGAAACACTGCCATGCGTTCCCCACACAATGTGCGGGCTTGCTTCACAGCTGGCTCCCAACTGGGCCAAGCAGCAGCCCCAGAAATTTCAACTGGAGCCATTAAAAACCACAAACAAGGCATCTGTCGCATGGCTGCTGCCAAGGTCATCTGGCAGCCTGAGGGCTCCGAGGTGCAGTGTGGTGGTGCCGTGGGCAGACCTGCCTGGTGCCAGCGCGCCTTTGCTCTGTGGGTACATTCAGAGGTGTGAGCTTGTTCAGGGGGATACTTGAAAAACAACTTGAATAGAATTAAGCTACCTTGGACTGAAACATGAGAATTTTAAAATGAGGTTTTCCATATGTCACACCATTAGCATCACATTTGGTCCGCTCTCCCGGGTGAACGGAGGCTGCCATCCAAATGCGGGGGAGTGGGCAGAAGTCTGAGTTGGTTTTAAAACTGTTTTGCATAATAGCACTTTTTAGAGAATTGATTATCAGCCTAGGAGTATCTATCTGGACTCATAACCAGAGTGTTCAAGTGAGACACAAGTAAGAAGGAAACTTAGGCAGCTCCTACCTGAGGGCCTGTGGCTGGGGTGGTGTTTGCGCAAAGAGGCCAGAGAGTTAGCTGCAGAGCAGGACTTATGTCCAGGCCACCAATGAAACCACTGCCTGTGTGACCTTGGGCAAACTCTCCTGCCCTCCAAGCCCCGATTTCTGTATCTGTAAATTGAGAATTTAAGCAGTGCTTTCCTAGAAGTGGTGTGAGGGCTAAGTGAGAGCACAGGTGAGAAGTCGGGGCTGCAGACAGCCCCGCCGTGTGACCCTGTGCCCTTCTCTACCCTGGCCCACAGGTGTGGGGCTGAGATGGACAGAGTGGCCTTCTGAGCTCATTGTCATTATCCGGGACCCCCAAGAACCTCTATCCTTTCTTACATCTCCTTGTTTTCCTTTCTTCCTTGACCCCCCCCCTCCTTCCTTCTCTCGTCTTTCTTCTCCTCTTAATCTACCCCCTTTCCTCACCCATCAACAGACATTATGTCATGTTTGATGCAGAACTTTTGAGTTGTATGTATGTTTGCAAATCACATTTCATTTGAATGTATTTTTATTTGTTAGATGGCTTGAGTGTATGCATACCTCTATGTATTTGGGGCATATCAACATTTATATACATTTCTTGTCTTTTTCCCTTAGCACTGTGTTGACAACCCATCCCCGTTGCTCTGTGCACACACAAGCCATTGCTTCTCTCTGCTCCCATCCGCTCGCACACCCCCTCCCACGTACATGGCGGGCCAGGGTGTCTCCAACCCATCATCTAGCCCCTTACACTTCCTAAGGCAGAACCAAAGACTTTTGTTGCAGGTTTCTCTCTCCTTTTATACCATGAGGTGTGAGAGATTGCCTGACTTTATGTATGAAACTGCTAGCACACAGCCGTTCTCAGCAAGCACAAAGCCAGTGGCTTCCCAGGCAGCTGGACACATGGTGTCAGGCCAAGCGTCCATGGACTTGGTCCCCAGGGAGAGGAATGGCCCCAGCTGCAGCACTGCGACTCCCATTATCTGATCTTCAAAGGCTTGTCGTGAGCCAGGGAAGTGCCCTTTTGGAAAAGAGAAGATGAAAAGCCTTAAAATTGATGGTAATAGGATTCCTTTGAGGCCTCACATTTTACACTCTTTTATTCAAATAAATATTTTTGAGCTCTTAAAAAAAAATCAACAGCTGATATGACTTTGGCAGACTATTTGAATACTTCAGTATTTCCCAAACCCACAGGAAATTCCTGCTTCCTGGATGTTGAGCCCCATTCCATGCAACTCCTGGCCTTTGCAGAGGGTGCCGTGAGGGCCACACATGTAACCATGAGAAGGAGCCAGCAGTGAGTGGCAGCTTGACGCAGACAAGAAATGAGGCTGCCGAGGCGTGGGAGGGGCACTGTCCTAACACCCATCTTCTTCACTGCCAGGTGCGTCTGCCAGGCTGATCTATAAAATGTATCAGCTCTTTGTTTCTGTTGCCTTTCCTTTTTAGGGGGCTGAGGCAACAGTCTACCTTGACACTGGAAGGTTTTTTCTTCTGTTGAATCTGTGATACTGAGTAATCTGACCTACCTTTAGTTGACATGTAACAGAGCCGCTCTAGACCAGGAGTGGACACACTTTCTGCGAACAGCCAGGTTGTAAATAGCCTTTGTAAATTCCCACCCAAGGGACTGTAACAAATTGGTCAATACACGGAGGTGGTCAGCATAAGGAACTAGACCTGCCCTGCTCAGACGGACATGTGGTGCACGTTCGGTCTGTGAAAATTAGGTCCCCGTAAGGAGGTGGTCAGTGTTGGGAGGTGGCCAGCTATGCAGGTTCTACAGTCTTTTACACTTTACAGACCACGTGGCGTTTGCCCCAACTGTCACCTCTGCCGCTGAAGTCCAAAAGCAGACTTAGGTAAAATGTAAGTGATTGGGCCTAGCAGTGCTCTGATAAGGCTCTTTACAGAACAGGAAGCAGGCAGGGCTTGGCCCTGTTCTAGATGCTCATGCATGTGCTGCACCAGGAAATCGCCTTCATATAGTAAGTCCTCCATGGGGTCGGCTACGACTGCTCCCCAGCCTTCCTGACGCTCCCCACACAGCTGTTGGGAGGGATGTGGTGTAAAGACAGAGGGCGCCTTATGTTGTGTTAACTTCAGCTCGGCTGTGCCCGGCAGAAACCTAAAACGACAGGGCCTAATACAAGACAGGAGTTTATTTCTCTTTCTTGTAAATAAAATCTGGGGAGCGGCCATCAGAGATGTGATGGCTGTTCTCCTCCCCACATCCTTAACTCCATCCACCACGTTTCTCCCACGCGCGGCTCTGGTCTCATGGTTCCAGATGGCACCAAGTATTCCAGGTAGAGAGATGGGAGAAGGCAGGGAGGGGCAAGCAGAGGAAATTGAGCTTGTTGGCCCTGGCAGATGCTGCCACAGGCTCCGCTACTGACCACCTGCCATGGTTAATCTGAGATGTCAACTTGGTTTGACCATGGGGCCCAGAGTTTGGCTGACCAGTCTAGAATCTATGACTCTCAATCAGTGTTTTCCAACTTTTTTTTTTTTTTTTTTTTATCTCATGCACACTTGAACCTGTAGTTAAACTTCTGTGGCACACTTAAATTATGTTGATCCAAAAAAAGAGGGAAAAAAAGAACATGCTTATCACGCTTTGAACTTTTTTTTTTCTTTTTTGTTTGAGACAGAGTCTCACTGTGTCACCCTCTGTAGAGTGTCATGGCATCACAGCTCACAGCAACCTCCAACTCTTGGGCTCAAGCAATTCTCTTGCCTCAGCCTTCCGTGTAGCTGGAACTCAGGTGCTCACCACAATGCCCGGCTATTTTTTGTTGCAGTTGTCATTGTTGTTTTAGCTGGCCTGGGCTGGGTTCAAACCTGCCAGCCTCAGTGCATGTGGTTGGCACCGTAACCACTGTGCTATGGGCACTGAGGCAGGAACTTATTTTGAAAATAATTTAATTGATGGTCTTTAAGAATTTTCGCAGCATAACTGAGACCCCGTCACAGCACTCTAGTGCTACAGTGCACAAGTTGAAAATCACTGCCCTAGATGTTGCCGTGGAGTTTGTTTTTGTTTTGTTTTAGGATACGGTTAAAAATTCCACTGCTGGACACCAAGTAAATACAGTTCTTTCTGCCACGTGGGGGGCTCCTCTGGTCCACTGAGGGTGTTGAGAGAAGAAACTGATGTCTCCCAGAAGCTTCCTCTAGGCCCGGGCTAGGGTATCAACTCTTCTCCAGTTTCCAGCCTGCAGATTCCACAGTTGCCAGTCCTGAAAGCGCTGTGAGCCAGGTCCTTAAATCCCCATCTCTATGCACACACGCACACACGCATGCACACTCACATTCCTCTGGACAGCGCTGAGCTACACAGCTCACTCATCGGAGGGTGCCCAGATGGCCCCTCTCAGCTGGGGGAAGCCGTGGATGTGCTCTTTGTCAGCACACAAATATTACAGAGAAGCGAGAGGGAGACTGGATATCGAGGCCAGCAGCCCACACAGAAGAGGTGTCCCTGTGGACTCCTTGAGCCTCCACATTCTCCTGATTTTTTTTTTTTTTTTGGTAAATAAACAATCAGAAAATGAAGGAAATGTCAGATCAACTAGATTTGATCCTCTGCTCTTTTCTGACTTCTAGTTGGCGAGATTGGCAAGTGATACTCTTATCCAAAGAATAAAAGATCACATCCTTTACTCTAGCAAATGGCACCAGTCATGTGGGGCAGGGAGGGGAGAGACTGGCTGGGCCTCTGAAAACTCTCAGCCAGCCCTCCCTGTTCACACCCTGCGGGAAGCACAGCTACGGCTCCATGTAGCTCCAGAGAGGAAACTCTACCCTCCAAAAGTCCGGGGGTGGGGGGGACATGACCTTGGGGCTACACTCACCCTCCAGCTGTGCTTCAAAGTGATTCTGCTTGCTCATGGGCCTGGGCCTGGTCACCAGTGAGCCCCTCTGCCTTTCTGCCCACACAACTAGCCTTGGTATTTTTTTAAGACTCTCTTGTTAAATGAGAAGTAACTCCCAGGTTTAGATTAGCGGATATGGAAGATGTGTGTTACCCAAGCTGAGGAGCCCTGATCTGGCTTCCTCGTCATGGACACCACTAAGACCGCCTTCTCCCCAGGGGGCTCAGTAGTCCTTGGAAGCTCATGATGGTTTTGGTCAGGTTTTGGTGCACTTTATGTCCTGTCCTGGGCCCTGTCGTCTGTCTTCCCAGACGTCCTTCATCAAGGGGCTGCTTCTGTGGTTGGGCTGCCTGAGGTACTTTGCCTGGCTTTGTACTGATCACACAGACCCCAGCAATCTCCAGGGGTCTCAGTGTTCAGGTTATAAGCACTCAAGGTCAAACCAAAACCAAAACACATAAGCCCCCAAATACAAAGGGATGACTGTCCTGCTGAAAGGTTCCGAGATACGATGTTGGTGGGAAAACTGGGCACATGGTAGCTGGCTGTTGAAATGCAGGTTGTCCGTCCAGAAAGTTACCCACTTTCCCTTCTCCCAGGTCATAGCCAGCATTTGCTAAATAGAGACTTTGTTTCTTTTGATTCTGGCATGACTCCCAGGAAATTATACCTTGCTGCCCCACATTCTTTTTGTTTTTAAAGAATTGACACTTAAGAGTAGCTTCTTTTGCAGATAGTAAATGCTTAAAAATTCAAAATCTTCATGGATCATACTCTGAAGACGTTTTGATCTTGACTTCATTGTGAGAAGTCAGTTGGTGTGCCCACTTGTTTGGGGAGGGCTGTCTGCACACAGTAGGTGCTTGATAAATGCTCTTGATTAAGTGATATTGAAGCAGAGGTTCTTCTAGGCCAGGGTGCATGGAAATCAGAAGCATGACACTTGCTTTGCACTGTGGAGCAATCCAGGCCTGCTTGTCTACAAACAACCCAGTCAGCTGTACCTCTGTGTTGGCCCTGGTCAGGCACATCTGCAGGACTGCCTGCCCACGTGGAAAGTTTCTATCCAGATGCACCTGCGCAGGGCTGACTGTACTGAAAACCTATGCAGAGGGCTGGCTCCTGGCACTGTTGAGCTTCTAACAGATGCAGGCAAGGGTGCGGTGGGGAGGGAGGTGGGCAGGCGGAGCGAGCAGCTGCTGGACTCTTGCTAGCAGTGGGCCTGCCCCAGGCCCTGCTAGACATTGGTACCTGTGCCCAGTGAGGACAGTGCAGGGCTGTCTCAGCCAAGTCCCAGGGTCTGCACAGTCTTTTCAAAGTGTGTTAATCAGCTGCCACAAAAGTGCTCAGCTGCGAATTGTAACTGCTTCCGCTCGAAGACTCAGGGAGCCTTCAGCCTTACCTGGGAACGCCGAGAGCAGCATGTTTCCCGTTGTGTTGTCACATTGGACTCATCCTAGACACAAAGAGAGGCACTGACCCTCTGAGCCGCATGTTGCTTACCAGAAGCTGCAGAGGACTTGAGGAGTCTGCTCTTGTTTGATGAGTCCTGGGCGAGCAGTCTGGTGCTGTTTGGAGAGACACAGGAAGCGTGCGCACACGCATTTGTCTGTGTGTGTGTGTGTGTGTGTGTGTGTGTGTGTGTGTGTGTGTGTGTGTGTGTGTGTGTGTGGAGTGAGGAGGGCCTGGGGTTAAACGCCTGGACCTGAAGGCCAACTCTGCCGTCTTCTACTGACTGTGGATTCAGGAGAGCTTCTTAATTATTTCAAGCCTTGATTTCCTCGTGAGTGAAATGGGCTGGCAATAAGTGTTACTCTGCAGAAACCTGTGTTGCAGCCTTAACCCCGGGACCTCAGAATGGGACTGTATTCAGAGACGGGGCTTCCAAGAGGTAATTACATTACAATGAGGTCATGTGGGTGGGCTCTAATCCAACATGACCAGAGACCTTGTGACGAGAGGAGATGAGGACAGAGACACACACAGAGGGACGACCACGGGAGGACACAGGGAGAAGACACAGGACAAACCCACACCTTGGTTTCAGACGAATGTCCAGGACTGGGAGAAAGAAGATTTCTGTTGCTTAAGCTACCCTGGTCTGTGGACTTTGTTGCGGCAGTCCTAGCAATGTAATACAAGAACCTGACAGATATTTAAGGATTAATTAGGATTATATATGTAAACAGCTCAGTATCATTCCTAAAGCATTGACTAGGCTAATATTTTTAAATGTTCAGGTATTTCAAAGCAGCATAGCATGGTGGGTTGGGCTCTGGACTGTCCAAGTTTGAGGCCTGGTGTGACCACTTACCTGAACCACCCTGGGTTTGATATTAAATTCTCTAAATGGCAAGTTCCTCATTTCTTTTTTTTTTTTGTAGAGACAGAGTCTCACTGTACCACCCTCGGGTAGAGTGCCGTGGCGTCACACGGCTCACAGCAACCTCTAACTCTTGGGCTTACACGATTCTCTTGCCTCAGCCTCCCGAGCAGCTGGGACTACAGGCGGCCGCCACAACGCCCGGCTATTTTTCTATTGCAGTTTGGCCGGGGCTGGGTTTGAACCTGCCACCCTCGGCATATGGGGCCGGCGCCCTACTCACTGAGCCACAGGCGCCGCGCTAGTTCCTCATATCTTAAAAGGGGGAAATAACCATGGCTGCCTCAGAGTTGCTGGGTTGTGAGGTCAGGTCTTGGCCATCCAGCACTTTTTGGGTAGTAGGTGGCTGTTTTAATTGCTGCTGTAACTGGGGGCGGGCGGGATTCGGTGTCCTCCTGGCTAAGTGCGTCTGTTGTTGACTCAGTACCCAGTGCACACCTCTTCTCTGAGGGCCCTGGGAATGGCAGGAGGGTGCCCTCCTTCCTCTGCCGACACCCCTGCCCCTACTACAGTCACCCTGAACTTTATTTTTTTGCTGGGGACTTTTTTTTTATTATTTCGGATTAATACGAGGGTACGGGAGGTTACAATGCTTGAATTTGTTAGGTAGAGTCCCTGTTGTAGTTGGGCCCCACCCAGGAGGTGTGCCGTGTACACTCACATTGTGCCCGTCAGGTGGAGCACCTGAACTCTTCTGAGTCCTGTTCTCTGAGGTCTGTAGTTACTGAAAACTATAATATGTATGGTGCGGCTTTCTAGAATTTTATCTGTAAATTTACTTCTTATCTTTTGGTCTGCACAGCCTTTGGGGGTAACATGTCCTATACCTGCCAGTTGTTAACCTTTTCTCTGACCACAGAGAGTTTTAGATGATCAGGTAGAAGAGATCTTAATTGTAATCTCCAGTGGAAAAGGTCTTGTACTGGTGGTAATACAGCAACACCTTTAGCTTGAGAAGATAAACTTAAGTACAAAGTTTGTTCTCTAGCAGGATACACATTCATTTTAAAATATGAACAAAAGGCAGTACTTTTTTTTTTTTTTACTGTGGTAAGAACACTTAATATGCGATCTCTCCTCTTAACAGGTTTTTAAGTGTACACACGGCCTCATTATCTGTATGCACAGCGCTGCTGCTCAGAGCTCCAGAACTTACTTATCTCGCATAATTGAGAGTTTATGCCTGTTAATTAGCAACTCCCCATTTCCCCTCCCGCCAGCCCCTGGCAAGCACCATTCCATCCTTTGGTTCCGGGAGTCTGACGACCTTCGATGCCTCGTGGAAGTGGCCTGTGCAGTATCCGTCTTTCTGTGCCTGGTCTGTTCGACTCAGCCTAAGTTCCTCCAGGTATACCCATGTTATTGCAAATGGCAGGGGTTTTTTTGTTTGTTTGTTTTTTGCCCTTTTGCTTTTAAAAGCCAAGTCAAGTATGCAAACAAGTGGAAAGCCAGAAGCCTGGCGTCAGAACATTCCACGGGAAGGCTTTGGGTGGCTCAGCCTGGCCTGGATCTCTACCAGTGATTCCCAGACTTTCCCACCTGAGGGCTCCTGATTTGGGGGCTAAGGAGTGAGGGTGTGGCAGCCTGGGGTGGGGTCTGGTGATCTGAGCCCAGCAGGGTGTTTCTTTGAAGGCTCATTTATAATCTTGCAAAGATCCACAAACTTTGAATTATATCCATATTCACTTTAGGTATAAAATAATATTTTAAGCTCTCGAATGAGAAGGAAAATGCAATGTGTCTGAAAGTGTCACAGCATCCCTTGTTGTAGATCATGGGCTTAGGCCTCTGTGCAAGGGACAGGTCTTAGCTCCCTTCAGTCTCTGCCTTCCCTTCTGCTGTCATTCCTTGGGTGTCACTCCTGGGTAGTGTCCATGGCTTCCTCAGGTTATCAATGACTCCTTCCTGAGATGGTGACAGAGGAGAGTTCCAGCTCTGACCACCTCTGAGGCTCGGGTTTCAGAGGACTTTTTGAAGACAACAATTCTGAGAGCCTGGGCGACTCAGAGCTGAAATGGGGAGGTTATATTTTGAGGCAAGGTCCTCCAGAGGCCAACTATATTTTAGGCGTGTCAGGGGACAGTGACCACTCACCTTGCCACCCAGCCCTTCTGTCCATGACAGGCTTGCATAGCAGCCTCACAGTGGCTGCTGGGTCAGGCATGTGACCAAGGTGGCACTTTCCACAGAGGAGCCCGTAACTGTCAGGAGACTCCCTGAGAGCTGGCCAGCACTTGTGTGTCCTGGCACACCTGCTCCTGCCAACACTGATAAGAACTGAGGTTCCCAGTATGCCAGTAGGAAGGCTAGGGAGATGAGTGAGACAGGAGTGGACACCTGGCTGCCCTGTGACAAGGGTTTTGCAGGGGGTTTCTTTCTTGTACTTTTGGCCAAACCATGCAAGCCACCAGCCATCTGGAATCAGTGCCAAATAAATAGACCAGAATTAAGTGCAGGCTGTGATGAAGGCAGGCAGCCACCCGCCATGATTGGGATTCATCTGTCAACTCCAGAGAAGGACACAAAGCCTTGGATTTTATAAAATGATGCTGGGGGTGGGGGGTGGGCACTAGAAAGTCTCCTAAACCCCTCCTGTATAGAGACATATCTAATTCTCCTCTTGTCTCTGAGGAAGTGCCCTGGGCATTACAGGGGTTCAGAGACCCTGGACTGAAGGAGCGCACCATTGGGTGCGATGATCAGTGCCCTGCATATAGCTGGCCACGTCCTCCCAGGTCAGGAAATCCCTGTGACCCAGGGCCAGTGCCTGCAGTAGGGTCTCCAGCATGGGCAGAGGGCTTGGTCACTGCTTGCAGGAAGGCCACCACATAGTCCCACTGGCAAACAGCTAGCTAGTTAGGAGCCTTTTGGAGAGCTCAGCCCTGGCCTCCTCAGCACCCCCAGCCATGTGCACGTGGGTGCCGTGCCGGAGCCAGGAAGGGCAGTCTGGTCAGTGCAAGGTGGAGCCTAAGGCCTCAGATCAGGCCATCTCTGGTCCTGCTTCCTCCCTCACCTCAGGGCACAGCTGGAGCCCCTGTATTTCCAGAAGGTCATTCATCATACAAGCTGGGGGTTTGGGGGGGTTGTTTTCCTCCTGTATTTATTTTAAAGGACCAATTCATGGGAAGTCCTGGTTGATTTTCTTAGAGAAATACAGATTCTTTGGCTCTAAAGATGGAACATGAGTTTTCTGAATTTTAAGGCAATTAAAGGCCAAGATTTCAACAACCAGTGTCCCTGCAAAACCCAAGGGGTAAGCAGAAAAGACGCTTGCCCTGGCACCCACACACCACCTTCCTTCTGAAAGGCAGCAGCCACTTTGCAGCAGGAAAAAACAAAGAGCATCCCTCCAGGACCACCCTGTGCCCCCGCCCAGTTGGGAGCGGCGGGAACGATCTGGTTCAGCCACCTGGGCCCGGCGGCGGGACGCGTGAGGATGCGGTGACAAGGTCCCTGGGCCGCGGACGTCCTAGCGCTGCCCTCCCGCGTGGCCCCCGGCCCGGCCCAGCCCCGCGGAGCTCGGCCCGAGCATGCGCCGTGAGGCGGGCGGCCGGCGGGGAGGTGGCGCCGGCGCTCGGTCCCCTTCCCGCACCCAGCCGCGGGCTGCAGGTTGCTAAGCAGTTATCATTGTTTCTGTGGCGATTGCAGAGGCTGTCGCGAATTAGAAGAAGCCCCGCCAAGCAGCAGCATCTTCCCTCTTCGGATCCTCTGGCTGCTCTTTTGCTTTGCAAGAGCGAATTGGGCTGGTCCGCCCGCTATCCCTCCCCCACTCCCCAAATAGCCTTGTGATCTCTGAAGTATGGACTGAAATCACGCTGCTCGGACCTCTCCGCGGACCCGCGTGCCTCCCAGCGCCCGGTCGGCTCCAGGCGGCGGCGGCGGCGAGCGCCCTGGACAGACATGACCACGGCCAAGGAGCCCGGCGCCTCGGGGAAATCGGCCCAGCAGCAGGAGCAGGTACCGCAGCTTTGGGGTCCCTATGAGCGCGCGTCTGCGGGTGCACTTCGCGAAATGGTTCTGTGTCTGTCGATGCCTGTAGTCCCCCAAGCCACCCAGCTGGGAGTTCACCCCGAGCGCTGTCCCTGTGCTGTGGGGACTGTCGTGCGCCCCCGCCCTGCTCCTGTCACCGAGCCCCGGCTGGTCGGTGCAGGCGCAGGGCGCATCTGGAGGGGCGCAAACTTGATGGGAAGCACCTTTGGACAAAGGCCTCTCTCTTCAGAGCTGCCTAATTTAATGCCTCAGGGGTGAAGGTTCTCAACTAGTACTTGGTAATTTGGGGAAGGGAGGAGAAGGGGTGTAGCAGAAAGCAAAAATAGATCCTACCGTTCTTCTGACCCAACGGCAGGACTTTGCTTTTTCTTCTCAGCTGTGTTTAAAGGACGTTTCCTTCCACATCCGGTGTCCCTTTCCCTCAAGTGTTTTTGGAAGGTATGAACAGATCTGCTGCTCCAAACTCTCCAGGCTGGAGGGCGCATAGGGGGACCCGGCCCGGGAGGGGCCGGTTTCAGGGGCGGCCAAGACTGCGAAGGTCCGCGTGGGTCCCCGTGGTGCAGGGTGGCCGCCCTGTCCACACCGCCCTCAGAGGCTGGGCTGAGGGGCGGGCAGGGGCATCAGCAAGCCGTGTTTCCCCAATGTGTCCACGTGCAGTTCCCTTCTTAGAACGTCTTGAGGGTTCTTGGCTTTTAATCACTGCTCAGTTCACCTCAGGCAGATCATTAAAATAGATCCTGGGAGATACCTGGAGGTTGGCAAGGCAGTTTGCTCAAGCTTGGTGAGTCAACAGCATGTGCTGATGTCCCCTGTGTACCTCAGGGTTGCTGGTTGATGTCATTTGCTAGGACTGGGGCGAGGAAAGACCTCCATTGAGTTCAGGAAAGCAAAGGTCCTCTTGGGGACATCGTGTGACAGACTCCAACCGTTTGCTATTCGGAGACATACGTGAAGATAACTTTGGGTTTATATTTAGCACAAGCTCCATTTGGGAGGTCATTTTGCCAAAGCTCAATTTTTAATTAAAAAAGGGACCATCTTATTAGCCTGATCACCATATCATTATTGTCGTTATCATCTGAAGGATTTAAATACAGTTTTTTATTTCTTCTGGGAAGAAGATTTTATAAGCATGAGTATCTAAAAATCTTACATTCCGTGTGAGAGCTCGTATAAGGTTTCCTGCTTATTATAGCTTGACAGGTTCAAAACAGACATGTCAATCCCTCTTCCTCTTAAAAATATTCAACAGAATATTCACTCAATAAATATTTCCACCCTAAATCAGCATCTCATAACTAACTGGGTTTCCTTTTATTACCTTTCTTCCCCCTCACTAGGTATGAAATAAACGGGGCTGGCCTTACAGGCTGGCCTTGAAGTCCGTCTCAGGTAGTATTTCTGACCATGGGACAGAAGTGATAATTATGAAAAGAGCATGTTGCTATTTATAGGTCTATACTCAAGGATTGGGAGTCAAAAGCCTAATCCGTGTTATGTAAAAGAAGTTCCCTGGTTCCTGTATAATTTCATAGTTTTATTCTTCTTATTTTGTCAGAAACCTCGAATGTCAGGAAAATGGAGATGGTTAATTAGAGAGTGGGCTTGGGGAGCTGTGTGACCTCTTGATTTGAGGTTACACCTTTCGATCACTAGAAATCCCCTATCCTTGAACCTGCTTAATCTGACATAAGACTGAAGACCAGCAGCTGTGGCTGCAGAGGGCAGGTGGGACCCTCAGAAGCAGCTGACCTCACTGCAGCTGGACAGTCCTTTTTCCTCCATTTTCAGAGAAGCATCATCTTGACCATGAAAACTTCACAAAGTCAAGGCTGAGATAAGAGAAGCCAAATGGGATGGCGGCCGAAGATCTCGCATTTAAAATATTTATACCTCTAGGAGGCCTTGGCTGAGATCTTTGTAAACTGCTCAGAACACAAAGCAGTAAATAAAATACTACGGTAAAATTTCTAAAGACTGTTTTTATTTCCCCATGATATATACTTTTAAAAAGACATTAAAACTATGTTATGTGATTGGACTATAGAGCTCATAATGAGTTCTCCAGTGGTTTTTTCTTTTTGTTTGTTTGATTTGTTTTGTTTTTTGTCCTTGCTGTTGATGAAACTTCAGGGGACAGCTCTGTGCCCAGGGTGAGAAGAATTTGTAGAGAGGCAAGGAAAGAGGAATGTGTTCCCTTTATTTGAGAGGGCAAGGAGGATTATTGGTTGGCATGGAGGTGGTGTGGGGGTCATGTTATTGAACTAACTTAATGCCTGCCTTCTGATCCACCACGAATTGCTTCTTATGAGAACCCTGATATCATGAGACAGTAATCTAAGGATGGTCTCTAACACCTGCAATACTCTAGAAATTATTTGGTTACTACAACGGACTATCCCTCACTTCTTTGCAGGCTCACAGAAGGATGGCAGTTCCTTTACCAGCTTTGGCAGTTGAGAGGCAGGGGTGTGTGTGGGATTGCTGGAAAGGACTTGTGTATGTCAGGGATAACTGTGAATTAGTAAACAAAAATGATGTTACCTATTAAGTAGTTACCTATTAAGATGTTACCTACAAGTGATGTTACCTATTAAGCAGAGATTTCTGGGTTTGTTCCTAATGTAATAAACATTACACCCTAAACATAGATGAGTACTCAAAGAGTTTTGGAGGACTTTTTTTAGTTGTTTTTTTAAGGTCTATGGTATAAATATGTCAGCAAAAAAGGGTGAATTGACTTACAAAAAAACATTTCTCTTTCTCTTTGGAGATGCTAAAGCTTGTTTTTAAATGAAGTCTTATCAGCCCAGAGATGGTAAAAAACAAATACATCTTTCAGTATGACTGAATTGAATTCATCCTTTGGCTCTGGAGCCAATCAGATGATGCTGAGGCTCTGCGGTCAAAGCTAGACTGGCTTTGTCTGTACCCAGCTTTCCCTGCACACAGAGTGGAGCTGAATGAGAGAACTGGAAAAGGTGAGGCTGGTGGGGGTTAAATTCAGAGCATTCTCACGAGCAAACTAAACCTTCCTGGGAGAACCACATTAAGGGATTTTTTTACCCTTAAAGTACAAGTTTACTTTAATACATACTCTCTTCACTTCAAATGATTTGAAATTGGAAAGCAGTAATTTGCAATCCTGTTGAGTAAGAGAAGGCAGAAAGGTGAGTTCCTTCTGCCTCCACTGAGTCATGACACATTTTTGCTCAAATATTAAGCAGAGATGAGCTTTTAGTAGCATATTCTGTATATGTGTATGCACACGTCTGTGCACATATACCAACACAAACACACACGCATGAGCATGTGTACACACACACCCCTTGCATGTCACAAAACTACAGAGTTAGAAGGGACTGCACAAGTGCACCCCAAATCCTTGTTCACCCTCTTGTGCTCAGGAATCTCACAAATATGTAAGAATATACCTTTCCTTAAAAAGATCTCTAAAAAAGCTGCTTCTTACATGAAAAATCTCTAGTATTCTATTGGTTAACTTGGATCATTTGCAGTATGTTCAACTTCACTAATATCTTTAACTTCCTTAGACCCCAAAATCAGTTATTTTGATCATACCTTTTGTATGTGACAAATATGTTTTGTGGTGTCTCTGTTTTCTGTAAGCTGCGTAAGTCCTAACATAAACCTCCAGATGTGTCTATTCTCCTATTAAACTACTGCACCCCAGACCTACTGTTGAGTGATAAGTTAAATTATTTGTCTCAATAGTATTTTATAAATAATGAATTCAGTAGACTGGACATTGAAACCCACATAGCTTAGAATTCAGAGAGAAGTTATAGGGCCTTGGGGAGGGACACACAGCACGTGATTCCAGAGCAGAACTTCTGGTGTTCTCGTCAGTGTTCCTGGAATTCCATCTTGTTGCTTCTGGCGGTCATGAAATTAGTACTGAAAGAGAGGATCTGGCTTTGACTATTAAGAGAGTTAAATTGTTTGCATAACCATGTTAAGGGAAAATCGTCAATCTGCATTTAGGTAAATGTGTTATTAGGGGGGAAACAAGTATATAGAAATCCAGAAAACTAAGATTCCGTATTGGTAGGTGCAAACATAACATTACTGATGAGTCCTCATAGGAGAGGTGGTCCTTTCATGCTTCAAAAAAGGGGACATTGGATATAGCAACTGTACTTATGTAAATTAAATTCCTTTCTGCTCATGGTCTAAATTATCTAAGACTTTCTAGATAAAAGGAAACGTGAAGGAACTGGGTGGAGAATAGGAAACCCCAGGTTTTAAGGATTGCATAGAAATGTGTCTAGGACTTCCAGAGCAAAGAGAAAGAGGATAGATTATACATTGATGCAAAAGTGCTGATGTGTGAGGGATTTGAGGGGAGAACTGGGAAGTTGTAGGTATTCCGGAGAGAGCACACCCAGAACAAGAAACCCTAGTGGGTCTGGAGGGGAGGGCTTAGAGCTGTGGAACCCAGTCCCCTGGCTGCAGTTGGGTACCTGTCCGGGCCTGTTAGGAGCCATGCCACACAGCATCACCACCTGTTTCATCCACCGGCACCCTTCCCAGTACGTGGAAAAATTGTCTTCCATGAAACATGTCTCTCCATGGTTCCATAAAGGTTGGGGACTACTGGTGAGAGGAGCAGCCTGAGGTTTCTGGTATGTGCCATCCTCACAGAGGGGAACTGGGCCTGGCCAGCAGAGGGAACTCATGCTGAGGAAGCCTCTCGTGAGCTCTGCTCCTGGGATCTCAGGCAGGCCCCAGCCTTCTGGGATCCATGTCACATTATCTACTCTAAACGCTGACCAGCAAGTGTCACTGAGTACACTAAGCGAAAAACCCACACAGTCTGGACGGAGGCGGGGACAAAAAGTCCCCAGATTGGCTGCTAGTGCAGCCCAACTCAAGTCAATGGGAACAGTTTGCTTTTCTTTCTGCAAAAATGCTGTGTGTTTTATTGTTTTCTTCTGACATTGCATTGAACTTAAAAGTGTCCCTCACATTCTATACTGTTGTCACCAGGGAAGGCTTAGCCACGACCTTCAGGTGCTCCTCCGAGAAGGCCTGGGCACCTGGGGAGCTGAGAGTGCTCAGTGAACCTGCAGGGGCAGCTCAGCCCCAGTGCGCATGCGGAAGCGATGTCGCCGCTGCCCCTACAGGAAGGATAGTCCCCCTGCTTCCGCCGCCTCGGAGTTGTGGCCTTGTTATCTTTCATGGAAATGAACCACGCCTGTGTTAGGCACCGACAGATCGGAGTTTGCGGTAGACACCATCCACCCTCTCTCTGAGAAAGGGCAGGGCGCGTCTGTTGGTGGGCAGCGCTAAGAATTGAGAACGAGAATGTAATTTAGGATAAATTACATTAATTTATCTATAAGCTCTGAGAGATTAGTGCTGGCTTGATGTCCTTACTTGAGAAAGATCAGAGAGGTAAAGGTTGTATAGTCTTAGTTCAGATCTCATTTGGAAAAACAAACTAAACTCAGATGGTTTTATTTCAGGTTTTATGGTTGGTGCATTTGCAGCCTTAGAGCGTGGGAGGGGCCCTGGGGCCCCGTGGGGCGGAAGGTGCGCGTCCACCTGTGCGCGTTGACGCAGACGCGCTGCCGGCCTGTGCGCGTTGACGCAGATGCGCTGCTGGCCTGTGCGCGTTGACGCAGACGCGCTGCCGGCCTGCGCACGTCCACCTGTGCGCGTTGACGCAGACGCGCTGTCAGCCTGCAGGCCTCCCGACACAGTCTGCGGTTCTTAAAGTGTGGAAATACCGAGTGGGGCAGAGGTCTGGCCACACACTGCCGGTGAGGTGATGAAACCCAGCAACTTTACTCCGAGGCCTCTTCCTCCCTCCATCTCCTGCCGCGGCCCACGGCCCACATAGGCCTTTAATCTCCACTGGCGCCTGTGACGTGCCATCGTTTGCTCATACTTGACTCTTTCTATCAAGACTGTCACCGCACTATTCCACCTGGGCCTTGTTAATTGACTGAGACGAATCCAATCATTAAGAAATTGTATGGGATGTGCTTACGTATTCCTCTCCTGAGAGCATGGATAATCTTCACGGTAGCCATTGGTGATGAAACCAAATGGAATTATTAATGGCTGGACTTTCAGGTACGAAGTTATGGCTGAGCTAATGGGCGAAAAAAATATAGTCACCTTATGAATGAAAAATTTAGTGGAGATCACAGTGAGGATGATCTTGCTTGGCATCCCTGAAATCACTGCTAGGCTGTGTACCTCACGTAAGTACCTATTTATTCTGTGATTGTATTAAAGCCTGGTCTTACAGGCAAACTACAAATATTATAACAAGTCTTGTTGCTGCTTTCTACTTCAAAGTCTAGGAGAACTTTATGGCAATAGAGTTGAAATTTTCAGCAATTCCTTCTTAGTAAAGTTGTCATAATCACAGGTGTCGAGTCAGTGTTGTGGGTCTACTTTGATGGTGGTGCCTATCAGATTTTTAAGGCACAGCCAGGTCCTCAATGTAGCCCTCTGCCAGTGGTTTCCTGGAGCATAATACTAATATGATTAGTATCATATCATAATGGTCATCCAATTTTCAGTGGCAATTTGTATATTATTCCCTTACTAGCATCTGATCAGTCTTTTAAGAGATTTAACTACCCTGCCAGAAGTCAAGAAAATCTGCTTTCCCCAACATGAAGCAGCATGAGACTCCCAGCACCACCTCAAGCTGCTAAGTTATCAGTTTGGCACTCAGGCTTCTAAAAGTAGCTGTGTGTGTGCCTGTGAGCTGGAAGGTGGGACACAGACCAAAGAGTGCCCACGCAAATTGGCTGATTAAAATGGGAAAACTGTAGCGGGTGGTAGTGGAGCAGCTCTTTCAAAAGCTTGAAAAGGTCAAAGTTTCTCTTCTGACGTGCTCCTGTGATTTCTCCTGAAGGTAATGGGAGCTCTTTCTCTTGAAGGTTGGTCCAACCCTTTGAATAGCTTATCCATGGCAAGTGTATCATTGCAGCCCCCAGGTTCAGAGTAGATCCCTGTACCTTTCTCTTTTAGAAATTATAATAATATGTAGCAGAGATGGCTTTGAACAGTAGTGATATATGTTTTTAAATTAATGAAAGAATTTTACTTCTTTATTTTCAAGTGGAAAATATTTGAATATTTGAAATTGTTATAGCATTCACTGTGGGAATTCTTAAGAGTGTATCTCAAATCAGGTCCCTGACTAGGAGAGGAAAGTAAACATTTTTAATTTGAGTAGCTGCCTAATATCCCATCCACTCATGAGACAGATGTTGGATCAGAGGAAGATTTTAGTCTTGATAAAGAGGCAACACAACGAGAGCTTGAGGAGAGGAGAGGGCAAGTGAGGAGAGGGCAGGAGGGTGCCCAGCCGTGTTGCCTGGACCGAAGGGGCAGCCAGGGGTCTGTGGGGAGGCAGAATGTGTCTTCAGGGCACGTGGTGACAGGGAACAGAAACTGGGGGTGATGCTGTGAAAGTGTTTTGAAGCCAGGGTGGCATAGGAACCATGCAGTGGGCAGCAGCAGAGGATTCGGGAAGTACAAGAAGAGAGGGAAGAAACCGGGACTGGACGTGACAGGTGCTCGCGGGGCAGAACAGGTATTTGTGAAACGGGTGAAACTGGAGGAGTGATTTGGATGTGGGGATTTGTTTTGTGAGTATAGTCATTTAACCTAGTCATGTCTGGCTAGATGAAAATAGCACATTGGAAGCTTCTGGCCTACGAAGAGCAAAAAGGATTCGTGACCTCAGGAATAAATTCAAGTTTACATAGAAGCAAGGAGGTATTTTAAGACACTGTAGCACGTACATGTCTGAATGTACATCTATCTGTCTGTCTGTCTTTGTAGTATTTCTTTGGAATATCCTGCAAAAGAAATATGGTAGAACCACCCAAGGGACTGTAACAAACTGGTCAACATACAGAAGTGGTCAACATAAGGAACTAGGCCTGCTGTACTGATACACATAGGTGGTGCATGTCTGGTCTGTGAAAATTGGGTGAACTTAAGGAGGTGGTCAGTGTAGGGAGGTGGTCAGCTACAGAGGGCCTACTGTATTTTGAAGAGTCAAGACAATTAGAATTTCAGGCTCTGATTTCGATAAGCCAAATAAACACCCCATTCCTCTAACTCCAAGACATATAGTGCATAGTTCAAGAAGATATTGATTCAGAATGAATCACAAATCATGAATGCTCGCAGACTCCCTTAAAACAGTCACGTACCAATGGGGGTGGTAGGTAGGGTCTGTTTTCACACATCCCTGACAACCCCCTATTGGTTTGTGACTGTTATTAATGCATTTCATCAATTCTACCTGCTGGCGGCAAGGGTTGGGGCAGGGAGGATTTGACCTCTGCCTCACCCTCTTTAGCGGGAGTTGGAAAACAGCTCTGCTGTGTCTGGGATGCCCCCACTTCTGGCCAGCTGAGGGACCTCAGGCAAATCAGGACTAATTTTGCGTCTATAAAATGGGGGTAATGCCCATCATACTGTTGCTGTGAACACAAAAGAAAATATTGATTAAGCACAGAGTACTGTTCTTGGCATGGAGATTTCAAACTACTGCTTGGTGAGCACTTACAATGTGTGTTGACTTAACAGTGATTGGGGTTGTTTCCTGTTAATATAAGGGCACATACAATTAGGTTACATTGTTTGCTTTTGCAAGGTAAAGTCCAAGTTGCAGTTGTGTTCTTCACACAGGAAGTGTGCCATATACTCATTGTTCCTGGTGGGAAAGAACCCGCTGACCCCCTTCCTCACCTCACCCAAAAGAACCTGCTGACCCCTCCCCACCTCACCAAAAGAACCCGCTGACCCCTCCCCACCTCACCCAAAAGAACCCACTGACCCTTCCCCACCTTACCCAAAAGAACCCGCTGACCCCTCCTCACCTCGCCCAAAAGAACCCGCTGACTCCCTTCCCCACCTCACCAAAAGAACCCGCTGACCCCTCCCCACCTCACACAAAAGAACCCGCTGACCCCTCCCCACCTCACACAAAAGAACCCGCTGACCCCTCCCCACCTCACACAAAAGAACTCTCTAACCCCCTTCCCCACCTGACCCAAAAGAACCCACTGACCCCTTCCCACCTCACCCAAAAGAACCCACTGACCCCTCCCCACCTCACCTCACCCAAAAGAATCTGCTGACCCTTCCCCACCTCCCATATCTTGGTTGTAACTGAGTTTTTCTCTCATATGAGCATATTCTTGTTAATCTGCAAGTTTTGAATTAGTATTGAGCATATGTGATGCTTGTTTTTCCATTCCTGTGATGCTTAACTTAGGAGACTGTTCTCCAAATCCATCCAGGTTGCTACAAAAGATACAAAATCTCCATTGTTCTATGGCTGACTCGTATTCCATGGTCTACATCTTCCACAATTTCTTAATCCATTCATGTGTTGATGGGCACTCAGGTTGATTCCACATCTTAGTGACTGTGAATTGAGCTGCTCTCAGCATTTGTAAAGGGCACATGTGTCCATTCTAAGGTGGATTGTTGTATAAAATCTTAGAATGTTTGAGTTTTAAACTATCTAATGGACCATCTTGCCCACTATTTTTGCACTTTTGTTAAGTAACAGAAACCTTTCCTCCAGTGGATATAAGCCAAGCCTGGCATGTGCAGGAGATGAAAGCCTTCTCTAGTAGCCTGAGCCAAGTCAGCAGAGCCCTGGTTTGGGTTGGGGCACAGTTCACAAAACATACATCTAATTCAGCAGTCTTAATGAACACAGGGAAAAATAGAGCTCAGAGAGGTTGGGTTGCAAATTCAGAGCACAGCTTCCCCCATTTTTTCCTTTAAATCAAGCAATCCTGAGTGAGACACAGTACAAATAATATGCTAAGGAGAGTAACACGAAACTGACATTAACTGGAAATGGCGAAAGAAATAAAGCAATGTGGCAATGCGGAAGTGTTAGAAAATACCTGTCTTGACATCAGTTAGGAAAAGGTTGGGCATAATGGTGAGTGCCCACAGTTCCAGCTATTCTGGAGGCTGAGCTGGGAAGATCACAGCAGACCTGGAGCTGGAGGCTGCAGTGCGCTATGTCATGCTGGTGAATAGCTACCACTTTGCAGCCTGCCCATCATGTTCTTCATCAGTCTTTCATGTTTTAGTAGTGAACGAGTTACTTATTTGAGTTGCTTGTGAAACAAGGAAAATAATAAGGGTGTTACAATTATCTGTCTCTCCCATATTTTTTAAGCAACAATTAATACATTATGTATGCTTTGGAAGAATGTAGTAGTTAATTTTCAGTCTCATCTTACTATTGAATAAACTCAAAGGCAGTAGTTCTACAACAGGTGTGGGAAGACAGCAGGCTGTGGGGAGGGAGGTGTCCCTGGACAAATTTGGCCCAGGAGGGATTCAGATGTTGAAACATCTGGAGCTTTTTTGTGCCCATGAGCTTAAAATGAACCAAAGGGATATTGCTTATTCACCCTTGGATTGCAGATCCCTTTTGAGGGTTTGATAGAAGCCATGGATCTGCTCCAGAAAAATCCCCATGACCTCTTACGTGCCTGGGCCCACACCCTGTCACTCGAGTCTGGGGACTCAGGTTGGAGCTCTGCTGCCTTGCTGTGCAGGCTCAGGACACATCGGCAGCAAGGTCTTCAGTGCACAGACGTGCACAGCACACATTGACCCAGCAGCCTTCACCTCTAGAGTGCAGCACAAGGAGCGGCCCAGATGCGGCTCTGGGACAGCGGTCAGGGATAACCAGGTCCAAGCCCCAGAGGTGGTAGACAGTGGATCCATAAGCCATGTTGGGGGACAGAGGCTAAAGGAATGGGACTGCATAGCTGACACTAAAAGGTGCCATAATAAGGTCTTTAATATTTGAAGGATGGTTGAATGTTATTAGAAGAAGAGGTAAGATTTTGTTGTTTTTTATTTTCTATATTGCTGTAAAAGGCAGAACTGGGGAATCTGTGGATTTATGTTCCTGGATAGCCGTATCAGCGAGTGTCAGCACATGCCCTCCAGGTCCAGGCTGACTTAGCTGAGGGCCGTTCCAGGAGGATTGTGGTGACATCATGTGAGATGCTCACCTGTGCTCTTCCTTTAGTCAGGGGACGTCTGACTGAGGGCCCCATCCATTGAAGATTTCACGACTTCAATACGGTACCAATTTTAGCTTCCCCTGACACACAGTAGTAAGGCTCTGAAGAACACAGAACACGCCACGTCACTGCGTCTCCAGCAGCAGGCACAGCAGTGCCCCCCACCACGCTTGTGCCAACTGGATCAGAGGCAATGAACTGCACCCTCCTCTCTGGACTTCCAGTAAATGACCCAGAGAGTGGAGGGTCTGTGGTCTTACTCATTTATTCATGAATCACTGAACAAATAAATACAATTTTCAGAGCCCTGGAGGAAAACCCAATCCTCCTCTGATCCCTGACTCACCCTGCTGTGCCTGGGGCTTGAAGTGTCACGCCTACCCTGTCTTCCAGCGCTCTACCCACACCTGTCCTCCCTGAAACTCTTTCTCTGCACAGATGCATCAGCTGTTCACTGTCCGCTCCAGCAACCAGCCCGAGTCAGTGTTTGGTCTTGCCGTAAGGAAATATTCTCTCATTTACCAACTATGTAGATAAACACGAAAATCAATTAAAGAGCAGAGGTGGACTGTGGAAAAGTGGGCATTACACAACACCAGGGCCCTTGTTAGTGGCTGTGGCTGACACAGTAGCTCCAAGTCCTTCCATCACTGAGTGGTCTGCTGCAATGCAAGGATGAATTCTGCTGGTAGTGCCTCCTCTGACAGGACAAGTTTGTCTTGAACGTTTGGGTTGATCCTCTGCTTCCCACATGGGAGAACAAAAAGAAAGTGGATCAAGATTAAAGGAAAGAAAAATTCTAGAAGGTGCCTCAGTAGGCTTGAGGAATTTTGTAGATCTTTTCCATGAGGTGACAGGTGGAAGAGAGATTTCAGGTGCAGGTGACAGGATGGGATACTTGCTTGCCAAGAAATGAAATATTAGTGGAACTGTGGCTTGGGGAGCACAGGCAGTCAGGTATGTGATCTCGGGGGAAGCGACAGCTTTGGCTCAGACAGGCCCAAGTTTAAACCTCAGCCTGACACGTGCCGTAGGCTGCAATAGACAAGCAGGTCACTGGGTTTCCACAGTGAGCAAATGCCTCGATGATAATGGCTGGGGCAGAAGCACAGCCATGATGACACAGTGTGATTGGAGTGGGTCCTGACTGTCACCCCCACGCCACCACCAGTCAGGCTGCAGAGGAGACTCTGGAAGTGGACAAGATCTGCTTCCTGTGAAGTGTGTTTGCTGCCTGGAATGAAGTACCCTGTTTCCCCGAAAATAAGACAGTGTCTTATTTTAAGGTGTGCTCCCAAAGATGCGCTAGGTCTTATTTTCAGGGGATGTCTTATCTTTCCTGTAAGGTGGTATTATTTTCGGAGGATGTCTTATTTTTGAGGAAACAGGGTAGTTTACTTTTCCTTAACTGCTGCTGTGCTCAGAATTGGACAGGGAAGACGCTGCCTGCAGTGAGTCTGCAGTTTTTGACTCTATTAAATTCACTTAGACATGTGGCTGAATAGTTAGGCTGGGGTACTTGCAGCTCAGTTGTGGTGTGCTAGTTGTCAAAGATGCATTTGCAACATAGATGCTCACGTGACTTGGCTCAGGAGTGACGCTGTCGGAACCCGAACCTGTCTGGCAGCCAGTGTCTACAGTGCTGTGTGCAAAATAGACTCTGTATTTCATTTGTATTCAAGTCTTAAGCAATGGTAGGTTTGAGATTATAAATCTAGAGTCTGAGGTATTGTGACCCCAGTAATGAATGGATATATGACTACAAGCTTTGATTAGTTTATTTTTGTATTGTAATATCGCTGATGAAAATGTCAGATTTATGTGATTGTGTTGACTTTGCTTGAATGAAGAAATTACACTTAAAATAACAAACAGTATTTGAATCCAGTAAAAATACTAAGGATCCCTGTGGGTGGGGATGAGCTTGTGAGATTTGTGAACCCCGTGGCGGCTTGTAAGATATGTTTTAAAAAATAGATGCCAAGGGAAGGAAATGCTAATAAATTTATATGTGTTTTTGACTCAAATTTTCATTTCAGGAAAGAAACCCCAAATACCTTTTGTAGTAGCTTCTCAGCTAATCCAACTGTCTTGAATTTTAGGAGTATCCAGACAATTCAGATAAATAAGCTAAAAAAGAAGTATTAAAATGTTCCCAGTACCAAGGAAAGATCAACGGACATGCCAGTAACATGCTGTCCAGTTGTTACTCACAGTGTGCATGCACTCAAATATCACATGTGTCCCCAAGAGAAGTGTAACTATTATACACTATTAAAGAGAAAACAAGAAAGGAAAAACATTTCAAAAAGTAACATTTTATATAAGCTTTCCCCTGTGGGAGAAGCCTCACTTACGGCCTTTGATCTCCTAGTTGTTGGCATTGAACATATCCAAAGAAATTATGTATTACAGAGATGTATTTAGGAACGCATGAGTGAGTTTCTAATGACATAGGACTCATTATTTGTCTCTGCCTTGCTCTTTATATACTTAGAAATGTCAATTATTTTCTTACATTATCTTGTGAAGAGGTGTAATTAATTTAAAAAGAATAGAGTGACCATGGGAAAGAAATTATTAAACCACAAATCAATTATATCTCTGTCAAACACCCTCTCCTCTGCCCCCGCCACCTCCTATCCATTCCTCTATGACCAAGGCCCATGCGCTGGGGATCACTTCACTCTGAGTCCTTTGGAAGTGACTTGTACACTTATAAAACTTCTTGGGAAGATCAATCCCCTGATTGATTTCTGTTGAGGATTCTCCAGGTCAGGCCTGTTGCAGCATAACCAGAAATCACTGGCACAGGAAGGAAGAGTGGATTTCTGTCCTTTATTATTTGATGTGTATTGTTTTATTTCTTCTCGAGCTCCATGAGTAGAGTGTAGTAACCATCTACTCTCAGGTGTCCCTAGACATGTACATGATGGAGAGAAATCGCTCCAGTGTGTCTGATCGTCCGAGAGATGTTTTGTGCCTGGCATCTTTCTTGGCAGGGAGGGCTGCAGGTGTGGCTGAGGCATCTTCCTTCCTTCCAGCTCTCCTCTGCTTCCTGGGTCTCTGCTTGGTCTGTAAGGCCGGCAGCAGGAGGTGTCTGCCATGTCAGGTGTTGAGGGGACCACGGCACACCTACAATGCATATCTAGACAAGTCTTCCTGATTTTTTTAAAGCAAAAAAATATACCTAATGATCATCTATTTCATGTAAAAACACAATGACTGTTTTGTTGTAAGGGTGGAGAGAAGGTGATCACTATTTTATTTATTTATTTGTCATCAAAGTGTTTTGCTCTGTGGTGAATGAAATTTTATTTCTGGAGACAAGGTGACAATTCCTCATTTTTCCATGTTTAACTTCAGTAACTATGACAGGGTAATAAGGCTGCTTTATATTTGTCTAACGCTCTGCTCCAGTGCCAAGGAAAGGTGCAATGTGAGCTGCCCATGGAATTTAAACAATTTTGGTAGCCACATTAAAAAATTAAAAAGAAACAGATGGATGTAGTTTTATAATATATTTTATTTGATGCACTATATCCCAAGTCTAATCATTTTAACATGAAACCAATATAAACATTATGAATGAAATTAGTTCCATTTTTTCCCCACAGTCTGAGTCTTTGATCCCCTGTGTGAGTCTTCCCCCTGCAGCACCTGTCGACTGAGATTGGCCACACTTCCAGTGCCAGCCCTCCGTGAGCACCTCCGTGCAGCAGCTCTGCTGGCAGCTCTGTACCGTGCTTGGTTTTCATGTAAACATACCCTCCAGTATCTTTAATTCTGCAGTGAAATGAAAGATTCCTCTCTCAGTAGTAGAGACCGTGCCTGACGTCCACACTGAGAGGAGGAAAATCTGCCAACTGTGCTTCTGTGGGAACTCATACTGGCAAATGCAGTAATTGTCTGGAGTTTCAGAAAAGATATTCATGCTTTATAAACATTTGCCAAGAAATGCCTGAGCAAAAGGTAGCCTTCATTCCATACCAACACGTACTGAGCATGACTGGGTGGGTGCTGAGCAGCCCCTAGGCACAAAGGATCCCGTGGGGAAAGTAAGATGGACATTTAACAAGCTTCTGTTGTGCTCCAGGCGTTGTCCTCGGAGTTGATAGAATTTACACTTGTAGCTTTCAGCAGACAAAATGTGCCATCATGCTATAAAACCTGCTTTCCTTGTGCCCCTTTCTGCCCTCCCTAAGGTGCATGCTGGCTCTGGAACGGGCTCCGGCAGCAGCCACGTGGCCACGGAGGGGCAGTGAGCAGCAGATGGGAGCCTCACTGGGGCTTGCTCCCGCCTGCTGCATCATCACAGGGAGCCGGCAGAGCTGAGTGGCGATGGCCCTGCAAACACGGGCCTGTGGACATGTGTTTATTTGGGGAAAGGGTGAGGTTTATGGGGGTCATACGTGGTTGCCAGCATCATCACAGAGGGCTGGAAACCCATGCCTGGGAAGGGTGGAAGCTGCTCTGTCCTGTAAACAGACCTTGGACTTCTTACAAAGAAGGTGGCCACCAGCACTTTGCACAAGCACACCTCATAGTCCCCAGCTTCACTCCCTACAAGAGCACACCACCACCTGCAGCCCAGCCCAAGAAGCCTGGCCTGGCTGAAGTCCAGAGTCCTCTTCTAGACCAGCCACCTGGCCTTGTGACCCAGCCCTGTTAGCCCATGTGCTGAGTCATATCTTCTTAGGAGGTAAACTCCAGATGCTCCTATGTGGTCAGGGCCCAATGCATGTGTGGCTAATGGAGATAGTGCTTGTGGAGTGTGGGAAGCAGACGGCTTGTTCCCCCGGTTCTTCCTTGCACAGAATAAGCCCATCGTCACCAACTCCACATCTCCACCCTGGACCCTCACTGCCACCCTGGATGAGTGGAAGGAGGACAGTTCCCATGTGGTCTAAAGCTTTATGACCTGGAGATATTCCATGCCAGGAAAAGAGGCTTAGTAATTCCTCCTCCAGGAATGTCAGGCTAAAATGGACGACCTCAAACTGCTGCCTTCTGGGCCTCAGTGGTTTCTTGGGCAGGGAGGTGTGGGATTCCAGGTGTGTAGGGTAGATAGCAGCAGGTGTCATGTAGTGACTGTAAAGGGAAGAGCTCTTACACCCGGGGGTTACAGGTGGCAGCTGTTGGGTAGTGACTGTAAAGGGAAGAGCTCTTACACCCGGGGGTTACAGGTGGCAGGTGTCGGGTAGTGACTGTAAAGGGAAGAGCTCTTACACCCGGGGGTCACAGGCAGCAGGTGTCGGGTAGTGACTGTAAAGGGAAGAGCTCTTACACCCGGGGGTCACAGGCAGCAGGTGTCGGGTAGTGACTGTAAAGGGAAGAGCTCTTACACCCGGGGGTCACAGGCAGCAGGTGTCGGGTAGTGACTGTAAAGGGAAGAGCTCTTACACCCGGGGATCACAGGCAGCAGGTGTCGGGTAGTGACTGTAAAGGGAAGAGCTCTTACACCCGGGGATCACAGGCAGCAGGTGTCGGGTAGTGACTGTAAAGGGAAGAGCTCTTACACCCGGGGATCACAGATAGCAGGTGTCGGGTAGTGACTGTAAAGGGAAGAGCTCTTACATCCAGGGGTCACAGGCAGCAAGTGTCAGGTAGTGACTGTAAAGGGAAGAGGTCTTACATCCAGAGGTCACAGGCAGCAAGTGTCAGGTAGTGACTGTAAAGGGAAGAGCTCTTACATCCAGGGGTCACAGGCAGCAAGTGTCAGGTAGTGACTGTAAAGGGAAGAGCTCTTACACCCGGGGATCACAGGCAGCAAGTGTCAGGCAGTGACTGTAAAGGGAAGAGCTCTTACATCCGGGGGTCACAGACAGCAGGTGTCAGGTAGTGACTGTAAAGGGAAGAGCTCTTACACCCGGGGATCACAGGCAGCAAGTGTCAGGTAGTGACTGTAAAGGGAAGAGCTCTTACACCCGGGGATCACAGGCAGCAGGTGTCGGGTAGTGACTGTAAAGGGAAGAGCTCTTACATCCAGGGGTCACAGGCAGCAAGTGTCAGGTAGTGACTGTAAAGGGAAGAGCTCTTACACCCGGGGGTCACAGGCAGCAGATGTCGGGTAGTGACTTAAAGGGAAGAGCTCTTACATCCAGAGGTCACAGGCAGCAGGTGTCAGGTAGTGACTGTAAAGGGAAGAGCTCTTACATCCAGAGGTCACAGGCAGCAGGTGTCGGGTAGTGACCGTAAAGGGAAGAGCTCTTACACCTGGGGGTCACAGGGAGCAGGTGTCAGGTAGTGACTATAAAGGGAAGCTCTTACATCTGGGGATCACAGGCAGCAGGTGTCGGGTAGTGACCATAAAGGGAAGAGCTCTTACATGCAGGGGTCACAGGCAGCAGGTGTCGGGTAGTGACTGTAAAGGGAAGAGCTCTTACATCCAGGGGTCACAGGCAGCAGGTGTCGGGTAGTGACTGTAAAGGGAAGAGCTCTTACACCCGGGGGTCACAGGCAGCAGGTGTCGGGTAGTGACTGTAAAGGGAAGAGCTCTTACACCCGGGGGTCACAGGCAGCAGGTGTCGGGTAGTGACTGTAAAGGGAAGAGCTCTTACATCCGGGGGTCACAGGCAGCAGGTGTCGGGTAGTGACTGTAAAGGGAAGAGCTCTTACATCCAGGGGTCACAGGCAGCAGGTGTCGGGTAGTGACTGTAAAGGGAAGAGCTCTTACATCCGGGGGTCACAGGCAGCAGGTGTCGGGTAGTGACTGTAAAGGGAAGAGCTCTTACATCCAGGGGTCACAGGCAGCAGGTGTCGGGTAGTGACTGTAAAGGGAAGAGCTCTTACATCCAGGGGTCACAGGCAGCAAGTGTCAGGTAGTGACTGTAAAGGGAAGAGCTCTTACACCCGGGGATCACAGGCAGCAGGTGTCGGGTAGTGACTGTAAAGGGAAGAGCTCTTACATCCAGGGGTCACAGGCAGCAAGTGTCAGGTAGTGACTGTAAAGGGAAGAGCTCTTACACCCGGGGGTCACAGGCAGCAGATGTCGGGTAGTGACTTAAAGGGAAGAGCTCTTACATCCAGAGGTCACAGGCAGCAGGTGTCAGGTAGTGACTGTAAAGGGAAGAGCTCTTACATCCAGAGGTCACAGGCAGCAGGTGTCGGGTAGTGACCGTAAAGGGAAGTGCTCTTACACCTGGGGGTCACAGGGAGCAGGTGTCAGGTAGTGATTGTAAAGGGAAGCTCTTACATCTGGGGATCACAGGCAGCAGGTGTCGGGTAGTGACCATAAAGGGAAGAGCTCTTACATGCAGGGGTCACAGGCAGCAGGTGTCGGGTAGTGACTGTAAAGGGAAGAGCTCTTACACCCGGGGGTCACAGGCAGCAGGTGTCGGGTAGTGACTGTAAAGGGAAGAGCTCTTACATCCAGGGGTCACAGGCAGCAGGTGTCGGGTAGTGACTGTAAAGGGAAGAGCTCTTACATCCAGGGGTCACAGGCAGCAGATGTCGGGTAGTGACTTAAAGGGAAGAGCTCTTACATCCAGAGGTCACAGGCAGCAGGTGTCGGGTAGTGACCGTAAAGGGAAGAGCTCTTACACCTGGGGGTCACAGGGAGCCGGTGTCAGGTAGTGACTATAAAGGGAAGCTCTTACATCTGGGGATCACAGGCAGCAGGTGTCGGGTAGTGACTGTAAAGGGAAGAGCTCTTACATGCAGGGGTCACAGGCAGCAGGTGTCGGGTAGTGACTGTAAAGGGAAGAGCTCTTACATCCAGGGGTCACAGGCAGCAGGTGTCGGGTAGTGACTGTAAAGGGAAGAGCTCTTACATCCAGGGGTCACAGGCAGCAGGTGTCGGGTAGGGACTGTAAAGGGAAGAGGTCTTACACCCAGGGGTTGTAGGCGGCAGACACCATAGCCTTTGTCCCTGAGATATTGAACTATAAAACTTGTTTACAATAGCAAAATATGCCTGCTTATGCCACAGGACTGAAGTCACCAACCTGGTTTCAATAGCCACATGTAAAAATCAAGGGATGGACCTCATGCAGCAGCTCATTGCTAACCGCAGTCACTCACAGGCCGGGTGGCGTTGCTGAGATCACGCCCCTGGTTTATAGTTCTTTATGGAAGTCAACTGCTTGCAGGGCAGACTGAGACCATTAGCCCTGTTTGGGAAAAATAGATGAAATAATGGAGGAATTTCAAAACTAAATGAAATCCCATTCCATGTACATCTTATAAAAGTTTATAAAGTAGTTTAAACACAAAGGGCTTGACAGTAAAACTTTGAGGCTATTGTCTCCTTTCTAAAATTCACTTTTCCAAGGAGGCTCCATTGTGGAATTCCCTTTGGGAGTTTGTGTGCAGCTCTTTTCACTGGCATAGCTGGCCTAAAGCCAAAGCTCTGCAGTTTGCATTAAAAGGAGGAGGTGGAGAGGAGGGGCTTTTGCCCCCAGGCTGAAGGGTGGCGGTGGTGGTGGTGGCTGTGTGTCTGCGGGAGGTCCAGCCTCCAGGTGGCATGTTTTCCCTTGTTTGGGGTATGCTCTGACCTTGATGACATGATTCTGTCAAGCTTTCCAGAAAAGCTGTGTGTCTTTTTTCATCAACAACTGATGTCTGTTGAGTGCTTGCTGCTTTTGGTGCCCAACCGTGAAGTTTTATTGACCCATTCGCCATCTCTCACGTAAGTGGATGGAATCATCTTTCTCCAGAGGAGAAGTCCAAGGGTAATATTGCACTGGTCTCCCTGCGTTTTTTACAGATTTCAGCATCACTGACTTTTCCTCTTTCTCTGTCGACCCTGGGCCACTGGGAGGAGGGATTGTCCTGGATGGTGTCTTTAGTTTCATAGCATTTCCGTAATAGCTCTGATTCTCCTTTTTTAGCTGACACCATGAATTCCTAATAATAATTTGATCTGAACTGGTTGAAACATGAACCAAATATAAAATAAAAGCAATAAACCAAATAAATAAAAGCATGAACCAAATATAAAATAAAACCCATCTGAAGTCAGGAGGACAGTGAGAGAGCCCAGGTGAGGTTTTTTTTTTTTTTGGAAGTGAAACCAAACTATTTACTTGTGCTAATGAATGGAAATAATGCATGCAGAATATGCTGCCCTTGCTCATACTGGGCAAAAGAAGCAGTCAACACTAATGTGCTGCTTTCCTCTAGACCCTCTTTTCTTTTCTGCCAAGCAACACAGTAATTTCTCGCTGTTGCCATCACACCAGGATGATTCCTATAATGTTCATTTCAAATAGTATTTTCTAATAGGATTTTGCACCTTTAAAATATTTGCTCAAACTCTACTTTAGGAGAACACAGCAGCAGGCATATACGGTCATGAGGACAAGAGGAGAAACTGGGCCCTGTGTGTCATTTCTTCCCCCGCTCAGAAGCATGAATGGAGACTAAGGCGGGAGGGGCTTCACACACACACACAAAAATAGAACATATTTTTCCTCTATTTGGAGATGTCCTGCTGGTTGATTGAATTACTCGCTGTAAAGCCCTTACTTAGTCCTTCCTGGTCCCAATTCCCTTGCACAGCCAGTCACTTGGGGAGACTGTGTCTGTTGGGGCCTTCCCACTCCAGTGCCCTTTACTTCACATAATTTATCAGCCTCACCTTTGCTGCCCTGCACTTGTGTGCCCTTGGTGCAGACATGGCCTGGTGCTGGCCGCGTTACTGCCTGACCTAGGTCAGGACTTGGCTCCATTTTGTCTTTTTCCTCTTAGCATGGACACCCCAGTATGTGATCTTCCCTCATGGGCTCCAGCAAGCATGACCCTGGTCTCCCTCTGCCATTTCTGCCACGTTCCCCACCAGTGTTGTGTTTCCAGGTCTGATGGGCTCCTTTGTCACCCCGGCACGATGCCAGGTCTCATGTGCAGGTGCCGGATTTTAACATGATGCGGAGGCCGTGATGCTGCCTGACACAGCATGCAGCTTCCTGGGTGCCTGGCCCCGCACACTGACACTCTCACGCTTACACTTGGGGAGGTGTCCGCTGTTATCTGAGCCTCCCCCGGCCTCAGAGTCACATTTCTCAACCCTGTTTTCCACAGAAGGAAATGGAAGCTCAGCAAAGTGGACCCAGGCCCCAGCAGCTGGGAAGCCTATCACCAGCCACTCTGCCCAAGAGGGAGGGAGGACCCATATAGAAAATAAAAAATATCTTCTCTCCAGAATATTCATGACTGGTCTTGGTAATCTGGAGCCTCCAGCACCTACAACTGCCTCTGGGACTGACTTGCCATCATTATTTCAAATACCAGGTTCTCATTACTCTTGGTTAAGGTGGATGTCTTTACACATTGCTCTAGGAATCTCTTCTGAAATCCACGGGGGTTTAACTGGACTCTTTCTTCTGTGATGGAAATTCCATTCCCCAAGAAATAGAGCAATATTTCTTAATTAGATGTTTACTCTAATGATTCAGAAAGTGAACCAGTCAGAGCTGTTTGCTTTATTTTCATTAGAAACTAAAGATTTGGGTGGTATTTTAATGATCTATTGAGAACTGCACCAAAGCTGTCAGTATTCAGTAAACTATTAATAATGAGAGGGAAGGGACTTCTTTTTTTGTCACATGCACATCCTTAAATGTTCAGACCAAGGGAACATTTTAATGGATTCAAATAACAAATATAAATTGTTCCTCTCAGTTACCTGAATATCTTACCTGTTTGGAGGTTTTATTGTGAGGAACTACCAAATAAAAGGCATGCATCATTTTAATTGAACCTTAAACCTGACACTTTCAATGAAAAAAATGGATTTCAAGTTAGTTTTCATACATACAGCCTGCATGAAGCCTGTGCTGCTTTGGCGAAGGCTATCCTATGATATGGACTACCTTGCCTCTTTCTCTCAAGGAAAAATAAAACCTTACTAGCTCAGCAAATGTTGATCAGCTAAACCTCTGTAGACCTATCCTGAAATATCTTTAAGGAATGAAACAAACTAAATTGTGTGCATATGACCAGCTCACCCCAAAGTGTAACTATGGGTCTGAATATAATGGCGTGCAAGCCTTAGGCTTTGTTAATGGTGCTGTCACCTTCTAAAGATCAAGTCCTTATTTAGAAGCATGATGTGGCCATATCTTAGGTGATTCCTAATTTATGTAGGCTATTCTTAAATTATCCTGTAGGATAAAAGTCAGAGCTCAAAATCCATACCTTGGCAAAACAAGAATGCGGATATAATTATGACAAAATTAAACCCATGATCTCAGAAACACAATCCAAAGGATCTAAGAACTCCTCCTGACACCAGTGGATTAATTACTTTCTCTTATTGTCAGAGGAGACCTCATTTGGGCCCCAAAAGGCTCCCCTTGCACAGTGCTATATGCTTGTCAAGAATGAATAGTTCTGGCAACCTGTTGTATTGGTAATTTTAGCCCGTGACTATGGAAACACTTTAAGCCATTTGCAGGCTACCACAATCACTTATGTAGATGTTATGTAGAAAGAATGCCATCTTGTTTCCCATCATAATTTTTTTTTTTTTTAGAAATTTAGCTGTTTGACACGAATTCATATTTTTCCAAGATATATGGCAATAAAATACTCTTCTCAGTTCCCACAAGGAAGGAATGAGGAAAGGTGGCTGATTGTTTCTCTTTGGTTGTGAAGAGTATTCAGTAAGTTCTAGGAAGATGGACATAGAAAGGTTCAGAAAAGTATGTGTTGAGGGTTGCTAGGGAGTAAGAGTCTGGGATCTAGGTCTCCCTGGTCCAGTCCTGACGCTTCGCTTGGTGTCTGGTTATGGCAGGTCATTGTTCAGGTCTCTGTGAAGGTGGATGCCCCTGGGGGGCAGGAAGTTGTAGGCTTCTAGACAACGTTGAGGAACATTGGAAAGACTTGGAATGATGGGTTGCAGGAGAAAATAAAAGAATCAATAGTTGTTAAAATTATTGGGCTAAAAATCAGTGCCAAGTGCTTTGTTGGTGGGGGCCTGTACATCACCCTTGGCATTGGCCAGTCCTGAGTCTTAGTAGTGTTCTCTTTCCCTCTCACAAGTGCTCCTGTTTGGGCCTATGTGCTCAGGCTGTGCACTGATGATGAATTAGTGTCTTAGGAATGAAGATCAAGGCAGCATCAATTTGAGGTCCCTTTCACTACACCATAATTTGATACCTATATCGATCTTTATTTTTATTTGCTATGTAGTGTTGACCCCACTTCTTAGAGGAAAAATGAAGGTAGGAATGATAGCAAAACTTTGCTCAGGTTGTTGTGACATTGTCTTGCGAGGGTGGAACTGGAATTCAGAACTCAGCAGCTTCACTGCCTGTGCGAACACCCACCCCATGTGTGGGGACAATGAGAAAAGCGAAAGAAAGGATGGATATTAAACGCATGGCGTGCATTTCTCTCCTCTATTGGGAGCGCATGCATAGGAGATTTGGTTTGCCAGGATAGCAAAGAAGAACACATAAACCTTGTGATAATTTGCAAAGGAAACCTCATTTGCCTAGGCTGTTAAGTTTCTGTTCTGCTGGCAATGCAAAGGACACATGGGATAGAATGGAAATGTGCATGGCCGTGTGGATTTCTCAACATTTTAATGCTTTTACAACAGGAGTGCAGTTGGAGCTGGTTTCCCTGGACCTCTCTGATGGAGGCGGCTGTTATTCCTGCTAAAACAGTCCTCACCGGGCCTGTGAGCTCATGCAGGGCACAGTCTTAGAGCCACACGCCACACGGCCAGAGGCTGAGAAGAAAGGGAAGAGTGGGTTGTTACCCCCTAGTCCTCCCTGGTAGTGTTCCCCAGGAGTGGGGTACAAGGCAGTGTGAGGGGATAGAAGGTGGTCTGAGGTGGTAGGGGACAGTGTAGAGAGGGTAGGAGCAGTGTCGGAGATAGAGGGCAGTGTGGGGGGGGTAGGGGTGTTCTGGGGAGTAGGGGGCAGTGTGGGAGTTAGGGTTGTTCTGGAGAGTAGGGGGCAGTGTGGGGGATAGGGGTGTTCTGGGGAGTAGGGGGCAGTGTGGGAGTTAGGGTTGTTCTGGGGAGTAGGGGGCAGTGTGGGGGATAGGGGTGTTCTGGGGAGTAGGGGGCAGTGTGGGAGTTAGGGTTGTTCTGGGGAGTAGGGGGCAGTGTGGGGGTTAGGGTTGTTCTGGGGAGTAGGGGGCAGTGTGGGAGTTAGGGTTGTTCTGGGGAGTAGGGGGCAGTGTGGGAGGTAGGGGTGTTCTGGGGAGTAGGGGGCAGTGTGGGAGGTAGGGGTGTTCTGGGGAGTAGGGGGCAGTGTGGGAGTTAGGGTTGTTCTGGAGAGTAGGGGGCAGTGTGGGGGATAGGGGTGTTCTGGGGAGTAGGGGGCAGTGTGGGAGTTAGGGTTGTTCTGGGGAGTAGGGGGCAGTGTGGGGGTTAGGGTTGTTCTGGGGAGTAGGGGGCAGTGTGGGGGTTAGGGTTGTTCTGGGGAGTAGGGGGCAGTGTGGGGGATAGGGGTGTTCTGGGGAGTAGGGGGCAGTGTGGGAGTTAGGGTTGTTCTGGGGAGTAGGGTGCAGTGTGGGAGTTAGGGTTGTTCTGGGGAGTAGGGGGCAGTGTGGGGGTTAGGGTTGTTCTGGAGAGTAGGGGGCAGTGTGGGGGTTAGGGTTGTTCTGCGGAGTAGGGGGCAGTGTGGGAGTTAGGGTTGTTCTGGGGAGTAGGGGGCAGTGTGGGAGTTAGGGTTGTTCTGGGGAGTAGGGGGCAGTGTGGGGGTTAGGGTTGTTCTGGAGAGTAGGGGGCAGTGTGGGGATAGGGGTGTTCTGGGGAGTAGGGAGCAGTGTGGGGGCTGTGGGTTGGTCCAAGGTGGTAGGGGGCGGTAGACCACTAAAGGCTCATGAAGGATAGAGGTCTGGACCATGCAGAGCAGAAGAAGTAAACTCTCATGGTTAAAAAGGGCATGAAATGGACTCTTGTTCCATCCATGGAATGTTTACAGAAGTGTTCTCTGGAAGGTGAATCTCATTGAGGATGTGTATGTAAAGTGAGATAGGAGGAGGGAGAAATCAGGATTGGGAGCGATTTGTTTGGTTTACATGTGGTAAACCCCCATATCTGAAAAATATTCTGTACTGTTCTGCCTGCTGGGGTCTCACATAGCAGGAGAAGCCTGGGGAATCCTATTGATTTGGGGTTAGTATCAAGGAATCATAAAATATTAAAGCAGAGGAAACTTAGTGATTGATAAGTTTAGTCTGAAATGGGAAAATGTGGAGCCCATAGAAATGAAGAGTTCACTTGCCTCCCCAGTGTCAACACTTATGGCAGGAGCCATCTTCCTGTCACTAACCCCATTTTCCTGAGTCCAGTGGTCACAGTCTGACAGACACAGTGTGGCTAAGGCCAGGCCCAAACCTTGGGAAGGAGGCTGTGTCGCGGTAGGGGCTGTGACAAGGTCTGCAGTGGCCATTGGGTCGCTTCCTCCCAGACTTATCAGCCATGGAAGGTAAAGATTTCTAACCGTGGATAGCAGTGTAAATATGATTTTCCATCATTCTAACCCTTATTACAGTTTTTTTTCTTGTAACAATATTCAAAGAGAAGTAGAAATCACTGGTTTTATTTCTTAGGGAAGAATAGACTGGTGCGGTACTGGTGTTTTAAGTTTCTGGATTTACTTGAGGCTCTGGGGTACACGTTTGTTTTATATCTGATTTTAACAGACCTTTTCTGGGCACGGGCCACAGTATTTGGAACTGTCACCAATGATGCAATCATTCTGCACCTACACAGGCCAATCTGGCAGCCACCAGCCAGTGTTGCCATTAAGGTCTTCAAATATGGCTGGTGTGACTGAGAAGTGGAATTTTAAATTTTATTTTTGATTAATTAAAATTGAAATCAAAATAGCCACATATGGCTAGTGGCTGACAGGCAGCACAGTTCTGGACTCTGATACTGGGTACAAATGAAAATGCTGAGTTCTGATCATGGAAGACAAGGCACTTTCAGTCCAGAGGGTTGGCACGGTGGGGGGTCGGTGACCAGCATCACCAGAGTGGGGTTGTTGTGATGTCACTTGGTGGACTGCGGTCCTGGGAGCGTGCAGAAGAGAGCCAGCATGATTCTTCTTTGGAATGTGGGGCATGTCAGGGGGGAAATTTTGACAGAGAGCTGACACTTGGGTCCTTATAAATGATCAGAGACTGGTCTGCTCACAGATGACCACAAAGAGGAAGACACTTTCAAGACGGGGAGGACAGAGTAAATGAGATGCTGTGAAGAGCAGTGGCCCAGAGGGCTCTTGCCTACTGGGAGGTGCTAGGAAGGCAGGTGCACACACAGGCCCTGAGGCTGAGAAGTCACCTGTGGTGCTTCCTAATGTGCCGTGTGACCTTGGACAAGTCAACTTTCCCTTCTGTCCATCAGTCTCCTCTTTTGGAAGTGGCAGTCCCGACGCCCCCTGAAGGCAGGGCGTGGCAGTTCTGTGGCTCCTCCCCAACTTGTCCTGGTGATTATCAGCTCCTCTCTCACTTCCCACAGGCGGCTTCTGCGTTCACCCGCTCCTCATGACAGTGAAAACATTCCAGAGTCCTCTTTGACTCGGGAGTTTTAACCAAGGTATCCGGGAGATCCTTGCAAAGTCACCACAGCTGTGGCTGGTGCTGCTCTCCAGCTGTGTGCTCTGCCAGCCTGCTCTGTCTCTTTGTTATTTTCTCCCTTCTCAGGCACTGAGATCCCAAAGATAAATGGGTACTCTGGGGAGCCAGTATACAGGCAGAACAGCTTTGGAACTGGCAGGCAGAGAGATGATTTTGGAGATCTGGCCGTGTATTCAGCACACAGGGCTGTCTGTGTGGCTTTCGTGGTAAGATTTATTTTTCTCCATGACCTACCTGCTGGCAAGAAACAAAAGGTCTGTGCCAAGCTCCGAGGGATCTCACTGGAGCTCTGCTAATAGGCAGCTGGAGGACTGGTAGAGCAGCAGAGTGTATGTGGGAAGAAAGAGCTCACCTTTGCAAAGGAACCTCGCAGGCTTTTGATTTTGTGGCCCTTAAATTCTCACTTCAGCCAAAGTGTTCACACTAATCTGTAGGGAAGGTAAGTTCACAAGAAATGGAACAGAAGCTCCAGCTTTGGAAGCTGTCCACAGGGGAACAGACATCAATTTGCCATGTGCGTGTGCTCTGCCAATCTGCAGCACACCCGGAGAGCTTTGTACCGTCGTCTCTTGAGGTGGACGGGGCATCGTAGGTATGTGATCAGTAATGCAGCAGGTGTGGCTAAATTTAGAGATCTGGTGTGAAACTACTAAGGACTGGAGAAAAGAGCTTCTTTTTCAGGGTCCATAAAACACTCTGAAGTGCCCACGATAGAGTTACTAGACGTGTACCTGGCAGATCCTGGCAGTTCTCCCCACGGTGCGCGGGCATGTTAGGGAGTGGGCCCACCAGGTTGGGCCTTCTGTATTTTCACTGATTTGTATGATGGGGTCTGTGAGCAAAGATCCCAGATAATAACCAAGAAAAGAATCACAAAAAAAAGTAAAAAATTTAAAAAATAAAGGAATCACATATATGTTCTTTATTTTTTTATTTTATTTTATTTTATTTTTTTGGCTTTTTTATTTTATTTCGTTGCTTATTTTTTATTTCTTTACTTTTTTTTTTTATTGTTGTTGTTGTTGAGACAGGGTCCCACCCTATGCCCCTGAACAGAGTGCAGTGGGCGTGGTAGCTCACCACAACCTCAGACTCGGGCTGTGGGCACCCCGCTGCCTCAGCCTCCGGAAGCCGCTGGGATTACAGGTGCTCGCCTCGGCGCCCGGCTGGGTTTTTCCATTTTTTTCACAAGTCGGGGTCTCACTGTTGCTCAGGCGAGTCTCGAACTCCTGAGCTCAAGCGATTCTCCCTCCTCAGCCTCCCACAGTGTTGGGATTACAGGCGTGAGCCACCGCGTCCGGCCACATAATATGTTCTTTATTCTGTCTTAACCTAGTGCTTTTGAAACTTTCGTGTGCATGCCAATTCCCGGGAGATTTATTAACATTCAGGTGCTGCTCCAGGAGGCCTGGTGGGGGCCTGTGGTCTGTATTCCCGGCCAGCTCTCATGTGGTGCTGTAGCTGCTGTCCACAGATAACCCTTCAGGTCATGAAGCTTAGGAGGTCTTTGTGTGTCCACCTCCTGCACGCATGCCCACTGCAAAGTCACTTCCTGCGGATTACGGAGTGTTTAAGAGAGGAGCCTCTTAGAACTTGGAGCTCCAGGACCAAGGAAGGCTGAGGAATACATAAAGAGGTGGGGTTGTTTATTTATGGATCTGATTCAGAGAGTGTGGAAACATTTCGAGATTCTGATTTCTCCCCCACAAAGAGAAGCAAAATGCAGTCTTCCATTGCCAAGTTCCATGAACAATTTGTTAATCTTGTGTACATTTCTGAGACTGTGCTTTTGGCCCTTTCCCGCTCCACGTGCCTCCCATGTCCATGGCAGCACTTGGGCAGCACCATAATTGGAACTAGTGGAAAACTCTGGCCTTGGAAGGGAGAAGCTTCTCCAGGTCTGGGCTGGTGCAGAGGACTTTAGCAGGGCTTGAGGCTCACAGTGGACCCATGCTGGCTGGTTGCTGTGGGAGGGCAGCCAGACTCAGAGCCTGTGATGGTGCCGTGGCAAACAGTCCCATCTCCCCACAGTGGAGAGCTCCATGCCACCAGGTGGTGATTGCACATGTTCGCTTTTGGCTGTTTTAATAGTTCTGCTTCAAGCATATTTGTTTTCCCTTCTTTCCTAATGTCTTGAGGATACTCTATCTTACATGACCCGTTTGAACAAAGATGACATGTTTCACTCTGTGAGGAAATATACATATTTCTCAGGGTTTTGGATTTTTTAAATTGTTATTGGACTTTGATGTTTGGATTTCCAGGCAGTCTTTGCTGTGATGGTTACACACATCCATTTTTCTATCAGTTACTGGAAAATGTTCCCAATGTTAGAACCTCCACCCTGGTCTTGCCAGTCCAGCCACACAGTTACTATTCTGTAGTTCTGAGCTTAACCCACAAACAGCTAGCAGTATAGATTAGTGCTTTGCAGTTTCAGCGCTGATCTCCCAGGCTGCATTTGGATGGTTTACAGCATTGATTTTTCTCTCTGACAACTTTTAAGTTACTGGTTTGGGGGCGGGCACATATGGTGCCTGATGTAGACAGTGCTGGTGAAGCACAGAGTTATTATAACTCGCACAGGGGTACCGGGGTTGCTGTAATCACTGTGGAAATCGGAATCAGAAAAACAGAACTTTCTCATTCAATGCAAGAATTTAGGATCTAAAAAAACATTCATTTTGGTATTTGGCAATTTATTCAGTATCTGATGTTCTGTAATTTTAAAGATTAACATCAATCATTTGGAATTATGTAATATTTTGAAATGATTTGTATCAAACTCTTTGGATACTCACAGTCATGGATAAAACGGCAAAAGAAGAGCAAGTGCCATGTTCAAATTTCTTACTATCATCTGATATAGCTACAAATTAGATTTTAGGAGATTGTTTCCACAATATACCCCAGAATTATTTTTCTAATGTAAGAGTATACATACAAAGTTATTTTAATGAGGAGGAATGATTTCAGCCTCATCGTTCTATTATAGCCTGTACTAGTTTAAATTATTCTGGTCACGGTATATTATCAAGACCACATCTTCAGAGAGAATTTTAAATATAGGCTGATCACATTTGTGTGGAGTTTGTATTCTGTTACTTTTTAAAAAAAATTAGGGAAGGGGAGCAAAACCTTTTTAAAATTTTCCGTTGAGGGCTCGCTTCTCCTGACCCTCAGTATTCTGACTTTCCAGGCGGTATCTCTCACTCCGTTTCTTTCAGAATGGAGGTACAGGAGGATAGCAGTAATAGGGAAAAGGGCAAATGTATTGATGGGGCCATAGCAGCATCAATGGCCCTGTCAGCTGTGTGTGGGACAGACACCCCGACCTCCTGGCTGCAGTGTTGGGGAAGGCTGAAGACCACCCTTACTTCTGTGCCCAACTGCAAGTTCAGGAGTCCTGAGACTCTCCTCGGGTTCACTGATTTGCTCTGAGGACCCCTGGAACTGAGGCAGCCATGTGCTCACAGGTGTGCTGTATTACGGTTGAAATCAGTCAAGGGAAGAGACGAACGGGACAGGGTTCTGGAGAGTTCTGAGGACTGGGCTTCCAGCTGTTGTCCCAGGGTTGCTGAGAGCAGCACCGGTGTGGGACAGCACGCTCAGAGCTCTGCCAGCCAGCGCTGCCCACCCACTCCCTGAGCTCCAAGGTTTCTATGGGGGCTGGAGCATGGAGGTATAGTCAACCCTCCCCACGGCTGACCCCGTCTTCAGCCCTCGTTCAAGCAGATATCATGCCATCTCGAGGTCCCACCATGAATCACATTTAGATTATCTTTTAGTATATTATCATCAGTGGTTTTGCCATGAGATTCTGTACTTCAGAAGCCCAATAAAATCTATCCAGAACCTAGTTCTTCATTACACAGCAGACCCTGTACAAGCAACCTCCCCTCCCCAAGGGACTGTAACAAACTGTCAGCACATGGAGGTGGTGGACATGGGCAACCAGCCCTGCTGTGCTGACACCTACATGTGGTGCTTGTCTGGTCCTGGAAAATTAGGTCAATTTGAGGGTCGTCAATACAGGGAGTGGGTCAGCTGTGGAGGTTCCACTCTGGTTGTCTTGGTGACTAAAGTTAACACTAAGGTTTCAACATATGAATTTGGTGGTGGTGGTGGTGGGGGATATTGTTTTTAACCAACAGTTTTATTTCCAGCATCTCTAGTTATTTAATCTTAGGACAGATGTGCCAGAATATGTTTGTCAGCAGGGTTTTCTATCATTTTTTTTTTTGTCAGCGGGGGGTTTTATCGCAGCATCATTTGTGTGTCCTGTAAGGAGCCTAAATGTTTAAGAATTGGAGCTGGTTAAAACAGGGGTAACACATCATGTACAGCCATGGGGAATTATGGCCAAAGAAAAGTACTCAGGAAAGTACTTTTATACTTTATTACATATGGAAATGCTTCCACCATATTAAGAAAATATTACAAATAAAATATATAGAGAATGTTACCACGGCAGGCGGAATGGGCTGAGTGTAATATTAGAAGTTAAGGTAATTGCTCCTCCGATCTGCCAGGGTGAGGTTTGCAGGGTGAAGCTGAGGAAAGAAAGTGGCAACATTTGTATCAGTTCCCAATATCTTTATTGCTGCTCTCTCCTCCCTGGGGACAGAGGAGGGCTGCCTCTGGAGGCCAGTTTCCCTGTGGTTGAAGACCTTAAATCCCCAAGAAGGGACTCTGTGGGCTGGTGGAGGGTGGTGCTGAGCAGATCTGAGGACTCAACCTCTCACCAACGGCGAGCTGAATAGAGTTCTTAGAATATCCAAAATGAGGGTTCCAAAAATAAGAGGAGCAGGGAGGTGGGACTAAAGTCTGGAGTGCCGTGGGGGGACAGAAAGCTCCGTCAGGAAGCAGAGAGAGATAACAGCTAGCGTCTCTGACGCCAGCGCTGGCTGATAGAAAGCTCAGGTTTGCCTCCCGGGACAGACTTACGTGAGGCGTGAGTGTCCAGTGTAGGGCGCCGTCTGCGGAGAGCCTGGTGTGATGTGGGGGCACAAACATTGGTGGTCAGCCAAGGGGATCTTAGCCGGAGCAGGACCTTGGGGCCAGAGTGACCATGGCGGACGGGGCCTTACAAACATTCAGAGGTGCCAATAAGAGTCTGTGGGGGCAGATCACAGCTTTACTTTAGATGGTCAAGGGGAGGCGGCCTTAAATAATACTCAGGCAAGGAACATAGCAAACATGTACAGATACATGGGAAAAGACTGGAGAGACGTACCCATTTTTATCAGTTTTTGTCCATAGAATTAAAATAATGTTTTTTCATGTTTTTCCTTTTCTCCCAAATCCTTCACCTTAGTATTTTTTTTCCACATTAGTATATTGGGGGAAGGGGAATAGACAACTAACTGCAAGTTCTCAAGGTTACAGAGATATTTTGACTAGAAGATTCCTTTTTGTGTGTAGACTACTATCATTTCTGTGTTCATATACGTGGGCAGAACTTCTATAGATAGATCTTATAGATTCACACAGCTTCAGTGTGGGTTTGCAGATGCGTGCCGCGCCCCATGGTATGTCCCAGGGCTGACCTCCTGTCACAAGTCAGCGGAAACTCAGAGCAATGGGGGAATGAAGAGGGGCAAAGCTGGCCGTAGATATTACTGAGGTATCTCCCTGGATTCCTGTGGCACCCCCAGGTCAGGCACACGGCCTGTGTTTCACAACCATCATCAAAGGAGGGATGCCTCCCTCCCAGTGTAGAGAGCAAGAAAAACCCCAGTGCTGCGCCCATACCCAGACTGAGGTAGGCGTCCTCCTGACTTTAAAGCTGGAAGGTGGAAGGAAACAGGTTGACAGATTGAGCTCTTTGTCAGTATCAATAGTGGAAACCAGATAGCTCACAGGCTTCAGCTCCGTGTCTGCGTAAGGCCCCCTAACACCAGCTCTGGGGAGCGGACAGCTTGAAGCTCTTCTGCATTCTCAGTTTGCAGGCATCCCACACCCTCACCCCCTCCCTGTCTGTCACTAACACCTGTGTCCTTGGCTGTCCTCCTTGCTGGGCTGTAGGTGACGTGAGAGAGGGACTGTCCATCTGTTTGCCCGGCCTCCACACGGCGAAGGTCCACAGGGGAGAGTCAGTCTGTGTGTGTTCACTGAGGATTGATGAAGCTCTGAAGCTGTGCACTTAATAATTTGGTCACGAGCATTTTATTTGAATGTAAAACGGGGAAGCACGTGTATTTTATGGGAAAAGGGAGCGTGGACGAAATTAAGAGAACTAGAAACCCAGGAAATTCTCTGCCCTTTGTGGGAGACAGGGTTAGGAATCATTGGAGCAGGTACAGTTTATATAACGGAGCCTTGAGGGTAGCAAAGTTGGGTAGTGATATCCCCTCTATAGCAGCTTTCTCAGAGGCAGCTGTTTCGGTTAACGGTACCAGTCTGGGCCCCTGGATCCTGGACAGAAATCCTAACCATGTTGTCTGACATGGAACAGTCAGCAAAGTGTATGATGAAAAGACCAGAATTCAGATCCTGACTGTGACACCTCTATAGGGCTTCCCTGGGCATTGGACACGTGGGGGTCTCAGGAGAAGTCGAACTGAGCTCTACCTCAGAAATACATAGAACAGGGTGGCCACAAAGTTTGTGTGCAATTTTAAAATGCACATTAAATTGTAACTTCATGGCCACCCTGTATAATGTCGGACCAGGTGTAGTGGCTCATGCCTGTAATCCTTGCACTTGGGAAGGTTGACACAGGAGGATCACTTGAGGCCAGGAATTCAAGTGCAGCCAGAGCAAGAGTGAGACCCCATCTCTACTAAAAATAGAAAATTTTCTATCCTGGCTGTTTCATGTTGCCACAGTAATTCCATTTAAAAGCAGCAGAGGGGATTAATTGTCACATGTTAGTTGTGGCTGGCCCCAGAGACACAGGGTACAGAGCCTGCCTTTCCATGTATCTTATGCTGCGGACTCAGCATTATCAAGAGAGAGTATTTCTAAACAACAATGAGCTCCCAGCATCACACACCTGACTTGGGAGTACTCACGGTCTCACCGAACCCATGTCAATATTTTTCCACTTACGGGTGTTATAAATGACCATTAAGATGATTTGCTGGGCGCAGGGCTCACTGTTAACCTGTGAACAATGTGCAGGTAGATGTAGGCTGTGAACTGTGATGCTCAAGGTCTCAGCAGCGCCCCTGGTGGGAAGTGCTTCACATCTTAATAAACAGTCACTGCCATGGATTAAGAATACTATATCAACCCAGGAAGCTGATAAATTAGAATCAGATGCTGTGGTCCAAGTGCCGTGTACTAACATTGCAAAAACTGAGTGGCACTGGCCACGCTTTCATGTCGAGGCTGCAGTGGCCTCGAATGTGGGCATCAGAGAAGTGGGCACACCCCGAGTTCTCCTTGGGAACCGTGCAGGTGTGTGCAGGGAAATGTCGGTCACACACTGTCAGAACGCAGGAGGTTTACGGTGTTGAAGCCTCCCTGTGGGAGGCCATGCAGCCTGTGCTGCTTCATCTCTGGTGGCTCAGGGGGGCTCGGCCCTGCGTGCTCCTGTGGAAGAGAGCTAACATTACAAAACGCTAGTTGTATGGACTCAGGAACCCAGGAGCGACTCTAAATGATCTGCAACCTGGTTCTTTTCCTTGATAGAATTTGGAATTGTGCCCAGAAGATATGTGAAGTGTCTTGTCTGAGATCTTGAGTGGCAGAGCTGGGGCCACACGGATAGCTGCCACTCCAGCTGTGCAGTCACCTGGCACTCTGAGACACCAGCCATGGCACAGGCCTGTCTGGTATAGTAGCGTCTGTTGGGTTTTCATAAGTTTCATAAGTACAAGGGAGGTGGGAAGGCCATGTTCAAAGGTGCAGGAAGTGGAGGAGGCAGGAAGGGGACTAGTGTGAGTACCCAGGAGGGGGTTGGCTGTATGCAGGACAGGACCACCTGTGAAGGCCGAACAGCCTCTGCCCACTTGAAGTGATAGGCAGGAAAGAAGTAGCCTCTGTATCCTGGCACGGCTGACTCCTCACCCAGCAGACCCCGTGTCCTTGGATTTCCTCTCAGGCAATTGCATCAACCTAGAGCTTGAGAAGGGACCCAGGAAAACATCCCCTCAGGGGGAGAGATGGAGGAAGTCGCTGTGTTTTCATTCAATGGGAGCAAAGGCTTCCAGGGAGGAAGCAGGTAGGACAGACTTTTAAGCACCAGCTGTAATGTGGTTGGGGTTGCTGGGCTGATTTTGGTTCTCCTGGAGCATTTGTTGTCTGGGGACTCTGGTTCAGCTTCCCACCTGTCCCCTGGACCCCGCCTGTGGACTGGCCTCCGTGGAGGGACATTGGATGCCTGTTGGGTGTGTTTCTCACTAGCCATGTTTGTCTTCTTTCTAGTAAACATTTTGCCCGACATTGTGACTGTGGCATTATTCAGATCGAAATTTCCTCTAGGTGAGATTCTTCGCCAGGGTGTCACAGAGAAAGGTGGATGACAGAGTTAGAAGATGCTTAAATGTGTTCCAGAGGCTGTCATTCCAAACTCTTCCTGGTTAGGGGGGGAATTTTTCTGATCATCGTATGCCGTGGAGCTGCATGGGAAATGCTCTTCTCTGGGAGTTTCTTAATGTGAAAGCAAATACCTCAAGGACTATAAAACCTCATTAGGCATCATGGAAAAGAGTGATCTTAGGAAAACACAACACTACCTGGGATTCAGAGAAATCTAAAATTTGAAATCCACAATAAGGTGAAAACATCAGGCACTTGCAGTATGGGAGTGAGTGGAGCCAACAGAAAAAAGGAAAAATAAGAAGCAGTGATTGACTGCAGGGGGGCCTGGGTCTTCCCAGGGGCCAGCGCTAATTTTTACACCTGTCTTTCTGAATGATGCACTCGGGTTCATCCATCTTACTCCGTTAGCGTCAGGGAGGGAGAAGGTAACATTCCTGCTTCATCAACTTCTTTACAGATGCCCAGGCCTTTGACAGAACAGAACCCCCATTGAAAAGCCAAACAACGCTCTCACACAGAGTGCTGTCTGCCACACTCACTCACTAACATTTTCCCTTCTGAGCATGACCTGAAAGTGAATGTGTGTGTGTGGGGGGGGTGGGGGGGGCGGCTCTGTGCAGCAGGCTGCCCTGCCTCATGCATCCGGGTCACCCACTCCTCCTAACCCAGCAGCCTCACGGTTCTGCCCAAGCCCTCGGCCAGTCTGTCTCCCTGAGGTTATTAAGCCTCCAGAGTTGCTGTATAAACTCCAGATTTCTAAACTTGCACCAGAATGTGAACAGGCTGGATTGTTTGTTTCCTCTTAAAGGAAGCATTTGATTGTTGGGTTATGTGGGGTCAGCCCTTGGTGGTCACACCTGGGCTGTAGGAAAATGTGATTAAATGAAACACTCTGTTGCGTGACTGGAGATGCAAAAGAACAGCAGCTTTGCCATGGGTATAAGCTCGCTTCTGCAATTATTAAGGGTAAACAAGAAACAGACTACACCACATGGGACGGCGTGTAGCAAAGTTCTTTATTCAGGAATCTGATTTTATATACTTAGTCACATACACACTATCATGTTAGTTTGATCATTACCTCATTTTACCTATCTGAAATTACCTTGTAAGGAAATATCCTGTTACCACATCAATACAATCACTTCTGCAGTAAATATTCTTTTCTAGACACTGATTAATCTCTTGGGCAGGTATCTAAATAAAGATCACAAAGAAGAAAGCAGCCACAGGGGAACAGAGTTAATGGAAGAGTACCTTCAAGCGTTCACTCAGTTTACTCAGCATGATGTAACGACTGCGTCTCCCCTCAGGGCAGAGCACCTATAGACCTCTGACAATATGTTTTTAACACTCGGCCACATTCTTCTTTGCAATGTATTAAGCAGTGCGTGTTATGCATCACCAATTCCACTAATTCAGAATTTACAGGGGAAGGAATAAGAGTGAGAGAAAGCAGAGGGCAGGGACGGGGACAGTGGGACAGGGGCTCAGGCTGATTTGTTTTTCATGTCAGTAGTTTGGCTGACGGGAATGTGGTGCCCATGGCTGCTTGCCTGTTCCACTGGGGAGGGGTTTCCCAGCCTTCTTGAAGCTGGTGTTTTCTAAGTGGTCACAGCATAGAAAACCACCACCTCGCTCAGGTTCCCAAGAAACTTTTTGCAGTCAGTGGGCCTATTCTGCATAACAAAACCACTTGGTCTCAGCAATAATTGTCTAGCAATTCATACAAATCGATCATATAACATTCTGTTTCCTCCAAAGAATGGTTGTTACAACACATCATTCTTAAATTTTTTTCATACAGTAAGTTAAAAGCTTTGCAGCTGGAGGCAGCCTTTGGTGTTAAAGAGGTTTTATATATATATATATATATATATATATATGTATTTGTTTTTTTTTGCAGTTTTTGGCCGGGGCGGGGTTTTGGGTTTTGAACCCACCACCTCCGGCATATGGGGCCAGCACCCTACTCCTTTGAGCCACAGGCACTGCCCCAAAAGAGGTTATATTTTAAATGCCTTGGGGTATACCTGTGTTATGATTGCCTCACGGTTATCACAGTATCAGATTTTCTTTGAAGCCATCTTAGTTGGTCAAGATTGATACACAAAAATCAAACACCAGAGGCTGGGCATGGTGGCTCAAGCCTGTAATCCCAGTGCTCTGGGAGGCGGAGGCTGAGGTGGGCGGATCACCTGAGCTCATGAGTTCCAGACAAGCCTGAACTGTAGAGCAAGTCCCCACCCCTAAAGAAAAAAAAAAGGTGGGCATTGTGGTGGGCACCTATAGTCCCAGCTACTCAGGATGCTGAGGTAAGAGAATCATTTGAGCCCAGGAATCTGAGGTTGCTGTGAGCTATGACATCAGAGTACTCTACTGAGTGACAAAGTGAGATTCTTCCCTCCCCCCCCAAAAAAAATCAAATGCTAGGTTTTTCCGTTATAAAATGACATACCATAGATTTTAATTAATCTACTTTATCTAGAGAGTTGCAAAAAAAAAAAGTTTTAATGCCTTAAAGGACAAGCTATGTATTCCATAATTGTTAATATCATTTATTTTTTTGTAAACACAATGCAATGTATGAACAGTTTAACAATGAAATAAATGGAAAGTCCCAAGCCTCACAGATGCCTGTCTGGTTCTCAGCAGACCCTTCCTTCCTCTCTGCCCCAGCTCCGAGCCGCTGGGGCACAGGCTTCCCAGGGAATGTCTTCATTCCTGGGCCTTTACGAAGTGTTCCTGGCTCACTGACTGTGGTAATGATTTATCCCTCTGATTTCAATGAGTCTGTGTTTTTAAAATTTGGGAGATCCAAACTGCTTGTCAGCTTATCTCTTTGTTTAAAACTGCCTTTTTAAATATTATTTCCATTAATTTTCTAGGTTTTGAATATAGATGTATTGGGGATAACAGCAGTAGCTGACATGAATTTATCACAAAGTAGGTGCAAAATTATTGCAAAAAAGTACTTTACATTTGTTATTACAATTAATATGGCCCCAGTCTTTGCCCTTTGATTTGCTCATCCTCCCACAGAGAAGTGTGAAGCTCAGGCAGTTTTAACCACTTGTTAGGGAGGTATGGAAACCGCGATTCCCACAGAGTATATGTGATTTCAAAGACAGTTTCCTGTGGGACCTCCTTTCCTTATTATAGTTGGATTTCTTTCAACAGATAGAAACATATAAAGTGCATCCTCTCATGAATGAATTCAAAGCTGTTTGATAGATATTAATTTCTAAAGCTGTTATGACTTGCAATAAATCATACTTAAATATCATGCAATTCAAATTCTAATAAATTATTCTAGACCCCCATTTTCACATTTAGAAAAGAACCAAAGGAAAAAAAACCCATATTTATAAATTATGCCAAGTAGGGTTTTAATAGGCTTGCACAGTGCTGTCACGGTGCAAAGACAATTCTCACTTATCTTCCCTTTCTCCACCTTCAGTTCAGAGCTGTGTTCTACAGCTCGGTCCTCACTCCTCTCTGGGGTGGCTGTGGTCCACGTGGAGAAGGCAAGTGTATAGGCCTCAGAGAAATAAACCCTTTTGCATATATATGTCATTAGTTCAGGTTTTAGAAATGAAACTTGCAATTGTAGGTGCCTTTCTAACCCTCTGAAGTCACAGATCTAACGAGAAAGCCCAGAGACACAGGTAGAACAGAGAGAAACCCCCCAGGTCATGGGGAGTGTTCACTTTTGCCTTCCTACCCTCAGCTAAAGAAAGTGTGGATGTGAGATTTTGGTTCTTTCCTGGATGCAGTGTTATTACTGTGAGGATGTCCTAGTGTCAATATCGTGTGTGTCAAGTTCAGTCTTGGGGCGTGTGCGTGTGTGTATGCGTGTGTGTATGCATGTGTGTGTGCATGTGTGTGCGTGTGCGTGTGCGTGTGCGTGTGTGCATGTGTGTGTGTGTGTGTGTGCGTGTGCGTGTGTGTAACTTTTTCCTTGCATCCATTTCTATACTACAGGTATCACGAATCTGTTCCAATTGACTGGCTATTCCTTGGTTACTTTTTTGTACCATATAATAATATGAGAATAATTGACTAATTTAAAAGGCAATAAATTTAGAACCAATTAACAGAAACATTTTTAGTGCCGAGCGTGGCATCCACAAGGGTTCATGGGAACAGAAGTTGCCACATGAGAAGCTGACAGCCATTCGCCTGCTCTGGGAACCGTGACCTTGAGTCAGTTCTCGGGCCCTTTGGAGATGACATCATGCTGAGTACTCAGTGATTCTTTTCTTTTTCTCAAAGTGAGAGAATATTGGCACAGGTTCCATCTACAAAGAGTTAATAACTGGGTGATTGTTAAAAATGATAAAGACGAGACATTGCAGCTGGGATGACTGGGATGATCCCCACGGAGGAAACAGCTGCCAGACAGAAGGATCTCAGGATAGTCAGCAGGGTCAGACGGCCAGGGTGGGGTCTGAAGGGACCCAGGGAGTGGCAGCCTGGATCAGTGACCCTGCTGAGGCAGGATGGAAGGGTGTAGGCCAGGGGTTGGGCCAAGGACTGGTCCCATGGAGATATGTGAAGGAGGCCTTCCTGCACTTGGGGGTTCTAGGAAGGGTGGGTTCTGTCTCGCCTACCTGCTCTTAATGCTTTCAACTTTGCAAATAATCAGGCTGCAGAGGAACGTGAGAGCCCCTCCCTTATCTGCTGAGTGGGGAATAGAAGTAGGTTGTATCCCTGTCTGTGTTCCCAGAGGAGAGGCTTGGGGACGACCCTTCAGATCTGTCACCATGCTACCTCCTCCTAGAGGCCAACCAGTAGATTAGGCAAGTTGACAGAATAGTCAGTGTTTCTCACCCAGAGACTAATGGGAACGTCTGGTGGCTTCTGTGCTGTTTAGTCTTCAAGAACCACAAACCCATTGTTGTGACTTAGGGAAACTGCAAATGACTAAGGCCACTTTTGTCCTTATAAATGTGAGCTTCCAAATGACAGCAGATTACCACTCACGTGTTCAAGCTAAGGGCAGTCCTGCCTTAGTGACGCAACAGGTGTTGAGAGGGCAAGGCAGAGGCTGAGGAGGCTCTTACAGTGACAGGTGCTCTGTCGTGGAGGGCGTGCTCGTAACCTCTTAATGAAAGAACCCAGGAAATCAGCGGCCAGCATGGATGTGTTCTCAATTGGAGTGTGCTATTTTAAACGACAGTCACAACTGGATCGGTCAGCTTTGCTGAAAATGACTTGATATATATTTACATCTGCAGCAAAGGGATTGCCCTTTGATACATTGCTGAAATGAAGCAGGTTTAAATGCCCTGAAGAGAGGGGAGCCACTGCTTCAGTGTTTGTTGCGTGTCTTTTGTCTTTACCTCATTTACTTTTTACAACACACTTGGCAGCCTCCTCATCTTACAGATGACACAACCAGGACTCAGAAAGAGTGTGCAAATGCCCCAGGGGCACCCAGCTAACAAACAGTGGAGCCGAATTCCAAACAGTTCCAAGCAAAGGCCATCTGTCTCGGAGGAAGGTGTGCATCTCTGCATCTTCAGAAGGGCGCAGGCAGCTTCAGCCCCGGCACTGACATTGACAGCTGATCTTGACTTGGAGACAGGGCGGGTCCCCATCAACCTCACCTCTGCCGTCACAGAGCCACCCACGTGATGCACAGGGTTTGCTATATGTCCCTCCCTCATCAGGATCTGTCCCTGCAGGGAAAGATTTGACAAATATGTCTCCCTGCTTCACATTTCTTAAAGAGCTGAGATAGGAGTCGATGCCAGCTCTGTCCTTGGCCCCAGGCTTTTTTCTCTCTTCACCTTGGTCCTTTCTATTCAGGGGACTAATCCTGGGAAAGTTCCACACCCATAATTATCTGTTCCCAAGCAGCCCCCACATCTGCATCTCAGCTCCCAGGCTAACCTATTGTCTCTCATTAAAAATAATGCCTCGGGGCCATGTCCTGTGGAGGGGGTGGGGAAGGTTTTAAAATGAGCCCTGCTGGCAGCTGCAGCAGCTGGTAGGTGAATGTGCTGAGGACCCAGGTGCCACCTGAGCAAGACACAGCTCAAACCCGTGTCAGGCGCTGTGCCGATTTCTTGGGACCTCCCAGTACTTTCCTTCATTTGAAAATGATGAGCAATGACCTCCAAGGTCATTGTGTTTAAAGTGCTGACACCTAAAGACACATACATGAGAAAACGGACTGAGTGGCCCTCATCAGATGTCTCAGGTAGTCAGTGTGAGCGGCTGTCCTGGAGGCCATCCTAGGAGGCCATAGGCTGGGCGGTGGAACAAGAGATGTGTGTCCCGCAGTCCTGGAGGCTGCAAGTCCAAGGTCATGCGCTTGCAGGTCTGCCGTCTGGCAAGCCTCTTCCTGCCTGCCCCACCCCCACCCCCCGCAGGTGGGAAGAGACGAGCAGAGGCAAGCCTGGCCTCCCCGTCTCTGCTCACAGGTGTGTTCATCCCATCATGAGGGCTTCACCACCACGACCAGCCCCTCCCAAAGGTCCACCCTCTCCAGTGCATCCACTAGGGTGCGGATTTCCGACTGTGAAGTTGGGGCACATAGACATACACAGACCTGCACGGATTTTTCGTGTAATGTTGTTCCTCTATATCAGATCATTGCCTTTGAGCAAACCCAATAATTTTGAATTATTTCTCTTCTGTAGATTATGCAAAGCACAGAGCATGTGATCTTTGAGTTCAGCATTATTCTTCCCATCGGACTTGGGTTGACTGTGCATTTACAGAAACCATAAACTCTTGATCCCCAGAGTTTAAAAAAAATCTGGTTAGGTGTTAAATAGAAAAGATCAAACCAATATTCCCTACCCTTGGATGAAACTGTTAGTTTAAAAGAGTGATGCTTTAGGCAGAAATTGGTTTTCAGAACATTAAAAGATTCCAGTGATCATATTTGCAAATCCTTTCATATGCATGAAAATTTAGCAACAAAATCTGGCCATTAAAGCATAATCTTTATTTGACCAAAGCATGATATAAAATAAAAATGGAATAAACTGTAATTTGTCTTAGCCGACGGCTAATTACCTGGAAGTCTGATTAAAGGGAAAACTAAATTTACTTAATTGGTGTTTTGCTGTTTAGTCTGTATACATATAAATATGCCTCTCTCCTCTTCTACTGAGCATTGCTAGAAATAAATTACCATTTTTATTTTGTCCCATTCAAGTGCTGCCAAACACAGGACAGCGTTAGAAGAATGGGTATTTGACTAACAAAGTAACAGGTGCTGTGCACTCTGAGCTCACTGAGGGTAAACTGTGCTGACACAAGACTAGGATGCTTACCCTGAAGTCTTCTCTGTTTTCCCCAATAGCTCCTCCTATAACTTCAACTTGTGAAGCAAACCTGCCCTGCCAATAAATCCTGGCACAGTGATAGAGAAATCTGCATATAATTAAGCCCCCTGAGGCAAATGGACTTTGACAGACAGGAGGTTGCTCAGAAAGCCTCCAAATCCCTGTTTGTTAGGAAGGGTATTGGGCTGTTTAAGGCCATGCTGACAGCAGAAGGGGTTTTATGGAACTGTCTCTGTTCCCACCCATGGGTTCTAATGGCATAGTTCTGCCAGGAGAAGCAATTTAAACAGGAAACATATAACATACCTCAAGAAGTGTAATGAAATCATCTTTCCTGAACTTCTGAAAGTCAAGGCCACTTATATTAATTTTTAAAGTGATTTGAAAGTTATACAGTGCTCTTCTGGATATGAGAGATTTTCCTTACTTAAATGTCAGGCCTGCCAATAGTTCAGTTATATGCTTATAAATAATTGGACTAAAATATGATTTTTAAAAAGCATTGCAAGTTTTAATCAAAATCCCTGAAGAAATGACAGTCTTAATTAAATCTGAAACTCTGCTTCTCAGACCTAAGGTTTCTCAATGTTGTTCCTCATTCTTACCGAACAGTCAGTCTCTGTGATTAAAATAGAACCTAAGCAGCGGAAGAGCTAATTATTTAAAGGGTAGTATCATAGAAACAGACCCAAAGCACATAAAAATCATTGTAACCCACGACAGGCAGAAGACGAAAGGGACTCGCACAACATCTTCATTTCTTGAGGACTTTGGGGTCAAGGTCTGTTCATTTCATCACCCTCACTCTTCTCAGCCGCGGAATTGTCTGGCCTAATTGGAGATTCGCAATATTTCTAAAGATTGTAGAGTGGAGGTTTAAGAAAGACCTAATATTCTTAAGGATGTGATGAAGACTGAAACAGCAGTTTCTGGAAGCATTATTTTCTGTCTGTTGCCAGGATACCCTCCATTCCTCTTTTCTGGCTGGAGCCCTGTCACTTTTCCAGAATCCTGTTCCTTCTTTGACTGAATGGCCCTATGATGACGCAAAGTAAAGGGCTATGACAGGTGGGCCAGTGTGCTGAATTCTGACGAGGCCATCTGACCGGCACAGGTTATCTGTCTCCCTGACTTTTTAGTGTTTGGGGAAAACATCTTCGATGATGGTGTCTGGAGTGTTAGTTGTTTGAGTCTGAGGGAATATGCGGGGGAGGGGGCTGGAGAGGTCACGACAGGAAGTACAGGTGTATGTGTGCCATGAAGTGGGACGATGAGGAAGGGGTGACGGGTAGTTTTATGGTTGTTTCCTTCTTTGATGTCTTGAGTACAGAGATGTTAACGTTTTCATTTAACACATAAAGACTCGACTCAATAATTGCCTTAAAACAGGCTGGTCATGGAGACTTTACCTCTTTCATGTTTACATGGATGGAGCTGGAACATATTCTTCTTAGTAAAGTATCCCAAGAATGGAAGAAAAAGTATCCGATGTACACAGCCCTACTATGAAACTAATTTGAGACTCTCACATGAAAGCTATAACCCAGCTACAACTTAACAATAGGGGGAAGTGGGAAGAGGGGGTGGGTAGAGGGAGGGGGATCGGTGGGATCACACCTGTGGTGCATCTTACAGGGGTATTTGCGAAACTTGGTAAATGTAGAATGTAAATGTTTTGGCACAGTAACTGAGATAACGCCAGAAAGGCTACGTTAACCACTGTGATAAAAATGTGTCAAATGGTTTATGAAGCGAGTGTATGATGCCCCATGATCATATCAATGTATACAGTTATGATTTAATAAAAAAAAAAAAAAAAAACAGGCTGGTCATGTGTGCTCCAAATTGTCAGCATGCAGTAAAATTGTCACCTGGAGATTGGTGTGAAAGAAAATACTAAACTCCTCATAATGTGCTCAGCCTGCGTGACTTACCTCTGTGTCATCTGGGGTCCGTGTGGTTGTCTGAGGATATCCTGTGTGGCTTCAGCTCTTCTTTCGGAAAGGTTCTTCCTTCTCAACACCCAAGTGCCAAAAAACATGTATTGGTAAAGGTCAGAATGAGAGTGTCAGTCGTTTATTCTGTGAGTAGAGTGAAAACAGCTTTAAGCCTTATTTATGTATTTTTCATGTGGATGACCATTTGAGTCAGGAAATTGGCCTGCGCTGCCGTCGGCTCCACTGACAGGTGGGTGCTGAACATTCACTGCGGAAAAAACATCCTTCTGAGGGTGCCAAGGTCAGCAAGGCATCATCTCTGCCAGCAGGAGAAGGACAGGCGACCTGGGAGCTGAGCATGGGATAAAATATGCCTCAGACGGATGAATCCTGTGATGACACTATCAGCCAGGGGCATAGGGACACAGAGAGACCCTGGACACTTCCCCTGGAGAATGCAGAGAAGCTTCACTAAGGGGCTGATGTGGCGTGTGATCTGGGCTGGAAGGTCCACTGGAACTTTTTTGCAGAGAGAGAAGGAGACAGGAAAAGAAGAAACTGCTTAATCTGAGACGCCAGTGTGCGGTTGAGAGAATTCTCAGTGATGCCTGGGGGAACCTGGCCGTGGGGTGGGGACAGTGAGCTGATCTGCGAGGAGCCTGGCCGTGGAGTGGGGACGATGAGCTGATCTGCAGGTGCCACTCTGCCTTCCCAGCACAGGCCTCAGTCCTGGATCACACACCGACCCGGCCACCCGGGAGCCTGTATTTGGCCTGGGGAACAGAGTCACAGACCCGTGACTTCAACACCTGTGTTACTAAATGTTGACTGCCCACCAAGGAGACATTCATACCGGTACCCCTGTAGTCCAGAGCAGTGCTGGACTGTCCAGAGACACTCTGGTGGCATCACCAGCCCCCCAGGCTAGCCTCAGCCTACACCTGGAGAAAACCCTGCCTGCCCCTTCCCAGGGAAGACAGTGGCTAGCCGCCATGCAGGGCACTCCCCCACCAGGTGCTGGGGAGCCCTGGGCCAGTGCCCTCAGTTCTCAGCCCACCTGCAAGGTCACCACAGCCAAGGGGACCATTTTACAGATTAGATAAAGTCAAGCAAAGACGGGGACAATGAAGGTGCCCATGCAGCTGTGACGAGGCAGCCTTGGGACTGGGACCTGGGAGGCCGTCTTTGCAGCAGCTGAGCACCAGCTTGTCTCTGGACAGAGGGTACTGCGCGGCCCCTCCCTGGCAGGGCAGCAGGCCTGTTGGATGGGGAGTGGCTGCACTGGCCTCCCTGCCCTCCCACAGAGCTGCTGTGCAGGCTGACCTGCTGAGAGGGCTACCTGGGAGAAGAGCGTATTTAGAGAGTAGCTGCCATGGCCACCTCCGTCATGGACCGGTTTAGGGCTTTAATGATAATGGTGCTTTAGTTTGTTTGTTTTAATAACCAGAGCACTGACCAGTTTCCTTCTGCCTCCACCCATTTCCCCTTTAGAAATACAAACTGTAAACATGCCTCAGCAGTAGAGGCCAGGAGGGAGACGCCTGCTCATGCCCCGCAGCCCCGGCCTGAGCCAGCAGCACCTGTGAGCTGCACCCCTGCGAGGATGGCATTTCACAGGGTCCTGGGGCGCTGTTTAGAGACACAAGTCTGGGATCTGCCTTGTAGTCTATTTGGCGAAACTTTCAGTAGAGTTTGTTTTTGCTTGTCGAGCTGCATTTTTTTTTTCTTGTTTAACAAGAGTTTGGACAAGACTGATGCACAGTTTTTTGAAGGATACATAAGAGAAGGTACTTTTGTATTCTCCTGGATACAGCCAGTGTGTGCAGACCCTGAGGGCACCTGGAGAGAGTCGCATGCCGACCTCACCTCCAGAATCAAGGAGCAGCGTGACATTCTGATCTGATGGGGGAAACTTTCTGACAGCCGAGTGATGGAGGGAGGGGTTTTAGTGTTTTCCTGTGTGTTTCTTCTGTCAAGTGGACAGGCTTTTGATGAGCCCTGGGTCTGATTACCAGGGTTTTTAGTGTGGAAAACAAAAGCATGGAGACATCTAGCCTATTAAAATTGAACTCTGGCCTAATAGGAGATGATTCCCTGCTGCAAATCAACAAAAGACCTCCTGCAGGCGGAAGACAAGTCTGACACTAACACTGATGTAGAGCCAGGAAGCCTGCAGTTAAAATTAAGCTGGAGGACTGCTAGCTTTACAGGAAAATGATGGGCACACGTCTGAACCCCACCAACAAATATAATATGCTATTGTTGCAAGGCCTTTCAAGGAATATCTTTTTTTAGAAAATAAATTCCACCATCCAGTTTCCTATTCACTTTGCCTTTTATTGTCCAAGGAGAATTTCCCCTGAAGTCCTTGAGGATGGAGCCAGCTCAGCCCATCATGGGTTTATGAATTCAGCTTTACCTCCGTGTAACACACTGGGGTAGGCACAGAGCAAGCTGCAGGCCTGAGTCTCTCTGTGCTTCAGCCCTGGCTCTGAGAAACTTTATGGAGAAAGAAACAACTGGAGGAATTGTTCCCTATGCCCTGCAGCCACTGCGTTGGCAGTCACTTTGGACCCCACCTCTCAGCCATCATCTGTATCCAACCACATGTAGTATTTCCAACAAAATGTTGTCCCGACTGGCTCTTTCCTTTTCATGTCCAAAATTCTCAATCTAATAACAATAGCCAACATTTCTTGAACATGGTCTTGCGTCGTGTGATAGGTGCTGGCTGCCAGGTGCTCCCTGTGCGTTTTATTATTTAGTGCAGTGGCCCTGTAAGCAGGCACTATCTCTGCACCATTTTATTGGTAAGATAATAGGGACCAGTTCAGAAACTCCTCATCCTGGGCTGAAGCCCACTGCCATAGCCATCAACTCTCCCCACTAATTCCAAGTTTCTCCTTTCCCATATGTTCCGCAAGTGGCTTCCCTGCTAATATTCCTGAGTCAGGGTTTCACTGGGCATCTTCTTACTTCCATGGAGTAAACACCGTTCTGACGAGTTTTACCCTCCCTTTGCTTTTGCTTGCTTTTGAACTTTACATAAATAAAATCATGTAATATGCTTCTTTTTGTGTCAAATTTAATTTGCTCAAAATCATGTCTGAGAGTTGCCTCACATGTAGCCATGGTTTATTCTTTTGCATTTCTGTGAAGTATTTCATTTTAGGAGAATGGCAGCCTGTGTCCATTCTTCTGTCATCTTGTTCCCAGATTTAGTTATTTATTTGTGATGCTATGATCATCCCAGTACATTCGGTGCATACATACAGCTCCTCCTTACTGAGGAGCTACAAGTATGTTGAGCTTTGGTTGATACTGCCAGAGATTTCCAAAGTCGTTGTACCAATTTATACTCTCGACAATATCTTAGGAGAGTGCCATCCCACATTCCTTCCTCACCAGCATCAGGAAGGGTTCAGGCTTCTTCTTGGTGTGGGGTCTTTTTAATCATTCAGGAGAATCTCATCGTCATTTAAGTTTCCATTCCTCTGATGGCTAGTGACCTTGAGCAACTTTTCAACTTTTCATATGCTTATTGGCCAGTCTGGGTAGCTTCTTTAGCCAAGAACCCATTCAAGATCTAGCTTGTTGTTGGTAGCACCTGGTGGCCTTCCTCTCCTCCCTTTTACTTGGTGATATCTAAAAGTTATTTATATATTCTGATATGAGACCTTCATTAGATAGATCAATGCATCAATTAGATTATTGCAGATATTTGTTCTCTGTTGCATGCCTTTTTACACGGGATTTTTCATCAACAGTGTCTTTTGATGAACAGAATTTTAGAATTTTGATGAAGTCTAATTTGTTAATCTTTGCTTTTTGTTTTGTGTTTTCTGTTATCTTTTAATGAAATCTTTGTGTTATTCAAGGTCATGAATATATTTTTCTTTGTTATTTTCTGGGAGCTTTGTTGTTTTACCTTCAACATTTAGATTTATGACTGAATCTGAATGAATAAACATTAGAGTATGGTGTGAGGTAGGGGTCACGACTTACGTATTTTCACATGGATGGTGAATTACTTCAGCTCCGCACAGTGGAAACACGACCCTTCCCTGAGTAGTCTGTGTTAAAGCAGGTGACAAGGGATCTATTTTTGGACTCTGTTTGTTTGTTTGCACTCTGTTGCTGGTTTGTTTATCCCTGGTTATTTCAAGTTGCTATACCTTTAAAACAAGTCTTATTTTTTTATGTATTTATTTATTTATTTCATATTAATATGGGGGTACAAATGATTAGCTTACATGGTTTGCATTTGTTAGGTAAAGTTGGAGTTGGAATTGAATCACTCTGGGGGTGTGCTGTCTGCCCTTTTATGGTAGTTTAAGTGCTGGAGATGTTATCTTTAAGACTGAATTTACCATTCTTTGTCCTTTACATCTTTATAAAAATTTTAGAAACATCTTGTCAGATTACACACATATACTCCTGCCACATACATACATTAATTGAGGTTGCATTCTGTGTATAAAAGATAAAATTGGTACTTATTTACATATTTGCGGTATTAAATTTACTAATCCAGGGGGGTGATTCATTTAGATCTTTCATTTCTTCTCAATAATATTTTAAAGTTTTCTATGTAGAGTTCTTGAACATTTTTTTGAGGGGTTGATGATGCTAATATAAATGCTTTGATTCTTTTATTTTTATGTTTTCATTTTATTTCTATTCTACTCATTTTCTGTTTATAAGAGTGAAATGGAAATACAATTAACATTTATTATAGATTGTCTGGATTTTCTTAGTTCTTTTTTAAAACTTAGGAGATTATATAGTTTTGTGATTTTATTTTTTCATTTTGGTAGGAATACATTTTGATCTTTTCCCCCTGTTTTCGGTGTTTAGCCCAATGTGAACAAATAAATGCTTAACTACCTGTGGATTTGTTGGTTAACAATCTGTGTAGGGAACTTTGGTCTTTGTGGAGTTACTCTAAATGTTCTAACTTGCTAGATCTATTCTTTCAGTGGTCAGACATTTCTAGATATGTTTAAGAAGTTTCATGTAACTGAATTCCATGGGCTTCTCAATCATCTCAGAAATGCCAACAATTAAGTCAAAAAAGTCGCCTCCTCCAAGGAAGTCAGGCGTACATTTTCATGCTCATACACTATATCATATCTTGCTGAAGGGCATTTAGGTTGAATTAATGTAGAGTTCAGAGTGCATAAAGTAAAGAACAAAAAGTATAAAAATAAACAGAAAAAAAATTTTGGACTATGATTAAGAAATTTTGTTGAAATTTGATGCTACTTCCTTAGCAGCTTAGATTTCATGAAGCTTGAGCCCTCACCATCTAGACAATATTATATTGTATTTTGAAAGTTGAGAAAATAAACAGAAATGTGTTAGTCAAAAGCTGCACCCAAACCCAGAGTTTGATAGATAATTGTTTCTAAAATGAAAGACGTTTCTTGTGAGACATTTTCACATACAGTGAGCAATGCATGTCTGGCCTCAAGTAAAGCAAGAAGTTAAAGTAAAAGAAATTTATCTAAATTAAAATTTGAGAAATACATTAATTCTCCTTGATCTCAAACCAAACATATATAGTGCCTCTTTCATTAATGCATTATCTTTACAAAGTAACCTGGTTTGTCAGAATTGAAATAAGATTCATTTAATCAGCTATCACGGTGGTTCATCTGTTAAATTACAACACTTTGCTCTCCATTTGTAAAATAATCTTCAAACTAATGAAGTAAGGTCAGTTGCATGCAGTTTTACTCTAGCCACATTGCTGTTAATTGCATCAAAGGCTTTGGTAAGGTCAGTAAATGTTGCCTTTTAATATCCTCTCTTGAAAATGGCAGAAAATAAATGCCTTTTTCCTGTAATGCATTCAGGCTTGGGGCAGCTCACAGCAGGTGGACTATTCAATTTTCATTACTTCATTTGAAAATGTTCCATTTCTGTAGAATGGTAGGAGGGATTGGAGTTACCAAAGTGGTTCTAGGAAAAAGACACCTTTCTCCAAGTGCTCCCTTGTTCCTTCACGATGGCAGTGATGTTGCTCAATTAGAGACAAGCTTTCACTGAACTCAATGTGGGTTTCAAATTTTAATAAAAATAGTCATAATAACTAGTCTGGACCATGTCACACCTTCTCCCTTAACTTGCCTTGCAACAGTGTTTACAAGTCGACTCAGCTCCACTAATGATGTGTCCAGGTTGACTGCCCATGTCAGGCTGTGTAATAAAGGGACAAGTTTCTGGGGTCCACTGGGGGGTCAGGACCTCGCTGTGGCCTCTTTCATCCTGCAGACTTGACATAGTCTTACTTGGACCAAACCTTTCCCAGATTTATTCTTTAAGATATGTGTATACTTTTCTAACATCTCATTTGTAAATTCTCAACACCATGCATGTGTGTATGTGTTTGTAAATAGTGGAGATACGTGTCATGTGAACTTTGTTGCAAGGAGAGCCAGAAAACAGCTACCAGTGGAAGGTCCACATGGCAGGGAGAGTGATGGCCAGAGGGGAGGAGAGGTCACGGCCGCGTGACATCACTTCATATGCCAGGACAGTTACCTATGACCTCTTGAAAAGTTAAATTTCACTTTTTTATTTTTTTACCTCCATATAAGCCTACAGTCACCACTAGAATGTCTGATATACTGATTCTCAATATTGATTTTGTATTTCAGAGAATAGTGTATTTGTATTAGCGCAGAGCTGAGAGGGGATAGGATGAGCAGGCAGCTGAACACATGAGTCATGTGCCTGCAGACAGAACCACAAAGACTGCAGACAACGGGGAAGGTGGCAGGAGGAAGCTCTGTGCTTCCTGGGACAAGCTCTGCGTGCTGGGTGTTTCCACTGCTCTGTCTCTGTGGTGTAGGATAAGGAGTCTGTTGTTTGCTGATTGGCTGCTGCTGGCACAGCACTGTTAAAGATAGAACAAAAAGCCACTGTCCCAGCCCTGGAGGAGCTCACAGCCTCATGAGACTGACAGCACTGGAAAACGCAAAGGCAGTGCCTGGATGTAAGCCCTCAAATGCTTGCAGTGGGAATCAGTTAATTCATGAATAAATGAAGGTGAGAAACACCAGTACATAGGTGGGCACCGAACCCTACGCCGTGAACCCTACACCGTGAAGTCTAAATGCACCTTCCCAAACGCAGGACTCATTGAGAGGCACTCAGATGAATCGTCAGGCGCTTCGGCACTCGTGGTAGCTAAACATTTTGATTAATTGAAGAGGCCTTCCTGGGGAGTGGAAATCTCCGCATCAACACTGAGAAGGCTGAAAAGCTGCAGGAAGGCCACAGAACGAGAATGTTGTCCTTGGGAGGGTGGACATGACAGCAGCTGCGTGCAGAAGGGCCACACACGGGGACGTTTGCTCTTCTGAATGCGGCTGGGCTTTGAGATGCCGGATGTAGACTTCAGACCCCGTCTGGCTCATTTTCTTAGGCCCGTGATGATCCTCTCCCTCATTTCTTAGGAATTGAAGCTGGCATGAGTCTGATTTCAAGGTGCCCTTCAGTAGTCGGGAGATTGTGTTTAATTTATTTATTCTTAAAATACCCCCAGGGTGCCCAGAACAGCACTGTCAGGGCTGAGCTCTCACGGGGCCACTACCTGTGGATTCTGGGGAAAACGAGGCCATCTCTAGCCCCCAGTGCTGAGACCCCTCACCTCTCATCTTTACCCTTCAATGAGCCCTTAGATTCTTCCTTTCACAGACTCAATTTCAGTCCCAGGTATCCCCCTATTTCTGGGACTAACTTGATTTTAAATAAGCACAAACTGGTCTTTTGCAGACATAGGAAGACCCCAGACATGAAATATCTGGGGTCTTGCGTGGGCCTGAATACCCTGCAGACGCCTTGATTTAGTGCTTCTGCGTAAAAGGCTCCTTATCGCGTGTCAGTCGGCTCAGCTCTCTGTAAAGAACCCAAATGTACAGTGGAAAATGATTGCCTTGTTTTAGACTAGCCAGGCATAGCAATGAGTTGTTTTCTAAGTGCCCAGCCTACGTGATTTATGACTGTATTCCAGAAAAATTCAATTATATGACATAAATAAGTAGACAGTTAGTATGGGGTTTCAAAATAACAGGAAGCAGTGTAATTATTACCCCCCAACCTGGAATTCATCACTGAGGGCCTGCTCTGGGCCTGCCTGCAGTTCCGCATGGAATTTTTATTGAGCTTGTTAAGATTGCTGGGTTCCATGAGCCAGTGGCTACTCAGCCCGTGGGTAGCCGGGTGGGGCCTGGGAAAGGGCAGGGCTCCTGGCCCTCTCTTTGCAGTGGGGCCTCGGGCCTTGGCCCTTGTCCTGCATGGCCGTCGGTGGAGGCTGTTCCCGCCTGCTCCCACCAGATCCCAGATCCTGCTGTACTGCAACTTCATGTGTCTGATGGCCCAGGTGGGATGGCCTGATGGCCCTGGGAGGCCTGCTGGACTTCCCGGCTCTCAAGCCTTATTACCTTTGTATAACACATATCTTTACTTTTCCCTCAAAAACGTGGGCAAAAAGGTGCACATTATACATGGCAAAATATGGTATTTGTTTGCTTTGAAACAACCAAATTTTCAAGGTAACATTTTCACTAATACGAATGCTTTACTTTTAATTTTTTACCATATAACTTCAGCTAACATGCGTTCTTATTTTTATTTAAGCTAGTTTTGCCATTGAGTTAGTGAAAATAATCTCATGGGTTTTTTTAATTCTGTTTTTTTTGGTATTTTAGATTGTAGCCATTTTGTGTCCTAAGTGTGACATGGTGATATTTTGAAATGTTACTAATTAGGCTGGGAGGTGCTTATAAGCTTCTGGTAAAGGTTACGGCCCCAACCTTGAGAAAGCATTTCCCCAGAGCATCGTTTGAAGTTCATTATCCTGGTGTTGGTGGTGCCACCACCTGGGCGCTCAGCCCCTCTGCCCCCAAGGGACAGGTGCCCCCCACGTCCCCCCCCACACACAGGGCAGACCTTCAGCCCAGACACACGCGGGCCCTGAGTGGAGAAGCTGACCGGGAGGCTCAGCTCATGTCCGTGTTTTCTGATTTACCAGTTTATCCACGAATAGGAGGGGAATGTGACCGGAAAACCCCTGGTCTACAATGCATGGAGCGGCCGGATACCGCCAGACTGTGGGCACAAACCAAGGGGCAGCAGGAGGCCAGTGGGGGGCTCCTGTAGGACCCCGTGGAGCTCCTCCACTCCCCTCCCTGAGTGTGGTCATAGTGGAAGGTCAGGTGGCTGTCACTCTCCCATTCCAAAAGGCACCCGAGGTCACACTGAGCCTACTCTGGGGGCCACGTACAACCCACGGAAGTGGGGTGTTCTGTCTGCAGCCCTACTGGGCTTGCGATGCCAAATTACTGGCTTGACCATGCTAGATGAATGGGCTGTTCATTTGACATTGTGTCAGGCTGAGAGGAAGCAACTTTATCCACTATCATGTCAAGCAATAGCCTAATTCAAGAATTAATTACCTCGTAGGTTATTGCTGAAACACATGGAATTAAAGGGCTTGCCCCGTAGCAGATGCTTCACTGGGTTTTTCCAAGCGAAACAGGCTTCCCCCAAAAGGAATACAGGAACACAACAAAAATAAACTTTAGAGCACCAGAGCCAATTCTGAAGAATGGGATCATGATGCAAGGATTTAGTAGAAAGTGTAAAATTCACAGGGCGAGGTGTGAGCTGCATGCACCTCTGGTCAGAGCTGAGAAACATAGTGAAAGAAAATATTACCATGAGAATGTGACCACCTCTCACTCCCTACCATAGGAATGTGACCTTTTGTAACTTCCAGGAGATAGCCCCAGGAGCTGCAGCAAATGTTTACTATTAAGCAAATATTTGACTGTTAGTCTTGTTTTAAGACAGTTGAATAATGAACCAGAGTTCTTCTTATCTGGTTAGAGCCCCAGCTGTGTCTATTCCCTCTTACTTTATTGTTAGAGTCCCTGCTATGTCTGCTATTCCCGCCTACTTTGTAGTTTTTGCCTTTATAAGCTTGTAAAAACTGCTGTGCAGGGCTTGACTCCTTGGCTTCTAAAAGAGTTGTGGGTCAAGCCCCGGCATGCAGGAATAAAAATCCTCTTGCGTTTTTGCATCAAGTGCCGTCTCTTGCGGTTGATTGGGGTGGTCAGAGCTCCGGGCAGAGTGGGGGGTTCTGCCCCAAGTCTTTCAATAGAACCCGGGAAGATGCAGTCTGCTGTGTCCTGTTTTCTAGGGAGAAATAAACCACCCTCCTATGCAGATTGATCGGCCTGAAGGAGAGCACGCCACTGTGAGGTTCAAGTCACACCACAAGGCGGAGAGGCCCATTTGCTCCTGGAGCCCTTGACTTATGTAGAATTCACATGGCAGATTTGCTAATTTCTGTGCTCACCTCCCCATTCATACTCTCTGCTCTCTTAGAGGCAGGGAAGAGGCCTTCTATCCTCTTCCCTGCCTCGTAGGCACGTAGGCACCCTGATGTGCTCCTGACAGCTCAGAAGCTGCTAGAAAGCTGGGCTCTCGGTAGATCTGCTGTGGTGAAACGCAGCCCCAGTTGCCAGTGGCTTTTTCTGGCCTGCGTTCGGATGTTCTCTGACCACAAATTAGGAGGATGAGGAAAATGTTTGAGCAATGTAAGAGCTGACTGGACCAACGGGTGAAGCCAGAGGCAAATGCATTAGGATTCTGGGATGCTGAGAGGGATCTCTTTCCTTTTGCAGTTTGAGGCTGACTCTATCCTTTAGCTTCTTGAGAGGTTATGTTATCTCTGGTGGAGGGAGTTCCATCGGCACAGTGGTTCCTAACTTTAGATGCACGGGAAAATCACAGGAAGAGCTTTAAAAAATGCAGGTGCCTGGTCACATCAGCAGAGCTTCTGGTTCAATTGGTGTGGGTCAGGGTTTGCGCTTGGGTAATTTAAGAGCTCCCCATTGATTGCCAAAGACCTCATCGGAATTTTTTCAATGAACAGGTTTCCTAAGCATGCGATCGAGGAACTGGGTAGGGTAGAACCTACTAAAACAGTACAAGGGGTAGAAAAAGCATCAGAAATTTGAGAGAACTGAAGGCAGGTGTTACTTTGGAATCAGCAGGACATTCAGTTTGCCTAAGTCTTAACGTAGTTCACTTTCTGTGAAGCCTTAATCATCTCTCAGACTGTCTTTAGTGACACAGTTGTATACTATGATTGTCAGGTGAATTTATAACGAAGAGTTTGAACAAGTATGGAAAACGTTTTGATTTTATTTTTTTTAATTGTTGGGGATTCATTGAGGGTACAATAAGCCAGGTTACACTGATTGCAATTGTTAGGTAAAGTCCCTCTTGCAATCATGTCTTGCCCCCATAAAGTGTGACACACACCAAGGCTCCACCCCCCTCCCTCCGTCCCTCTTTCTGCTTTTCCTCCCCCCCCCCATAACCTTAATTGTCATTCTCATATCAAAATTGAGTACATAGGATTCATGCTTCTCCATTCTTGTGATGCTTTACTAAGAATAATGTCTTCCACGTCCATCCAGGTTAATACGAAGGATGTAAAGTCTCCATTTTTTTTAATGGCTGAATAGTATTCCATGGTATACATATACCACAGCTTGTTAATCCATTCCTGGGTTGGTGGGCATTTAGGCTGTTTCCACATTTTGGCGATTGTAAATTGAGCTGCAATGAACAGTCTGGTACAAGTGTCCTTATGATAAAAGGATTTTTTTCCTTCTGGGTAGATGACCAGTAATGGGATTGCCGGATCAAATGGGAGGTCTAGGTTGAGTGCTTTGAGGTTTCTCCATACTTCCTTCCAGAAAGGTTGTACTAGTTTGCAGTCCCACCAGCAGTGTAAAAGTGTTCCCTTCTCTCCACATCTACGCCAGCATCTGCAGTTTTGAGATTTTGTTATGTGGCCATTCTCACTGGGGTTAGATGATATCTCAGGGTTGTTTTGATTTGCATTTCTCTAATATACAGAGATGATGAACATTTTTTCATGTGTTTGTTAGCCATTCGTCTGTCATCTTTAGAGAAGGTTCTATTCATGTCTCTTGCCCATTGATATAAGGGATTGTTGGCTTTTTTCATGTGGATTAATTTGAGTTCTCTATAGATCCTCGTTATCAAGCTGTTGTCTGATTGAAAATATGCAAATATCCTTTCCCATTGTGTAGGTTGTCTCTTTGCTTTGGTTATTGTGTCCTTAGCTGTACAGAAGCTTTTCAGTTTAATGAAGTCCCTTTTGTTTATTTTTGTTGTTGTTGCAATTGCCATGGCAGTCTTCTTCATGAAGTCTTTCCCCAGGCCAATATCTTCCAGTGTTTTTCCTATGCTTTCTTTGAGGATTTTTATTGTTTCACGCCCTAAATTTAAGTCCTTTATCCATCTTGAATCAATTTTTGTGAGTGGGGAAAGGTGTGGGTCCAGTTTCAGTCTTTTACATGTAGACATCCAGTTCTCCCAACACCATTTATTGAATAGGGAGTCTTTCCCCCAAGGTATGTTCTTGTTTGGTTTATCGAAGATTAGGTGGTTGTAAGATGTTAGTTTCATTTCTTGGTTTTCAATTCGATTCCAAGTGTCTATGTCTCTGTTTTAGTGCCAGTATCATGCTGTCTTGACTACTATGGCTTTGTGGTACAGCCTAAAATCTGGTATGCTGATGCCCCCAGCTTTATTTTTATTACTAAGAACTGCCTTAGCTATACGGGGTTTTTTCCGGTTCCATATGAAACGCAGAATCATTTTCTCCAAATCTTGAAAGTACAATGTTGGTATTTTGATAGGAATGGCATTGAATAGGTAGATTGCTTTGGGAAGTATAGACATTTTAACAATGTTGATTCTTCTTATCCATGAGCATGGTATGTTCTTCCATTTGTTAATATCCTCTGCTATTTCCTTTCTGAGGATTTCATAGTTTTCTTTATAGAGGTCCTTCACCTCCTTCATTAGGTATATTCCTAGGTATTTCATTTTCTTTGAAACTATGGTGAAGGGAGTTGTGTCCATTGGCCAGACTAATGAGGAATAGAAAAGTAAAATGTCTAGTAATCTCAATCAGAAATGATAAAGGGGAAATAACAACTGATCCCACAGAGATACAAGAGATCATCTCTGAATACCACCAGAAACTCTATGCCCAGAAATTTGACAATGTGAAGGAAATGGATCAATATTTAGAATCACACCCAATGCTGATGGATCAATATTTGGAATCACACTCTCCCTAGACTTAGCCAGGAAGAAATAGAGCTCCTGAACAAACCAATTTCAAGCACTGAGATCAAAGAAACAATAAAAAATCTTCCAACCAAAAAATGCCCTGGTCCAGATGGCTTTACACCAGAATTCTATCAAGCCTTCAAGGAAGAGCTTATTCCTGTACTGCAGAAATTATTCCAAAAAATTGAGGAAGAAGGAATCTTCCCCAACACATTCTATGAAGCAAACATCACCCTGATACCAAAACCAGGAAAAGACCCAAACAAAAAGGAGAATTTCAGACCAATCTCACTCTGAATATAGATGCAAAAATTCTCAACCAAAATCCTAGCCAATGGATTACAGCTTATCATCAAAAAAGTCATTCATCATGATCAAGTAGGCTTCATCCCAGGGATGCAAGGCTGGTTAAACATACGCAAGTCCATAAACGTTATCCACCATATTAACAGAGGCAAAAATAAAGATCACATGATCCTCTCAATAGATGCAGAAAAAGCATTTGATAAAACCCAGCATCCTTTTCTAATTAGAACACTGAAGATATAGGCATAGGTGGCACATTTCTAAAATGTTCTGATTTTATTACTTTGTCTCTGAGTCGCCTTTCAATGTAACAGAAGGAAATGCATTATCAATATTGTCCTTTTCGACAGAGCACTCCCTCCCTTTCCTAGGGGAGGATGTACCGCTGGGGTGGTGAGCTCTACCAGGGTCTATTGAGGTAGCTGAGAGGCAGGAAGTGACATGATCAGCAACTGTCAGACGGGGAGGCCATCAGCGTTTTCTCAGGGTTCCCCCCAGGCCATCAGGGGCAGGCACAGACGAGCCTGGAAGGCTCCACTCCATGGTGCCACCACCAGCCACAGGTGACCATTCTGTGCTGACCGTGAGCCACATCGGCACGGAAACAAAAGCCGTGTCATGTTCCTAGTTAGGGTAACTTTGGAGTGTAGATTTACCAAATTGGAAAAATATTTTCTATTTCAATTTTACTAGTCTAGGTTTCTAAGATGACTCAGACAAAATATTTCTGCATTCAAACTTCTGGCATTTCTATAACAATTTGAAAATCAGAAACTTAGAAAAAATTCTCTACTAGCACTTGTCTCCGGTTCACCTGCCTCTTCATTATCAATTTTATTCACTAGAAAACCACAATCCGCTTTTCATCATACACTTTTTTTTTTTTACTTCCCTCCCCCATTTTTACTAGAATCCCATTTTTTAAAAAGTCTGAGGGGAGGATACCCAATATTTTCTTTAAATGAAATAGAATAGATAAGGAAAACATTAGAAATCAGCACAGGTGGCATTAGTGAGGGCAAATCTTTATTTTCATTGTGTAGATATGCAATTAGATTGTAAAATTTATTTTATTTTCTGGAATATAAATAAAATTATGGAAGCTATTGGGTAATGGTCTTGGTTAAAATAATCCTAGGGCCTAAACCACCCGCATCAAGTCAGAACTCTGTTGTGATTTCTGGTAAGAACAGGGATCCAGAGAAATGAAGCTTCTTCCCCCGGCTCCATGCTGGAGAGCTGGACCGGGGTTCTCCAAATCTACTAAACCAAAACCTCTGGGGGTGGAGCTCACCAACTACCCTAGTAAGTCTCCCAGGTATATATGGCAGGTGTGAACACCTGGGGGCAGGTGCGGGGATGGTCCGTGGCCTTGAGACCAGGTCTGCACAGTGTCAGCCGGCCCTGTGGGCATATGAATCTAGAAGTTAATCATTGGGGGAAGATTTTGTTTTCTTCACTTCTGTAGCTAAAATTTGTGATCAAATTTGGGTCAGCTGTTACCTAATCGGTACTTAACAGGATTTGGAAGTTTCTGAATTGTTGGCACAGCTCCTTGCCCTTCCCTTCCACAGCCAGCCTCTGCCCCGCCCGGCTCCCAGCCCAGCCCCTGCCTGCCCTCTGCCTGTTGAAACCTCTGTTTGGCTTTTCTGGAGGAATTTCACCATCTACACTTCCCAGCTTCCCTAATTTTCTCAAGCAAATGTCCTCCATGTAATTATTCATATGTTTAATTGTTACAATCAAATAGATCAAGTCGTGTAAGATACTAAAGATGTAGCAGACACACATTCAGAGGAGACACTAGTGCCGGCAATTGTAGACAGGAATTTAAGGGCAGGCTTAGGGAGATTTTTTTCCTTTGGGGATGAGGAGCTCAGGCTTGTCGATTCAACCTGGGGAGATAATCGCTTTCTCTGCCCATTCTCAGGTTGTGTCCGACTTTGTGAAAAGGTAAATCCACCAGTATATTCTTGAGTAGTTGATAAATTATATTCCAGTTCTTTGCTGAATTCAAACTCTTTGTTCATTTAAATTTGTACTTTATCCAGTTCCTATATCCCTCATCTCTTTTGAAAAATGTTAGTTGAGCAACTTTGGCTGATTAATTAAAATTGGGTGATGGCTCACATCCAAAAAAAGCATCTGAATGTTTGCCTGTATGACCCCACTCAAACCTCTTCTGTTTGTAGCAATATTAGACACACGTTCTTGCAAATGTTCTATCTCAGAACCAGATAAAATACTTGCATTTTTTTTCTGTGTTTCATCTAATCTTAATGTCAAGTAAACAATTCCACCAAAGTAATTCTTTAAGAAATGGAGGGCAGACCCAGGAATGGATTAACAAGCTGTGGTATATGTACACCATGGAATACTATTCAGCCTTTAAAAAAAAATGGAGACTTTACATCCTTCGTATTAACCTGGATGGACGTGGAAGACATTATTCTTAGTAAAGCATCACAAGAATGGAGAAGCATGAATCCTATGTACTCAATTTTGATATGAGGACAATTAATAACAATTAAGGTTATGGGGGGGAAGCAGAAAGAGGGACGGAGGGAGGGGGTGAGGCCTTGGTGTGTGTCACACTTTATAGGGGCAAGACATGATTGCAAGAGGGACTTTACCTAACAATTGCAATCAGTGTAACCTGGCTTATTGTACCCTCAATGAATCCCCAACAATAAAAAAAAAAAAGAAAAGAAATGGAGGGCAGAAACCCGATTACTTCCACAACTACTTTCTTAGCCTATCAAATGTGGAACTGTCTTTCAAACTCAAACAATGACGCGGCTTGACTGAGCTCACCTGAGTATTCTGCCGAGCCCCCCGATGTACTTTTAGAATTCTCTGCTCGTTTGATTCAAAGGTCTGCTCCCGATTTGGGGAGGTTTGAACTGTCTGCCAAGAGAAATCCCCTTTCATCTTCTAAATGGAAATGGAAAAGGAGCATCTCATACTGTTCAGCAGTGGTATTTCTGCCTCTTCTCCTGAGTGGGCTCAAGCTTCTGGAAAGAGAGAAAGTGGGAACACATGAATATTTTACGGCTCCCAGACTGGCAGACTAGCCCTGAGTCTGGTGCCTCAGTGAGCAGACCTGTGGGTACAGACCCCTCCCTGGGCCCTGAAGTGGACCTGTGAGCTGGAGCAGGATTGCAGGACAGATCTCCTGTCCGGCAGGATGGAGGAGCAGGGAGGAGGCCACCAAGTGCACATCTGGACACACGCCCTGTGATTTCAGGGGGGAAAGAAGAAGCCTCTTTTCCAAACACTAAGCAAAGTAGCCAGAATCAAATCCACCTAATCAAGACTTCTCCCAACAACCCTGCTGATTTGCTGTGAAACAGGCTGGTTCAGGGGAAATGCCAAACTTGTGGGGACGCCCAGGGGACAGCATTCTGCCCATGTGGCAGGGTGGATGCCGATGAAATTGCCAAGCCCTCTCCCTGCAAACAGGCTTTCCTTGTACTGGTGAGGGGGTGGGTGGGGGTGGGGGCGAAAGTGGGGAGAGCTGAGAGCCACCTGGGACAACAGACAGGTGCCTTGGGGGAGTGAGGAGGGGGTGCAGAGGGCTGTGGAAAGTGAGTTTGGGGGTTCTCAGGGCCGGCTGGTGTGCAGGCTGTGGCTGGCTTCCGTGTTGTGGGGTCACATACTCCGGCAGAAACCATTACAAGTGTCCCTGACTCAGCAGGTGGCATGAACATGTGATACAGAGTGACTGAAGCCCCTCCTCCTCAGGCAGTTTTGAAAGGAACCTCAGGGTGCCGTCCTGGGAATGAGGTTGCTGTAGGGCGTCAGTTTTCTGCGAGTCAGGGCCTGTGCGTGGCCATTGGCCGAGGTGTGGGGTCCGCAGCCTCGGCCACCTCCTGGGCGTGCTGATACCTGTGCAGAATGTGTCCGCTCTGAACCTTGAGCGGGTGAGCAGGTAGCCGGGCACTGGCTTCCTAGGCTGGCTCCCAGGCTGCAGGGTCACCAGCTGGCCTCCTGGACAACAGACAGTGCTGCCCTAGTTGATGCGCCTATCTGGGTATGGAGCCAACCTGTCATGGACATCCACGGCCGCCTTTTAAAATATCACTTCCTAGGGAATAGAAAGGAATGGACATGAATGTGCTAGTTGACGTGGTCAAAATGTAGGGTACAGACAAAAGCTAAAGGAGACACTTAGCCTTTCAATTAGGAGCAATTTAAAAAGGACAACAGGAGCCCTGTGCAGTGTGGGTTCTGCTCTGGGAGGTGCACCCGGTGCCCCTGGGGCTGTTGGTCGGGTGAACTGGACCCCCCCATCTCCCTCACCCCGTGCCCTGTGTCAGACATAGGTGTGTGCAGTTACACGCCACCCCCTGCCCCCAGGGGCCCTTCCTGCAGGGCTGGGGGACTGGCCCTGGGGATGGAGCTGCCCCTCCTGCCCTTCTCTGTCCCTGCTCCCTGCTCTTGGGTCCTGCCTGTCCCTCCTCCCTGCCTGTAGCTCCCCCTGCACCAACCATTTACTCTCCTTGTCTTTCTCCTTGTGATTCTTTCATTTTTTTAGACTCTAAGTATGAGCAGGAAGAAACGACCTCAGTGTGGTGAAGCTTAATTAGAGTCTTAGCTGCATGCTTAAAGAGAGTCAACTTAGAAAACGAAGAGCCAGAACTTCTGATTCCTGATCCGACTCCACCTCTTCCTAATTCAGCTGCAGTTTTTAAGGACTGGCCTTCAAGAGTACATGAATACAACCACTTGATTTGATCTTATAATTTTCATTTTATTAATACTTACTAGTGCAGATCCACACTGCTTGGTACAAAGAGAGCCCTAATGTTGATTTCCCACAGGGTTGAGGGTTCTGCCAGAGGGTTCAGGGCACCGTGGACACTGGGCGTCCCCCCTTCTGGCACCAGCGCTGTCCCCCTTCCTCGGCCTCTGCTTGTCCTGCCAGTAGGCACAAGTCTTGCTAAATTTAGACCCATGTGGAATTTGTAGGTAGATCAGGATTTTCTCAACAATGTCTGCATTAATTTCTGCATGTGCTCTTTGAAAATTTTTTGTTGTAGTGAAATGGAAATCACGAAGTTTACCGTCTTGCTGTTTTCAAATGTGCGAGTTAGCGGCATTAAGGCGCTCACCATTCTGTGCAGCTGTCACCGCCATCCCTCCCCAGGACTTCCACTTCATCCCAACAGGAACCCTGTCCCCACTAAGCAGCAGCTCCCGCCCCTCCCCCAGCCCCTGCACCCCCATTCTACTCTCCGCACGCCCCTTGAGTAAGCGGGGCCCTCGGGTGTTAGTCCTGTGTCCGCTTTATTTCCCATCCTCAGGGATCCCCCAGGTTGGGATGTGTGTCAGAATTTGCTGCCACTTAGCTGATTGGCTTATGAACAAAACTTCTGGAAACCAGCCTATTTTCACACAGGAAGGAGGCTCTGCTTCCAGAAATCTGACTGCCACTGTGGTGTTGCCAGGCTCCTGAGAAGGACAGGCAGAGACCCCGCAGGTTGTGGAGGCAGACAGGTTCTGGTTGGATCCCAGCTCTGCGACTCCCAGCTGTGTGACTTAGAGAATTGATTTGACCTCTTTTGGTTTCATGTTTATAAGCTTAGGACAGCAGTGGTACACGCCTCGCATTGTTGTTCTCAGGACAGCAGTGGTACACACCTCGCAATGTTGTTCTTAGGGCAACAATGGTACACAACTCACAGATATTTTTATTTATTAAATGCTTATTCCTTGCAGACACTCCCAAGGCTCAGTATTGAACCATGGGGACTTGTCCTAAGTAAATTAAGGGGGCAGGTAGACTTGTAAACAGAAAACCTATCTTTAGGCGCTGGGAGGTGCTCTGAAGAAAAAGCAGTGTAAGAGCATCGGGAACAAAAGGGTCACAGTTCCAAGAAATGCTTCTTTGAGGAGGTGGCATTTGAGCAGAAATTGACATGGAATTGGGAGATGAGTTATGACAAGCACTGGGGAAGAGTGAATTCTAGAACCCTGGGGTGGCGATAAGAATGGCACATCCCAAGGGCAGAGAAAGGAGCCCAGGGTAAGGTGGATCATGAGTGGGCAGAGTGGCAGCGAACAGTTGGAACCTGAGACGGCACTGTGGGCTGGAGACCTTTACCCCTTGGCCTTCATTCACTTTCAGTAGGAGGCTTATTATGCACGGAACATTTGTGCTCCCCCACGCTCAGTTTCACGCATGGAGCCCTGACCCCCGGACTGATTGTATTTGGAGGTGGTTCCTCTGGGAGGTGGTCAGGCTCAGTGAGGTCATGAGAGTGGGACCCCACCCCCAGGATGGGATTAGCTTCCTTCTAAGAGCTGAAGACACCAAAGCCAGCATTCTCTCTCCACGATGCAAAGCCACTGTGAAAATTAAATGTGGTGCTGGAGCCGTCTAATCCCTGGGATCTTGATGTGGCAGCCCAGACAGGCTAAGACAAGTCTTTTGTTCAGCTGATTTGGGTTACTTCTCGAGGCCTTTCTCTATGACTCCCACCAGCTTTTAAAACAAATCCTGCTCTTTGATTAATGGACACAGAGGGAGAGAGTCAAATACTTCATCCTCCAGGGCAACCTATGTGCACCTTTCTTCCCACCAGCCAGGTCAAGCCCAACATGGCCCAACCCATGTGCCAACTCCCCAGAACTTGGGCCCCATCAGCTCCCCCAATCATATGCACTTGCACTCAGACACAGAGACGTACTGGGCAGCTTTCATGCTCATGTGGCTCTTTCAAGAGTCTGCAGCATTTGGGTCATTTGCTGGACACATGGAGATTGTGATGTGCAGTAAAGAGCTGCAGGGATGTGGGTCCGAGAGATGGTGATTGTTACTGGCACCAACATTAATGCCACCAAACTTAATTACACTGGAAAGGCTGAGGCCACAATGGCTGTGCTGGACCTTGGTCCTACCTAAAAATATTTTTTTAGCAGGAAAGAATTTAATATACAAGAAAGCATTAGCAAATAAAATGTCAGACTTTTAATAAATGCTGTTTTCCCACTGTTGCGTTTTAACCACTATTTCTGATACTTAGATATACATAGTCTTTCATTAATCATCTTGTGTATAAAAGGGTTATTTTTCTTAATGGGTCAAGACTAAGTCTTAGGAGATTTAAAATTTGACAATTCTGCTAAAATTGCATATAGCAATGTCCGTAAATAGGTGAGCAAATAAATATTCCTGTGTCTTGGAGCAGAAGCTCAGATTCAGCTGTTTGTACCCCCCAAGGTGACATCTGATCCCTCCTGGTTGACTGACCTGCAGTTGGTGGTCCTGGCTGGGCAGGTCTATCTGCCCCAATGATAAAGCTAATTCTCTGGCTAACGCCTTGCAGTCCTAACCACAGGACAGGCTCTGGTCTTCTTTTAGTATTCTGAGATTGGTTCCTAACTGGGAGGGCTGTCTCCCCTTACTGGTATAGGAGAAATCATGTAGTTCCCAGAATTTTGCTTTTCGAGAAACTTAATGATCCTGCATTGCATTTCCTCACCTCAGAAGGTTTCTTTGGGTGTCTAACATCAAACCCCTTTAGTGACAAGCAAGTCAAGTAATAATAATAATGAAACAGCAACAACCAATAGTGCTAAGAAGAGTTTTAAGTAGTCTTTTATTTTGTACTAACTCACAATTATCTAAACAATCCTTAAGTAATTTTTTCCACATTTTGCATGTGAAGAAACAGGGCCTTAGAGTGAGTAAGTTCCTTTCAGATAGTTAGGGACTGTGCTGAAGTCACAACCCCAGCAGTAATCAAACGTCCAGGCTCTTCATCACTGTTCGACACCACTTCTGAAACACACATTTGTGCTATGATGGCAGACCAGCCCACTCCAGCCACATGGGCAGCTGCCTTGGACTGCCGGTGACCCAGGGCAGAGATCAACCACCTCTTTGGTTGTCATAAAAAGGAGTCTTACTTAATTAACTCTAGGTTGGGATTTTAGGGGTTGTATCTTCTGGATGTAATAGAAGTATCTCTGTAATGATAAATTTCTTAAGCATGTACAAAATAGTTCCTGCTGTGGTTTTTTGAGGGTAGACCCTATGCCTGCTCTTCATCCCCAGCCTGGCACAAGGCTGGGCCCACTAGAATATTTTTGAATGAATAAATGCCACTTTGGGGAAGGTGTTGGATTCTGTACATCATTTTCCACCTATTGCCAGACAGTTGCTCTCTCTCATTTTCTGTGTGTAGAATGACAGAATAAGCCACAGCATCTTTTCAGATGGAGAAGTAGAGATGGGAGGTAGAGTTGAATAATCTTCAAAAAGTAATAGATTTAATGTCCTCTTGAAAAACTTGCCATCTTAGGCATCTCTGGCTACTGTAACTAATTACCACAGTTCTAGAGGCTGGGAGGTCAGGGTGAACGTGCTGGCAGAGCTGGTGTCTGAGGAGGGCTCCCTTCCCGGTTTGCGTGCAGCACCTTCTCCTTGCATCCTCACGTGGCAGGGAAAGGGAGGGGAGGGAGAGAGGACAGGACATTCCTGTCCCTTCTCACAAGGACACTAAGCCCACTCAGAGAGGCCTCCACTCTCAGGACTAAGCATTTCTCAAAAGGCCCTGCCTCCTAAGAAAATCACATCAGAAGGGAGGAATTTAGCATATGACTTATTAGGAGAACCCAACATTTAGTTCACAACACATGTGATGATGTCAGCCTGTTCCAAAAAGTGACCACATCACAGGCCGTGGAGACCCAAGAATAAAGACTTGCCTGGGCTGCAGCAATGATTTTATAGCTAAAATTTTGCTTTGAGAATTTATCACTCAAAAAATGTGAGCAGTACAAAGAGAATGAGAAGCTTATCTTTATGGAAGAATGCTCCCTAATAAGTAGAGAAAGAATTGTGGATTTAGAAAATTATGATTTTATAATTCCGGTACCGTAATTGATTCAGCCCAAAAATCAACATTGAATGCTAAAAGCCATTAAGCGACAGGTTGTTGGAAAATGGGATCTCCACAAAGTCTTAATGCATCATTTCACAGATTCTTGTTAATTAAAAAAGAAAAACAGAATTACCTTTCTAATGGAGAGGTCTAGTGGATGCTACTTGACAAATGGCCAAAGTCAGCATCACCAGCACCGGGACGGAGTGTGCCTGTCCTGGCAGGACAGCCGCAGTCCTCAATGCTGCATGTGCAACTTCATTGCCAGAAATGTTTGTGGAAACTAATCATGAGGGAACAATCAGATAAACCCAGACTGCGGGACTTTTTTCTAGCCTGAATTCTTGCAAACAAACCAAAAAAGAATTTCACATAAGAGAATACACAGCAGCTAAAAAGTGGTGAGGTTGAGGGAAGAATATATTAAATTAAAAGATATGAAATAAACATGACAAAATCAAAACATTAGCCTTGATTGTTTTCTTGATTGAACAAAAATAAATATAAAAGGCATTTTGGAAAAACCAGGGAATTTAAATTAGGACTATCTACCCACGTATCAATGTTAAATATATTTGGAGTGACAACAGAGGGGCCAGAGTAGGGTCTTGATAATGTAGCAAAATGTCCCTATTAGGAAATACCACTAAGTACTTTGGGGGTGGTGTTTGCAGATTAGTTTCAGTTGTTTGGCACAGAGTGTGTGTATGTATGTACACACCTGTGTCTACCTGTAGGTACACACAGAGGGGTCATAAGTGTCATAAAATACTAACATTGGAGGTGTCTGCATGAGGTGTGGACACCTGTTTGTCACACTGTCCAGTCCTGTGGGGCTTTGCAGCGGTGGCAGGTAGGGGACATCATACCTGTGTGCACCAGCTGAAGCCACGTGTGGGAAGCGGCAGGTGGGGTCCTGGTAACATGTATCTTCTCTAAAACTACCTTTGTTTTCGTGGTGGATGCGGCTTATTCTTCTGGAGGGTGCAATGAGGGAACGTCCATTCATGATTGTTCTTCTCCCATGTACCCCTGGCTGCATTTTGATGGCAGATCATACAGCCCAGCACCTGTGCCGTAATCCCCAGGTGTCCAAGCAGGGGTTTGGCAGGAGCAGGAGGCTGGTTGCACAGGTCCTGTGGTGCCAGCCGGGGCTGTCACCTGTCCCTTCCTGCTTCTTCAGCCTCTGGCACAACTTGCCCCCTATCTCCCAGGAGCACGTGTTTTAGCTGAGCTTCCACACTGTGAGAATGTGTGGGGACAGGTGTCAGGTGTCCTTACTGTCCCCTGTTGGACATGGAGGTTCCAGAAATAATAGTGCTGTTCAGGGTGGACAGCAGATGCCACCTGGACCTTCTCATCCAGCCCGGTCATGGAGCTTCTCTTCCCTTGAGAAGCACAAAGAGAAATCTCCCAGTTCTATGGCGTATCACAGGCCATGTGGCAGAGGTGGGCTTGAGCTCCAAGCAGGCACCTTGGCAGGGGAGGGAGGATATTTTTCTTGGTCCTAAATGCCACACAGTCAGCCTGAGGGCCCTCGCCAGTCTGTGCCGTCCCAGCCCTGCCCAATTCTCCCGCTGTGCCCACCACTCCCTTTACATGTGTATTTTAAAGGGAAAAGAGGAGCTGTTGTCAGTGTTCTCAAATTTTTGACAACATTCCATAATGACAAATTAGGTCTGTGTGTGTCTGTAGGTGTGGCAGCTGCGAGGGAAGGGTGCCTGTGTGTATCTGTGCAGGGTGTGGCTCTAAGGTTCCATCAAAGAGCCTCACACTTTGATGTTTTAATGTGCTCACTTCTTTAAGAGAAGTTGCTGGTTGGGGCCTCCTAAGCTGATTCCACAATCTACAGTTTGAAAATGCTGCTTTAAGTAACATGGATGGCATGAAAAAGCTGATTCCTTAAGGATCATGGGTTCGAATTAATTCTGTCTGCTGCATACATTGTTCTATGAGTGTATTTGTCTTCCCTTTTTTTTTTTAAATTTTGGCCGTGCCGATCTTCTGTGAATCGTTCCAGTTTTGCTCTATGTGCTACTGAAGCGAGCACCGTGAGTATGTGCCTGCGGGTGGGTGCGCTTACATCTGCCATGGTGCAGGGCAGCCAGGGGGCTCTGCCCTCATGATGTGATGCTCTCCCCTCTTGGGCCAGGCCTTGGACACTATGGTGTGATGCTTGTCGTTGAGCTTCTGGTTATTTCTCTGGACAGTTGATGCTGACACGCCGAGAGCCCTGTGCTGTAGGGAGTGGAGGACAGCCCACACCTGGTGAAATTGCCCACAACCAGTTTTCCTGTTCTCTTGTGAGGGGCTTTTACTTTGCCCTTTTTTTCTGGCCCTGGTCTTCACTGAAGCAACAGCAGGGCGTACCCATGTGATGTGAACCACCACTGCAGGCCAGCCTGCCTGAGACCTCCTCCACATGAGGCAGAGAACAGGGGAGTCTTCGGCCCTGGGGCTGGGGCTGGCGCCACCGTGGATCTGACATCCCTGGAAAAACTACAGGAGTTTTCTATGTTTTAGCTTTCTTACTTTTGAAAGATCACTGAATGACAGTTTGCAAATTTCACAGTGCTATTGTGGAGATGTCAGCTGATCTTTTCGTAGCTGTCTGGCAGCCTAGTAGGTTCACCTGTTCCAGTAGGAATTTTTATTTCCCCAAGCTCAAGGATTCATCCTGTGTCGTTTTGTAATCAAGGGGGTGATGATGGTAGTAATAGTAATAGCCAACAGATCATTATTCTGAGCTCAGCTCAGTGCTAAGTGCTCATTGTGTATTTTTCTCCTCATTCATTGGAGAGTGAACTCAAGAATTACCTTTTCATCATATTTTCCCTTCCTTTTTCACATGTGGTTGGTGGCATATACATATTTTAATATTCCTCTCGAAAACTTCAACCAAACCAAATAAGGGAAAGAATGATTAGCTCATCAGATTCAGTATATCAAAATGAACTTGGTGACATAATTCACAGACTACACCTGTTAATAATATGTGGCTCTTTCTGGCAAGGCCCAGAATGAACAATCAGAAAGCCATTAGTATGTCCTCAGGGTAAAGTCAAAAAGGTAAACACTTGGGATTCCTGTGTTATTTATTACGGCTATTCCCTTGCCCTTCTGAACTGAGGACTTACAGGCTCATGAAATATTCTAATTTCCTGTCTCTCAGGCTGAAGCTTCACACTCTTCATTTTTCTTTTAGATCCTCTAATTAATGGAAATACTTGCATTAAGTTCACATCTATTTTTAAAACATATTTTAATATTAAATTTTTTTCTGTACCCAGCCTTACAGAGTATATAAAGGATAAGGACTTCTGGTCACTTTTAATGTGAGGACCTAATGTCCATCACCATTATATAAAAAAAATACAGTGAAGCTTCTTTTTCCCTTCTGACCAATTTATGTCTCAACAGTTTTAAACATATGTTTGTGGATTATTTAAAATAATCCACATCTCTCATATCTGTGAAAGGATTCCGAAAACCCCTCAGCAAGAGCCCAGGTCCACCCCACATCACTGGGCTGTGGGTCCCCAAGGTCATTCTCGGTCAGCAAACTCAAGCTGCTGCTTTACCCCTGATGCCTAGAACTGTGGACGCTCGCGCATCAGCCTGCACTGCTCCCTGGCCTGTGCTTCTCTGTCCTTCCACAGCCGAGGCCACAGAGCTGAGTGGGTGGGACTCACAGCAGGTGTTTGTACAGCCAGGACCATGCCCTTCAGTGATGAGGAGGGTGACCCCCCCCCCCCCGCCCTGCGTCCTTCAGAACCGAGGCAGGAAGACTGAGACAGAAGAGCACAATTCCCCGCCCTGGGACAGCACGTGGCACACGAGATGCCTCTGGGACCCAGAGGTGTCTGTGGTCCTGGACATTCCAGAGGGACCTGCTGGAGGGGACTGACCTTGCTTGGTAGATTTGGAGAGTAGGCAGGAGGGGCATCCCCTGCAGCGGGTGCTGAGACACAGGAGGAGTGAGCCAGGGGCTGCATCACTGGAGGCCTAAGACCAGCTCGCAGGACCAGTGCAGACGAGAAGTCTATCCACTGGTCTGTCGGTCACGCTCTAAACTGCCATCCGTTTTCTAGCAGAAAACACAATGAGGACAAGATGAGTGAGTTAATTGAATTTTCTTTCCAAGAAATGGAAGGTCACAGTCTCATCCTGAGTACACACACTTTGACTCACATCTAAATTCTTATTTTTGCATAGGGCACTTCTCATCAATGCTTCAGATTCATGCCTTCCATGGTTCTTCCACCATGGAGAACTCACCGCACCAAGCAGGGTGTCCTAGGGGCCACTCTGCTGCCCCTGCAGGGAGAGGCAGCAGAGATAACCAGGGTGCCCCCTGAGTCCTGGAGCAGATTCTGCCTTCACATTGCCAAGGGTGTGAGAAGATCCTTTCACCTCCTCAAGACAGAAACCCCCAGTCTGTTGGTATTACCTCATGGGCTGATGTGACGTTCAGTTGCAACCCTGCAGGACCCAGGCCACAACACACCAGGGATTGTAACTGCCCAGCTGGACATCAGAAAGGCATTTGGCCTGCAGCTGCTGGCACCTGTGTGCTGGTGGGTTCTTGGGAACAATGACAGAACCTCACACACTCATTGGTCCCAGTGAGTCTTGACAGAGACTGTGTCAACTGCCCAATCAACAGGCCCTGGGCAGCAGCACAGGCAGCTGGGACTGGCTTCTCCAGCCTCTCACAGCCTTTGAGTCCATCAGTTTTGGTGTGATTGATGGAGGCTTCACTTGCTCCACTGGAGGACTGGTCTTCACGACACCGTCCTTCCAGAGGCCAGCTTCTTGCTGAAGTGCAGAGGGTATTTGTGAAAAATGCTGCTAGTGCCCAGGTTCCTTTTTCAGCTTTGTAGTCCTGAGATACTTTAGGAGAGGTGGGCTGGGACGGCTCCGCAGAGCTTGGCTCATCCCATGGATGTCTCTGCTTGCCCTCCCTAATGAGACACAAGGACCACACCACAGCTCTGGGCTTTGCCAGGATGCCTGGAGACGTTATGTGCACGTGTGCGATTTCCTCACTGTGAGGGTTTATGATTCCCTCGTGTTCCTGTGCCCCATGTTGACCAGGAGCATCTCCTTGGCACACGTTTTTGCTGCTCACAGCTGCCCCTGCCTGTCCTCTCCACTGGGCCCAGTGGCTCTGGTGCTGGACCAAGGAGTTGTCCATCAACTGAGAAGTGGATGAGAGTCGCAGTTTCACTTCTATTTAGAGAAAAGCCAGCGATTCCGGAGAGCAGTGAGGCTGCTCCTCAGCACTGTGCTGCTGTCCTGTGTCCGCGTTCTGTTTGTACTCTCACAGTGAGAGAGCGCTGTCACTAGTATGCAGTAAACAGACTCCCCCTCCTGGGCTATAGTGTTATCCAGTATCCTCCTATCTTAAAGTGGTTCTATCTTCAAAGCGATTTTACATTTTTAATTCATAGTTACTACCTTACTCCATGTATTACTAAGTGTACTTGGTACACAGGGTCGGTAATGGGGTCTGTGTCCATGCACCATGTGACAGAAGGCCTTGGACGTGAATGAACAACTCCAGATGGCGGCAGCTGGGCTCATCGGCCTGCTGGGGCCTGTCCAGCAGGGCCCGGGATGTCATGGCTATTTAGGACAACCGTGGCCACCATCAGCCTTTGGTCTCACTGGACAAGGTGGCAGTCACAGCCTCATCACTACAGCCTCAGACTTTGCATTGATGGTGCAGAAGTTGCACAGACCATCGGGGCCAAGCAGGGAGAGGGAAGGGCGATTTTTCCACAATGAGGGGGATGCTGGCTTTCCACCACATTCCCCTGTGTAATCTGCAAGAGAATATCAGCTGCAAAACCTCACTGATAGAGAAGCAGGTAACACTGGCCATTTATTGGGGCACCCATGGAGCTCCCACTATTCTGGTTGAAGTCTCCCTCTCAGAAAAGCAGCCCCTATGAGTGGGCCTGGGAAGAACAGTGCAGAGAGCCCGATGATGGATATTGGAAGTAGCAGGTGGCAAAAGAGAGGAGGGCTTGAGGACTGGTGGGGTGAGTGAGTGAGCGGGCCAGCTGTGGAGCCCCAGCCCTGGGGGGTGGCCCTGCTGGAGCAAGGGGACAAAAGGCAAGGGAGACAGATCTGATGTGCATTTTGAAGGAAACACAGACAGGAGAATGAAAACGCATGGAGAGAAGGAAAACTGAAGCGTGCTGACGCCAAGCAACAGCATCATTGTTCTAGAATAGCTCATTCTTGGTCTCTGAGTCCCAGACAGGTTCAAAAGTGGCCTGGTCCTGGGTAAAGAGGCAGGAGGAGGCAGTCGGATGGGTATCATGCTGTTTCAGGGTCTAAATTTTGTTCTGTGTTTTTGAGACTTCAAAGATACTGACATTCAAATCCAGTGGTTTCCCAATCAGATGGTTGTCAGAATGACTTGGATCACTTGTTAGAAATGCCTGGGCCTCCCCCAAGATACTTTCAGTCTTTATGTCTGGAGAGGGGACCCAGGGGTTTTTGCTTTTGACCCAGGGGATAACTGTGGCATGGAAACTGCAGATTTAGTTGTCCACCTTCTTGTTTTGCCAAGGAGAGGGTCTCCCTGAGGCAGAGAACGAGTGTGTAAAGGGCCCGCCCTGCCACCCGGCCAGCATGCTATCTGCTGCCTGGCCCATTCCTAACAGGGCCCAGAGCCAGGGTTCGGCCGTGGACACTGCCTTTACACAACCGTGGGGATGAGGGGAGACGTGGGTGCATGGCTGCTGAGGCATCTAAGGGAAATGTGGTCACTTGACTGGTAACAGTGATAGGACATGGATCCCAGGTGCAGAAAACATATATCTGTTGCCATTTAAGTACAGTTAAAATCACAGGACCAAGATAATTTAATAGCTTTTTCCATTTGTGAAAGATTTATGTCTCATTTCCTGGTGATTTGTTTCTTTCACAAATATGCTCTCTACTGTAAATGACATTCCACGAGCCTGTCTCAGGCCCCTGAGCACTTGAATTTTTTTCCCAAGCAGTAAAGCCGCTGTAGGTGAGGCTGGTTTGGAAAACTGTCGTTGGGTTGACGGATTCCCACACTGCGCCACACCATACTCCACCAAGTTCACAGCACCCTCACCTGAAGTATCTGCTTTATGTAGAATTGTTGATAAATTATTTAGGAGGGCGTTGTTGCTGATATCAGCAACCCCAGAGCACCTGGGAGGAAAACAAATTGAAAGTCACAGGCGTTTCAATGTTGGCTGGTCTGCCGCAGTCCCTGGGGACCCCGCACAGCCTTACTCTAGGAAGTGAAGGGGATGGTGTTACCTTCTGAAAGACTGGGGCATTGTGCCCTGAAATTTAGATGTTTTCAGTTCAGATTGAAAACAGTAAGTTAGCAGTTAATAAAAATGAGATGATTTCATTTGCTCAATAAGTGCTGGTGATGTCAAGAACATTTTCACTGCAGAAGAAGATCAGGGTTCTAATAATTTCAGGAAATAGTCTTCAATTATTTCATTGTTGCTTTGCATTTGAAAAATTAACCTTTCATGTTTTGAATTAATGTTAAGCAATAGTACACTTACTGGTATTTTATGATTTTTTTTGGTGCCTAAATATTTAGAAAACAAAGGCAGGGGGTTTGATTTTCAAATTAATGAGCTAGATGATATATTGAAAATGTAGGACCTAGTACATTGATTTTTCTTGTATTCTGACATTTCCCAAAATGTAATTGGCATATTCTTAGACAGAAGCCTTTTAATTAAAACTCACATGGTATAACTTTCATACTTAGCAATTGAATTATTTCTAAAAGGATTAAACATCTAAGCTTTGAAGTTGGGTGGGTGATAATTGCAAAAGCCAAATGAATACATTTGACCTAATTTCTAGTCAGTGACATTATAAGCAGCCTTATATAAGAATAGCTGTTATTGCAAGTATGTAGGTTTGCAATGCATGACTCTGAAATGATGTAATTTTTTATACATGCTAGAATGTATCCATTCAAATCCATGAGAACTTGCATTGGTAGGAAAATGATATTACTGTGGAAATAAGTTGGAGTTATTTTCCCTTGTTAATCTATTCATTAATCCAAAAAATAATTTACTGAACGTTTACTGTCTGCCAGTTAACCTATAAGGTGCTAAGACCCAAATGAGGGAAGATAGTAATAAAGAAGTCAGCATATAACATGTCAAGTAGAGAGATCAAGAGAAGTGAGTGGTGGGGTTTAAGCAAGGTGGGTTGGTCCAGAGCTCCGAGGAGGAGGATTACCTGGGAACAGGTGCACTAACATAACATCTGTGGGTTGAAAATAAGGCTTTGGGTTTTTATTCTGGGCGCGACTGGAAAGCCTTGGAGATGTTCTAGCAGAGAAGCAACAAAGCCTGCCTATGATTGAAATAGTTGTGTCATGAGTTGTAGAACCCTAAGATGTTGGTAAGGAGGGATCATGGCGGGGGGAGGGGAGGAGGCAGATTGCCCCTAGGATGTCATATGGGCAAATGGCAGGCAGGGTGAGGAACTGTGACCCTTCCAGCTGGAATGGGGGGCAGAGAAGCAGCTTGGGGGAGGAACAGGGCTGGGCTGGCGCCTGGCTGTGTCCCCTCTGGGGTTGCCCCCCACTATGCAGGGAAGGCATCCCTGTGGCGACATCCTGGCCTGTAGCATGGACTTTGAGCATGGCCTCTTCTGAGAGGCCCTCTTGGCCACCCAGTCATGGGGTTGCCTGTGGGCCAGAGTCTGGACCACACAAGTTGTCATCAAATCATGTCCACTCAGAAGAACCATTTCTGGCTCCATGATTGTGAGCCATCCCTTGTCCTCTCTGCACCTCAGCGTCATCTGTAAAACTAGACAGTCTGCCCACCCACCTCACAGGATTGAATGTGACAATATCCTCAGAGCCATCGGGGCTGTGCCTGGCACGCACTGGGCATTCTGTCATATCCCCAGTCACTGTCACCATCCTTTTCTGCGTCCTCATGCTGTTGTTTTGTACACTGTGTCACGTGTACTGGTCATACACAGACCATCCCAGGAGAGGTGCCACATGTTAGAATCAGGTGCAGTTCCCCGCAGTGCGAGGGGCAGCACAGGCATCTGGGGCTCACTCTGTGGCTGGGGGTGATCAGAGGTCTCCACCGGCGCCTCCTGTGCCTTCCCTGTCCCCAGTCCCCAGCTGCCTGGGGGCATGGCTTCTGGTACTGCCCCTGGGTTCATGGATGCCGAATGTGTGCCCTAGATCTAGACTCTTGTAAGCCCTCGCCTGGTGTTTCTCATTATCTGCAGATGCTTCTCTGGATGTGCACACTCAACCTTCCTAGCCTTAAATTCAGTTCATCTCAGACCATAATCCTAATATCCTTGTTCTCCTTATTTCATAATTCAGGGAGCAGCACCTCCATTAATCTGCCATCACACAAGAACCCTCTGGGCTTCCTTTCCCCTTTTCTCAGATTTCTGGTACTTCTGTCTATCCAAGCCCCACTCTCCATCCCTCCCCAGCCTCTTGTTCAACTTGGCCAGAACATACATGCAAGCACAGGTGAGGGGACCTGTGGGTGGTGATGGAGGCAGGATGTGGCCTCAGTTTGGGCATTCACTGAATGACACACAGCGTTTAAGACTCCCCTCCAGCATAGAGGTCACTTTGGTACAGCCAGGTCTCAATGACCACTGTGCCAAGACAATGGTAGCCAGTAGTGTCCTCTCTTGATGACATACAACTATAGCAATAGGAGAAAGACAGCAGGTTGTTTCTTAAAGCATTTGATATTCCATAACAGAAAATGTACCTTTTTAGTAGGTGTTTAAGAAATTGACATGGATACATAATTTAACCTTAACTCAACTGAGCAAGAACCTCAGCTGATTCACTTCTTCTTTCCTTTATTAATTCCACTTTTAAAGAGAAACAAGTGGCACCAACGTGGCCCCTGTAAGTTATTTCACGGGATGGGGTGTGGATTCACCGACTGTCCACATCTTCTCAGCTGGGCTGACCTTCAGGGAGAGGTGGGCCTGGCTTCCAGTCTGGGAGAGCTTCAGTCATCTACAATGGGTTTTGTTTATTTGGCTTTAACTAAGGGTAAAGGTTGGACTAATATATCATAGGAAGATTTTCGATAGAGAGTTGAAAGCTAAGCAGTGTTTCTTGTTAGTCCTGAGTTAATTAGAAAATTAAATTAACCACAACCCTCATTCCCAGACCATTCTGTTTAATTGACATTTTACTGTATTTGGATTAGAAGAGGCCCCTGGAGGCAGCAGGTTATAACTGTGTGGAATTAGAGAATCTGGGAAAAAGGAATGGCAGCTAATTTGCAAAGTTCTAAGGCAGTGGGTCCTCCCAGAGGTCCTGTGGCAAAGGCATGGCTTTGTGACACTGTGTGGCAGGCCCAGACGCTGGATATGCAGGAGACGTCAGCTGTGGGCCAAGAGCTACTTACTTATGGGAGTCCAGAGATGAAAGTATGTCGCCCACCATTCTTCAGAAGAAAATAAATCTATATTCAAACCGGAGGATTAGAATGGTTTAATGCTTTTAATTTGCATGTAAAATTGTAACATTTTTGTTCTCCCAAATATTTGCCATTTTCTATAGTCTCCAAGTATTTGAAGTAGGTGTATTTAGAAGTGTGCAGAGGGAAGAACAGACTGTTAAGGGGTCAAGAGTCTAGATGGCTGAGATTCTGGATTTGAGATAAAGAATTATCTGCCTCAAAGTGCAGGACCTCCTTTCTGGAAGCAAATAGCAATTTGAATGACCCATGCTAAAGCTGATTAGAATTTGTATACATTGCCTTGGAAGATTCTAATGCAAACTGAGGCTGCTCTGTTGACTAAGTACTGTTTAAGACTCAATTGTAATCTTCAAGTAACTCAAGGGAAGTCTTTAGCAAAACAGAATTGGTTAGAATTAGACTCGTCCCACTCTTGTTTCTCTGGGACTTGAGACTTTTGGAATAATAGAGCAGGTTGTAGAAAAGCTTTGGAATTGGCCCAAACTCAGGAAATTGTTCCATTTTCTTCTTTCTTTTTTTAGACCCAATAACTTTGGGGTTTATACTAACGACTTTTGTCTCCCCATTTTTTAATTTGTAAATACACATATCATTTATTGTCTTAACCATTTTAAGTGCCCAGTGTAGTAATATTAAATGCATTCATAATGTTGTACAATTACTGCCATCACCCATCTTCCAGAACTCTTTTCATCTTGGAACTCTGAAACTCTGTGCCTGTTAAACAATAACTCTTCACTCTTTCCTCATCGATCCCCGGGCAGCCTCCTTCCTACCTTCCATCTCTATGACTCTGAGCGCTCTAAGTTCTGTGTGTAAGTGAAGTTATGAAGTATCTGCCTTTCTGGACCATCTTATTTCACTTAACATAATGTCCTCAGTGCTCAAGTATCTTGTAGTCTGAGTTGGAATTGTCTTCCTCTTTAGGCTAGATAGTATTCCGTTGTATGAGGAGACTCCATTCTGCTGATCTTTCAGCTGTTGGTGGGGGTTGGTTCCCATCCTCCATTAGCTACTGTGCATAATGCTGTGTAAACATGGGTACACAAAGAGCTCTTCCAGACCCTGCCTTCCGTTCTTTTAGGTTCATACCCGGAAGTGAAATTTCTGGATCATATTTTATTCTTAACTTTTTGAGGAACAGACATACTGTTTCCACAGAGCCTAAACATTTACATTCCCAGCAGTGTGGTGCACACGTGTTACTGTTACCAGATGAACAGAGTCCGGCAGCCAGTCCCGGTCTACCAATATGCAGAGGCGGGGATAGGTCCACCAAACTGTGTTTGTCAGAATCCCGGTGATTCCGGAGCATTCTCTCCAAAACTGTTCTGCCTATGCAACAAACTCAACAACTTATATAGGGCGTAATTTCAAAGCATAGTAAGAATACATTATACTTACGTGATCAGCAACATGTAAGTAAGTTAACTATAAAAATCAAAAGAATAACCAAAGGAAATCACTGTCAAACCAAACATCATACCAGTAACCTGCTCCACAGTTGGGTCACTGCCTCCCAGTTTTCTTTCAAGATGATCATCTCTGTTACCTACTCCTGAGTTGGCCTGTTTGACTCATTATTTTTATGTTTCAAAGTGCATCTAAGTTCACAAATAGCTAAGAAAGGTCGTGGGGGTGTCTGTCTCTACTACATTCCCCTCTCTTGTTTTATCTTATTTTCAAACTATGAAACTGATTTCAGATGGAAATCCTGAACCAGCCAGACTAGCTGTGTCCTGCTGGCCTCAGCCTGACTGGCTCTGTCTTTTTCTCGCTCCACATGCTCTCAGGACAATTTCTCCACCTCCTCACCAACACCTGTTATTCTGTGATTTTTATGTTTTTAGTAGTAGCCATCCTAGTGGATAAGAGGTGGCTCCTCACTGTGGTTTTGAATTGCATTTCCCTGGTGATTAGTGGTGTGGAGGGTCCTTTCATTGGCTTATTGGCCATTTACGTGTCTTTTTTGGAGAAATGTCTATGCAGGTCCTTTGCCCATTTCTGAATTGGGCTGTTTGGCTTTTTATTGTTGAGTTTTAGGAGTTTTCTTTCTATTCTGGATATGTAATCCTTATTAAATATATGAAATGCAAGTAATTTCTATCCTGTTTCTTGCTTTTTGCTCGGTTGGCAATGTCTTTTGTTCAAATTTTAGACATTTTTTCATGAAGTTCAATTTGTTTTTCTTTTGTTAGTTCCTTGTGCCTTTGGTGTGATATCCAAGGAATCTTGGCCAAATAGAATGTCTTCAAGTTTTGTAGTATGTTTTCTTTTAATAGTTTTATAATTCTAGATCTTATGTTTTGGTCTTTGATTTATTTTGAGCTAATTTTTGTATGTAGCGTGATTTAAGAGTCCAGCTTCATTCTTTTGCATAAGTATGTCCGATTTGTGGTGGGGAGGGGCCGGGGTTGGTTTTGAATCTGCCACCTCCAGCATATGGGGCCAGCACCCCACTCCTTTGAGCCACAGGTGCCACCCAGTATATCCAATTTTTTTAACCATTTCTTGAAAAAGCTGTCCTTTACCCATTGAATGGTCTTAGGACTCTTGTCAAAAACACTTGGCCATGTAGGCATGAAGACATGTGTCTTCATGTTGCTGCCACACTGGTTGGATTACTATAGCTTTGTATGAAGTTTTAAAATCAGGGAGAATGATTCCTCCAGGTTTATTCTTTTTCAAGATAATTTTGGCTATTAGGTATCCTGTAAGATTAACAGTAATTTTAGGATGAAGTTTAATATTTCTTAAAAAAACGTCATTGAGATTCTGACAAAGATTGGATTGAGTCTGTAGATCACTTTGGACAGTGTCTTACTCAATTCGTGCTTCCATAACAAGATGCGTAGACTGGGTGGCTTCTAAAAAACAGAAACTTATCTTTCTTCTGAAGGCAGAGAAACTCAAGATCAAAGCACTGGCAGATTGATGCCAGGTGAGGGCCTGTTTCTCATAGAGAGGGCCTCCTCCCTGTGTCCTCACATGCAGGAAAACAAGGGGCTCTCCCAGACCTCCTTTATGAAATCCTAATTATAAGAGCTCTCCATCACAGCCTCATCATCTTCCAGATGCCTACCTGTTCATAGCATCATACTGGGCATTAGGTTTCAAGGTATGAATCTTGGGCAGAAATAGACATTCAGACCACAGAAGGTGCTGTTAACATCTTAACAATAGTAAGTCTTTCAATCCGTGAACATGGGATATGTTTCCATTTATTCATGGCTTGTGTAATGTCTCTGAGTGATGTTTTGCAGTTTTCACTGTAGGGTCTTTTACCATTTTGATTAAGTTCATTCCTAAATATTTTATTTGTTTTCATGCTATTGTAAATGGCGTTGTTTTTTCTCATTCTTTTTTTTGAATCATTTATTGTTAGTGTGTAGAAATTGAGCTGAATTTCGTGCATTGACTTTGTTACTAAGCTGCAACTTAGCTGAGTTTGTTTATCAGCTGCAGCACTGTCTGGTGAGGCCTTTAATGTTTTCTACATGTAAGATTGTACCATGTATGAACAGAGATCATCTATTTCTTTCTCTCCAATACAGATGCCTTTTTAAAAAATTTATTCCCTTATTGTCTAATTGCCCTTTCTAGAACTTCTAGTACTATTTTGAATCAAAGTGGTAAAAGAAGGCATCTTTGCCTTGTTCCTGAACTTAGAGTGAAAGATTTCAGTCTTCTGCCATTGAGCATGAGGTTTGCTGCAGGTTTTAACATGGCTTTCATTGTGTTGAGGTAGTTTCCTTCTATTCCTAGATTGTTGAGTGTTCTTTTCATCAAAGTGTGTTGAATTGTGTCAAAGTTATTGATTGCTTTTTGAAAAGTTCTTATATCTCTGGAGGGGAATATGCTTCTAAACTGATTTCTCTCTCTCTCTCTTTTGAGACAGAATCTCAAGTTGTCACCCTTGATAGAGTGCTGTAGCGTCACAGTTCACAGCAACCTCCAACTCTTGGGCTCAAGTGATACTCTTGCCTCAGTTTTTTATTTATTTTTTATTAAATCATAGCTGTGTACATTAATGCAGTCATGGGGTACAATGTGTTTGTTTTATGTACAATTTAAAATATTTTCATCAAAATGTCTCAAAAAAAGAGAGAGAAAAAAATCAGTTTAGCAGCATATTCTCCTCCAAAGATATGAGAACTTTTCAAAAAGCAATCAATAAGTTTGACACAATTCAACACACTTTGATGAAAAGAATACTCATCAAACTGGTTAACATAGCCTTCATGGCATTTTCTTATTTATTGTGTTAAGACATTTATATTCTACATTTAGTAAGTTTCACATGTACCCTTGTAAGATGTACCACAGGTGTAATCCCACCAATTACGCTCCCTCCACTCACTGATTTTTTTTAATGGGCTTGCTTTATCTCTCTAGTCACTGAAATAGTAGCAGAAATAAAATCATAACTCTGTTGTTATTACATGCACTGCACTATGCTAAACAACTCACATTCACCATGTAGTTAATACTCAGAACAGCTCTTCTGCAGGTATGAATAGTATTCTCACTCTAGAGATGAGGAACTGAAGCACGGAGATACTATCTGCACCACGCCTAAGGCATCAGGGCTGTGAAGGGTGGGACAGAGATTCAAACCCTAACTCCTGAGCCTGCACAGGTCACTAAGGTGCTACACGTGTGGACAGGAGTCTCACCCTCACACAGTGGACTGGGAAAGGACGGAAGAGACAGACAGGGGGAAAGAAATGGAATGTCTCTTTTCCAGTAACTTCAGGGAGGATGTTTTTCCAGCTAGTACCTGAAACAAGGATAGAAACACAATGGTTAAAGGATTTTAGTGAAGATAAAAGGAGGTTGGAACATAGCCTGGATTACTTTGGTTTTTTCCACATTATAAATAGCTACCGTTTGTTAGTTGAGCACACACGAAAGGTACTCTTTTTTGCATAGACAGCGCGTTGTAATAAGTGGCAGTGTACATGCAGCAGGAATGAAATGGGACCTGCTTTCAGGGTCATCTAAGTATTTTAGATCAAAATGAAGCCACTTCTTATGAACTCTTGTTCACGACTCTTCAGCAATGAGCACCAGATGAACACTAGTGCAGAACTGTGAAAAAATTGTATGTCGTTAAATTTTAGTCTGTATCTTACAAAAATGGTAATGAAAGAGACAGTACCCTGGGAGTCAATATGAGAGTCACCTGCCAGTTTCATTTCTCATGCATAAGCCTGATTAGAAAGGAGGAAGAGAGAACTGAGGGGCACCACACTGAGGGAAAACGATGTGCTGCCCAGAAAAGTAGCATCTTTCTTATGAAGTAGCATCGGCACTATTGAATAAAATATTATCCATGTTTTGTGTGATGTGACCTCAGTGGAAGAAATTATAAGTGAATGACCCATATAGTAAGTCAGATGTCACCACTGCGTGCTGTTGATACTAAGGTTAATTCTCTCCTGACAGGGAAGCTACTCAAAATCTGACAGAAATGTTGATGTGGCTGGGTGTGGACGAGTTCTAACATATTTGTTTACTCTCTGACGCTCCTGAGATGCAGGTGAGGAAGCCAGTCAGGTCAGCAGGTGCGGGGAGCATTCATTTGCTTCCTCTGCAGGGAAGGAAGGCAGCAAAGGTGCTTCTCTAATCAATAATTCTCTTTCTCTTTCTAGGTCTTGGTGCCTTTGGACTTTACAGCCGATCTTTTAAATAGAACAGTTTTCAGGGTCTGTTCATTTCCATTTTTTTCTGAATATACATTTCAAGCTTTATATCCCACAATTGTAATGCTGTGAAATGGATGGTAATTCTGGGCAAGGTAAAGCTGTCGGTAAAAAGAAGAACACCCAAGTTTGGACAGGTGTAGCTTGTTGTGGTACAATGCTGAAGTTGATGGAGAAAATGTATTGAGCATCTGTAACGTACCAGGCAGTCACCAGACATTGTACACGTGAAACTTAGTAATCTTGCCAATACCTCTATGAGGCACTCGTTTTAAATCCCATCTTAAAAAATGAGAAAACTGAGGGGAAGATAATTTAAAGTTTGCCTAAGATCTCTCAACTAATTAGTACCAGAACCTGGATTCGATCCAGGGTGAATTTAGCTTTAAGCCTTAGTGTGCTGTGCCATCCCCCTGCCTCAAGCACCGTTCTGATTTGTTTATCCGGTGTGTGCAGTGACAGCAGCTCCTTTCTCCACTTGCCCTTCAAAGACTTGACCAATCTGAACACCTCGTGTTTGATGATTGTAGGAAGAAGAAAGTATTCCCCGTCATCACAATCTTTTTCCTTTCGAGTTTATGATCATGATTTTTCTCCCATTTCAATGAATGAGCAACCTTACTTTCTCTCTTTCTACTTAGTCATTCGCATTGTGTAAAGTGAAACACACACAGCCAGCAGAGGGCTGTGTGCCCAGCGGGGGCCCCATGCGCCGCTCACCCCCGGACGGGTGTCACATCCCAAGTCTCAGAGCCATTATCCCCCTGGGTGGGGTGGGCGGAGAGTTCCATTTTGCAGACCTTTTCCATTATCGCATCCATCTTGAAAGGTCTTTTCGTAAAAGCTGCAGGACTCGGCACAGTGCAGGCCATTTTGTGTGGGGCACACTTGATTGCTTCAGAAAACAAATTTGAAAAGTATTCTCTTAAAAGGAAATATATTATTTCTCCAGAATAAAACATTTCAACCAGATCCTTCAGGGGCCTGACTCATCCAACCCTGCCTTCCTATGAGCTGTAGTGACAGGACTTTGGTAATTGAATAGTAGCTGTATTAATAATTAGTGGGGGATGGAATATTTAAAACTTCAAGTCAATGTTGATCTTTACAATATTGTATTAGGTGAGAGAGAACAAAAGAACAGTGATGATGAATCTGTAGATTCTGGAAACTCAGGAGAAAGGAGACCATTTCTATAGAGTCGCTGCCTTTCCTCCTTTAAGGACCCAGAAAGATCCTCTTTCCAAAGGACAGTTTACTTCCCAGGAAGTAGCTTGTGACTTGACTTGTGTTATCAATTTAGTTCAGACACAGCCTTCACGTTTGGATGCAACTCTGTGGTGAGAGAGCTCAGATTCCAGTCATCTGGATCATACCTGCAACCCTTTTCTTAATTTCTGTAATTGTACTGAATAGTGTGTGTAATTGCTCAGAGAATCCATTATAATTTCTTCAAAATGAGGATAATCAGACCTTCCATGTTAACATCACAGAATTGTTGGTAGGATGACAAGACACAATACATGTATCAGAACTTGGAATCACCCAAACTCAATCCCCAGGAATTAGCTTATTTACACTTCTGCTGCAGTCAACAAATGCTGAGAAGTTGTTCTAAGCATTTATATCGAGGATATACTGTGGCAAAAGAGCTGTGTTCATCTTGCCATTGAAATGAAGTCTGTGTCTGCACACAGGTAACTTGTGGGGAGAATCACTGCGGGAAGGCTGGCATGTGAGGCAGGAGGGACCAGTGAGCTCTGGCTGCCTTTGGTTCTGCCTGCTCTGGGGTGTGCGCTTTAAATGCTTAAGAAGGGGTATAATTTCCATTTAGGTGGAGGGTAGGAGTGCTTCACAGAAGAGGCTGAATTTTAACCTAGTTACAACAGATAAAATTCACTAAGTTACATATATGAAAAAGTCCTTTAGGGAGGAGAGGGTGCCCACGGCAGACAGGTGGAGGAGTGTGGGCGTATTGGAGATGGTCGAGTGGTTGTCTTGGAAGCAGCCAGGGTTGTGTGCAGGAGGAGCTCAGCGTCTTGCTGGAAGAAGCCGTCCAGGGACCCTGGACACGGTTGACAATTGTTTTGTAAGGGACGAGAGTAACAAAGGCCAGTAGTGGCATGATTTCAGAGCGGCTGAGAACATGATAGACCATGTTGAGGGAATCAGAGCCCAAGTGCGCCCTGTAGGGTAGACATGTCTGATTTCTACCCACACCCCAACCCCACGATGGCAGACAGAGCTGGGTCTGATGGCAGAGAAGCATAGACGGGGCTTTGCTAGAGTGACCTAAACGACATGACCCTAAACCACGTTTTGGCCACAGGTGAGGCAGCCACTTAGAAGGGACGAAGGACTGTCCATCCAAGATGTAGGAAGTACATCTGGGCCTAAGATCCTTTTCAGGTCATTATTGAAATTATGAGCCTGAATGAGAAGACAAGGGGAAGGAATTTTGAAAGAGCAGAGGGCTAACACCACTGTTAGAGCCAGCAACGGCAGGGCAGGGGGCATGAGGCCAGGGCAGGTGAGGGTGGGCCAGACGTGGAGAAGCTCAGGGGGTTTCACAGATAGCAGCTTCCGGTGCGTTTGGGTGTATTTGGGTGTGTGGAGTGAGGTGTGATGCCCCAGCCTACAGATGCATTTTCTTACCTTCTTTTGGCCGAGCTGGTTTCTTCCTCTGCACTGCAGAGCCCACAGCTCCCTGAACTCATCACTCCTGCATCCTGATAGACCTCCTAGAAAGAGATGTCCTCCCCAGTCCAGAGGTCCAATGCCCAGGCAGGGAGTGCATGAGACCAGTAGGGACACTGTGTCCTGCTGCAGCAAGGCCCTCAGCAAAGGCCACACCCCAGGGCTGCAGGGCCACGGCTGCGAGCTCCCTGGGGCCAGGCAGGTATGTCCGGAACCGGTTCCTGGTGGGGGAAATGAGGTTTTAGACCCCATGTTTATTGGTCCGTCTGGGAGGGTAGATGAATATTCATTTTACCCCCTGCTGACTCTGTTTTATAAGAACAACACAGAAAAGAGAGACTTCTTTAAAGCTCTGGCTTGTCTGTGAGTCTTCAAAGAGCATGTCACTAAGAGAATTCTTCACATACCCAGCTCTGTAGAAAGACGGGGGTTCCTTAATTACAGGTATCTGCAGGAAACAGGTTTCCTAGGCTCATAGGCTATTGGCCCTGGAAAGGATTTTAGAAATCATCTTCACACTTGGCTGCCTTTAAAGATCAGGGAGCAGGCCAGTGACTCCAGCCCTGTGTGCTGGTCCACCAGAGATGCGTGCAGAAGTGAGACCTGTGTGTGGGAATGAGACTCGTGTGCGGGAGTGAAACATGCGCACAGGAGTGGGGGCGAGGTGCCTTCTGGGTACGCACAGGTAGAAAGGGACAGAGCTGTTGCTCGTCTGGCCTGACAGCTCCTGGTGCCGTTGGAGAGTCGTAATTTGTGTTTAATAACCGCCTGCCCACACTCCCGGGCAATCACTCCTCTGTAGGGTGCTCGGGCGAGGAGGATCAAACTGGGGAGATGCCCAGCTGGGTCCCAGCAGCAAACACTTAGCAAACAAAATAAAACAAAGAAGCAGACTAACATCATGGGGCCAACCTGTGTACAAAGAGATTCATGCTGGGATGAAGCGAGACTTTATCACAGCTGTATTTAGTGAATTTGGTCGATTAAAAGCCATCACTTGATTTTGGGGGTTCTCTACCAGGCACCCTTCCTTTAGACTTGAAATCTAAAAGGTACAGTTTTTCTAGAAAAGAAAATTCTAAACTGTGGGCCTCTATTTGGTCAGAACCTGACAACGTTTTCCTCTGAGAACGCCTTCCTCTGTTCCTTTGTGACCTACACTGCCCAACATGTCATCTCAGAGCTGAGCAGCTTGGAAGGACAAGCATGCCGTGCCTCGCAACTTCTGGGCGTCAGCAGTTTAGAGTAGGTTAGCTGTCAGTCGGGCTGGGACGTCTCAGCGCTGGGTGGGGCTGGGTCATCTGAGTCCAGCTCCCTCACGAAGCCCCCATAATTCTCCCTGTGTGCCTCTCCTCACCACAGGGCACCTGGCTTCCCCTAGAGGGGCGACCCAGGGGAAGGCACAGAACTGAGACAGAAGCCCCAGAGCTGCTATGCTTTGCGACTTAGCCTGTCCGAGTTCTGTGGGCCACAGCCAGGTATCAGGTGGGAAGCCACACAGGGCTGGGATGCCAGGAGCAGGGACGCAGTGGGGACCACACCCTATGTCTGACTATGTTTCTCTTTTTTTTGGTACCATCCAGAGTGTCATTTTATCTATTTCAGATCTCCTGTTAGTATATTGCATAGGTTTGGTTTAGAATAAAAAACAGAGACAGACACAGTGGCATACCCATGTAGTCCCAGCTACTCAGGACATTGAGGTGGGAGGGACACTCATGCCCAGGAGTTCCAGGCTGCAGCAGGCTGTGACTGCACCTGTGAACGGTCACTGCACTTGGCCTGAGCGATGGAGTGAGACCTCATCGCTAAAACAATAGAAAAGCTGACTGTCAGCCAGATGGCAGGCGTAGAAAATACGTCTTCAGAGAGAGACATGTGCAGTGATTGTTTCAAAACAAAAACTTTCCATATACTCTTAAAAATGTATAATTTCACATTCTGTGGCATTTTAGTTAAATAGGAAAGAACCAGTGATGTTAATTCAGCCCCTTCCCTGGCCTTGCTGCTTCTGAACATCATGTGGGATGGACCGCAGAGCTGATGTGAAGGCAGGACTGGCCACTGCCTTGGGAAACAACTCAGCATGTTACTGGGCCAGATTCTAAGGAGAGAAAATGGAAGGGTGTCTTAAAAAAGAAATGAAGACAATTCCAGATAACAGCAACTCTGGAAACTAACATCCGGAATTCCCTGGCTTAACTTTGTTCACTGCAACCCACGATTACTGACCTCTGAGCCCATCTGACACCTACAGATGGAGGGGCCTTTCCTTCCCCTTCCGCTAGGGTGTGAGGGTGGCTGGCTTGGCCCTTTCTGAGGAGCTGACGGCTCTGGGTTCAGGAGGCAGATGCAGTGGCAGGTCCCCAGCCCCATGACTGGGAAGGGAACAAGGCTGAATGAAAGAAAAGAGCTTTGGATAATTAGTCCGAGTGCAGCGAGCTAGGAGAGTGGTTGTGTGGTGGCGTGTCGGAAACCGGTAGCGCTTGCAGCATGGCTGACCAATTGACTGAAGAGCAGATTGCAGAATTCAAAGAAGCTTTTTCACTATTTGACAAGGATGGTGATGGAACTATAACAACAAAGGAATTGGGAACTGTAATGAGGTCTCTTGGACAGAATCCCACAGAAGCAGAGTTACAGGACATGATTAATGAAGTAGATGCTGAGGGTAATGGCACAGTCGACTTCCCTAAATTTCTGACAATGATGGCAAGAAAAATGAAAGACACAGACAGTGAAGAAGAAATTAGAGAAGCAGTCCGTGTGTTTGATAAGGATGGCAATGACTATATCAGTGCAGCAGAGCTTCGCCATGTGATGACAAACCTCGGAGAGACGTTAACAGACGAAGAGGTTGACAAAATGATCAGGGAAGCAGATATTGATGGTGATGGTCAAGTAAACTACAAAGAGTTTGTACCAATGATGACAGCAAAGTGAAGACATTGTACAGAATGTGTTAAATTTCTTGTACAAAATTGTTTATTTGCCTTTTCTTTGTAACTTATCTGTAAAAGGTTTCTCACTACTGTCAAAAAAATATGCATGTATAGTAATTAGGACTTCATTCCTCCATGTTTTCTTCCCTTATCCTTATCTTACTGTCATTGTCCTGAAACCTTATTTTAGAAAATTGATCAAGTAACATGTTGCATGTGGCTTACTCTGGATATATCTAAGCCCTTCTGCACATCTAAACTTAGATGGAGTTGGTCAAATGAGGGAACATCTGGGTTATGCCTTTTTTTTAAGTAGTTTTTTTTAGGAACTGTCAGCATGTTGTTGTTGAAGTGTGGAGTTGTAACTCTGCGTGGACTATGGACAGTCAACAATATGTACTTCAAGTTTGCACTATTGCAAAACGGGTGTATTATCCAGGTACTCGTACACTATTTTTTTGTACTGCTGGTCCTGTACCAGAAACATTTTCTTTTATTGTTACTTGCTTTTAAACTTTGTTTAGCCACTTAAAGAAAATCTGCTTATGGCACAATTTGCCTCAAATCCATTCCAAGTTGTATATTTGTTTTCCAATAAAAAAATTACAATTTAAAAAAAAAAAAAGAAAAGAGCTTTAAAGAAAGGAGAACAGACCTAGATGTGACGGGAATGAGAAGAGTAGAAATTTTAGAGGCGCCTAAGTCTTGTTGAAGTAGCAGCTCTAGTTCTTGGGCATCAGCCCATAGCTGCAGCATTAGTGAGCCTGAGCAGGGGTGAAGCAGAGGTTTTAGCAGGTAATTATCAAAGTGTTTATGGTACTGAGACACCAACCTGAAAATGCCTGATGCTGACCTTGAGAAGGACATTCCCATTTCTTGTTCCTCCGACATCCAGGCGCCCACCGTGCAGCCCATGGGGCTCTCAGGACATGGCTGTAGAGGCCCCAGCGTCTGGGCTATCAGTGGGACAGTGCTGAGGCCCCCAGGGTGTCCTCCTCTCACTGGGAGGTAGGGTGTGCCCACCACTGTCTATCCCAAAGCCAAGTGGATGTGTGAGTGCCCTGGGAACTTAGTGAGGGGGCACGGTGAGGACTGGGGTGGGACCGGGTGTCTCAAGGGTTTTGAAGAGTCAGGATTCAGAGTAAGAGGGAATCTGGAACGGCCACGAGGGAAGTACAGGGGTGGACAGCACGTGGGGCCCTGAACTTTCTAGGGGCCTCTTCTCATCCACTCTCCCAACCTGCCACAGGCGCTCATAGCATTTCCAAACCCTGGGCTGGGGCAGCAGAGGGGTGGGGTAGGGCAGTGCCTCTAAATGCTGCCTCAAGGAGAAGAAAATGAAAGATTTTCAAGGAACCTGTTTGGGTCAGGGGAGGAGCAGGCAGCTTCTGCAGGTCCGCAGGAAAATGTTGTAGGAACCTTTACTTATTGTCCTTTACAAATACACCCTGAAAGCAGCCCATCAGGTTGTATTTGGCAAAGTAACTATCGGAGAGGGAAGCTGAGAATTTAGTAATGGACTTGGAACTGATGCTGAGCTCTCTGGCTGGACTGAGAAACTGGAAGGGAAGTCACTGTCCACCACACCTTCCTCCTCCATCCTCAGGGAGCCTCCAATTCAGAGATCTAAGAAGGCCAGTATCAGCAGCTCGAGTCATGTAAATAAGAATATAGTCAGGATTGAGGCCCAGTCGGGGTGTTTTTGCTGAAAATCAGGGGAAGAAGTCAGAAAGGGTGGACCCATAAACGCTGCCTGTGGACGGTAACATGGACTTGGTAAAGTACCACACAGGAAAGAGGAGCCTGGGGAAAACATTACAACGAATGAGAAAAAGAATTACGGTCTTTGAGCTACAGGAGTACGCGTAGGAAGCCGTAACATGAAAATTACAAAGGCCAAACCTGTGGAGAGCTGAGCACCGAACAGAGGCAGAGAATGGGGCTGAATGTGGCTGACGCCCAGGTCAGCCAAAGACGTTTGGGGATTTCAGACTAAGACTAAAAGGAGATATTTCACTTACAAAATTGGCAAGTATTTTTAAAATAGATACTTCCAGTTCTAGTGATGCAATAAAATGGGCGCCTTTCTCAGTATTCGACACGCCTAGGATTGGAGGTGCGTGGTCTGGAGAGGAAATGGACCTGTGTGGCAGAGCATTGAGGGTGCCGATAAGAATGCCAGAAATTCCATTTCTAGAAATTCGTACTAAGTAAATAATAGTATGTACAGAGGCAATAACACAAAAATGCTACATAGCGAATGTTTACAGGAGCAATTTTTTAGGTAGTAAAAATGCAAAAAGTCAGCCATTAAAAATTATGCTTATAATAAGTTTAATGATAACAAATGCTTTTTTGTAGCTATGTACCAAGTCAAGCCTTGTGTCTGTATAAACGTGTGCATGTACACATATATGAGCATACATGCACGTACGCAGGCGTCTTTCTTTATATGCATGTGTGTATTTTCTCATGAGTTTAAGAGCCATTCCCATACAGGAGGACTCATTGTTACCACATGTACAGTTGAGGAAACAGTGATTTGGAGAGTTTATTGGCTGATCCAGCATCAAGTGATGCAGTCCTTACTCTAGATCTTTTGTTTGGGAACCGTGAAAACAGAAATGAGATTAAACAGAAGCTCCTGATGTAAACACGCCTAATTCTATATGAAATCAGCACATTGTACCCCATACATGCATTAATGTATACATGATCTTTGCATTTATGTTTTAATAAAAAAGAGTAAAATCAGAAAAATAAATAAATAAACAGAAGCTCCTGCGGTTTGTTTCGGGTAAATGTGCCCGGATGCTCGCTAAAGGTGTCTGGTTTTACATGCTAGTTTGTGGAGTGTGTGTACTGGTGTTTTGCTTATTTTTCCTCCCAGCTACAGCTGAAAATAAAGATACTCTTTGTCAATGGACAAGTAGCACATATTCCGTCAGGAGCGGCTTGCCTGTTGTTTGTCATCTCTTCAAAAACCAAAGTGTTTTGTGAGCAGACCCAGAAAGGAATCTATTAAGATGCAAATCGCAGATGTGCTTAAGCTGAAAGAAGTGCAGGGAGGCAGTGTCCCAGGCTGGCTCTGCAGGCTGGGACAGTTCCAGGGCCCAGGGGAGCCAGGGGCTCTGGGAGGGTGGACAGAGCAGGGAGCCCAGCAGGACCGGGAGGCTGGACTTGGAGGACTCCAGCCTGGGACCCTCCCATCTGCAGGGCGGGCTCTGCACAGCTCTGCTCACATTCCTCCTTTTCAGAAGGAATAGGAAACATCCTCCTTTTCCCTCCTAGAGATATTTCAGGGAAGGGATATGAAGACTTGTGCTCTGTGAGCGGCTCATGTTCCTGTGCACAGAGGGAGCAAGCCATGTGAAGAAGCCTGTGGGGAATGGGCCTGGGCAGGGGGCGATTATTTGCGATTTGAGGCCTAAAATGACCTTTGGGCCGAAGTTAACTTAGATACGTTACCTTCTGTTTCCTAAGAAATATAAATGAGTCATATGTGAATACTAGCTAAGGGGAAATCAGAGATACCCTGTAAGGTCTGTGCAGCAGTCTGGACACCCTTGGAGAAGATTCTTTCTAAATGTCACGCGTTATTAGTCTGGGTGGTCTCATCCTTCTAAAAAAGGAAACAGAAGTTTGCCAGCCAACCTTTAGATCTGGAAAGGATAAGTCTTCAGTGTGGTTTTCATAAGGTTGTAAAAAGTAGATAAACATTCTCTTTTATTAAATATACTTCCCAATTTAGTTGTGGTTTATGGGCCAATCTTGCATTATTTCACAATTTCACAATGCTGAGAATTGGCTAGTAAACCAACAGCCTACAGAAGATGAGGAGTGGCCAGTGACACGCAGTCACAGACACACAGACCCAGAGACACACAGACACACAGAGACAGAGACACACAGACCCACACACACAGAGACCCAGAGACACACAGAGACACACACAGAGACACAGAGACCCAGAGACACACAGAGACACACACAGAGAGACAGACACACACACAGAGACACAGACCCACACACAAAGAGACCCAGAGACACACAGAGACACAGACACACAGAGACCCACACACACAGAGACACACAGACACAGAGACACAGACACACAGAGACACACAGACCCACACACACAGAGACACAGACACAAAGAGACCCAGAGACACACACACACATACAGAGACACAGAGACCCAGAGACACACAGAGACACAGACACACAGAGACACACAGAAACACAGAGACACACAGACACACAGAGACACACACACAGAGACACAGAGACACACAGACACACAGAGACCCACAGACCCACACACACAGACACACAGACCCGCACACACAGAGACCCACACATACAGAGACCCAGAGACACACAGACCCACACACACAGACACACAGACCCACACACACAGAGACACACAGACACACAGACCCACACACACAGAGACCCAGAGACACACAGACCCACACACACAGACACACAGACCCACACACACAGACACACACACACAGACACACAGACCCACACACAGACACACAGACCCACACACACAGAGACACACAGACACACAGACCCACACACACAGACACACAGAGACCCACACACACAGAGACACACAGACACACAGAGACCCACACACACAGAGACACACAGACACACACAGACCCACACACACAGAGACACACAGACACACACAGACCCACACACACAGACACACAGACCCACACACACAGAGACACAGACACACACAGACCCACACACACAGAGACACACAGAGACAGATGCACTCACACATACACAGAGACACACACAGACACACGTCGATGTGACATTGGATGTTGACAGTTCAACCCAGTGGTCCCATAAAGTAGTCTGGAGGCCAGTGGTTCTCAAAGTGTGGTCCTCAGGCCAGCACTTCAGTGTCCCCCATGGAACTTTGCAGGCAAATTCTTAGGTCCCACCCAGATGGGGTCGGAACACTGGGGAGGCTGTTGTGCCTTTGCACAGCGCAGTTAGCTCAGGGCTCTCAGAGAAAGGGCAGAAGGGAAGGCAGGCGGGAGCACCTGATGTGGTCTCTTGGGCCAAGGCCACACATCTGTTCCCTCACAGGAGAAGGCGTCGTGCAAACATAACGCCTGGGTGCACTCCTGATCAGCCTCCCCTGAGCTCATGGCTCAGGCAGACGTCAGGTTTCCCCTCAGCGCACAGATCAGCCATCACCACCCTGGCCGCTCGTCTTTGAGACAAACTCAGACCCTCTGTCTTCAGTTGGTGTCAGCGCCTCACTGCCCCGCCTCCTCGTCAGCCTCTTGCCCATCAGTTTTCTCCATTCATCCAGGGAGATGACACACTCTGTGTGTAGCAGACACTGGATCAGGCCTCAGATGTGCTGCTTAGGGTAGCGTCTCCAGCTGGAATCCCTCCCCACGTTTCCATTTCCGATTTAACTTCAAGATCTTTGAGAGGATTCCTCTAAGTTTTCCCTTTCCCAAACATCTTAAAGCTCTTCTTTTCTAAAGCAGTCATTTGGTTTATCACACTATATTTTGTAAAAAATTATTTCATGCATGTGACATCCTAACTGCTCCAATTTTATTTAAAATCTTTTGAAAGGAAGAGTCACAACTCACATTTCTTTTTGTGTCCCGGTGCCCAGCCAGTGCCTTAGGGTCAGTGGTTTTGGTGTTTATGGGGTGCCCATCCCTTGATAGAAATGTATATTTTCCCTGCAATGATTTTGCCAGAATGATAGCAAACATGTTCACCCGTGGGCCTCTTCCTGCAGTTCTTCTGATTACAGAAGATGTGTTTGTTTCGGTTTGCTTTTATGGTAGCTTTTCTTTTTGAGTCCCAATTTAAAATTTGGTAACTCTTTTATAAAGAGCAAAACTCATGGCTTCCTTTAAAATGAAAGAAGACCTGTGCCCTACATCTGTATTCCCGTAGGCGATGGCTCGTGACTATGCCCTCTGGGGACATTTGCACTGCAGCTGCCCAGGCCTGAGGCCTCCTCAACCACCCCCACCCCCCGCTGCCATGCTGATTTTCGTAGATTAGAGATAATTCTCTATAAGGACTGCCTGGGTTCTAGTGGTGATCTGGCAGCTTACTAGCTGTGTGTAAGCGACCTCATGCAAGGTATTTACCTCTGTCTCTTCATTTGTCTTCCGTAAATCGGGACTATTGATGGTGCCTGACTTGTAGGGTTGTCGTGATGACTAAATGAGTTGACAGAGTCTAAAACACGTCCAGCACACACTGAGCGCTTGAGAAGGGTCTGCTGTTGTCGTTATTGTTAGGAACTGTAAGTAATGCTTCTTTTCAAAGTAGACAAATGAAAGATTAGGAAAGTCACATGTTCTAGGAAAGATGGGACTCGTTTCTTTTTAAAAGTAAAGAATTTGTCCTGTATTCAGTACGTAAATACAGTGTTTTGGTGTCAAGGAAACCATGACTTCAGATGTCAGGTTAACATCCCTAATGACTTGCTGGGGTCTTTGGGGAGTTGAAGTTAGAAAAGTGGGTTGATTATTGATTTCTTGGAACCAAATCCTAGTGCTAGGTTTGTACTGTGACTGGTTTTCTAAAATTTTCTTAAGGTAATTGTTATGTTGGGATAAAATTGTAGATTTACAGAAAAGTTTCACAGATAGTGCAGAGAGTTTTTACATATCCCTCACACGTGTGAATAACATCTATTTTTCCATGACACATTAATCAAAACTGAGAAACTGATATTGCTGTATTACTGTATTAACTAAACTGCAGACTTCATTTGGGATTTCATCTGTTTTCCCCTTAATGTCCTTTCTCTTCCAGACCCTAATGCCGAGTTCCACACTGCAGCTGGGTGTCCCATCTTCCCAGGGTCCTCTGGTCTATGACAGTTGTCTGTCTTCCCTTTTTTTTTGACTTTGAATCATTTATATCACTATCATTATGGATTGAATTGTATTCCTCCCCTCAAATTTATATGTTAAAGTCCTAGCACCTCCGACTGTGACTGTACTTAAAGCTAGGGTCTTATAGAGGTAAAGTGAGATCAGATGGATGGCCTCAACCCAATAGGACTGGCCAGACATGCCCGAGGGACAGCCATGTAAGGTAAAGAGAAAGCACGTCTGTCTGTGAGCCATGGAGCGAGGCCTTGGGAGGAACCATCCTGCTGGAGCTTGACCTTGGGCGTCTAGGTGAACCAGGAGGAAATAAATTACTGTTTTTCAAGTCCCCCAGTCAGTGACATTTGTTATGGTGCCCGAGAAAACTAATACAAGTGCAGATGTATACATGTTTATGTTTAACTTTTCATCGTAACCTAATTTTCCTTTTATGTTGCTAAAATTATTCCAGTTTTGGCCACAGGAAGCTCTTCCAGATTGGTTCCTGAGTCACCTGGGCGTGCCCCCATACTCTTCATGGTTGGACCCTGTATCACTTGGGTGTGTCCCCATACTCTTCATGGTTGGACCCTGTGTCACCTGGGCGGGTCCCCATACTCTTCATGGTTGGATCCTGTGTCACCTGGGCGGGTCCCCTCTTCATGGTTGGATCTTGTGTCACCTGGGCGGGTCCCCTCTTCATGGTTGGATCCTGTGTCACCTGGGTGTGCCCCCATACTCTTTATTCATAAACACTTCTCTTCTGGTCCTCTTCTGATGCTCTAGGCACAATTTGTATTTTCCTTCCCTGTCCCCTGAATGCTTCATTTCTCCAAAGACTTCTGACTCCTTTTACTTGGAGTTGGCATTATAAAGCCAATGTCCATGACAGTGGGTTTTGACCACTGACCTGTGGCACTGCTTTCAACCAACTGTGTTTCCGTAGCTGAGTTAGCTGGACTCATCCTGATGAGGCCTTCCCACCCACGTTGACTGCTCAGTCTCTCTCCAAGGTGCTGGCTGTGAAAGGCTTTTCTTGGTGTGTGTGGTCCAGGAGAGACAGGGACAAACAGAATGTCACAACTCACAGTTACAGCCCTTCTTTGTCCTGTGCACATTTAAGACACTAATAAGGAAATGAAGATGTATTAGATATTCAAAATTCTGAGAATTTAATGAGAAGTGCCTGTAAATCCTTCCCTTGAAGAAGACGAAAGAGCCTCTTTAAACAGAAAATGTGAGAAGACACTGTCCAAAATGTAACATGGGAACAGAGATCACAGGAATTCAGATGCGCCTCACACCATGTCTTAGTAATGACAGTTCAAGGGGAAATGTGCAAAAGATGCAGCTCGAAGGGTTTAGTTTAGATACATGCATTTCCCAGCAGGGAAGACTAGTGGATTCCAGAGAAAGCAACAAAGAGGTTTACAGAATTTTTTTTCTAATTCTGCTAACACACAGATGAAAACTGGATTAAATTATTCTTTACGCAGTATTTTATTGAAAAATGTGATTTTTGTCTATTCATGAAACAGACAAAATACTGGGATTTCTTATAGTTCTGTGCATACATTTGACAACACGTATCTTTTGTTGGGTAACCAATACTGTGATGTGCTATGCCTTTTTTCTATGTTTCTCTAACATGTAGATCAGTGAAGGCAGGTGGAGGAGACAGTGCCAGCTACAATTACATAACCAAAGATTATTTTTTATTTAAGGATTTTTAATCAATGGATGTTTACTGCAAAGTGGATTCAGCATTATAATTGCAGTTGATTTTTAATTTTACTGCTAGTGAGCATTAAGGTCCCACAGTGTGCAAGATTTTTTCCTTTCCTTTTAAAAAATTAAGTTTTGCACTTTCTATAGAGCTTGATTCATTTGCAAGATTAAAAATCATTTAAAATTAGTGTTAACACATGGAAAAATATATTAATGCTGCAGGTCTTTATTTTTATGAAGAAATAAGTGCACATTTGGAGAAACATACAAACTTCTGTAATTGACTCTTAGAAATTAGACATATGTATCTATAAGGCTGACCCGGTGGTTTTGAGCCCAGAATGTCCCATGTCCCGTCTGTGGAAAATCCCCCTCAAATTGTGTATTTATAAGACTGTACATTCCCTTTGTAGGCAACAGGATATCCACCATCTTTGGTTAAAACCCAAATGGTGTTTACAAAGAGAAGCCTCCTTGATGCTGAGCAGAAGCGTCACACTGGGGAACGTGGGATAGCATCCGTCACAGTGGGGGACGTGGGACAGGGTCCCTGCTGCTTCTCTGGTGTTTACCATCTCTCCTCCATTCATTCTCCTCTTCATCTGTTAAAAATTACAGTGGATTTTCATCTCTCCAGGGAATTTATCAAAACCCTTCCTTAATATCAGTGGCTAACCTACATCTATATGAGAACTGACCTTCCAGAAACTCACCACACAATGCAAAGCGAACTATATACTTGAAAACATTTATGAACTCTTATTTTCTTCCAGGCTGAAGAATAATTTTTTGTACATTTTTTACTTTTGTTTATACTTCATTCTTAACTTAGAAGTGCCTGATTTCACTGCTCTTGTGGGGATAATAAGTCTGCATGTAAATAATTGCAGCTCTGTAATTTGGGAGTGGGAGTGATGCTAATTGCAAGAGCACCCTGACGTGGGCTGTGGCCAGAGTCCCGTCTGGTCCATCCTCCTCCCTTCAGGGACATGGTGTCTCAGCTGGCTGGGACTGTCTTAGTCCATTCCAGCTGCTGTAACAAAACCCATCAACACGGTGGCTAACAGAAATGTAAATGCCCTCACGCTAGAGGCTACGAGTCTGAGGTCCAGGCACGTTCAGTGTCCACGGTGGCTCTGTCCTCACACAGTGGGAGAGGTAAGGTCAGCCTCTCGACCTTTTAGTAGGGCACTAATCTCTTCACAAGGACTTCCCCCTCATGACCTCATCAGCTCCCCAAGGCCCCACGTCCTAACACCACCATCTTAGGGGTTAGGATTTCAGCATGTGCGTTGTGGGGACACAAGCTTTCAGACTGTAACAGAATACCAGAGAGTGGGTGGCTTACAGAAGAAGGTATTTCCTCATAGTTCAGAGGCTAGAAGTCCACATTTGGGGGCCAGTGGAGCTGCTTTCTGGACAGGGCTGCCTCCTCGGCCAGCGGATGGCCAGCTTCTTCCTGTGCCCTCACGCGTCCTTTCTCTATGCCTGCGCTCTGCTGGTGTCCCCTCCTCTTCTAAGGACTTCACAACTTTTTATAAGCTTTCCAGCTAAAAGCAACTGCCCACTCCAGTCATCCAGTAACTTGGGCTACCACTGAATTCTTTTTTTTTTTTTTTTTGCAGTTTTTGGCCGGGGCTGGGTTTGAACCCACCACCTCCAGTATATGGGACCAGCGCCCTACTCCTTTGAACCACAGGCACTGCCTACCACTGAATTCTTTTTCAATCTCTTCTACTTAGTTGAATAAGTTTAATAAATTTAGTCAGTCTCCTCCTCCAGGGACTCATTTTCCTGAACATCGTGTCTGCGTTTCTGCACCTACCAACTTTTTAAGCAGTTATCCAGAGATCACAAGACTCTTTCTGAGAGTCTGTTGCATATTGCAGGAGGCTTTTTGGTAGTGAGATAATTTGTGCTGAATCGTAAGGCAGAAGCGCAAAAAGAGTGAGACAGGCTGTAGTAAATGGTTTGTGGTAATTTTTTGCGGCACTGATTTTTATTCATGTACAATTTTGATTTTTCTGGAGCAAAAAAATAGGGGATATTATTTGAATAATCCATTTTCTGGAAGGCATACTTACAGTATTTTTACTTCTGAACATTTTTATGTTAAATACATAAAAGGTGTTCTAACTAAGGGCTTCAAATAGCAAGTCCTCCCAGGTTTGTTTATCAATAGGGTCTTAGAAGCGTGAATAAAATTCTTTGCAACTGCTGGAAAAATTCAATAACCAATTATTTAAAATAATTGAAAATTAAGTGAGAATCAAAATTCCCAGTGAGTGTAAGGTGTCTTTTTCTCCTCCTTTTCACCAATAATGCATGCTAATGAGTCAAAGAAGAATAATCTGCTTTTTCGTGAAAATTAGTACAAGAATTTTTTAGCAATGACAAAATTCTTTGCAGAACATATTCTTATAATGTTCCTGTGGTATATAACTTAAAGAAAAGAATCAAAGAATAAATGAAACATAGAATTTGTAAATTTCTGGCTTTTTAAAGCTATGATATCCATCATTTTTACTGAGAGAAAATTGCCCAGATTTCTCCCCTGGACGCGCCCCTTCTCCGCTCTGTTACAACTTCCCACAGCTTGCCAGACAGATATTTCAAAATTTTACCCTTTGATTTGCCATAATTAAAATATTGGCTTACAATGTTTTAAAGTGCAGAATTCAGACTAATAGGAATTTAGGTCATGAAGTTACTACGCAGACTACCAAAATTCAAATTCTCCAGAGAACAAGAAGGAAGAGCCTTTTTGTTGGAAGGAAACATTTTTCAGTTTTTGTGTTTCTTTTTCCATATCAGTTATGAGGTTTAATTTAATTAAAATTAAAGAGAAAACTCTTTCTTTCAAGGTATGTAGTTTGAATAAATCTTCACAGAGCCTTCCTTTTGCTTAAACAAATCACTCTGATACGCTTTTTAGTGGTCCTTGGTTTCCTATAGGGTACAATTGAAACCCCCTCTCTTGATATCCGAAGGATCTGGGTGAAGCCCGCCTCCCCCAACACTTCTTTGCATCTTGTCCTGTTTCGACCCCTCTCACTAACACTGCCTTCCAGGCGCCAGTGGCCAAGCCTTACCTATCATTCCTCAGAGCCCATTTAGTTACCTATTACTCTAAACCAGTCTGACCTCAGACCAATTTTGACTTGACTTCTCTTCATAGGTTACAGGTATGGAGCTCCAGTGGCGCGTGGAACTTATACAGCAGTACATAGGTTACAGGCAGATGTTGCTGGAGTTGCAGACTTCCGCACTTTCTGGTTTCAGGCACCCCTGGTGCGGGGGAGCTGCTGTACTTAGCTGCGAAATTGGTCTGGGTGAGCATTTCATGAGGAGAACCCCCCGGGCAATTGAAGCAGCTTCAAAAATACACTACTGGGACTTGATCAAACTAAAAAGCTTCTGCACAGCTAAGAACACAGTAAGCAGAGCAAGCAGACAGCCCTCAGAATGGGAGAAGATATTTGCAGGGTATAACTCTGACAAAGGTTTAATAACCAGAATCCACAGAGAACTCAAACGCATCAGCAAGAAAAAAACAAGGGATCCCATCGCAGGCTGGGCAAGGGAGTTGAAGAGAAACTTCTCTGAAGAAGACAGGCGCACGGCCTTCAGACATATGAAAAAATGCTCATCATCTTTAATCATCAGAGAAATGCAAATCAAAACTACTTTGAGATATCATCTAACTCCAATGAGACTAGCCTATATCACAAAATCTCAAGACCAGAGATGTTGGCGTGGATGCGGAGAAAAGGGAACACTTCTGCACTGCTGGTGGGAATGCAAATTAATACATTCTTTTTGGAAAGATATATGGAGAACACTCAGAGATCTAAAAATAGATCTGCCATTCAATCCTGTAATTCCTCTGCTGGGCATATACCCAGAAGACCAAAAATCACAACATAACAAAGATATTTGTACCAGAATGTTTATTGCAGCCCAATTCATAATAGCTAAGTCATGGAAAAAGCCCAAGTGCCCATCGATCCACGAATGGATTAATAAATTGTGGTATATGTATACCATGGAATACTATGCAGCCTTAAAGAAAGATGGAGACTTTACCTCTTTCATGTTTACATGGATGGAGCTGGAACATATTCTTCTTAGTAAAGTATCCCAAGAATGGAAGAAAAAATACCCAATGTACACAGCCCTACTATGAAACTAATTTGGGACTCTCACATGAAAGCTATAACCCAGCTACAACTTAACAATAGGGGGAAGTGGGAAAGGGGGTGGGTGGGTAGAGGGAGGGGGATCGGTGGGATCACACCTGTGGTGCATATTACAGGGGTATTTGCGAAACTTGGTAAATGTAGAATGTAAATGTTTTGGCACAGTAACTGAGATAACGCCGGAAAGGCTATGTTAACCACTGTGATAAAAATGTGTCAAATGGTTTACGAAGTGAGTGTATGATGCCCCATAATCATATCATTGTATACAGTTATGATTTAATAAAAAAATTAAAAAAAAAAAAAATTCTAGCCTGGCAGTGTGGTCTTTACCAATCTGAATAAGAGTTAAACTGATAGAGACCTGCCATCTTCCTGCTTTCATGTGCAAACGTTGACTTCATTGGACAACTCAAGAAATGCTTCCAGATCTGTATTCTGGGAGCCAGGGTGTGGCTAGCTGGCCCCTCCAGCATGCATGCAAACAGTATGCAAAATCCTTGAGCAATTTATTTCTCAAATGGACTAAGTAGGTTCCTCAAAATCATGTTTATGGGTTCAGCTTCCTTGCCACAGTCTCTACAGCTCTAGATGGAAAGTGAACTATAATGCAAGTTGAGCGGTAACATAACCCCATGATTACAGCCTGATTGTGGTGATCATTTTCTTACACATCTTTGGAATACACAGCCTGTGGCTCAGAAAGTGAGTGAAGCATATCTGCAGTGTTGGAGTAACTGGCATCAGGATGCTCCCAGGGAGCCTCTCCCCGCCAATTACTTTCAACCCTGACTCAGTGACGCTGAAATCCCTTGATTAGAATGTTTTCCTTCTTTGTGGTTGTAAGCTTTTCCAGCTTTTGTCTGTGTGCATCTCATACTGGGATCTTGCTGCAATGCAGATTTTATTGTAGTGGATTTGGGGTCAAGGCTAGTCTGGGTGCTGCTCGTCCGGGTGCCATGAATGGAGGTGTGAGAACACACGAGCACCTGGCATAGTGACGCCCCGGCCGCTCTGACTGGGGACCTACCTGCAGTGCAGACCACTCCCGCAAACTCCCACCCAGGGATTTCTCTTTGGTTTGTGCCCCCCCACCCCACCCCCTGTCACCCCACTCCAGGAAATGAAGCAGGAAGGGGCGGGCTTTGCCCCCTGTGTTCCCTGTCTTGTCAGTGGCCCGGACCTCTTCACACGCTCCCAAGTTAGGCGCATCATTCATCTTCTCTCCCTACCCCCAAGTCAGAAGGACCTGCCCTCACACGTACCATGAGATTTGGTTTGTGCCGCATCGTTTTATCTTGTTGGTATTGTTCACTATGTTCTTCATACAGTGTTGTAAATTTTGAATGGCAAAGAGTATGTTTTATTAAACTCTGCGTTTCTTAAATCAGCCAGCACAGGAGCTTGTGTAATAAATGTTTAACCCACTCATTGTGGGTCTCATGGATTCTTTTCTGGAGAATAAATTTCGGGAAAGTGACAAAGATTAAAGGACTCACAAAATGAAATAATGAGAGACAGGAGTGAGGGGAATCTGGGCTCGCTGAGGTCAGTGTTCCTGAAACTGCTTCACCATGGAGTCCTAGGGGACGCGTAAGACCCAGCGGTAAGAAACCGTTCCTCCCCCGTTCCCTGCCTCAGCTTCACCACCAGGTCGTACTGCTTCTATCCTTTTTGGGATAAAAAGGATCCTTAACATCCTTAAATGTTATTTTCCCATAATTCATTATGGCCTTTATGTCTGAAAGACAATTCCCATAGGAACATAGGATTGATAATGAAGATAAACATCTCTACATCAGCTACAGTCAGAGTCATGTGCTGGCATAGGAAAGTGAGGACGCACAGATGTTCAGGCACCACCAGACAGCAAGGCTGGGCATGTTGGGCCCGCGGGTCTGCTGTGTCAGGAATGTGCACGTGTCTTAGATAGTTTGTGAGCTAATGGAAATAACTTCACAGTTATAGGCAGCTGCTAACCATTATCAGGCGTTAGTGCAGTTGTAGCTGCACTGCTGGAAATGGGATATTAGAAGTGAGCTCCAAGATAATCAATGGTAATCTTCAGGGAAGCATGTGGCTTCATCTGCAGGCTTCTATCCTCCTGTCACCACTAGAGAGGGAACAATGGTAGGGCTGGGCCTTGCCCCTGTTCCCTTGAATGTCTGGTATTTACCAACAAGCTGGAAGGCTGACTCTGTAAAATTGGAGCTCAGCTGAGTGGGAGTGTTGTAAATGGCATAAACTGGTGTAAATGAAGAGTTCTGGCTCACTTCTTAGACACAGTGGGTGTGTTTGATTTATAGAGACTTGTCCTTCCAGGAGTTAGATTCAAATTTGTCTTATTAAATGTAGGTCCCAGCTTAGCCCTGCATATGTTGCATTTTTCTCTTGGCCACTTGAGAGCAGTGTGTCCTGGAGCTGGAAGCAGCCCTGTGCACACGGCGTCCTCCTTCCTCTTGGGTTCTCAGATGGGCCAGTGTGGGGTGCTTCACCAGGGGCCCCCACACTCCCGGTTCTGTTCTGGGCCTGTCTTCCTTTTTCTTTCTTCTCTTGAAAGTGGTTAGAGAGGAGAGTGGAGGAATCCACAGTCTGTACAGTTGGTGAATGTTGTCTTGATAGAGAGAGAAGGGGCTCAGAGTTCTGAAGCACAGTTTGTGTAGGTTTATGCATCTTATGGAAGTTCTATTTTTCATTCTTTTGAGGACTTCCTATACCTTTTACCATAGCAGTTGAACCATTTTGAATTTCTACCAACAGTGTATTTCTGGGCATTTATCCAAATGAATTGAAATCAGAATTTCAAAGAGGTATTAGCACCCCCATGTTTACTTGCAGCTCTGCTCATGCCCGGTGAGAAGCAGAAACATGCTGAAGGTCCATCAATGGGGGCTGGGTGAAGAAGACGTGTATCCATGCTGCCTGAGAAAAGAAAGGAAACCCTACCATTTGCGACACGTAGATAAACATGGAGGATGTCATGCTAAATGGAATAAGCAGGTCATGAAGTGACAGGTGCTGTGTGATTTCACGTAGAGGAGGTGCCGGGATCAGGGAACAAAAGAACTGTTGTTTCTAGGAACTGGGAAGGCAGGGAAATGTGGAGTCACTAATCAGATTTCAGCCACTGGAAAGCGCAGGGAGTGGGGAAGATGTTAGTCAAAGAAGGCAGAAGTTCAGTTTGACGGAAGTAAATTCTTATGATCTATTGCACAGCATGGTAACTGGTTAATAATGTGCACTTCAAGATTGCAAAAAGAGTAGATTTTAATTTTGTTCACACCAAAAAAATGTGATAAACGATGAGGTGATGGATATGTTAATTAGTGTGAATCATTACACAAAGTGTACATATATCAAAACATCTCATTGTACCTCATAAACACATACAATTATCATTTGCCAATTTAAAAAATCTAGTTATGCAGAATAAGTTTTGCAGATCTGCTGTATGACATTGTGTCTGTCGGTAACTGTGTTAGTATTGTGCACTTAAACATCTGGTAAGAGGGTAGCCCTGGTGTGAGGTGTTCTTTGCACAATAAAACATAAATGCAGTTAAAAAAAATGAACAAAGAGAAGAAGGCTAACGTTGCAAAAAAAGCAGCTCTGGGCGCTGGAACTAGGTTGCCGCGGACCACCCTGTCGGTGGGCTTCAGTCCGAGGGAAAGCAGGGAAACGGAGTCAGGTTGGTTGAAAGGTCGACGCAGGAATGACAGTCTGGCACACTACGGGTGAAGTATGCAGCTGCGTTTTACTGAGTTTTAAGTACGGTTTTTATACAGTTTACACAAAGCATTACAGGTTACACAAAGTATTGTTACAACTTGCTGACTTTTACAAGTTATATTTTAAGTTTGCAAACGTGGGTAGTTATCCATTACTACTTCTCAATGTTCTGTCCTTAAGGGGAACAAAGGTTAGTGGTTATCAGTGAAACCTGCTTGCTTCCTCTTATCTGAGGAATGCTAACTTACTGCAACTTCTTATATTTAAACTTAAGTAATAGTAAAGGTATAACTTGTTTAAAAGTTCTTCTATGGTATATAAATGTTAATTTCATGTTGATTATATATATGTTTTTATTTAGTGTTTATTATTAATCATATGTGATTATTCCATTGTGCGTTGATTGATTAAAAAGTAAGTGAAGTAAGATGTTTTTTAAGAAAAGTTTTACTGTGGGTGGTGATGGTGCATGTCGTGCTGGAACATCTTGTTTAAACATCTTGTTTGTTGTGCCTGCATTGTCTTAGCCCACTGGCGTTTATGGTGGGGACTTGCTTTTGTGCAGGCTTACTTGGAGCCACTGAGTCTGGCACAGTCATACTTCTTGTGCTGTTTCTGGATCAACTATCATTGTGTTCATTCTGACAAGACTTATTGCTTACTTATCAGGACAAACAGACATTCAGCTTAACATACACGTACACTGTAACAGAAAGCCATACCCTTAGGTTAATGCGACAAAAAACAGCATGCTGGGCAACATCTCTGTCGCTGCGCACACTGGGGGTGCTGGGGGCTTCGCTCCGGGGAGCACAGACCTCCTTTCCGTCGTTTTACAACGCGGACAGCGCCACCTCGCTGCGGCTTGGTGCCGAGGGTGCGGCACTAGGTGAGGAGGATTTGAAGTCTGATCCTACCAATCACTAGTCTGTGACTTCAGGCATCCTACACAACAACACTGCCCCTCATCTCCCGCCTCTGTAAGTGGAAACAACAATGTCTGCTTCTCAACCTCGCTACAAGAACCGCAGGCTCTGCCCTGGGGGTCCCCACGTGCCAGGAACTCAGAAACCTACTGCGATGCAGTGAAGCTCCAGCACCGGCCCTTGTGAGCTACGTGGGCCAGAAAATAATTTCCTGGATTATTTTTAGTGGATTCTCCAAAGAGTTTTCTTTTCATGAGGAGAAACTGCAGCAAAAAAAGAAAAACCATGAGAAAGACATGGAAAATAGAGAATGAAGATTCCAGCTAAAAATGAAAGGCATTTGTAATGAAGAAACAAACAATTGTCATACCATGCCGTTTGACCACACCTGCGGTGCATCTTACAAGGGTGCACGTGAAGCTTAGGAAATGTAGAATATAAATGTCTTAACACAGTAACTAAGAAAATGCCAGGAAGGCTGTGTCAACCAGTGTGATGAAAGTATTTCAAATTGTATATAAAACCAGCACATTGTACCCCACCATTGCATTAATGTACACAGCTATGATTTAATAATAAAAAAATGCACTCAAAAAAGAAAAGAAAAAAATATAATTTCCTGCCTTTGGCATCATTTTCTATACCCATTCAAAGAGGAAATTGGACTGAGTCATTTTTTAGTGAAGACTCAGACTGTCTTGTATGCAGGCTGGGAGGGTACACCCAGATGACACCAGAGGCTCCTGTGAGCCTAGTCAGTCCAGCAGATGAGTCCCTAAAGGGGAAATAAAACCAGCTCTTTATGTAAACACTGTGTGTCTTATCATGACAATGGTCCCCGTGCCCACTATGTGGTAGGCGCTCAGGAAACATTTGTTTATTGATTGAAATAACTAGTTGTATCAATTGCAGCCACAGGAAATAGATTGCACATACAAAATGTTTGAAAAGATATAATGAAGTGACAAATTTAAAAACATTCGTGCTGTGGCTGGAACAGTGGGAAGTTGCCACCACTCTTGGCCCAAAGGAGCAGTTACTGAAACCCAGCAAATCCCCATAGCTATAGAGGACGGTCCCAGGACAGGATCTGTGGGAATAAATGCCCTTAACTCTCCCCCAACTTCCTGATCTCCTTGTCGAGTCTCCCATTCATGGGGCAAACTAACTTAAAGCCAGGACAAAACAACACCAGAGGGAGGCTGCCCTAGGGGTCACCCTTCTCAGGCAAAGGGCTGGTGGGAAAAGGGTAAGAAGTATCTGAAGGTCACATGGAGACTGTATGGACACCTGAATAGCTGCCCATATGGTAAATCTGTGGGATGGGGGGAGGACTAGAATACTTTAATTTGGGACCCATTTTATAGTCACAAGAAATAACTGCATATTTTCATCTGAGGTGTGTCTTTTCCACCAGTAAGTTTAATGGGGCTAGGTAATAAAGGCAATGATCATTTTTGAAAAATACACTTTGGCTAGTCAATACCAGGTCTGATCAGCTTATTTTAAATAGGTGGATGGGTTGGATGGATGGTGGAGAAACGGAGGGATGGAGAGATATGTGAGTGGGTAGATGGATGAATGGATGGATGGAGGGGTGGGTGGGTGGACAGGTGAATGGGTGGATTCACGGATAAATGAGTATATGGATGGGTGGAGGGATAAGTGAATGGGTGGATTCATCATGAATAGATGGATGGATGGTGGAGTGATGGAGAGATCGGTGGACGGATAGATGGGAGGTAGAGGTAGGCGGATGGTTGGATGGAGAAATTGGTGGATTCATTAATAAATGAACGGATGAATATGTGAATGGGTGGATTCATGGATAGATGGGTGGATGGGAGGAGTGACAGAGAGAGGTAGATGGATGGGCGGTATAGGCAGGTGGATGGATGGATGAATGGGTGGATGGATAGGTGAATGGTGATATGGTAGCTTTAGGAGCATGGCAATGGTAAGACTAGAGCAAGGAAATGACATTTAACCAGGAAAGACAGGTCCAGAATGGGAGTTTCTGGCAGGCTTGCAGTAAAGAAGCAGCTTCGTCACAGTTTTATCCAAAACTTTCACTGTGCTTTGGTTTTAATGACTGGGAACTATCTAGCTTCTCTGTCAGCCCAGCAGTTCATGAGACCTGACTGGTGGCTCTCAGCCTGCTGAGACATCATCTCCCCAGACTGCATGTTGTTATTAGTGTGATCTTAGAAAATCTCTGCCTGTTTTACTAACATGCATCAAAGATAAGCAAAATTGGGCGCTAGTTAGAGCAGTGAGGGTAGATATTAATCAGTAACTCTTGCAGTAGGGAAAAGAATCTCACATGAACCAAAGTCAGCTGCAGGATGTACAGAGGTGGCTGGGCATTTTAAAGGGAGGATGTGAGCGTGGAGATGGAGGAGAGTAATGAAACACTACGGCGTGTGGCCAGCTCACAGGTGATGGGCTACACCTGCCGGCTGGAGTCATCAAGTTGGGATCCCGACTCCCCCAGAGCCCTCTGGTGCTGGCCGGAGCAAACAGTAAGTTCTTTTGGTCAGGCTCGAGCTTTCCCTGGAGGCACTTTGGTTGGACCGAGTCACTCTAGAGACGTGGCCTTGAGCTGTTAGAAATTAGGTTAGTGATTGTTCAAATGTTTACAGACAGAGGTTAAAACTTAGTATAGTTAAGAAATTGTTCAGAGCAAGCTGGCCCACGTTTGGTCAGGGAAAGACCGTGTCACCTGTCGTTCTTTGTTAACGAAGCAGCTGGGCTTCCCTAATACCCAGAGAATAAAGAGAAAAATGAATGAGCGAATGTCAAAGAATAGTTTTGTTGGCAAAATGTCTCTCAGGGATGATTAATGAATTGGAAAATTGTAAGATGCCTGTCTAATCACTTTTATAATTTATCTTTTATAATTTTGTAGTACAGCTGAGGATTTTGATTTCAGTGTTTAAAGCCAAGTGTGAGAAGAACTGTTGAGTGTTCTTCTGTTGAGTGTGAGTTTATTATTATCTCTTCAAAAATTCAAGAGGCAAGTTAATCAGGTTATTCAAAGGTGCTAATGACATTTTCCAAGCTGTACACAAATGCCTTCACTGATAGGAGAAAAAGAGTTAAAGCCAGAAACTAAAAGAGTCCAAGAAATGTAGAGGATAACCTCTCTCCTCCTGTTGGAGACTCTTCATGGAGTTTGTTTTATGGTCTTTTGTTTCCAACGCTCCACTAATGGAGAAAAAAAGTAACTGCCAGTTTTTTCCACCAATGTGGACACATAAAAAGTTTTAGACTCAACCTGGGTTATAAAAATAACATTCTCTACCCCTCTTCCCTGATTTTGCACATTACTGGAGAGATGGCAGGCCAGTGTTTCCCAGTCCTCTCACAGTTAACGAGCGTGTTCTTCTCAGATCACACGCACAGGTCTCTTTTACAGGTTAGAGTCTTGTCTGAAAAAAGAGAAAATTGTCCAAAGAAAACCTTACAGATGATGTATTAGTTTCCTGTGATTGCTGTTACACATTACTACAAACTTAGTCACTTAAAACACAAAATTTATCATCTCGTAAAGCTCCGAAGTCTGGAATGGGCTTCGCTTGGCACAAGTCCCGGTGTGTGCAGGGCTGTGTTCCTTCTGGGGCCCTTTCTGCCTCTATCACAGTGATTTTTCAGCTGGTGTGCCACAAGAGAGTCTCACATGTGCTGCAAACATTTTTAAAGATCATTAATTATGGTCAGCCCCATGACGCGCGGTGGCGACTGGCTCCAGAGTCTGAGGGGCTCCTTCTTGTCAGGTTGTAGCTCATGCTTTTTGGCTAGACCTGTGGTCATTCTCATGAGACTTCACTGCACGTTTTTTCAAGAGTCTTCCTCAACCCTAATGTGTAACACGTCAACATGGACCTGCTACTTTAGCTAAGACATGACCAGCAATGAAGAGTAGTTAGATATGTGCTGACTGGAAGACTGACTTGTGCAGTGTGGAAGATAAGCAGGGCCTTACAAAAATGGGGTTTGGGAGTGACCTGAAGAACTCACATGAAGCTGTATTAAAATCGCAAGACTGGGAATGAACAGTTATTGGAGACAGTGAAGAAATTTATGGCCCTGAGAATAAAAAGTGATAAAGAATATGCATCTACTTTACAGAACCTTTGTAATCAAGTTGATAAGGAAAGTACTGTCCAAATGAATTATGTCGGCAATGTATCCAAGTCCTAGCGACTCATGATTTAGCAGACAGAACAACTTAGTAGGATAATGAAGACACATGCAGAGGACCTAAACTCTGGACCCTTACACAGGCTCACGATGATGATCAAGGACAAGCAGCAGGGAGACACACGTCCAGGGCTGGCCCGAGACAGGGGAGACACATGTCCAGTGTGGGAAGGCCTTCCAGCTTGTGGACAGCTATTTCCTTGTTGCGTCCTCCCAGGGCAGAGAGCAGAGAAGCAGCCTGTGTCTGCTTGTAAGGGCCTAACCCCATTCATGAGAACCACACCCCATGGCCCAATTACCTCTTAAGGGCCCCACCTCCTGCCACAGGAACTACACTGGGGAGTTGGGAGCACACAGACTGTGTCACGGCCACCACAGTGCAGCAGGGCGTACTTTGGTATCATTTTTGTAGGTGACATATGCTAATGGCCAGGGCTTGCTGATGACCTGTGCTGCTGGGCATTCTAGTAGACACTATTCGTGTTATCTTTAATCTCCCATCCAATGTTGCGAGGGGTCCGTTATCCCCACCCTACAATGAAGAATCTGAACTTCACAGAGTTGAGTGCCTGGTCGTGTAGCCGGCCATGGTGGAGGCAAACCCAGGCGTGTGTGATTCGTCTGAACACTTCCTTCCTTAGGGATTGTCAGACCTTTCCTGTTCAGGAAACCAGTATTATGGATTGAAGGTGTGAGAATGTCTACTGGCTCCGTGGTGCCGCAAAGATGCATCGTAATGGTGTCCCAGGCTCGTGGTGCTTGCTCCAGCAGCCCCCAGGAGAGATGGCATATGAGCCACAGGGACGGCATCATAGATGAAGACAGTGAATGCATCACTGGGGGTGATAGCAAAGTCCTCAAAGAATCGTAGGAGAGAAAGGTTGCTGTACCACAGGGATGAGGACTCACGGTGTGCAGCAGGGACGTGAAAAGCAGCTCTGAAAGAGATGGGACCTGGCTGTGTGGGGTGGAGGGGAAGCTTGTCAGGTGTGAGCAGGGAGGGCAGAGACCCATGCTCAGAGCAGCGTGGTGCTCCCAGGGCAGCTGCCAAGGGTGTTCACCAGGAGACTCAGGCAATAAGGTGGGACATGTCAACGCCGTCCTTTAAAGATGCACAGTGCTGTGGTCACAGAGGCAGGGTGTGTGGCAGCAGGCCTGTCATTTCACAAGTAGCACTGGCTTGGGGCTGCTGCAGCAAGCCTGGGCCCCCAGCTCCCCTGCCAACCCTCCCCTGGGCCCGCTGGCACGGGGGGGCCTTCTCCTTGTGTCTGGCCCCTGCCCCTGACCTGGGGACACATGTAGCTCCCCTAGCTCCACACACCTGCAGGGCTGATCTCTGGCCTCAGCCTCCCCACCCTCCACTGTTCCCCATCCCTGGAAAGGAGCATTGGGCTCTCTCTGAATGAAGCAGTTTCTGTGGACCAAGTTAGTTCAAAGACATCAATAGCTAAAATGAAAAAGGTAGTTTATCTTCTCCTTGGCTGGTCTGTAGTTATATTAAATATGGCTAGTTTTAAGTACTTAGGTTCATAGCAAATTCCATGTACCAAGTTGGCTGGTTTTTTCCCCAATAAACATCAGTTGGAGATTCCCTTGAAAATTGCTTATATAACGCTACTAATTTATAAGAACGTGATATTCCTGTGCTGTGCTTGTGAGCATCGATGTTGCCCACATTTATGTAACAACTGTAGTCAGGATGACTCAGTTCATGGCCCTCGGTTCCTTGAGATCTATTTCTTGATAAGTCTCAACTCTTTAGGCAAAAGAAGGCCGAGGTGGGACAATGATACTGTTCTTCAGTAGGGATAGTCTGTGTTCTCAGCACTGGCCTGGGGACTGGAGGGGACGCCCGGGGACGCGCCCCTGTTGCAGTCCGGAATCTTGTTCATGTTCTGTGTCATTTAAAGGACCAGGCTGTTTTCAGCTGTGCTGGCTTGTAATACACTGGGTTTTGTTATTGTTTTTATCGATTTATTTATTCATTTTAACAGTAGGTGCTAGCCCCAAAGTGTATATATGCTGAGCTTGGTTTTTATTATTATTAGTTTTTGAGCTTGGTTTTTAAACCTTGAGTTTTGCTGAACCATTCAAAACATAGGCACCAGCACAACATGTCCTCTGGTCTCTGTATGATAATGATGTCGCTCCCACCCATATTGCTTCTGATGGGAGAAAGAGAAACGCACCTGGGGAAAGCTGCCCTCAGAACACGTGTGCTCAGGCTGTGGGGCAGGAAGATCAGTCAAGGGGCCCACCTGACTGCCCTGAGCCCGCCAGCCACAATTCTGTTTCTCTGCGAACACGTTTCCAGACTGCTCCAGAATATGCTAATGGAATAATTTTACACTTGAAAAATTGCCACCACAAACCCTTATTTTCATGTAATTGCAAAATGCTGTGGAGGGCAGATGTGTGGCTTGGATATCAGTCCCAGAAGCTGGCACGCTGGTGTTGTAACAGGTGGAAACCCTGCCCCATGATATCCGCATGATCTGAGCAGGAACATGAGCTTTCCTTAAAACCTCTTCAACCACCAGTCGTCATGCAGAAAACAGTGAAGTTTTCCTGTCAGCCAGAAGGGAATACCAGTAATGAAAATGCCAAGTCAAGGTTAAAGCAAACCAGTGTCTTGGACTTTGAGGATGTCACTAAGTTCTTACCTGATGAACCCTCAATGATTTACACTTTAGAAACTATAAACATATGATTGTTTTGCTGAATGCTTTATAGATAGCATTCATTCTCCTCACACAAGACAATTGCAGTTTAACAAGACCTCCTCGCTGTGTATTTTAAGGTATTAAAGAAAACTCTTTCTAATCAACCAGTCTAGCAAATAATCATTTAGGATCTCTGTAAAGCTCTGTACGTGGCCCTGTACTGGGGAGGGGGTACAGTTGGAGGCTAGTCCCTTCCCTAAAGGAGCTTCATGTTTACTTGTTCAGAAACCTGGCAACCTTGGGTGGAGGTCTGTTGCCTGTTACAGATGGTGGATGCTGCCTCATTTCATTCCAGATGCAGGAAAAGTTCATGGGCCCGTGTCTGCCAGGGCTGTGGGCAGGTGGCCTAACCAGCCTGGAATGGTTGTTCTAGAACTCTAAGGAAAGAGTATCTGCAGCGCAGGGCGGGGCTGAGGGCACAGTAGGAAATGGGAGGCCTGGCCAGGGACATAGTTGTGCAAAGAAGCTGCTCCTGCCAGAAAACAGGTAGGCAGGGAAGGAAATATCAGGACCTGTCTAACCTCCTTCTCAGCCATCTCCTGCCAGCGCCTCCAGTTGGCCAAGCTAACGCCAAGATTGGAGGACGTGCAGGAGACAGTTTGTGGAGGTCGGGGTTGGCCTCGTGGGGACACAGGCCAGGGTGGAGAAGGGTGTGGCATGAATCAGGGGGCGGCAAGAGGGAAGACAGGGCCTACCCAGCCCAGGTGCTGCTGATTAAAGCATTTCAGAAGGAAGGGAAAGGGTCCCACAAATACATGAGGTGGCCTTGGATCCAGTGGGACAAGAGGCCCGACCCAGTGCTGCACGTCCAAACACCTGTCCCTGCGTCCCAGAGCAGCCTTCCAGCGCATCCTGGAGCTTTCCATCCTTGAACTCCTGGGTGGGACTTTGCTGAAGTAATGTGTCCAGATGACAGGTGCATAGTAAGATGTCCTGTAGATAGTGGCATTCACACTGCAGGGTTTGTAAACGTCACCTGGGCACATTGTGAGGAATGAAGATTCTCCAGCCTGACGCCCAGGGACTCCAGTTCGACGGGTCCAGACATCTGCATTTGACACACACCCAGGGGATCCCAAGGCAGCTTCTGGAGCATTGTTTTGAGAAATATGTAGATGTATTTCAAATACCCTTTTTTTGGATTAGTTAACTAGTTTTCTCCCTCTGTCCTAGGGACTAGATAATTGGGGTTTTTTGTTTGTTTGTTTGTTTGTTTTCTGTCCCAAAACTTTCAGATTATATGAATGAGTTCTTTTTGGAGGCCGTCATTAAGTTCTGGCTTGGCCTGTTTCTCTTCAGACAATACACTAATCACCTTGACTTTCCTTGGAGGCCCAGTTTTCCACTGAAATCATCATGGTTTGCTTTCCTTTATGCTTCTTCCAAGTCCTCTCAGCTGTTACACACCCTCTGCAGTAAAGCCAACGTTTCTGGTTCATCCCTTCACACACGCAGGTCTGCCCAGTGTATGAGATAAGCAGTTATTTTTTTAACATTCTTTCTTATTCATAAAAATATAAAGGTGTCCTTAAGCTTTTTAAACTGCAGCATTTAAAAACATTGCATCATAAAATAATGACTTAGACTGGACGGGTAAAGCTGAAGTGAAACATCAGGAATCAGAATTCAGTTTAATATGTAAACTTGCCCATCTTGTTCCCACCTGCAACTTCCAAATGATGCACATTTGTTAGTTATAGTGCTGGCTGTGTTTTAATAGTTTCAGAGAGAAATTATTTGAACATGTACTATGTAACTACCTATTGTAGAAAGGTCACCATAAACCTACATTTTCCTATTATAATTTGTTTTTAAACACTGCAGAGTCATAGTTCTGCACACAGACTCAGAATCCCTGAGTCTGCTGGCCTGTTTGGGGGATTGATTTCACCCTACACACCAGCCAGGTGGGCACCTCCAGCTGGTTCTTCCCTTGTCCCCACCTGGCCGCCGTCGTCCGTGGTGCTGTGATCTACTTCCCAGGCTCCCTGCAGCCTGAGCCCTCCTCCGTTCCCTCCCAGCATATTGTAAGTTCTCCACCTCACATTGCTGCTTTTCTGCATCTTTTGTTCTGGGCTGCTCCCCTGAGCTGCGGTGGGGTATTATTTATATCGTCAGCATTCTCTAATCAAGATGCTCTTCTCTTCTGATGGGCAGAGTGACCATACCTTGCATGGCTGAGTTGATTGCTCTCTGATGTTCCAGACTCTTCCACATTTGTGATCAGCCCGTGCCGTGCTTGGAAACTGCTGGTTGTTGCTGTAGCTCTTGTGTCCACGACTGCTCCACAGGGAGAGAATTTCATTTAGATCTCTGATTGCTGGATGTTAATCATGCCTGAGAGAGGGAGGAACAGGACCATGGAGAGAGAAGCGGGGACAGAGAAAGGTTGGTGGGGGGGAGGAAGACAGAGAGAGAGGGGTGTGGAGAGAGGTTACACCAACCCGACAGTGTGCTACCATGACTCTGCCGCAGGCTGTGCCAGGCCAGCCCTCTGCTGCCAACCTCACCAACAGGGATTGGCCTCAGCACTGTCTCCGGAGGCTGGACCACACAGAGCCCCGGGTTGTGCTTTGGACCACACAGAGCCCGGGGTTGTGCTCGGGACCATGCGGAGCCCTGGGCTGTACTCTGGACCAAGTGGAGTCCCGGGTTGTGCCCTGAACCACGTGGAGTCTCGGGTCGTGCCCTGGACCACGCAGAGCCCAGAGTTGTGCTCTGGACCACGCAGAGCCCCAGGTCATGCCCCGGACCTCAGGTCACTCCTAGACCTCAGGTTAATCATTATCTCTGTTGTCCTTTTAGCACCTTTACAAAGAGTTAAGAGCCCCTGATAACGAAGATTTAGTAAACAAGCCAGTAAGACAGAAATGGGACGTGCATCCAGCGTGCTCCAGGGATGATCACTGACGGACATGTGTCAGTTGCTAAATGTTCTTTAAAACTTGTTCCTGTCATCTTTAAGTCATTTGTCGTCCTCCTGAATATGGAAATGTAGCGATTAGAAAGCTGTTTCACCATCCTGAGATACATGCACCATTGATTTTGTAATTTGTTGCTACCTTCTCCTTATAGTAAATGGTCCATGATACATAAAAGAAATTGATGTCAGAGCTTTTCCCAGTGAATAAATATTAGGAAGAAATGTGCTGAGACAGGAGGATGGAGCCGTGTAACGGGAGCCCCGTGGTTGGTGTCGCTGGTTTCCTCCCGGTAATTTTACACTTGCTGTGTGAGGGTTTATGTTTCATTGCACCTTGGCCAGATACTTGACACAGATTAAGGCGCAGTGGGAGAAGTCACCAATCCTGGCCTTCACACACTTTTTCTGACGTTTTAAACAAACTGAATAATTAATTAGGGTCTGACTTCTAGAAGTTATTAAAGGTGGCTGACAGAATCCTTCGCTGGCTTCCCTGTTGTGTTTTAGATGAAAGACAAAACACCTGACTCTGTGAGGTTGCGGCTGGATGCACCTGTGCCCAATACCCAGCTGCATTTCAGAACACGTCACCCCCCAGGTCAGTGTCTGGCCACACCATGCTCCAGGTTCAGGCTAGCACCTGTGCCCATCCCCCAGCTGCGTCTCAGGGCACATCACCCCTCAGTCAGTGTCTGACCATACCATGCTCCAGGCTCAGGCTGGCTTCATGCACCTGTGCCCACCCCCCAGCTGTGTTTCCTGACATCTCACCCCTCGGTCAGGGTCCAGCCACACCGTGTTCCAAGCTCAGGTTGGCTTCGCTGTGTGTTCCCTGCACAGCCAGAATGACGATGGCCCTGCCCCATGAAGATGCCCACACCCTGAGCCCCAGAACTGGTGACTGTGTCAGATTGCCAGCAGAAGGAGTTGAGGTTGCAGATGGAATTAAAGCATGAAGGTAGCTGGACAGTTGTCACCCTGTGACCAGCCATCGCTCTGAGCTGTAGGTTTTTCTATTGGACTGACCTGTGTGACAGTGCTGACAGAGACCAATCTTGTCTGACATGGATCGACTGAACACATCCCATCAAGGCCAGCTATAGTTTAAAAGTACTACAGCTTTCTTTCTGGGTAATTTCATCCCCCAAATAGAGACTAGCTCAGGAACGGCCCATCCGCTTCAAAATGCATGAACATCCTGTGGTGCCAACTGTCTCGGCTGGCACTCATGGCAACTAATTAGCTTCCTCCCGTCACGGAGGAGCCTGCACCACATGCTGCTCTGTGGAGACAGCTGGATTCCCAAGGATCTATTAAGGTAGTTGCAAAACTTCACTCAAAGTCTCCCTGGAAAAAAGTATGCCTACTGATGGAATAAACAGTCTTTTCCAAGAAATTTTATCCAATTTTCAAATGAGTTATTTTGTAGTTATAAACCAAGTGAGAAACTTTCACTGGGTTTACAAGCGTCAGCTTCTGTAGAACACGCGTGAACAGCAAGCAGGGAATGTTTCCTTGGAAACAGAGCAAGGGCCGGACCCTGGGCTCTGGGCCGAGTGTCTTCTGTATTCAACATTTTTGTTTTTAAGCTTCAGAAATGAACTCAAACTAGTTTAAGCAAAATGAGCAATAAAATATTTAATAATCAAGAGTGTATTATCAAATCTAAGAGAAAAATTCATCCAGGTCTCAGGACGAAATTACGTCAAGCGGCGGAAAGCAGTCAGGGTGGGTTCTTTCCCTCCTGGCTTTTGTCTTGGTGCTTCTCAGCCTCTCCGGTTCCCTCTTCCCTTCTGTAAACCTCCTCTGTATCCTGCACACTCCATGTACCAGATGGAAGCACTCGCTGAACTCACCCATCTTCTGTTCTCACGGTTCATGACAGCAGCCAAGAATAAATTGTGTGGCGCCTACAGTGTGGTACAGACTTCTGGCTCAGGTTAAGCCAGTTAATTACCTGTGGCTGAGGAGGCGAGGAGGGGGCGCCCGGGGTAGAAATGTGGCTTCTGTGACCTAGGGGTGCAGGGGAGGGCAGCTGAGATCACTCTGACTCCTCACAGTGCGTCCATTTGGTGCTGGAACATTCTATCAAGGTGGCAAGGTCTTTTGAAAAAATGAGCTCAAATTATTTTAGTCCCTGCCATTAAATTGCTGGTGGTTCTTGCCTTTGGTTAGTTGCTTAATATTTATGGATTGCCTGCAGGGAGTTTTGACATTGGGAAGTGATGTGTTGGGTTTGCCAAAAAGCTGCCCAGGATGGGAAACTTATCTCAAAATTGACTGTGGGTTTCAGAGAGTCTACGCACAGACAGCTATTATCTAAAGATGCTTTTGAGACACTGTTACCCTACACAGCGCTGAGAAGAAAAAAAATGCTCAGCTTGAAACTCCGCAGCTCACTTCTGTGAGCCTCTTCTCACTGACGGGGCTTCTCTGGGGCATGATGGGCTGTGAAATTTGACTACGAGCAAGCCACAGTGCCATTGCTTTCGGAGACTTATGGAACAACTCGATGCCTTTGAAACATTATATCAAAATAGCCAAGTTAGACTGAACTCTGAAGATGAGAATAACTTACATCTGGAATTAATTTTATAAAATAATCTATCAGATACAGTCAATTAAAGTGAAGAGCTAGAAATAGTTTGAGCTCTGGTGTTTCAATTTACAGGTAAAATTAACCAAGAAGAAATTTTCACAGAGAGATATTAATACTATGAATAATTTGCCTATTGGTTTGTTTGTTTTCCTAGGGGGATGGATTGGGCAGGAGCTCATTCTCCAAACATGGTTTCTCCAAAGCACTGGCGGAGGGCAGACGGCTGCCGTGGTGACGCTGCTGGGTGGGACCTGATAGCGCTGCTCCCTGGGGCAGACGTGTAACGCCATGTTAAGTAAATAGCGACTCCGGAAGTTTCCAAATGCATGTCAGAAGAGGAGAGTGGGTCCTAGATATGTCCACAGGCACATGCGGGATGGGCAGTGGACAGCCCCGAGGGACCCTGGGAAGTGGGACGTGCATTATGAACGCAGAGGAGTGTGCCCCAGTGTCCAGGGCAGGGACACCCAAGTGTTTGTGTCTGACAGCCCTGGGGAATAGCAACTTTTTTTCTCTCAGTAAGATGATGAAGATTCATAATTGACAGGCAGTCCTCAAAAGCTGGCCCAGTTAACCGAAATTAACTTTGAATTAACTAAGTCCACAGAAGCGTTTTGGAGAGGACTGCACCCTCCAGCACTACCCCCATTCCCGGGACTCGGGCTGCTCCCAGAGCTGTTTCAGAAGGGCTGAAGCACCACACTGCCTCAGACCTGTGGTCCCACCTGGGGTTATAATGGATCAGGATCTTGTACTCATATTCCTCATCTGCTCTCACACTTGCAACCAGAAAAGCAGACACCCCCAAATACAAAATCCAAATGACAGTCCTGGGGAGGGGCAGCTCAGGGAGTGGAAATCTCCCTGGCTAGGTTTCCACTCACATTACTGGACAGGGGCTCAGGCTCTGCCCACTCAAGACCAGCTTGTGTTTTCACTTCCATCCCAAATTCTGAGCCCAGCTAACTGCAGATCAATGCACATCGTCAGGAATTATTTAAAACTATTGACCACCCCCTGAACACAGGCCTAGTAATTCTTTCCATCTGGGGAGCTAGGCGCAGTCTGGCTGTCTTCACAGACCTCTGCGAGCTGCCTGATAGGGGAGATTGATTGGCTTAAAGATGGATTATTGTGAGAAAAATCATCTAACTCTTCTCCTGCTTCCCTAGTGAGAGGGCCATCTGGTTGACCCCTCTGCCTTTAGCTAAAGGAAATAAAATGCAAAATTGCCAGCTGTCCCCATCATGGCCAGCCAGGTGGGACCTCTGCGGTCTCTGCGGCCCCTGCTGTCCTCCTGCACCTGGTGGTCCCTGCGCTCCCCCTGCCTGGCCCTCCTGCAGTGGTGTCTTCAGGAGGAGGCCTCAGGTTATTTCTCTCCTCTCACTCCTGCTGGGTGGGGCTCCCCTGCCCTCTCACTAGACTCACCTTCCATAAAACAAGCAAGGCGTGTGCTATGTCCCCAGAACACTCAAAGGGGGTCAGCTGCTTTGAGGGCTCAACAATAATTAAAACTCTTAATTTCTTTTCCTTAGAGCTTAGGACACAACAAAGCGTTGGAGCATCATAAAGGATTGTGGTCACCCTACCTGCTCAGCCTCTTTATAAAGTGTTGGAGAGTCAGTGTGCTGTTGAGTTCTTTTGCTTGTTATGTATCAAATACTGAAATAGTATTTAGTGGTGATAGTAATAAATAGTAAAGTAATGCCACATGTTTCTGTAATTTCTATAAATTGTACATTTATAATTACGAGTTCTAATGCATTGACATTTAATCCTTGTAACACTGAAGCTATTGGTTCCTTTTGTCTTCCACACTTTTCATCCTGCAGCCCTCAATTTCTCTAAGTTTTAAGATTATCTTCCCCTAAGAATCCCTTGCCATTAGGCATAAAGCTGTAGAAGGAAAGTGTTCAGAGGTCTAGAGCACAGGCCAGGATGTGATGGCTAGGCTTGTAGCACAGTGGGGAGAGGGCAGGAATGGAGGCCCTGCCAGGGGCGCGGGTCCCATCAGCTGTCGCTGGGACAGAAAATAAAGCAGCGGGTAACGGCCCCCACCCTTGAGTCCGTCCACAGGAGACAGCGGGGTGTCTTTTTCTTCCATTTCATGTGTACATTTGGCATATAAAATATCAAGCTGTTATCCCAGATTACTAAGGTAACAATATCCTGCAACGATGTATTTTATATTTAAGTAGCCAGCAGTTTTCAGGAGAAATGCGGCTTCACTGTTTGTTTTCCTTTCACCTGAGTTAAAAATAAGTATGAGCAACGGTGATGTCACAAGGGACAGGGACCGCCAACTATATGTGTCACTTTGTATTACATCCTGCAGGCTCTGTTCCTGCTTATGGCCTGGCTCTGTGACTGGGCTTGTGTTAACCCCTTGCTTTCTGCAATCAAAATGATCGCCTTTCAGCCAGACATGCCGGCAGACACGAGTTACCTCGTATAAAGGCAACCGCCTGTTCATGCGTCCACCCATCACGCGGTCCCTGTGTGCTACAGCGTCCCGAGTTTTGCACCAGGCATTGGGACCTTGAACACAGCAAGACAATTGTGTCCTTAAGCAGTTTGCAATCTGGTAACACACAGGGATTAAACCTATAATTTAATGATGCCTCGCTGTTGCAGAAAGCACTCATAGAGTATGTGGATTGTGTCCAGGTTAAAGAATAATGCCTGTGATGTCAGGCAACACTTCCTAAAATGGCACAGGCAATGGTTTAATGGGTAAGAATGAAAAGAGATTTGCCTGGCAGAATGAAGGTGAAGGAGCCCAGGACACAGAGAGTTGTGGAGGGTGGTGAGCACAGAGGGCGCAGATGGGGTTGACATGCTCCAGGAACACTGAGGAATGAGCAGAGTGTGGGGAAGGACTGGGAGATGGGGAGGACAGAGTTGCTGTGTGACGTGCACATAAGGCTTTTCCCTGGAGAACAGGAGGCTCCGGCCTGTGGGAGCACTGTAACTGCAAAGGGATGTGTGAGTGCCAACAACGGGTCCGTGTCATCTGCCAGGAGGAGCACAGTTGACCGGGTTTTCCTATAATCCTCCCCAAATTCAACTACTTCTCACCCCTTCCACCGAATGTACCCAGGACAGGTCTCCATCACGCTCCACTTGCTCGTCCCTCTGTCCCCTCCTGGTTCCCCTAGTTGCCCCATTGCAGCAGCTCCTCTGGTGATCTTCCTAAGTGGGAGTGGGATTCACACACGGCTGAGCTTACACGCCCTTCTCTCAGAGGGAAGCCAAGGCCCTCACGGCCCCCGCTCTGCACTCCCTGAAGTCTCACTGATGCGCAGCTCTGCCTCCGTGAAACACCCTCCCGCTTGTACTCTGCACAGACTCCGGTTCCTCCCTCCTCCGTGTGACACATCTTCAAAGAGATGAAAACTCCAAGTATTTTGATATTTTAAGCTGAACATGTCCTTCGACTTTACTTCATGACATGTTTCACAAATGTTTTTATCCTTGGTCATCTTTGTAAATGTACCGTCTGTATCATTAGCTGTATCAGTAGCCACCCAAAACTTGGATGTCATATTGTGTGTGTGGGCCAGGGAGCAACCTATCACTGCAGCACTGAAACTTGGATGTCATATTATGTTTGTGTGTGTGTGGGTCATGGAGCGACCGATCACTGCAGCACTGAAACTTGGATGTCATATATTGTGTGTGTGTGTTTGGGCCATGGAGCGACCGATCACTGCAGCACTGAAACTTGGATGTCATTTTGTGTGTGTGTGTGGGCCATGGAGGGACCGATCACTGCAGCATTGAAACTTGGATGTCATATTGTGTGTGTTTGTGGGCAATGGAGCGACCGATCACTGCAGCACTGAAACTTGGATGTCATATTGTGTGTGTGTGTGGGCCATGGAGCTACGGATCACTGCAGCACTGAAATTTGGATGTCATTTTGTGTGTGTGTTTGAGCCAGGGAGCGACCGATCACTGCAGCACTGAAACTTGGATGTCATATTGTGTGTGTGTGTTTGGGCCATGGAGCGACAGATCACTGCAGCACTGAAACTTGGATGTCATTTTTTGTGTGTGTGTGGGCCATGGAGCTACGGATCACTGCAGCACTGAAATTTGGATGTCATTTTGTGTGTGTGTTTGAGCCAGGGAGCGACAGATCACTGCAGCACTGAAACTTGGATGTCATATTGTGTGTGTGTGTTTGGGCCAGGGAGCGACCGATCACTGCAGCACTGAAACTTGGATGTCATATTGTGTGTGTGTGTGGGCCATGGAGCGACTGATCACTGCAGCACTGAAACTTGGATGTCATATTGTGTCTGTGTGTGGGCCATGGAGCGACCGATCACTGCAGCACTGAAACTTGGATGTCATATTGTGTGTGTGTTTGGGCCATGGAGCGACCGATCACTGCAGCATTGAAACTTGAATGTCATATTGTGTGTTTGGGCCAGAGAGCGACCAATCACTGCAGCACTGAAACTTGGATGTCATATTGTGTGTGTGTGTGTGGGCCATGGAGCGACCGATCACTGCAGCACTGAAACTTGGATGTCATATTGTGTTTGTGTTTGGGCCATGGAGCGACAGATCACTGCAGCATTGAAACTTGGATGTCATATTGTGTGTGTGGGCCATGGAGCGACCGATCACTGCAGCACTGAAACTTGGATGTCATATTGTGTGTGTGTGTGGGCCATGGAGCGACCGATCACTGCAGCACTGAAACTTGGATGTCATATTGTGTGTGTGTGTGGGCCATGGAGCAACCGATCACTGCAGCACTGAAATTTGGATGTCATTTTGTGTGTGTGTTTGGGCCAGGGAGCGACCGATCACTGCAGCACTGAAACTTGGATGTCATATTGTGTGTGTGTGTTTGGGCCATGGAGCGACCGATCACTGCAGCACTGAAACTTGGATGTCATTTTGTGTGTGTGTTTGGGCCAGGGAGCGACCGATCACTGCAGCACTGAAACTTGAATGTCATTTTGTGTGTGTGTTTGGGCCAGGGAGCGACCGATCACTGCAGCACTGAAACTTGGATGTCATATTGTGTGTGTGTGTGGGTCATGGAGCGACTGATCACTGCAGCACTTAAACTTGGATGTCATTTTGTGTGTGTGTTTGGGCCAGAGAGCAACTGATCACTGTAGCATTGAAACTTGGATGTCATATTGTGTGTGTGTGTGGGCCATGGAGTGACTGATCACTGCAGCACTGAAACTTAAATGTCATTTTGTGTGTGTGTTTGGGCCAGAGAGCGACTGATCACTGTAGCACTGAAACTTGGATGTCATATTGTGTGTGTGTGTTTGGGCCATGGAGCAACCGATCACTGCAGCATTGAAACTTGAATGTCATTGTGTGTGTGTGGGCCAGGGAGCGACCGATCACTGCAGGTTTAGCGCATGTGCTCTTGGATGTGATCAGTTACACCAGTTGATGCAAAGCAAAGGTCCCCAGGTTTTTTCTTTGTTGTTTTTTGCTTTACTTCTTGAAGTCTGTTAGACTGTGCACCTATTATATAACAGACGTGTTTAAAACAATTTAGAATTCCATAATAATAAGCTTATTCTTATGAGGAGGAACAAGATTCAAAAGATATCAATTGTTGGAGCTGTTCTAGACAATAGACTTAACACTAATTTGTCTTTCTCGATAGTGAGTAAGACCCTGGTTTTGTTGGTTCCCTGCAGCTGAGTCCATGAGAAACTGTCCACCCTATGTTCCTTGTATCAACAGTACTACTCAGATTCACAATATTCACAAATTTGGTGAAAAGAGCTTATTTTCTTTTTTAATTTGAGCAAAATGAAAAGCTGCTGGGTCAACATGATCTAGTCTCTTATCCTTGGCATTAGCCAGACGAGAAAGCCATATTGAATAGAAAATGAGATTAAAAAAAAATTGAAAAAAAAAGAAAATGAGATTGAATTTATATCACTTTTTGGAGTTATTTCATACTTGTTCTTAGTCTTATTTTTTAGGTTCTAATAAGCTGCTTCATAGTAGATAAATTAAGTTCTGAATGGCAAATATGAAGATGAATCAAAATTTCTGAACAATGATAGGACTCTTTTCTGCTAGTACTATAATGGTCCTCTGAATTTTTATTAATTTAAAAACTGATACAATAAATATTTGGATGGCAAATATTAACTGTTTTCCATCCCATGATTAAGAGATTTGTTTTGATTTGCAACGACTTGATGTAGGCTGATGAACTTCCAGTTTGGGGTGCAGGTGTATTTATTATATGCTGCCTGAGGTATCTTTTTTTTTTTTTTTACCTCTTTCATGTTTACATGGATGGAGCTGGAACATACTCTTCTCAGTACAGTGTCTCGAGAATGGAAGAAAAAGTATCCAATGTACTCACCCCTACTGTGAAACTAATGTAGGACCTTCACATGAAAGCATTAGCATCAGTTACAACCTAAAAATAGGGGGAAGGGGGAAAGGGTGGGGAGGGAGGGGGGAGGTGGGTAGAGGGAGGGGGATTGGAAGGATCACACCAGGGTATCTTTTGAGGCCATTTCCATTCTTCTTCATTATGGCTTGGTTGATGGGAGTTGTGATTATGGGAACTCTCAGAGTGTGTTCTCAGCCCTGTACCCAGGCAGAAGTAGACCATTTGTGATGTGACCTTATGTCTTTATTTGAGCCTATATAATTAATAATGATTATTACATAACTGTTACATTTATTACTTGTTATCAATTATTACCATTGCCCCCTTTATCTCTCAAAGGATCCCAATTTGGACTACAAATTATACGACCACCCTCATTTGAAGGGGACTGGAAGTTTGGTCTCAGCAGCCCATATGCCTGGATCTATGTGACCTTTAGCAGAGTCTGTAGATTGCCCCCCCACCCCCCGCTACAATACAAACATGGGTCCAAGGGTGGGCCTGCAGCCTAGAATAGGGATGGCTGAGTTACCTGGGGAAGAGTGAGGGAAGTCCTGAAACCCTGAAAAGCCTGAAGATGGTGAAGGATGGGGAGGGATGGGCAGAAGTTGATTAAAATTGGCACCTTGTATGTGTTAAGTAAATACCTAAATTTGGTAGCCAGAAATAAACGTGAATAGTGTGAATATAAAGAAAAAGAAAGGAGAGAGAACTTGGGGCTAAAGAATGTAATATTACTTGGGATTCATCAAGGGGGCAAGAAGGTTGGCTGTAATAGGAAGTTTTCGGATTGCCCTACACGGTAGAGTCTGGTTCATTGGGAGGAGGAGAATTAGGTCTGCACCGAAGCTGTAAATAAAACATCATATCAGGTTCCTTCTCCTCATAGTACGGGGAAGAGATGGCCTGAGGCTTCGGCACAGAAAGGAGCTAACAGTAACTTCGAGGGTGGGAACACCCCACCTTCACTGTGTGTGTCTTGGTCCTCAATTTGAATGGAATATATTTATTTGGCTTATTTTATTTGCTGTTTCACTCAGTTGGACTTTCTTTTCTGCTCTTGTTCTTAGGAGCTGGTGGGAAGTAACCCCCCACAACGAAACTGGAAAGGGATCGCGATCGCGCTGCTGGTGATTCTGGTCATATGCTCCCTAATTGTCACCTCGGTCATTCTGCTGACACCAGGTACTTTAGTTTGTTCTTGGGGGAACTGAGTTACTATAAGGGAGAAATCACACAATTTCACTTTGCAATTTTTCTAAGTAACCTCCTATCACATAATTTATTTTTCTCATGTTCTAATTTTCATCGCACCATGTAACAAGTAATATAATATCATTTCAGTGGAAAAATCCATTTTAAATGCTTTGAATTCCTTTTTTTGAAGACAGAGTCTCACTATGTTGTCCTAGGTAGAGTGCTGTGACATCACAGTTCACAGCAACCTCCAGCTCTTGGGCTCAAGTGATTCTCTTGCCTCAGCCTCCTGAGTAGCTGAGACTACAGGTGCCTGCCACAACGCCCGGCTATTTTTTGGTTGTAGTTGTCATTGTTGTATGGCAGGCCTGGGCTGAGTGTGAACCTGCCAGTTCCAGTGTATGTAGCTGGTGCCTTAGCCACTGAGCTACAGGTACCGAGCCTGCTTTGAATTTCTTTATATAGTTGTTGACTAGGAAGAGATGCTTGGCATATATTAAAATTCACAGTTATTATACTTGCTTAATAAATTTAAAGACAGTGGCATAATTATAACAATTTTATATAACATGTAGACTTTCTGGATATCATAGCCAGAATGAATTAAGAAAAATTATTAAGACATCATATATTGAATTTGAAGTAAGGAGAAGGAACTTTTATTTATTTTCATTTTTTTATTAAGTCTTTGTACATAGATCATAAATACATTTATGCCATTTTCAATGTGTTGATTATTTGTACAAATTGGAGTGCTTACATCATACTAATCAACATAGCATTCACCTCATTTACCCAATTATAGAATTAGGACATTTGTGTTCTACACATGGTAGATCCAACTTATACTTGCAATGTGCTCCATAGGTGTGGTCCCCCTACTATCCGCTACGATCCCTCCCACCTCCTTCCCTCCCCTCTCCCTCCCCTTCCCTCCTTCATCCTAGACTAAAGTTGTGTTTCATTTTTCATATGCAAGTGTGAGTGATTCTAAATTGGTTTCACAGTAGTACTGAGTACATTGGATACTTTTTTTTCCATTCCTGAGATACTTTACTAAGAAGAATATTTTCCAGCTCCATCCATGTAAACATAAAAGAGGTCAACGAAGGGAGTCTTTGGTAGTACTGATGAAATATAAACCAAAGTCATGAATCGGTCTTAGCAAAGAAAAGACATAGTAAAACCTATACCAAAACTGCAACAGATGCAGGCACGTGCATACACCATTGAGTGGGGCAAACAGAAGTGCTGCAGGACTTTAGAAGAGAAAGAAATCCTATTGAGAGAGTTCATGAAGAAGGTAGTAGGTGAAGTGGGCTTGATGGCATGGTGAGAATTTGGGAGCCACGGAGTGTTGGGATTAGGGAGAGAAGACACCCTTTGCCTATGAGACAACCATCTGGGAGGCATCATAGGAAAACATGGTGGCCACAGAGGAGACAGCACCTCACTATTTCAACCATTGTTATTACCACGTTAGATACTCTTTGTGTGGGCAAGGAAACAAAGTTCCAATCTTCAGTAAACTGACTGCACAGGCATTAGACCCCCAAATGGAAAAAGAAGTAGATATTGAGATGTAAAAATATTTTGGGTAGGTACAAAAATATAGTCAAATTATGATACTTGATTAAACTACTGGTCTAAAACTTAAATAAGAAAAGGAAATCTGTGCTCGATACTGCAGTAGATAACAATATCACAAGAAGAGGTAACCATAGACTAATGTCCCTAACGAAGTTAGGTATAAAAATCCTCAAGAAGATAGCAGAAAACTATGAAAAGATTCTATGCTATAACCAAATAGGATTTATTCCAAGAAAAGAAAGTCTTTACATATGAAAATTCATCAACATCATACATCTATATTAATCAAATAAAGGACAAAACACACACAACCTTCTCAATAGGCATAGCATGTGACAAAATCCAAAAATCTTTGCATGATAAAAGACTCAGCAAGCCAGCAATAGAAAGAGCCATCTTCAACCTGATAAAAAGCATCTATGAAAAACCCCAGGGCTGACATCGTACTTACTGGTGAAGGACTGAACCATTCCCCCGTCAGATCAGGGGATGTAAGAGAAAGGCCTTCATTCTCATTGTCTGTGTTTAACATTGTAGTAGAGGTTCTAGCTGGAGATGCTAGGTAAGAAAAAAAATTAAAAACACATTCACGGGGTGGCACCTGTGGCTCAAAGGAGTAGGGCGCCAGCCCCATATACCAGAGGTGGTGGGTTCAAACCTGGCCCCAGCCAAAAACTGAAAAAAAAAAAAAAAAAAAAAAAAAAACCACATTCACGTAGGCAAGAAAAAAGTAAAACTATTTCTGTTCATAAACGTGTTTAGAAAATCTTAAGGAATTCACACAAAATAAGCAATTATAAATAATAAATGAGTTTAGCAGGATGGAAAATGAAAGACCAAGATGTTAGAAACATTTGTATTGCTATACATCAGCAGTAAAAAATCCAAAAGTAATTAAGACAATGATTCTGCTTAAAATATGTACTTAAAAAAAATAAGACACTAAAGAACAAATTTAACAAAAAAAGTAAAAGACTCATGCTTTGAAAACTACAAAGCAAAATTGAAAAAAGTTAAAGAAGACTTAAGCAGATGAAAATATATTCCATAAAAATGGCTTGGAAAATGTATGGAATCTTAGACTCCCCAGGGGGTTTAAGATTCAACCCAATCCCTGTCAAAATCCCAGTTGTCTTTATCGAAGAAATTACATGTTGACTCTGAAACATTCACATGAGAATACAAGGGACTCGGAGTTACCAAAACAATTCTTGAAGCACAATTTAAAGACTTACATTTCCTAGTTCTAAAATCTACTATAAAGCTACAGTCATTAAAACAGTATGATACTTCATAAGTACAGACATAGAGATCAGTGGAATAGAATTCAGAGTTCAAAAATAAATCTATACATCTATAGTCAATTACTTTTTGACAAAGTTACCAAGACCATTCAATGAGGAAAGAAAATCCTTTCAAAAACTTCTACTAGAATATTCATCTGCAAAACAATGAAGTCGGACCCCTATCTCACATGATATACAAAAATTAACTCATGTGGACCCATGACTTTGTAAATATAAAAGCTAAAACTATAACATTCTTAGACCAAAATATAGGTGTAAATCTTTGTGACCTTGAATTGGCCATCGTTTCTTAGATGAGACACCAAAAATACAAGCAACTAAAGAAAAAAAATAAATTGGACTTTCAAACTTAAAACCTTCGTGTGTGAAGGCGCATGGCACAGCTTTGAGTGCGGGACACAAGTGCAAGAGGGACTCTACCTAAGAAATGCAAATATTGTAATCTTTTACAATATTTGTTTGTACCCTCACTTTAACCTGAAATACAAAAAAAGAAGAAAAAAGAAAGTGAAAAGATAGCCCACTAATCGGAAGAAAATATTTGTAAATTATATATACTATAACAAAAATGTATTATCTTGAATATACACAGAACTCATAGAACTCAAAACAAAAGAGAAATCATTTAATTGAAAAATTAGATATAGTGCACACTATTTTGGTGAAGGCACGCTTACAACTTTGAATCAGTCTGTACAAAACAAAATATGTAAGCAAAACGTGTATCCCCTAATATTCTAAAATTCAAAACAAATTTTTTTAATGGGCAAAGGATTTCAATATACATTTCTCCAAAGCAATACAAATTCTCTGGAAGTTGATAATGTTGATAGATGTACAGCTCTATTAATACATTTTTTGCAACACTGCATTGAACTTACCCTTCCCCTCTGCACCCCCCACCTGCTTGCTGTCCATTGAGTTTTACTACCAAATATGCACATGGGTGTTGATTGATGAGTTCAAGTTTAACAGGGAGTGTGTGTGGTGTTTGTTTTTCCATTCTTGTGATACTTCACTTAGAAGAATGGCCTCCAGTTCCATCCACGCTGTTACAAAGGGTATTAGTTCAGCATTTTTTATGGCTGAGGCGTGCTCCATGGAATATATACACCACATCCTAACAGGTGCAGTACACACCGTCCAGGTGTAACTTTGACTCACACTATACAAAAGCAATTCAGGTAACCAAAACATTTGCACACATATTATTCTGAAATTTTAAAAACACTGAACCACATTCATTCAAATGATGAACTTTATTTCAAGCTGTTAGTTTATAAAAATGACGGGGAAGTGGAATTTAAAAAGTATAATCTTGCCATTTATATACTAAAGTGCCATTAAAACTTGCCTAACATTAAGGAGTTTCCGTAGCAATTCTGCCACAAAACAGGCAGTGTTGCAATCCCCTTTGTGAGTCAGCGCAGTGAACAGACCTCATCTGCCTGGCACACTGGGACTCAGGACTCCAGACAGTGTATCTGAGTGAACAGGAAAGCTGCATGGGCAGAGCTGGGAGGTGGCGGGGCTGGTAAAGACAGACGGCAACTGGTTGACATGGTGACCATGCTGCTGGTACAAGGCAGGGAGGGACTTCAGCAGCCACATATTTTTAATTAATATAAAGGAAGTCAGGTCCCCCAGCACCTGGGTGTCTTCCTTCCCTGCTCTTCTTTGAACTCAGCTGTGCTTTGGATAAGGAAGTGATTATTGAATGTTGGACCCCACTTGTCTGAGACCCCTTGGAGCTTAGAAAGCAATGCTGCTTTAGTAGTTTGCTGTCACTGCTGCCCCCCAGTACATGTCCACATCCGTGTCACCTGACTCCCAGGGCTCTCACACGTGTGACTGAGACATGGAATAAAATGGTTGCACAGAACTCCCCGCACAGACGTGGTCCTCAGCAGCAAGGCGGCACTGGGTGTCTGGACAGGAGCTCACAGTCCTGGTCCATTCCATCTGCTCAGCGCCTCCTCTTCCCCCAGGACCTCGTGGGCCCTGCTCTCCCTGGCAATGGCTAGTCCTGGATGTGCTTTGCATTCAGCCCTCCTCACCAGCAGCAGACACAGCGGGGTCTCTTCTACAGTACATACATACATAAACCCTTGTAGGCTGCTTTCTCCAGCCACTCGGAGGCCCAGTTGTCAGGGCAACGACAAAGAGCTGCAGGCCACCCCCGTAGGAGGCTCTAGTGAATCAGTGAATCCCAGACAGGCTTTGGGGAGGAGAGTTTTATTTTTCCACTAAAATAAAATGCAGCTGAGCCTCCTTAGCCTTCTTGTTCCACTGGGCGTCCGCCCGTGGGTGGTGTTTGTTTCTCCCAGCTGTGTTGCTGGGGTTTAGGACTCTCTGCTGCACGGGGACTGTTGCCCCGCTGCCCTCTCCCCCCGCAGCCTGGCCGTGTTCACTCTTCTGCAGTACAGCAGTGCCTTCTGCTGAAATTCTGTCAGGCAGAGGAGGATGTCAAATTATTCCACCTGCCACTAGCTCCCGAGCCATCTTCAATTCACTACCATTCAGAGCATCTGCACCTCAACCAACAGTGCCTGTCGAGGGAGGTGACGTTAACGACCCCCGTTAGGAGCAAGAACGCCTGTGGAGTGCTGCTCACAGTGTGGAGAAAGAAGGTACAGGTGCTTTCCATGAAGCCCAGGCTTGACCCAGAGACGGACCACATGCAGGAGAATCCCACAGTCACGTGATCACTGGGCTTACTCACGAGGAGTGCAGTGTCCCTGTGGTGTCAGGCACCCTGCACACCTATCTGCACACAGTCTGGGGCATTCCTCCGCATTGCTTCCACGGTGACAGACTCAGTCAGAAATTGTACTATGGACTAGTGCTGTGTTCTGGTTTTTTGAAACTCTGAGTGCAGTACCTGCTTCCTATATAACTGAAAAATTCATTCTGAACTCACGTCAGTCTTGCCATGAAATGTTTCCTGGTACACGAAGGCCCCTTTCCGCCTGGGTCCGAAGACCTGGGTAGAGGGATGCAAGGCCCCGTGGGTGGCCTGGGATCTGGAAGCGTCTCGTGGCAATCCTTCTGAACAACGCGGCTCCTTGTTCTGTGGTGCAGTCTAATCCACACCAGTTGTGCACAATTTATGTCTTAGAAATCAAATTAAAAGTGTTTAGGGCAGGCTGAGTTCCAGAGGGATTTGCCAAGTGATGATGTGTCCTTTTCAATTTTGTCATTCATCTCTCCTTTGCTGGCCCGTGCTCTTTCTAAATTTCTGTTTGGAATAATAGACTCAAAGTTACCTTTTTATTTCCAGATATTAAATGAGAGGCTGGATATGTCACACACAGCACGTGCCTGTGGCTGGCAGGCTGCTGCAGTACCTGCGCTCTGACAGGCAGGGCAGCGGTGCTGTCTGTGGCCACGGTGTGTGTGAGAGAGTCTAAAGGCCCAGCAGCCGCATGTTTGCATCCAGACATGCCTGATGTTCCTGGATTCCCACACTAGAGAGAAGGGACAGCTGTTAGACACCTGCAGGTGGAGTATACATGAAAAGCCTGGGCCAGCAGATGGCCATGTGGACGGCCGACTTCAGGTGAAGGCCACGCCTGGGTTATCGGGGTGGAAGACTCATTAGTCTTCTCAGTAGGAACATAACGTACAGATCATTTTTATGGAATTGAAATGTTGTCACTATTTCAGTCCACGGTCTGTGACTGGATTGCTATCCCTATGCTTATCTTTTGGAAATTCTGGAACAAATTATTTTAAAACGTTTTATTGAAGAATAGAAGATATCTAAGGTATATATTGTGTATTAAATATATAAATATTACATAGAAGTTAAATATATAAATAAAACAGATGAATATTCTATTATTTGAGGACTATCCAAACCAAACAGAACGCTATAGTCACACCCAGGTAAAAATAACAGAGTAGCCTGCAGCCCCAAAGCCCCTTTATGGCTCTTTATTTGCACTAGTCCCAGGGGTAACCTAATTTCTGACCCCATAGAACAGCTTTGCGAGTTTTTATACTTTTCACATTTATGTTTTGAATGTGATCACAGAGTGCGTCAGCTCTCAGCCCTGCTGCTTTGGGCCCTCGCCGTCTGTGAGCTCATTGTTGTATTTTAGGTTGGTGCCCAGTTTTCAGCATATATTGGACTATCTCATTACAAAGTCTCACGTCATCCCCGTGAACATTGCAAACTAATTTAACAGTAAGTGAGTAGGTTTGTGTGTGAGTTAACAAGTAATGTACACCTCATGGTGCTTTAGTGGTACAGGAATAAGTAGCTTGCCCCATATTGGGGGTACATTTTCCTGTGTTCTCATACTGACATCCAGCTTATCCCCCAAATCCCATTTGCCGTATTCTGTGAGTTACCGGCGTCTCCTCACGGGAAGCACAGGTCACCTGAGTGGGTCTCCGGCGCTGTTCACGTGCTCGTGAGCTCCCGTGGGTGTGACTCCTGCTTCCGGCTTGCAGGCCCGTGTACCGCGCCTGAGGCAGGTGGTATCTGTTCTGGCCAGAAAGCAGAGGGAGCCTGAGTGCTGGGAGTGGGCACTGCAGGTAATGCCTAGAGTAAGGGCAGAGCAGGGAGGACGGCAAGCCCTCATGGAGGGCATCACAGGGAAGGGACGTTTAGTCTTTGAAAGGCAGGTCCAGCAGAGACACGAGGAACTCCAAGAGGGAAGAGAACCCTGGGCCGTAACAAGTCGAGGGTGCTCGCTGCATGGAGGACAGCCTGGCCCGGAAGTCGCAGAGGGGCCGGGAGTGGCCAGAAGTGAAGGCTACATGGAGCTGGTGGCAGCAGCTTAAGAGTCAGGACCGCCAGCCCCAGTCTCAGATGGGCTCTGGTCCCCCTGCTGTCTATGCCAGGTTACACATCATATCCAGATGGATGCTTAAGACATCTTAGCCCTGAAAGGAGAGGAAGGGTGTGTGCGCACACGGACGCTCTGGGCTGCATTTCAGAACATGGACTGGGCAATTCGTGCACAGGCCATCCCAGGGGTTTGCTTGGACATTCATCCAAAACCAGATTTTACAGTTTATTAGTTAAAATGCTTTTGTCTGCAAGTAACAGAGCAGCTAATTAAAACTGTTCAAATTGCAAATTGTCTGTATTGTTTCACAGAGGAAGTTCGGACATAGCCAGTCCCCAGCTCATGCAGTGGCTCAAGGATGTCATCGAGGGCCAGGCTGTCCCACCTTTCTCTGCTGCCATCACAGGGTATTGGCAAAGTGGCCCGAGTGGCTGCGTGCATCGCGGCCCCCACAGGCAGGAGGGAAGGGCACACAGAACTTGCTTCAAGCGTCTGTCCTTTTTCATCATGGAAGAAATAGTTCCCGAACAGTTCCTTTCTGTTCCCTATAGCCAAGGGACAGTTGATTTACTCTAACCACATTGCTCAGCAACTTAGCTATGAGGGGCGGGAATGCAGGTGGTAGGTGGGAGCCAGGCTGTGCTGGGGGTTGAAGAGGCAGTGGGTGGGAGCCAGGCCATGCTGGGGGGTGAAAAGGCAGTGGGTGGGTGGTAGGTGGGAGCCAGGCCGTGCTGGGGGTTGAAGAGGCAGTGGGTGGGTGGTAGGTGGGAGCCAAGATCTTATGGGTTGAAGAGGCCAGAGGGGCAGCAGCTCCTGGGAGCCTCCTGCAATGCCAGCCACACAAGCAAGACCCCCTCGATTATGAAATACTTGGAGAATACAGTCTGTATCCCTTGAACTTGAACAATTCAAGTCATTCTTTAAATTGAAACAAATCTGAAAAGAGGGAGTTCTGACAGATTCTCCCAGAAGAAAGGATTAGTTTACATTGCTGCTAAGCTTATCGTGAATTGTAAACTTCCCAAGTACTGAGAAGTGGGTCCCTGGGAGCCTGTTAACAGTCTTTCCTTTGCGTCTCCATCATTAATTCTGGAAGGATTGCTAGGTACATCTCACTTACTTATTGAATCCGTACACTGGAGGACCATTTTTCTAAAGGATGACAGTAGATGCTTATTATTCATGTTTGCATCTGCTAAGGCCAATGTGTCTACATATTTATCCTTAAAAGGGGCAATTTTCAAGCATTGCTAGACCATAATACGAGTGCATCAGCCTGTTTTAAAGGCACATTTGTATATAAACCACAAAGGTAAGTGGATCTAATGCTGAGACCCTGGTTTGCTCTGGACTCCCTTGCCTCGGTTAGATGAAAGTCTCTTGCTCAGCTTCAGGTCACTTAGGCACCTCTGGGGACACATGTCACATGCAGCTGGTTCGTATACTAGTGGCTATTTTAGTGAACACTTTGGGTCAGTCAGAAAACAGGAGCAGCAATTCAGGAGTTTGTGTCCAGTTACGATGCTATGAAGAGGCAGTGGGTGGGAGCCCGCTGGGGCAGAGGCAGGAACATAACGATCTATGATGCAATGAGAGACCTGGGGAGAGTTGTGTAAAATGAACGAGGCAGGTCAGGGGAGCAGAAGGAAGTCCTGGGTCGCAGTGGTTCCTACTTCTGAGGCAGACAGAACTCTTGACCTTAATGCTGTTCAAGCAACTGTTGGTCCCCTCCATAGATATGACCCATATGAGCACTTTCTCAGATTGCTATTTTGTATTTCCCTTATTCCAGATGTTTTTTATAAATTGATACTGTTTTTTTTTTTTTTTTTATTAAATCATAGCTGTGTACATTGATATGATCATGGGGCATCATTCACTAGCTTCACAGACCATTTACCAAGTTTCACACATACCCTCGTAAGATGCACCGCTGGTGTAATCCCACCAATCCCCTTCCCTCTACCCACCTCCCCCCTCCCTCCCCTCCCTTTCCCCCTTCCCCCTATTCTTAGGTTGTAACTGGGTTATAGCTTTCATGTGAAAACCCTAAATGATACTGTTCTTTTGAACAAGGTATTAAAGTCATCAGTAATTAGGATAAGTGGGAATTTACAGAACCTCAGATTTCATCTCCTTTTCTCACGATTTTCCCTTAGTCAAATTCCTCACATCTTTTTTTTTTTTTTTTTAATCAGTAGTTGTATGATCACTGCCTCTTTGGAGGACATCGTCTAAAGTGGTGGGTTAGTTGGAAATGACAGAAAGATTTTGAGAGCTGTGGGAAGCTAAAAAAATGTCCCACCCAAAGACATCCATGTTCTAACCTCTGGAAACTGTCAGTGTTGCCCTGTATGGCTATAAAGGGGGTCTTTTGTGGTTCCCGTAAACATACTGAGCTGGAGGATTATCCAGTGGGACCTTAATGGAGCCAGAGGGAGGCAGGGCTGGGGGATTCAACAGGGACCAAAGAGAGGCTGGCAATGAGATCACAGAGGCAGAGGTTGGGGTGATGCGGCCCTGAGCCAAAGAGTGCCAGCAGCCCCAGAAGCTGGAAGAGGTGAGGAAGAACCTTCCTTTGAACCTCTGGGGTGTGCAGCCCTGCTGACACTTTGATGTTGGCCTCGTGAAAGTGATTCCGGACTCCCGGAATCCAGAAATGGAAGAGAATACGTTTCTGTTGTTGCCCTCAGGTCTGCGTCCTTTATTATAGAGCCAAGACAAACCAGGACGAAGGGAAGTAAATGTGCTGGCAGTTTTACAGTGCCCGCATCTCACAGGCGTCTCATGCTGTCGGGAGATGAGACCCAGGGCAGGTGCTGGCAGTGTGAAGGCTGTGCCCCAGACAGTGAGGGAGGGCACTGTGTGTCCCTGCCCGCTCCTGCCTCCACGCTGACCGTGGGGTCCTCCCTCAGCTCTCGAGGAGATGCCACTTAGCTTCAAAATGTGGTTCTTCCTCATCTTTACCACCAAGAGAGAAACAGCAATTCATTTACATTAAGGTGTACGTTGATGTTTTTCAAAATTTGAGAGCAAGAGGCATTTCCTATCTCCAGCACTGACTTAATTCTTGTGACTTTTTTTTCTTTTGAGACAGAATCTCACTCTGTTATCCACCAATGTTATCGAGCAAGTAATATATGTGTAAATAGAAAAACTAAACAGTGCAAAGCTCTTTAATTAACAATTGTCATCATCATCACCACCCTTTTCTCACGTAGTCAATGCTATTGCTCATCCCTAGTGTCATTACGTTTCACGATTTCTGATTTCACGACTTCTGGTGTCTGTTCGTGTACTTACTCATATTGTGCTAATTGTCAGTGTCCAAGTGTGGAGATCAAAAGTTGTGCTTGTTTATATTTCCCCTTACTTCCTTTTCCTTACCCTGAGTTATAAAACCTGTAACATTATTTAAAATTCTCTAGGTTGATTTCATGAAAACATGAACATTTCTTTAGGTGTTAAAGTCTTGTTCCATTGATGTTGTGTATACCTGTTGACTTCTCACTGGATCAGGTGGGAAGTGGGCTTGCCTCAAAGGCTCCCCCATCGTCCCTCTGCCCACCTCCCTACTCTTTATCTCAGCTTTGGGTAATATTTGCAATTTCCTTTTCACTTTAATAAAATTTCCCATTAGATAATAAGTTTACTTTTTATTTCAATAGATTTATGGGTACAAGTGCTTTTTGTTACATGGATGAGCTGCATCGTGGTGAAGTCAGCGCCTTCAGGGCACCTGTCACCAGAATGGAATATGTTGTACCTCATAGGTAGATATTTATCCCTCACCCTCGACCCATCCTCCTTCTTGGTTTTCAATGTCCATCATCCCACTTCATGACCATAGCTACCCCTCATTTAGCTCCTACTTATAAATGAGAATATGTGGTGTTTTTTTTTTCATTCCTGGGATACTTCACTTAGGGCAGTGGTCTCCACTTCCATCCAAATTGCTGCAAAAGACATTATTTTATTCCCAGTAGAAAACACAATCAAAACATTCACAATTTTATACTTACATATTCTTATAGTAGAATCTGAAAATGTGGATGAAGCCATGGTGAGAGAGAAAACAAACTGTGATCCTCTCTAAACAGTTTGTGTAGAGAGGCGTTTAGGTCAGGTGGACTCTCATTTCTTAAAAATTCATCAATAGCTACAATTGGTTTATTGTTATTTGTACTGTGACTTTCTTAAACTGGGTTTTCTTTGTAGTTGTATTGGATTATTTCTACTTGAAATGAATAAGTAAAACTTTTTATCAAGACATTATAAATGCCTACAAAGAATGTGATAATAGGGCATATGTGTGCACCCTGTCCTGTCCACAGTGGATACGTTCCAAGACCCCTAGTTGATGCCTGAAGCTGGAGATAATACAGAACCTGATATATCTTATGTTTTTTCTTATAAACACATACCTATGATAAAATTTAGTTTATAAATTAGGCACAATAAGAGATTAACAAAAACAAATAATAATAAAATAGAACAATTCTAACAGTATATTGTAATGAAAGTTATGTGAATGTGGTCTGTCTTCCCCCTTTAAAATATTTTTGGACCATGGTTGACTGTGGGTCACTGAAACTATGGTAAAAAACTATGGATAAGGGGTAGGGAGCTACTATATAAAAAGTTTACAGAATACAAGGTCTATATACAAATATTAACTGCAATATTATGCAACAAAAAGTTGGAAATGGAAATTTTGAAAATTGAAAATTTGAAAGTACAGGTTGTATTAGTCACCTGGAGCTGCTGTAACAAAATATGCAACCTGAGCAGTTTAGACAACAGAGTGTTATTTGCTTAGTTAAGGAGACTGGAAATTCAGGGTCAAGGCAGCAGCAGGACTGATTTCTACTGCGGTCTCTCTGTGGTGTGAGACCACGTCTTTCTTGCCATGCTCTCATGTGTGTACCTGTGTGTGTGCATTGAGAAAGAAGGGGAGAGCTTTCCTTCTGATCTCATTTAACTTTAATTTCTTCCTGAAATATCCTGTCTCTAAATACAATCACATTGGGAATTAGGTCTTTGGTATATGAATTTTGAGGTGAGCATAATTCAGTCCATAATCCTGATGCACATGGACATCTTAGGGGGTGCTGTCTCACATGACACAGACCACCCTCTGGACCCAAATGTTCACATCCACTCCACATGTGATGTACATTCCTTCCACCCCAAGGCCACCTGAAAGCTCAGCCCATTACAGCATCAATTCCAAGTCCAAGCCTTCATCTGCTCATTATTTCCATATCTTATTCTGGGATTATCCAGACTTTTGCTTGTTTTGTTGCTGCACATTAGAAAAACAAGAGTTTTCTTAGGCCACAGTCAACCATGGTCCAAAACACAAAACACTAAGGAAAACTCATTAGCAAAAAGAAACATCCGTGCAAACTATCCATGACATCCAATTTTATAGGTAAGCAAAAAAGTCCTCACAAAGTCAGCACGTGGCCCACAGGCTGCAGGTTGGACACCTCTGATGTAAATTTTCTAAGTGAGTTATGGCTGAGATTCTGTGCATGCTCCATCCTGGAGCACAGTTCATGTCTATCATAGATCTGTGAAACTAAAGAAATAAATGTCATCTTCTAAAATACAGTGATAAGACAGGCAGAGGATGATAAGTATAGACATTAAAAAGGGAGAAAATGGAAGGAACAAGAGGTTACCAGTTCCAAGCAATTCCTAAATTCAGTTGGGGAAACTCTATTCATATTCTAGGCTTGGGAGCAACAACATGGGGCTCTCACATCTGCCCTCTGGAAGTTGTCCTTCTTCACAAACGGCAGCGTGAGTGTGTGGCTGAGGGTCATAAGCATGTTTCCTGCCTGACAAGTGTGGGGGGCCAACAGCCTTCTTTGGTATCAGATTTGCTCTGTCCCCTCCCGTCCAAGCTGGCAGTGTTTTTACAGAAAAAAAAAAAAAATCTTAAGAACCTGTGGATCTCCTATGTATGCCATGGGGATTCATTTCATTAGACCGAAAACCAAAAAATGCTAAGATTTTTCTAGATACCCCAAACTCTATGCTTGGCTTCTGCTGAGATGGGATCTGTGATTGACACAGTTGATCTGACTGAACACTCTGAACTTTTTATCTTTCCAAGTTATTAGCCAAAGGTTGTTCAGTCACATTTTAAGCTTTTTCTCTCCCGATAGTGAATCTCTTAATTTCAGCATCTTTTACAATCTGAGTAAGATGGGACGTTTCTCCAAAGAAGATATACCAATAGCTACCGATAAGTGCATGGAGAGATGCCCGACCTCATTAGCTTGGAATTTTTATCATCCATAAAAAAGGGAAGACGTTCTGGAACATTCTATACACATTACAACCTGAAAACGTTTTGCCAAGTGAAATAAGCCAGTTGCAAAAGAACACATATGATTTCAAAATGCTCAGAATAGCAAACTGTTTAGAGATGGAAAGTTGAGTTTCGGTTGCCCAGGGCTGAGGATGGGGGGAGAGTGACTGCTAACGATTACGGAATTTGTTTGGGGGGTAATGGAAATCTTCTAAACTTGGATCAGTGAACATACTAAAACCGTTGAGTTGTACATTTTAAGAGGCCATATATTACAGGGTGTGAATTTTCTCTCTAATAAATATATCCCCATAGGAGAATGAAATGGGTAGGTAAACATATCACCCCTGTACGTTTTGTTATGTGAATTCACAACTGCACAATGGTTATAACTCACTAAGGCAAACAGATTGGTAAAAATATTTTAAGATTTTAATTTATTTCCTTGATCTAAAGGAGTAGAATAAGAACATGAGGGAGGGAATGGTACCTTTGATACATTTTATTTAGAAGCTTAGAAGAAAGCACAACTATCATTTATTAATTTATAAGCTGTGTTGGATAATGACAAAGACTTGGTTTCTAGCCCTTAAATAAAAAGTATCATGTGACTAATTTTGATGTAATACTACTAGTTTTCTGAGGTAGTTTTGAAGACATGAATTACTAAGAAAAAGCATTTAAGATAAGTCAGTATCTGTGGGATTTGTCATAGACATAAATGTTGGACATAACCATAAATAATATACTTCAGTAACACAAAAACTTCAGTACAAAAAGATAGCAAAAATAAAAGCCAAAGAATAGATTTTTTTTCAATGCTGTCTTCATGCAAAGGAAATTGATTGAACATCTACTATGTCCCAGAGCCCTCAGAGAGATGAAGTCACAATTCCTGTCTTAAAAAGAAAAGGGAAACATGAAGCTGGTATGAGAAATGGACTTGGAAGCAGATAACCAGCTCAGTGATAGCCTTGGTAGCCGAAGAGAAGACACGATCAAATTAGGGCAAGTGGAGAAAAGAGACATTCCAAAGAGATGGGGCCTGTGTATTTCCCTATAGGTCCTCCAGCGTCGGTCAGGTGAGGTGGTTTCACATCGTCCTTACTCTAACCATAGTTATTCAGTGTCTTACACTCAGGGACGGATGATTCCAGAGAGGTTTCTTCAGAGAAATCTATTTTGACGTATTTTGGAGTCCATCTCTTTGTAAAGGAAGAGCATGCTCCCCTAATTCACAGCTGCTGCTCCTGACTTTGGAGGTTTTGTCTGTGTACGAGATGTTGCCTTCTCGGTTCTGATCTGAGGATTCATGGGGCGAACAGTCTGCCACAGCAGGACAGTTTAACTCAAGACGAGGTGAAAATCCCCAAGGTTCATACAGGGATTTGCAGACATGCTACCTGGTTTTAAATTTCTTTGTTTCTAATCTGTTGATAGGATAGCATGGCATAAATTTATTCTTTCATTGTGGTAAGAATCTACCAAGGAAATATGAGAAGTGTTCACAACAGATGTCATGACTGCACTTCTTAGGAAGGAAGCAAGGAAGGGAAGGAAACAAGGAAGCAAGGGGAAAGAAAGGAATGAGTAGAGGCGAGGCGGGAGGGAGGGATCCAGCTAATTGGAAGTCTTGGTTGGAGTATGTAATGGTTTCTGACACAAGGCACTCAGTAACCATGCTGGCAGAACTAAAAGAAGCGTTTCCTCTTTTCTCACTGAGTCTTTTCCTTTTTAAAAGCAGCGTCCACATTAGTTTCATTATTAATGGAAGAGGCCGAAATAGTTTATTTTAGCAAAACTGGTCTCATTGGAACCTGTGAATGCACAGTACAGACATGAAAAATGGACAGATTCTTTGATTTCCAAATGTTTTTTGAAGTGTTTGTAAGGGATCAATCCTATTATCATTTTAGGTAGAAATAGCGTACAAATTATTTTAAATACACATAAAGTGCAGTTCACTCTGAGCCTCAGCCTGGGGTTCTGCCCACCCTGTGAAGCCCTCTCTGACAAACCCATCATGGACGCTGTGTCCCTTGAGTTTCGGGAACACCAGGTACTAGGTCTCTGCCGTCTAGCCCCCTCACGCCTTGGGAGTGCACCTTTAACTTCTCGTGGCTTAGCCCTGCCTTCCCCTTTGTTAACAGTCAGAGATAATGGACATCGTTGTGCTCTGAAGACCTCAAAGCACTCAGGAATTGTCAGTTATTCCAGTTGCTCAAAAAAGCCAAACCTGACTCATCTGGATAAATTTTCTCTGTTACCAAATTGGTTTTTCAGTAGCTACCTCCACTCATAGTGACTGTAGCCCCTTGAGAAGCTGTGCTGGGTGATGGCATTTGTTTTTAGTTTTCTAGTTTTAAAAATCTCTAGGGAAGGAATTCTAAAATACTCTGATAATTTTACTATTTAACAATACACCTATTTAACAAATATCTTAAGAAGGAAAGATAGCCTGAGAAATTTGTATGAAGAGTAACAGCACCATTGTCGATGGCAGCATGCCTTTACAAGCTGGTGAGCTAAGCAAGGGGCCAAGTTAGTTAGAAGTGCTGTGTGGTTTTCTATAATACATCTAACTAAATAGTTGTATGAAACTTTCTCAATGATCCTTGAATCGCCTTCAGGTTGAAGTCCAACCTATGAATGCCACTGGCCTCTTTTTGAATCTACAACTTTATGTTGACTTCCAGTTAATGATGGAAGATGGAGCACAGAAATCTTGCCCTTTTGATTGCAAGCACATATAAGTGATAGAAAAATAATAATGAACATGGCTGCACTCAAAAACAAGAGCAGGGGTTCTTCAAGTGTCTGGAAGGATTCAATCCTGTAATTCCTCTGCTGGGCATATACCCAGAAGACCAAAAATCACAACATAACAAAGATATTTGTACCAGAATGTTTATTGCAGCCCAATTCATAATAGCTAAGTCATGGAAAAAGCCCAAGTGCCCATCGATCCACGAATGGATTAATAAATTGTGGTATATGTATACCATGGAATACTATGCAGCCTTAAAGAAAGATGGAGACTTTACCTCTTTCATGTTTACATGGATGGAGCTGGAACATATTCTTCTTAGTAAAGTATCCCAAGAATGGAAGAAAAAGTACCCAATGTACTCAGCCCTACTATGAAACTAATTTGGGACTCTCACATGAAAGCTATAACCCAGCTACAACTTAACAATAGGGGGAAGTGGGAAGGGGGGTGGTGGGTAGAGGGAGGGGGATCGGTGGGATCACACCTGTGGTGCATCTTACAGGGGTATTTGCGAAACTTGGTAAATGTAGAATGTAAATGTTTTGGCACAGTAACTGAGATAACGCCGGAAAGGCTATGTTAACCACTGTGATAAAAATGTGTCAAATGGTTTATGAAACGAGTGTATGATGCCCCATGATCATATCAATGTATACAGTTATGATTTAATAAAAAAAAAAAAAAGTGTCTGGAAGGGAAAGATGTCCTCAGCAGGACAAAGGCCAAATTTCTGTTACCTTCCAGACACAGAGGCTGAAAGCAGGTATAGTAGCAGAGGCTGGAGTGCAGGTGTTCAAGAGAGGCCAGAGGCTGGACAGCTGCCCCTGCCTTGACCTGGGGGCATGGTCAAAAGGCCTCATATCACATGACCCCTTTGGGTCAAAGGGTTCCAGCCCAAATAGCCATCTAAGTCCTAATTGAGAGCCATGACCTAGTCTTAAAACTTCCTGGGACATTCTTGAGACTACCTGGTCAGGAATCACTCAGGACCCAGAACATTGTGAACCAGAGGCTAACAACCAAGAAACACAGGCATCTGTAGAAAACATCAGCCTTATAAAGCAGAAACCAACCACTTACTCATGAAAACTGAAAATCCAAAGAAATTTAGATCAATATATAAAACAGAAAATGGCATTTTAGGTTTTTAAGGGAATTATCAATGTGATAAAGAAGCTTGAATCTATAAAATAAGAGTAGGCAATCTTGACAAAAGATCTTTTTAGGAATATTAGAAATGAAAATATTATTTTAAATTAAAAACAATTAGTAACTGGAAGAAAGAACAATCTAGACATACAGAAGTAAACATCGATAAGCAGAGATTGAACTGCAGAAATCATGCAAATGCTCCCAAGGAAGTAAAAAGGTGGAAACACGTACCCAAGAGGTATGTAGCCGCCCAGAAGCTCCCGCGTGGCCCAGGAGGGATTCTGGAAGGAGGATGAATGTGAATGAGATCGTTGCTGATCATGCTCTTGATATGAAAAAAGGTAACTCTTAATCGGAAAATACTACTGCCTATTAGGCAGGGTTTTTAAAGAAAATCCACCAGCGGACATTTTCCTAATAGAATTTCAGAATATCAGATATAATGAGAGACTCTACCTTCCTCTCCAGCTATTTCCTGTTCACACCAACACACCCACAGTTCCCTGAGAACACTACACCCGCCAACACCTGCGTGCCCTTGCAGTCCTTCCTAGCTGGGATGTTCTTCCTTTGCTTTTATCTTGGCTGGCAGGATCTTTCCTCAAGAAAGTCTTTCCAGAATTTCTCCCACTTTCTTACTCCGTGGTCCCCTCAGATGTCAGCATGACGGGTACTGCTGCTCTCAGCCCATGGACACTGTGTCCAGTTACTCATTTGACTTCAGCTGTTGCAGCTCTGTGAGCTTGTTACAGTTGTATGTAAGGTCTTTGAGTTTTGATTCTTCTGGGCTCAGCACGGTTTGTGAAACGTGGAAGTCACTTGTCTTCTCGAATGCGTTGGGGGATGAATCCAGCTGTAGGTCAGTGAATTAGTGAGGTGGTAGTTGAGTGTGTGAATGAGCCGTCTAGGTCTAGGGAGGCCACCAGGGAGCCTTTTAAGGTGACCTGGAGGTAATTATTGCCCAAGCCAAGTTCCCTGGCTTGAATGGAGCACTTTGATATCTTAAAACCAAATAATGGTTTTAAAAAACAAAATACATTTATAAAAGGAAAACTTTTCAGAAAGTGAATAAATTGTCTTTCCATATTTTATAGCCAAAACTTGTTCATATGGCAGTCTTAATTCTTTCCCTATTAGGCACAAGGACACCTCAAAATATGAAGCTAGAATCACCCTAGCAGTGATGTTTAATCAGATTAAATTTTAATACAATTATTTATTTTCTGGCCATGTACTTATCACAGTTTGGCATAACTTTATTAGACCAATGTCTGGTGATTTTTTAAATTCTTGCTCATTGTCTGGTGTATGGAAATGGGTCATGTTTAAAGCTCTGTGTCTTTTTCTGGGGCTGCTTCAAGCATGCACAGGACTTTGTTTGAGAAAAGAACTTGTCTTGGTTTAAGAGGTTGTGTTCAGCACCTGGGATAGCTCCACACACAGTCTTGTCTTTGAATCTCATTGATCCATACTTTTCAAAGGACTTACTTAAGCTCATCAATCCTATTCAATGCACAAGGGCAGAGCACAGGACTTTTCCAACAACTTCGCCAGTCTATTAACCCAGAGACCAAGAGGAAGAAACAAAAAGTGATGTAATAAAATCTGTGAGCTAGAGTTCCAGAAGAAACTGGGGATTTCACTTAGAAATTATTTATTCCAATTTCATGATGTAATCTAACAGTGTTTCTTGCTGTTTTCCTCAACTGCCACAGACTTTTAGGCAAATGGTACTGTTGAGGTTTACCACAATAATAGCCTAAGAAGTTAACGGCTAGAAATTGCAGAGAAACAGACATCAAATTGCTGAAACACAACAAGCTGGACCCCCCTAATGTGGGGTGCACTTTCACCAGCACTCACCTGGACCCCCTTAATGTGGGGTACACCTTCATTAGCGCTCACCCTGGACCCCTTTAATGTGGGGTGCGCCTTCACTAGCACTCACCCTGGACCCCCTTAATGTGGGGTGCGCCTTCACTAGCGCTCACCCTGGACCCCCTTAATGTGGGGTGCGCCTTCACTGGCGCTCACTGGACCCCCTTAATGTGGGGTGAGCCTTCACTGGCGCTCACTGGACCCCCTTAATGTGGGGTGCGCCTTCACTGGCGCTCACCCTGGACCCCCTTAATGTGGGGTGCGCCTTCACTGGCGCTCACCCTGGACCCCCTTAATGTGGGGTGCGCCTTCACTGGCGCTCACCCTGGACCCCCTTAATGTGGGGTGCGCCTTCACTGGCGCTCACCGTGGACCCGCTTAATGTGGGGTGCGCCTTCACTGGCGCTCACCCTGGACCCCCTTAATGTGGGGTGCGCCTTCACTAGAGCTCACCCTGGACCCCCTTAATGTGGGGTGCGCCTTCACTAGAGCTCACCCTGGACCCCCTTAATGTGGGGCGCGCCTTCACTAGCACTCACCCTGGACCCCCTTAATGTGGGGTGCGCCTTCATTAGCACTCACCCTGGACCCCTTTAATGTGTGGTGCACCTTCACTAGCACTCACCCTGGACCCCCTTAATGTGGGGTGCGCCTTCTCTAGAGCTCACCCTGGACCCCCTTAATGTGGGGTGCGCCTTCACTAGCACTCACCCTGGACCCCCTTAATGTGGGGTGCACCTTCACTAGCGCTCACTGGACCCCCTTAATGTGGGGTGCGCCTTCTCTAGCACTCACCCTGGACCCCCTTAATGTGGGGTGTGCCTTCTCTAGAGCTCACCCTGGACCCCCTTAATGTGGGGTGCACCTTCACTAGTGCTGAGACTGCTGTGCATAGCAGCCCAACAGGATGCTGAACAAATGAGAATTGAGAGTCTTCAATCCTCTTAAAAAGGGGGCAGAGATGCACCTGAGCATTCTTGGTAGATGATGTTCATCAGAAATAGTTAAGTTAACGTAAAGAGTGAGGGTGGTGTAAGGGACTGCCTGTGTGCTTATCTACTGGCCTGGATTGCTCACAGGTCACACATCTGGACAGTTCTTTGTCTTTTCAAAGTAGACAAATGACTGTTTGTGCTTCTAACAGAGAGAGCCTCTTCTGGTGGGTGGCTAAAACCCCAGAAGCTTTGATTTCTGGAAATAGGATAAAAGCTGCTGTAGTTTTTAAGTCTTAGTCACTAGTATCATTAAGTAAACATCCCCTCTCAAGCTGAATGTTTAATGCCTCCTGGGCACAGACCTGGTAATTTTGTACACAGGTATTTGGAATGTGATCGTGTCTGAACAAGAACTGGCCACAGCCCACAGACATCCAGGGACAAGCGAGGCTTGTGGAGAACAAATACCTAGGGAGGATTTTATATGTCCGTGAATCCCCAGCCCCAACATGCTCCCTATCATCAGTGCATTTGATGGATGCTAAATGGAGGATTACAGGACACCACTGAGACCCAGCTGGACATCGGTACCTTCCTCTCTGCTCACAAATCAATCTTGAAATGATTAGTCACCTTTATGCCTAAGGAATAACTATCGTTTATGTGCTGCAAGTATGGGGAGGGGGAATAATGACATTTTACTGAATCTTCATCTTTTAATTGAATTTTTATTAAATCATAACTGTATACATTTGTGGGGTACAATGTGATGATTTGATATACAATGTGGAATGCTTAAACTGATTAACATAACTATCACCTCACTTCCTTATTTTATATGGTAAGACACTTACAATTTATGGGCTGGGCATGGTGGCTCATGCCTGTAATCCTAGCACTCTGGAAGGCCAAGGCAGGTAGATTGCTTGAGCTCAGGAGTTCAAGACCAGCCTGAGCCAGAGCAAGACTCTGTCTCTAAAAACATAGCTGGGCGGTGTGGTGGGCACCTGTAGTCCCAGCTACTCCGGAGGCTGAGGCAAGAGCATCACTTAAGAACATGAGTTTGAGGTTGCTGTGAGCTATGACCCCATGGTGCTCTATGGAGGGTGACAAAGTGAGACTCTGTCTCACAAAAAAATAAATAAATAAAAAGACATTTATAATTTATTCCTAGTTATTTTGAAATGTATCCTTGTATTGTGCACACTAGGCAAGATCCCATCAAATGCCCTCCCGCCTCCCATCAGTTGCCCCCGTCCCTTTCCCTCCTCCTCCTGCTTCTCCCCTCCTTCTTGCTAGACTATATTTGTGTGTTATTATTTGTCTGCATGTATGTTTATGTATCGGTTTCATAATAGTATTGACTACATTGGATATATTTTTTTCCATTCTTGCAATTCTACTTTACTAAGTAGAATATATTTCAACTCCATCCAGGTAAACATAAAAGATGTAAAGTCTCCATCTTTTTTATGGATAAATAGTATTCCATAGTATACGTATACCACAATTTATTAGTGCATTCTAGGATTGATGGGCATTTAGGCTGCCTCCACGACTTGGCAATTATGAATTGAGCTGCAATAAACATTCTGGTGCAAAAGACTTTGTGATAAAATTATTTCTGTTCTTCTGGGTAGATACCTAGTAATGGGATTGCAGGGTCAAATGAAAGGTCAACTTTTAATTCTTTAAGGATTCTCCATACTTCTTCCCATAAAGGCTGTATTGGTTTGCAGTCCCACCAGCAGGGTAGAAGAGTTCCCTTCTTTCCACATTCACACCAGCAACTGCAGTTTGGGACTTTCTGACGTGGGCCATTCTCGCTGGGGTCAGATGATATCTCAGAGTGGTTTTGATTTCTATTTCCCAGCTAATTAAAGATGATGAACATTTTTTCATGTGTTTCTTGGCCATTCGCCTGTCATCTTCAGAGAAGTTTTTGTTGAAGTTTCTTGCCCACAAAAAAGAGGGGTTGTTTGTTTTTTTCTTATTGATTAATCTGAGTTCTCTGTAGATCCTAGTTATCAGACCTTTGTTGAATCATAACCTGAAAAAATCTTCTCCGATCCCGAAGGCTGTCTGTCTGTGTTAGCTGCAATGTCCTTAGCTGTGCAGAAGCTTTTTAGCTTGATCAGAACCCAGTAATATATTTTTGGCGTTGCTTCCATTACAGAACCTTCATCTCCTTACCATCGTTTGTGATAGTTTAATTAAAAACAAAAAGCAAGATTGCCTTGACTTCCCTATTCACTTGTACGCATTGTATGTTTTGCCATCTGCACTGTTTTTAACGGCAATTAGAGTGTTTGTGGTCCTCTGCTTTTATCAATTGAAAATAACGTTTAACTATTTGCTTTGTTTTTTTTCTAGTGGAAGATAATAGTCTGTCTCAAAAGAAGAAGGTCACTGTGGAAGATCTCTTCAGTGAAGATTTCAAGATTCATGACCCTGAGGCTAAGTGGATAAGCGGTGAGTGCCGAGTCCTTCCTGCATGTGAGACATGGCTCCCCACTCCCTGCTGCTTTAGATAGCTGGGGTTCTGGAGTTTGCCTCTCCGATGCTCTGTGGCTGTGGACGGGGATACCCAGAGTCTTCCCTGGGAATCGTCAGATTACCATTCTAAGAGCGCATGGATGTGGTGACATTGCTGCCTTACAGACATCAGCTCAGCATTCGCTTCGCGGGCAATGGGGTCTGCCGAGGACCTTCCTCCGTGTCACTTCCCGGAGACGTTATTTCTCAGAGGGCGATGTGAGAGGTTGCTAAGCAACAGGGACGGTGGAGGCACAGCTGAGCCCCCTCCTTCTCCGTGGTCTTTGTTCCCGTCCGTGCTCTTGCTTTCTCTTCCCACCAGATAGAGGAGCCAAAAGTAGCTCAAAGGATTCTTTTAGAATAGTACCAAATGAACAGTGGGGCCCTGTGCACACATGTGGAGAAATTCATTTTTCCTCTTGAACTTTAACCTGGATTAAATCTATTTTTTGTTTGTTTATTTTTAACACAATGGAAAAATTATCAAGGGCAGAGGCATGTGTTCCTAATGCCTGTTTTGGTTCACAACATAACCTACGTCCTCTCCTTGGATGGGAAATGATCGGAGTACAGAGAGGAAAGACACTGACGACTGCTCCCTTGGCCCCCTGACTCCCTCGCCAGCACCTCTCGGGTCACCTCCATCACTGTTGTTTACCTTTAGTCTTTGTTTCAGTGGAATGCGCTTGAAAATTTATTCTCAGGTCAGAGAAGCTTTGTAGAGAGATGCTCGAGGTCGAGTTCAAATCCTTGCTTTCTTAATAAATGAGCTCCAGAGAGGTTAAGTGACTTTTCTGAGGTCACAGAGCCAGTTAGTGGTGCAGCTGTGGCTAGAAGCCTGTCTCCTGACCCCCCATCAGTGCCCTTCCCACTGTCTTCTTTTGACATGGTATCATTGTATTTATTGCTGTCAAACTGCTTATAAAATACTTTTCATGCTTCACAAACTCTCCAAAATGGGTTAATGACTCTTTACCATCAGCGTACTGCTTAAAGCAGTCACTTCTCTCGCATCCTCTGCTGGGGCTTCAGCGTTAATTTCCGACCTTTATGGTAGTTTCTTCAAAACTGGAGGAAGTAGATGAAATATATTTTATATAAATTGGGAATGATGGGAGTAGCATACTGTGAGTAGTGACGGAGGGCAAAAATTCCAAAAAGATAGACAGCCAACATCTTGTTGTTTGATGGAGGAATTGATTTCACCTTTTATTTGGGGGCTGACTGGGAACAAAACATGATTATTCTCCGTAGGGAACTCAAAGTCACGTTCTGGAGATGAAACAGTGAATGGCCAATGGGAATCCTGACCCAGATGCCGAGAACGGGAATGTGATTGTCCAATTCTTCCTGAGAAGGCATTTCACAGACAGTAGATAGACTCAGTCTACACAGATCGTTAGGACTTTTTTAGAGAAGGCAGAAAATAGACTCCTGGAAAAATAAAAGGCTAAAAGTGTTAGTCTGTGATAACCCCCTGGTTGGGATGACCAAGAGTAACCTGAGAGACCATAGCTAGGAATGAAAAAGGGAAAGAAAAACAAAGCAAAACAAAAGCTGGGAGAGAGGCAGAGCCTAGAGATGGACAAGGGGCTGCAATCAGGGCACCGGCCCAGAGCTACAGGGTTCTCAGGGAGGAGGACGGCTGTGGAGACCCCAGGAGATGCCCGACTAGTGCAGGTTGTGTTTTGTATTAGGCCCCCGTGGTCTCGGGCTTGGCGCCAGCCAGGGTCCTCTGTGCTAGAATTGCAAAGTGTAAGGGGGGGGGGCACATAGTTTTTGTGAGACCCTGTGCCCATCAGTGGTGGAAGGAGTTTGACTGATGGGCACAGTCCCTCCACAGAAGGGTGTAACCAGCCCCGAGATGCACTGGCTCTTGGGCCAGAGGAAACCCACCACCCCATACATAAAGTTGGGGATTAATCCAAGGAATTGAGACGTGGCCATGAGCTCAGCAGAAAGTGGCCAGTGCAGGTTGAATCTGTGCAGAAAGACCACCTGCAGCTCTAGGTGGACGTGCTTTTGGTGCCTGGAGGCTTTCTTGGGGCAGTCCTTGCTCTGTGCATGTGCACATGGGATGTGAAGTGTTGCTGTGAGGTGACAAGACGGCCAGGCCTCCCCAGAGACCAGGCTCTATTCGGAGTGTGCTGGAGCCTAACGGCTTCCCCCTTATGTTACTCTCAGCTTCCTTGCTACTTTTCTTTTACTTGTTTCTTTTCCTAACCATCCCCTTTCTTCTTGCTCCCTGAAGATACAACAGCATAAAGTGAATAAAGTAACTTTGCAACATGTAACTAAGCTTTGAAACTGGTTTTGATGAATACTATGGAGAGCTCACTTATCTTCTTGTACTGCAAGTCAATGTGTTAAGATCTGGGAAGAGATGACTACAAATTCATAGGATTATCTCATGTTGTAGAGCTGGGGTGAGCTTTAGAAATGATTAGAACATTCATTCATGCGGTAAGACTTTTCTGGGTGCCCACAATGTACCAGGCAGACTGCTGCGCCCAGGGGGGAGCGGGGAAGCGAGCGACCTGTCTATGGGACTGTTTCTTGGTGACAGAGGCGGGAATCCCACCAGCGTGACTGTACCACCTTCATATTCTTTAAATCCTTTATTTAGCTGCCTTATTCTCATAATGCCCGTGTCAAAGTAACAAGTACCCAAGTGGCAAAGAAAATGTTATAATTCTTTTCAGAGAAAGAGATTTGATTTTTTTAGGAAACATTAGCCACTAAAGTTAACAAATGTGTCTTGAGTTTAATATTGGGGTTAATAGTCTGGAACTAATACACTTTATTTATCAGTAGAAAATGTCTTGGGTTAGAGTGACCCTCCCCCTTTTTTTAATACCATAGGCCTAATTTTGTTAATCTATGTTTTCTGAAAAGAATTGGTGTAACAGCCTGTAAATTCTCTAATAACCTAAGCCCCTGTGGACTTCCCTCTCATGTTCTTACAATCTCTGTGACAAGCCAAAGAGGTTTGTCAAATATAATGGAACCGAGGACATCCACAGGCTGACCCTGACCTCCCCCTCGAAGAGTCGGGCACTGCCAGAAGTTGGCCAGGGCACAGCCTCTCTGTACACTTGCTTCACTGATATAAGTTCTTACACCTGTTATAATAACCACATTGTACTTGTCAACCTCTTGAAACCCTTCAAGTGTCTTTCTGGGATCCCATGATAGGGGGCAGCCACTGTGATGAGGCATTTTGGTTACTGTTATTTACCCATCTTCTGGGGTTCTCCTGGTCTGTTTATTCTTTTCCATTCCCAGTTTCAAACCTCATAATCTCTTCTCAACCCTCCAGACTTCCTCCTCATCCTCTTTCTCAGCTGAAGTACCAGAAGATACTTACCAGTGCTCCCACCAGCCCATCACTGGTGTCTGCACTGCCAAGTGCTCAGCCCATGCCCACCTGGAACCCGAACCACAGACACCTGCCTCCTGTCTGCACGCAGTGTAAAGAAACAGCAGGTGAACTCCCTTACTTGCAGCAAAACCCTCCTGTCTCCCCTAAATGTTCATTTCTTGCCCTGTACTAGATGAAGCACATAGTGCTCTGATTTCTACCCCTGGACGTGGGCTTACCTCAAGTCCACGTCTCCTGCTGGGTCCTGCCTGGCTTCTGTTTCCCTTGTGAGCTTGCAGAGTTGTCTACCCGTGAAATGTCCCCCCTTCTGTCTAACTCTGTCCAGCTACGCTCACTCCCTGAAGCCCCTTGCCAAGGTCATGGTGACTTCCAGCTTGCTAAATTCTGTGGTTATTTCTCAGGCCTCTGGTTCCTTCACCTGCCAGCAGCATTTGCACAGTTGATTACCTTTTCCCCTGGACAGACCTCTGTGTGCAGCTTGGAGAGGCCAGCCCACCCTCCTACTTCTCTCTCCCTGTCAGGCTTCTTGGCTGGTTCCCCTCTTCTCCCTGACTGGCCCTCCCCTTTTGCGTCTGCGCTCCTCCCTCTATGTTTCATCCCATTGCAGGGTTGTAAATGTCCTCCGAGATATGTCTCCAGAGCAGGGGCATCTGCTGCACTTCTCAGATGGCTCACAGCACCTCAGCTTCGGCCTCAGCTTCTCCACATCTGAGTTCTTGATTCCCACCCAAAAACAAAACACAAAAAGTCCTCCCTATCCACCGCCTTCCTAGTTCCTGCAGTACAGCAGTTGAGACCCGTGGAGCTGTGCTTTACCCTGTCTCTCATATGCCCCATCTCCTCCACCCTGGAACCCCCAGCTCTGCCTTGGAGTGAGCAGCGCCTGTCCAAGGGTCCAGTGGTGTTCATCTCATGACCACCATTGCCTTGTGCAGAGCCCACGAAGCATGGAGGGCTGGACAGGCGCTTGGCAGCAGTGGCCCAAACACTTCTGCCCAGAAAGTCCCCCTCTGCTCCCCTGGTCCCGCCCCTGTGTCAGCACATTTGCTGTCCCCTCCCCACACCCCACCCCCCCGCCCTGCCCTGCATTCGTCCTCAGTGTTAGGCTCTTATGAACCTAGACTCAACGCTTCTGTGGTACATTAAGTACAGTTACTTATTCAATATCCATCTTTCCTTCCAACGTAAACTCCACAAGGGCCAGAGTCACATCTGCGTGTCCTCCTGCGTCCCCAGCACCAGCCAAGAGCTGCATGCGGCCACCTACTAGCCTTCCTGAACATTTCCTCATTTGATATTTAAATAACCATGTTTTAAAGATGAGGAAGCATATGAGCAGGCATTGGAAGTCTGAACCGATAACGTGTCTTGGAGAGGCCTGAGCTCTGAGGGAAAGCAACCCAAACACCGTGGAACAGCAAATGCCGAGGTCTCCGTACGGGAGACTGCCTGGAAATTTGAGGACAGTGTGAAGCCAGGAGGGAAGAGCAATAGATGGGAAGGGGTGGAAGCTGAGCCCAGATTATGCCCTAGAAGGTGGGGAGATGCGGGGGGCCTTCTTGGAGCAGGGAGGATGGGAGTGGGTCCCGTGAGGGATCAGGTGGCCTCGCCTGGCTCAGAACATAGGCCGCAGGGCACATCAACCCAATTCTAAGGTTTTTTTTTTTTTTAATTAAATCATAGCGTCTACATCAATATGATCATGGGGCACCATACACTTGGTTCATAGAATATTTGACACATTTTTATCTCATTAGTTGACATGGCCCTCCTGGCATTTTCTTAGTTACTTTGCCAAGACATTAACATTCTACATTTGCCAAGGCTCACATGTACCCTTGTAAGATGCACCACAGGTGTGATCCTTTCAATCCCCCTCCCTCTACCCACCTCCCCCCCCTCCCCGTGCTTTCCCCCTGTTCTTAGGGTGTAACTTGGTTATAGCTTTCATGTGAAGGTCCTAAGTTAGTTTCATAGTAGGGGTGAATACATTGGATATTTTTTCTTCCATTCTTGAGACACTTTACTGAGAAGAATATGTTCCAGCTCTATCCATGTAAACATGAAAGAGGTAAAGTCTCCATCTTTCTTCAAGGCTGCATAGTATTCCATGGTGTACATATACCACAATTTGTTAATCCATTCATGGATCGATGGGCACTTGGGTTTTTTCCATGACTTAGCAATTATGAATAGGCTGCAATAAAGATTCTGGTACAAATATCTTTGTTATGATGTGGTTTTTGGTCTTCTGGGTATATGCCCAGCAGAGGAATTACAGGATTGAATGGCAGATCTATTTTTAGATCTCTAAGTGTTCTCCATATATCTTTCCAAAAGGAATGTATTAGTTTGCATTCCCACCAGCAGTGCAAAAGTGTTCCCTTTTCTCAACATCCGCGCCAATATCTCTGGTCTTGAGATTTTGTGATATAGGCTAGTCTCACTGGAGTTAGATGATATCTCAAAGTAGTTTTGATTTGCATTTCTCTGATAATTAAAGATGATGAGCATTTTTTCATATGTCTGAAGGCCGCTCGCCTGTCTTCTTCGGAGAAGTTTCTTTTCAAGTCTCTTGCACAGCCTGTGATGGTATTCCTTGTTCTTTTCTTGCTAATGCATTTGAGTTCCCTGTGGATTCTGGTTATTAAACCTTTGTCAGAGACATAACCATCAAATATCTTCTCCCATTCTGTGGGCTGTTTGCTTGCTTTACTTACTGTGTTCTTGGCTGTGCAGAAGCTTTTTAGTTTGATCAAGTCCCAAAAGGGTATTTTTGAAGCTGCTTCAATCACCTGGGGGGGTGGGGGGCAAACTTCTCATAAAAAACTCACCCAACCCAATTTCTTCAAGGGTTTTCCCTGCACTCTCTTCTAGTATTTTTATAGTTTCATGTCTTAAGTTTAGGTCTTTAATCCAGTAAGAGTCTATCTTGGTTAGTGGTGAAAGGTGTGGATCCAGTTTCAGTCTTCTACAGGTTGCCAGCCAGTTCACCCAGCACCATTTGTTAAATAGGGAATCTTTTCCCTGCTGGATGTTTTTAATTGGCTTGTCAAAGATTAAATAACGGTAAGTAGCTGGGTTCATCTCTTGGTTCTCTATTCTGTTACAGACATCTACTTCTCTGTTTTTGTGCCAATACCATGCTGTTTTGATCACTATCAATTTGTAGTATAGTCTGAGGTCTGGTAGCATAATTCCACCTGTTTTGTTTTTATTTTTGAGTAATGTCTTGGCCATTCGAGGTTTTTTCTGATTCCATATAAAACGAAGTATTGTTTTTTCAAGATCTTTAAAGTATGACACTGGAACTTTAATAGGGATTGCGTTGAAGTTATATATTGCTTTGGGTAGTATGGACATTTTAACAATGTTGATTCTTCCCAGCCATGAGCATGGTATGTTTTTCCATTTATTAACATTCTCGGCTGTCTCTTTTCTTAGAGTTTCATAGTTCTCTTTATATAGATCTTTCACATCCTTTGTTAGATAAACTCCCAAATATTTCATCTTCTTTGGCATTACTGTGAATGGGATAGAGTCCTTAATTGTCTTTTCAGCTTGACTATTGTTGGTATATATAAAGGATACCAATTTATGAATGCTGATTTTGTAACCTGAGACTTTGCTGTATTCCTTGATCAATTCTAAGAGTTTTGTAGTAGAGTCCCTAGTGTTTTCCAGATATACAATCATATCATCTGTGAAGAGCGAAAGTTTGATCTCTCCTGACCCTATGTGGATGCCCTTGATTGCCTTTTATTCCCTAATTGCGGTGGCTAAAACTTCCATTACAATGTTAAAAAGCAATGGAGACAATGGGCAGCCTTGTCTGGTTCTTGATCTGAGTGGAAATGATTCCAATTTAACTCGGTTCAATCTGATATTGGCTGTCAGTTTGCTGTAGATGGCCTCTATCAGTTTAAGAAATGTCCCTTCTATACCGATTTTCTTAAGTGTTCTGATCATGAAGGGATGTTGGATGTTATCAAAAGCTTTTTCTGCATTGATTGAGAGAATCATATGATCTTTGTTTTTTACTTTATGTGTTGAATTACATTTATAGATTTACGTATATTGAACCAGCCTTGACACCCTGGGATAAAGTCAACTTGATCATGATGTATGATTTGTTTGATATGTTGCTGGATTCTGTTTGTTAGGATTTTGTTGAATATTTTTGCGTCTATATTCATTAGTGATATTGGTCAATAATTTTCTTTTCTTGTTGGGTCTTTTCCTGGTTTGGGGATCAGGGTGATGTTTGCTTCATAGAACGTGTTGGGGAGTCTTCCTTCTTTTTCTACCTTTTGGAACAGGTTGAGTAATATAGGTACTAATTCCTCTTTAAAGGTGTGGTAGAATTCTGATGTGAAACCATCTGGTCCCGGACTTTTCTTTTTGGGGAGGTTTTGAATGGTTGATGTTATTTCCGAACTTGATATGGGCCTGTTCAACATTTCCACTTGATTCTGGTTAAGTCTTGGAAGGTGACGAGCTTCCAAGTATCGGTTCATTTCCTTTAGATTTTCATATTTCTGAGAGTAAAGTTTCTTGTAATATTCATTAAGGATTTTTTGGATGTTTGAGGAATCTGTTGTTATTTCATCTTTGTCATTTCTGATTGATGAGATTAGAGATTTTACTCATTTTTTCCTGATTAGGTTGGCCAATGGTTTATCTATTTTGTTGACCTTTTCAAAAAACCAGCTTTTTGATTTATTGATCTGTTGTATTGTTCTTTTGTTTTCAATTTCATTTAGTTCTGCTCTGATTTTGGTTGTTTCTTTTCTTCTACTGGGTTTGGGGTTGGAGTGTTCTTCCTTTTCCAGTTGCTTGAGATGTCCCATTAAGTTGCTAACTTCCTCTCTTTCCGTTCTCCTGAGGAAGGCTTGCAGCGCTATAAATTTCCCTCTTAGAACTGCCTTTGCAGTGTCCCAGAGGTTCTGATAGTTTGTGTCTTCATTGTTTTGTTCCAAAAATTTGGCAATTTCCTTCTTGATCTCATCTCTGACCCAGCTATCATTCAGCATGAGGTTATTTAACTTCCATGTTTTTCTATGAGTATGCAGATTCCTGTTGTTACTCAGCTCAAGTTTTATTCCATGATGGTCCGAGAAGATGCATGGAATAACTTCTATTCCTTTAAATTTACTGAGGTTAGATTTGTGACCTAAGATGTGATCGATTTTGGAGTAAGTTCCGTGGGCTGATGAGAAGTATGCGTATTCAGTTTTATTGGGATGAAATGTTCTGTAGATGTCTGCTAGATCTAAATGCTGGATGGTTAGATTTAAATCTAAAATTTCTTTACTCAGCTTTTTCTTGGAGGATCAATCCCTCACTGCCAAAGGAGTGTTAAAATCTCTGACTATTATGGAGCTGGAGGAAGTCAAGTTGCTCATGTCTGTTAGAGTTTCTCTTATGAATTGAGGTGCATTCTGATTGGGTGCATAGATACTAATAATTGAAATCTCATCATATTGAGTATTACCCTTAACAAATATGAAGTGACCATTCTTGTCCTTCCTTACTTTTGTTGGTTTAAAGCCTATTGTGTCTGCAAATAGAATTGCAACACCTGCTTTTTTCTGGTTACCATTTACCTGAAATATGGATGACCATCCTTTCACCCTGAGTCTGTATTTGTCTTTTAAGTTAAGATGTGATTCTTGTAAGCAACAGATATCTGGTCTGAGTTTTTGTATCCAGTCAGCTAACCTGTGTCTGTTTAGAGGACAGTTTAAGCCATTCACATTAATGGAGATTATTGATAAGTTTGGTGAAATTTTGGGTATCGAGTTTTTCAAAAGTCCAGTGGACATTTTTAATCTTTTCGCCATTGTAGAAGTTGGAGTTTGATCAGGAGTTTCTGAGTGAGTTTATGTTTGTAGTAGAGGACTGGGTTGGTCATTATGGAGGATAGGTCTGAGAATATCCTGAAGAGCTGGTTTGGTTGTGGCAAATTTCTTGAACATATGAATGTCGTTAAAGTATTTAATTTCTCCATCATAGATGGGGTTAGCTGGGTACAGGATCTGGGGTTGAAAGTTATTTTGCTTTAGGAGATTAAAAGTCGATGACCACCCTCTTCTGGCTTGAAAAGTTTCAGCAGAGAGATCTGCAGTCATTCTAATGTTCTTACCTTTGTAGGTAATGGCTTTCTTTCGCCTGATAACCTTGAGAATTTTCTCCTTCATGTTGACTTTAGTGAAGCTAATTATGATATGTCTGGGGGATGAATTATTGGGGTTGAATCGTGCTGGAGTTCTGAAGCTGTCTGCTATCTGAATTTCAGAATCTCTAGGCATGTCTGGAAAATTCTCTTTCATAATTTCATGCAGAAGGGCCTCTGTGCCCATTGATGCCACTTCATTGTTTTCCGGAACTCCTATTATTTGTATATTTGCCTTCTTCGAATTATCCAAGAGCTCTCTAAGAGAATGATCCATTTTGCTCTCCATTTCTCTTCCTCTTTGAGAGTTTGGGAGCGTTCAAAGGCTTTATCTTTTATGTCAGAAATCCTTTCTTCTGCTTGGTCCAGTCTGTTGCTGAGGGATTCTACTGTATTTTTCATATAGTTAAGGGCTGCAAATTCTTGCTTCAGTGTGTCTAAGTCTTTTGTGGTTTTGTCTTTAAATTCGTTAAATTCTTGAGACAACTTTTGAATTTCTCCTTGGATTCCTAATTCCATTTTATCAATCTTGTATGCAATCCAAATTCTGAATTTGATTTCTGACATGTCTGCCAGTTGTTTATGAATGGGATCTTCAATTACATCCGCCATTTCTTTCCTTGGGGTGGGGGGGGTTGATCTATTCTGGTTATTCATGTTACCGGAGATTTTCCTCTGATTCCGCCCCATGTTTGTTTTACTCCCTTTTAATTTTCCCCTAGGGTTTTGTTGAGGGCCCGTTCAGTGTTGTAGCCTGAGAGACTGGGGCCCTGTCTGGTGTGGTGGGGCTGAGTGGTTCTGACTTATTGTTAGCTGGCTTCTGTTTGACCCCAGTGAAGCACTTACTCTGGGTTGAAGTCGCAGTTCTCTGAGTCGGCCCTACCCTGGATGTTTCCGGGGTCTGTGAGTCACCTCAGGCTAATCCTATACTCAAGGGTGGCCTCCTCTGGTTGCCCAGGGAGGCAGGGGGTATGGCTTCAGCCGCCTCAGGGAACTGCTGCCCTGATGTGGGTCTCCCCCAGTCTCACTCCTGTGTCCCAGAGTCAGGACCGACCAGCCGCTGTTCGGGCACTGTCTACGCCCCGACAAATCCCTCAAGAATCTGGAATCCTGAGGGACAGGCCTCCAGATCCCAGAGTGAGGGTGGGGTTGGGCACTGGGAGCTCAGAGCCGCCGGCAGCAAGCTCACTCAATTCCTCCCAATCTTTGGCTCCACCACACGGCCGCAGCCCAATCCTCCAGGCTTCAGAGTGAGGGGGAGCGGCTGGAGCCCAGAACCGCAGGGCAGCAAACAGACTCAGCTCCACCCAGTTCCCTGCCCCGTCACACGGCAGGCGCTCAGGTCTCCAGAGCACAGAGTGAGGGCGGGGGGAGTGCTGGGAGCCCAGAGCCAGCAGGGGCTCCAAGCCACAGGGAGCCCAGTCGGCAGCGAGCAAATTCAGTTTCTCCCAGTCTCTTGCCCGGTTGTACCACCGCAGCTCAAGCCTGCAGGCTTCAGAGTGGGGGCGGGCTGGGGGAGTGGCTGGAGCCCAGAACCGCCGGGCAGCGAACAGACTCGGCTCCCCCCAGTTCCCTGCGCAGCCACACTGCAGGCGCTCAGGTCTCCAGAGCATAGAGTGAGGGCGGGGGAGCCCCTGGAGCCCAGAGCCAGCAGGGGCTCCGAGCTGTAGGGAGCCCGGTCGACAGCTAGCAAATTCAGTTCCTCCCAGTCTCTGGCCCAGTTGTACCCTTGCAGCACAACCCCCCAGGCTTCATAGTGGGGGCAGGGTGGAGGGAGTGGCTGGAGCCCAGAGCCGCCAGGCAGCGAAAAACAGACTCAGCTCCACCCTGCTCCCTGCCCCGTCACACGGCAGGCGCTCAGGTCTCCGGGCCACAGAGTGAGGGCTGGGGGAGTGCCAGGAGCTCAGAGCAGCAGGGAGCTCAGAGCAGCTGGTAGCAAGTTCGACTCAGTTATATGCCTGGTTGTATTGTTGCCCAAGGAGGGCTGCTGCACCTCCACCTCAGGGAAGCACCGCCCTGGTGAGGGTCTCCCTCCGCTGACTGTCCTCACCTCTCTCCCGTGGCTCAGAATCAGCGCTGACAAGCCGCAGCTCGGGGACTGTCCTCTCCCCTTTAGGAGTCACCAAGAATCCGAACTCCTGGGGGACAGGCTTTCAGACCTCAGAGAGAGTGGAGGGAAGTGCTGGGAGCTCAGAATTGCTGGCAAAGGATATTTACAGATTTATACAGTTTTATGCCTGGCAGGAGAACGCCTAGGCATCCTAGTAAGGGAGATGGGTCCAGTTTGTAGTAGGTCTCTCCCGTGAAGTGTAGTGGGAGGGCCTTTGATTTCTGCCCTTTTGTTTGTGGGGCCCTTAAGCCGATCAGGTGGGGGAGGGGGGACTTCCGTCCGCTTGGTGATGGGTTTTGTATCTTTTGTTTGCTTCCTTGTGCTCACAGCTCTCCTCAGTGGACTTGACGTGTGTTCTTCAACTTTCTCACTTGGTGTTGCTCAAATCCATCAGGTTACTTGGTAAATTTTCATCCCCTAACTCTCCTTCAGGACGGGAGCCTCTGTGGAAAGCTGGCTTCAGTCCGCCATCTTCCCATCATCCCCCCCAATTCTAAGGTTTAGCCAGCACCTAGTCCACCTGAAAAGCAATTTTGAAACTCTTTTTCTGGAATGGCTGTCAAAGCTGTCATCATATGAGGATGATTAAGTGCACAAACTCATCCTAGAAAAAGTGCTTTGAAGGGTGGAGTAGGCACTTCAAGGGTGACCGTAGTGACGTTCAGCAGTGAGGTACGTAGTAGCACTTTTCCTAGGATGAGTTCAAGGACTGTCAGACCTGTATATGGTCTGCTTCCCACCTTCTCCTCACTGCACTGTGGACAGAACACGTGTCCTCTGTGTGAACAGACTTGGCCACTCTGCTCAGGGGGGTGGTCTGCACTGCCGGCTGGACCCCAAGTGACACCCTCTTGGCAAACACTCTTGCTTCTGCAGGTGTGCCTTTGTGAAGGGGCCTGAGCCTTAGAACAGGTTTGATGAACCCTGTGGCCTGTGCTCTGACCCAGTGGAGGCCGCCTGCATCCCGCTCCCATCCGCCCTGCTCCCAGCATCTCTAGGATCCAGACAGGCCCAGGGCTCCTGGGCAGAGCTGCTCACTGGCCACATTAGCTGGTCGGCTAACCTGGGCAGAGCTTGGCCTCATGTCCCCACTCCAGTGTGAGTGTGGTGACGGGCCAGACCATGTCTCTCCTCTGTCTGTGTTTGTTTACACTCACCCTGTTAATGCAGCTGCTTGTTAGAGAGAGCCCTCTATCTCTGGGACACTGAACTAGGGAGACTGTAAAATTGAAGAAAATTGCTTCTTTTGAATGTAGGGAAATACCAGCTGGCTGGGTAATACTGGGAAAGTGTGAGTTTTAGAAGGTAAAATTGGAGTTAGTGCACAGGGCTCAAAGCATCTTCATTTCCACACGTGCTTTTCCTCTTCTGTTTTTTGACAAAACCAGATGGATTGTTTTTTTAACAAAGCTTATTGGGTTAGTTGGAGAAGGAATTCAAGTTTAAAATAGTTTAAGTTTTTCTACTGCTTTGTAGAGGCCACATTTTGCAGCCAAAACCATTAAGGCTTAGAATCATAGAGAGTAAAAAGGTTCCCTACAGGCCATTCGGTGCAGTGGCCTGCGCAGGTCAGCCGGCCAGCAGGAACCTCAGGGCATGTCCAGATTGGGCAGTTCGCAAAAGAGGGAAGACTTTCTTCAGAGGCCCCATGAGTGTCTGGAGATAATAATAGTAATGGTTTGAAGTACATCATGATGCCTTACTAAAGCTCTCAGCAAATAAACAAAATGCAATTACTGTACATGTTTGTGTAAACCACCAGTTTATTTTTGCTCTTTGGTTGTCATTTTTGAGATTGCACCATTCCTCAGGAGAAAAGAGCTTCAGTTTTTTGGCATCCAGAGGCCAATGATGTATCTGACCAGCGTCGGGCAGCCCAAGCACCCCGCAGCGACACTCCCACACCACCCGCACCACCTGCACCGCCACCTCACTTCTCAGGCTTTCACATTTCTGCCAGTGCAGCTGAGACTGTTATCTGCTTAACCTTCCTCAGATAGGAAAAAGTTCAAGAGCCCAGTAGCATTTAGTGCCGCAGCAACTGAAGCAATAGCAGCAACAGTAACAGAAATGATAAGGCGGTTGCACTAAATGCCTGTTACTTCATCCCCATACTTGCCGAGACCTGGGAAGGTGTGAATTTTTATCTTTACTTTAGAAACTAGGAAACTATGACTCAAAGAAATTAAATCCCATCTTCAAAGTTACCAAGACGGCTTTAGAAAACCTGCCCCCTGGGCCTCCCTGGTTCACTCCCCTCCTCTCCCCCAGTCCCACGTCCACCCTGGACCGTGACCTCTCCTAGCTTCTTGCCCTTGGCCATCTTGAGTTCTTTAGTAGCTTCGTGCCTTTATCTCTCTTCTCTTTTTCTGAAAATGCTTTTGATCAGTACTTCTGTTCTTCAAAAAGTCACAATCATCCTTTAATGACTTGATCGGAAATAAACACTCTCTGGATTTTCCAAATTGGAAAATCGGTTGCTCACTCCCACACGTGGCAATAGGACTCTATAAAATTTCAATCAGAGCCTCAGTGTGAGAACCAGCTAGGGTTAGCCAGCCCTGGGGGACAGCCGCTCTGCAGGCTGACTGGCTTCCTCAGTCAGCACAAGCAGAGGAAAGCTCCAGGCTGGGCCGGCAGAGGCCCTCACACTGCCCCGTCCCCGTCCAGCAGTGTGATGGTCCTCTGCAGGGAGGGCGTAGGGGACTCTTTGTTCCCCTGGATCATGACAGCATGCCTGGCCCTATTGCTGGTATTGTTTAATACATGATTTGGGGACTCAAGTCTCTGTAGGCTCAACTGGGCCACCACTCTTCCAGCAGAGAGAGGCATGTTGGGGTTCTTTGAATGACTTTGGAAAATGTTTCTTTCTTCACTGGGAAATTAAAATACAACTTCTATCTTTGCTGAATCTAATTCAAACCCTGGCCAAGACTAAAATTCCATTTCAACTTTGTTTACAGTATAAAGGGATAGGCTTTTCTTTCTTTCTTTCTCTTTGTACAAATAAATAAACATAGACAATATATATTTTGTGTGCATATGCACCGATGTATGTATACATATATGTAGTTTTCCTCAAGAAAAAGGATCTCAAGCATATTATTTTTCCTACTCCATGAAATAGACAGATATTGTCCAAGATGGTGTATGGTTGTTTCTAAGGCTATCTGGATGGTGCAGGAGCTTTCCTGAGGCCCCCACAGTACTCGAGCCCTCTGCTTTCCTAACCAGCACAGCAGATGATGGACACGCTGGGAAGCACGCCTTGTGGCCAGCCGGTCCATGCAGGCGGTCTGCCTGGGGATGCAGCCCAGCCCAGAAACGAGGACTCGCAAGTTTGTTTCATTTTACCTTTAGGCAAATGTATAAAGCCCAAGAACCCAGGCAAGTCCCAGCAGCTATTTCTTCCCAGGGTGAGATTCACCCACATCCCCCTTCTAGAGTGGCCTCTGCCAAGCACATAAGGAAGGTTCATTTATTAGGGACTCTGCATCCTTCAATGCAGTGACCCCCATGTGAGCACTGACGTGATTGCTCATCTTCTCAATTATATGACTGCATGTAGTCCTTAACCACGGCAACCTGCTAGAGCCTAATTAATTATCATTGACATCTCAAATGTTGATCACCTTCTAAACTAATAAGGAAGTCTCACTTGATCTCTCCTGTAAGTGAACACGGCCTCCGATGACTCTTCCATCTTTTGTCTCCAGTGCACACAGTCCCTGTGTGCAGGTGTTGGCTTCCATCTCTGCCTTGCTCTTCACAGCGAGCTTCTCGGGGGCCGTAGGTGTGATGTAGTAATTATCGCTTCTCCCTCATAGGCCAGCGTGTGTGGCATGTAATAGAGTCTTAATAAACATGAACGGAACGCATGACTCAGGGGATGGACAAATTGAGTCTCTGTGGGAAAGGACTTAGGACAACTGAATTTCTGGTTGGTTGTGGGCTAACTAGGTTCTTCGTTTACTATAACTCTTGGCATTTAACAAACAATACACATACTCAGAATGAAAAGCACATACCTGATTCTTACTTGAACTGGGTTCTCTGACAGATCAGGAGATAGCACTGTGCTAGGTGCTCCTCGTCTTCAGTTCCACACCGCCGTTTACTGATCACCTGAAAATGCTCCAGTGATGGTGCTCAGATCTCTGGGTGCTTTTCCTTGGTCACACAAAACCAGCTGATAAGGGACATAGGACACAGCATCTCCATATAACCCAGATGTCCCTCCATGGTCCAACTGCATGAGGAGGGAGGAGCCCATGTCCTGTGGAAGGTCTGGTGGCCATTTCAGTATATTGTGTTTTATATTTTCTTGGTCTCTTCTCTGTGTGAAACCCCCCTCCCTCCTCCATTCCCCACCCTGGGGCCGGCCTGACTCTGTGACACAATTCTCCATCATCTCTACTTTGTTCCTTGTGTGGGTACCATCCCCTCTCTGTTCTCCAAAATGTATACAAAATTCTTAATAACAGACTTTTATAAAAAGGTATGGGGCAGTGGTTCTCAACCTTCCTAATGCCACGACCCTTTGATACAGATGATGTCATCCCGCTGGGTACTCGTATGTGGGCGTATCCGCATGTGGGCAGACTGCCTGGAGCCAGGTAGAGGAGCCAAGTCTCAGTTCCTAAGACCGTCGGAAATATGTGTTTTCCAATGATCTTAGGCGACCCCTGTGAAAGGGTCGTTCCACCCCCAAAGGTGTTGCAACCCACAGGTTGAGAACCACTGGAATAGGGTATTAAAAGGAGACTGTGGCCCACTACAGAAGATGACATGATTGGATGTGAGTAGCACAGCTTCTTCAATTCCCATCGTGTCTTGGCCTTGGAGAATTTTTCATTGGCTTTCTTTTTGCACCTTATTGAGGTCTTCCAACTACCACGTGGCCTGATTTTCCTGCTGTTTCTTCCATCCCAGAACCTTTCAGTAGCCCCCAGTGCCCCACATCATTGCCAACAATGACAAGAGTTGGGGCTAAAGGGTATAGAAATGAATGAAAATTGTTGGGCCTGGCGTAGTCGCTCACACCTGTAATCCCAGCACTTGGGAGGCTGAGGCGGTGGTTGGCCTGAACTCACAGGTTCGAGATCAGCTTGAGTCAGAGAGAGACCTTGTCTCTAAAAATAGCCAGGTGTTGTGGTGAGCACCTATAGTCCCAACTACTTGAGAGGCTGAGGCAAGAGAATCACTTATGCCTAGGAGTTTGAGGTTGCTGTGAGCTATGACACCAAGGCATTTAACAAGGGTGACAAAGTGTGCCAAAGAAAGGGAAGGGAAGAGAAAGGAGAAATTTCCTTCATTTCCTTCAAACTTAACGTGACTCTGATATGCACCTCTCAGGTGCTGTGGGGGCCCTTGGCACAGGGCCGAGAGCTGGTGTCCCCTGCTTCTTCAGCACTGCACATTTTGTGGAAGGAGGCTATTCCAAGTACCAGGGTAGACTTTCTAACACCTAGAGGTTTATAAATGAATGAAATGAAATTCATGTTGAAGTCATCTCCCATATCTTATTGGAAGTGGCAGAAATACACAGGAATAAAAATATTGACATCTGGATTGTTTTTTGGATGATGAGAAGGTTCTGGATATTCAGACCCAAACCTTCTAAACAAGTGTCAAGCTTGTGTCAGATGCTTCACCCCAAACTCCCGGATCTCGGCCCAGACTGTCTCTTGGGTCACTGTCTTTTCTGTCGAGACACTTTATTCATCACCCTCTTCCCTGAATATTTTGGGCTCCTATAAAATCTCCTCCCTCTAGAGAAAACAGGACCACTGCCAGGTCCCACCAGCTTCACTTCAGATTAACTTGGCCACACTGTTCGTCTCCTACCCTGAGCCAGTGAGCCTTTCTCAGCAACATATGAAAGGCCCGATGCAGGTGTTTCCCCAAACTTCAAATGTGTTTCTGGGATTTCTACCCTTTACAAGGTGCAGAGCCAACAAGTGAGCTGATCTTGACTTCTCCCAGATCACATCCTTGCACAGAGCTTTTATCTTCACCAAAAGTGGGTGGGGGCAGGACACACTGCAGGTATTAAAAGTGACAGAATGCTTCTTGTCACCGTAAGTTGTATGCATCAGGGTACCTTGAATCAGAGAGGTTCAGTCCCTTGCCCTGGGCCTCGCAGCTAGGAATGACAGAATTAGTCTTTATTCTGAAAATGTCTTCTGAGGATTCTGAAAACTTGCTCAAAGATCAGTGGAAAGTTTCTGTTCACTTAATACAAGGGCATCAATTTAATCACCGTGGGGTTGTCCTTGAAGTGCACAGGAAATCCGGAAGTAGCATGAGACGACGCCCCGGTGTTCCTGCCCCCCTCTGCTCTCTGGATTGGCCCAGCTCATTGGTGACCCGTGGCCACATCCAGAGCCCCCCCACCTTGTCACTAGTGCTTTGTGAGCCTGGAATCCTGAAGGTCACAGCAGAGGTGCTGTGGGGTAAGGGGTGGGCTTTTCAGTGTCCCCCATGGCCCTCTGAGGCTTTGCAGGGCACCCAGGTGGAGTGTGAGCCATGCTCTCCCCCCAGATGCTATTTACTTATTGTTGCTGTGACTCACTTCCCCGTTAGTTTCTCAGCCTCATCTCAAAGTCCCCTGGGTATGAAATACTTTAATGCAATCTTGATCTGCAACGATGAATTCCTGAGAAATAAAGGAATAAGCCTGCAAAAAGAAAAATGTTGCTAGAGAATTATTTGGAGACCTTAAACAGAACTATTTTCATTTTGTTATGTTTTTAATCTGACACTTTGCTGGTAGATTTTCTGAGCAGCCATAGCAGCTCCTTGGGGGTGGAAGATGAGAACTGCAATGGGCAGATTCGTCCAGAGCCAGTCACCTGTGCCTGGGTCGCCCCATGGTCACGTGGTTTACAGTGTGACAGCAGAGAGCAGGGATATGTCTCTAGAAGCCATTTTCATTATTCGATATTATGTTTAAGTTGCCTGAGTAATGAGCCCTGTCTGACTACACTGTAAATCCCCATTAGTCCCAAGCCTGTGACCACGCCGTGTGATGCCCCGGGAGACAAGGGGTGTGTGCGATGGTCACTCGTGAGAACCCCCCTTCCTGGCAGAAATCAGAGGCCTGACTGGCAGCGCGTTGTCATCCCAACCTGCCACCAGATGTTTCCCTTCCCCACTTTCTTCTCAGTGACATCTTCTGTTAAAATTGGTTTTTATTGAACCAATAAAGGATGAACCAGCAAAGTATTTATGTTCATCCTTACACCAAATGGTTGGGTTTTAAAAACTCAATTTGGGTTAAGATCTCCTAATAAGTTACGGTTAAACAAACAAAAAGTGGATTGGAAACAAAATTAGAGCCTGCTAATTTGCCAGCTGAGGGGCACTGGAAACGAGGATCACATTCACCCTCCCCGTGTTCCTCTGTGAGCCAGGAAAAGCCTTCCTTCCTGATTGCCCAGGTCCAGCAGACAGGCCTAGAAAAATCATCCCTGCCTAAGAAAAGACACAACGTATCAAAGGCTGTTTCACTGTGCTTCTCAAATAAATTCATTTCCCCGTTTTATTCTTCCCATCTTCTTCCTTTGTCATTAAAGCTTCAAACCCGTCCAGCCTCTTTGCCCTGATAAAGTTTAGAAAAAGAACAAAGCTCCACCTGCCCCTTGGCCACCCCCTGACCTGCATATTGAAGAATGGGAGAGCCGGGACTGGACCAGGAAGTGAGGTCATCCTCTGGCTCTCATGGTCGGGCTCCAGTTTTAAGCCAATGCCGTGGACTGTGGTCTTAGAATATATCTTCTAGGTGTGTCAGGAATGACCAGGGCGTGAGAAGGAGGACTTTAATTGGGGGCTCCTAAGTAGAATTTTGCCAGAGTCCCTTTGGAAGTCCACTTGTGTGTCTTTTCATACCTTCTCTTTCAGTGTAGCAACTGAATCTCTTAAAGGGATTTCGTCCAACCTTAGTAGCTCAAGGATTCAGTCATGGCAGCAAACAAGACTAAGTTCCCGAGACACGCAGACAGGTAAAGGGATGTCCTTAGACCACCTCCCTTCCCTCTCTGAATATCATTAGGGGTCTTCTAGGTGCCTGAAATCCCCATTGGTTGAATGATTTACGATCACACAGGCATACAGGACATGCTTTGTGCCTTGTCTGCAGAATATAAGGCGTATTTTAGATGTTAAGGTAAAGGGCCTTGTTTGTTCTTCCATGTGTGGTTATGTCTGTAGTGTCCACACGCCTCAGACAGTGCCCACTGACTGCTGGTTCAGGGGACACGCAGAGAAGCACAGCACTTGGTTCCAGAAAGGGTCTGGGGCAAATCAGTGCAAACACGAGGTGGCAAGACATGATCCCAGCAACTACAAGGAAAAGGAAAAAGGAAGATGAGCACCGTGCCCACAGGACACGAGGGGTCTCCGTTAAATCCAAGGGAATGAAGGGCTGTGGGCTAGCGCCGCCAAGGCACCTCCCCCGGCCCCCGCCCGCTTAATCTCCCCGCTGTCTTCCCGGGGCTCACCTCGCCCTCCCCTTCGTCCTGCTGGGCACCGTCCTACGCGCATGAGCTCATTTGACATTCGCAGCCATTCTTTGAGTCTGGTAGCATCTCCATTTTACATATGACAAGACGGAACCTTAGAAAGATTCATGAGTCATCCCAAGTCTCATGACTGGTGTCATTGCCGAGGAGAGGTGACTTCAGGCTCATCTGTCTGCAGAAACCTGTCGTGCAAACCCTGTCCCTGTGCTGCCACGAGGCAGTGGTTCTTTAATCCAAGGTACAGCTCTTGTTTTCATTTTTGCTTTTCCCTCTGCATCTGAGAATTTGTTCTGAAGATCAGCTGTAAGTAAAATCCCACTTAAGTGTTGAGACTTATTTTAGACTAGCCCAGAAAGAAAATGTGACTCAGAATAGAAAACTAGCCAGTTGAAATCAATGGAGCCCTCATATCCATCTTTTTTGTTTGTTTGTTTGTTTTTTTAGAGACAGAGTCTCATTTCATCGCCCTCAGTAGAGTGCCGTGGTGTCACACAGCTCACAGCAACCTCCAACTCCTGGGCTTAGGCAGTTTTCTTGCCTCAGCCTCCCAGTAGCTGGGACTACAGGCACATCCCACAATGCCCAGCTATTCTTTTTTGTTGCACTTTGGCCAGGGCCAGGTTTGAACCCGCCACCCTCCGTATATGGGGCTGGCGCACTACCCACTTAGCCACAGGCGCCGCCCTATATCCATCTTCTTAAAGATGGGCCAGTGACCCCCATCTGCAGGGTAACCCTGACATTGCTTTAGAAGGTAATGTCCTCTGTAACTAGGACTAATGAGCACAGCCTGGAAATCAGTACAGAGTTGGCTGTGGGAGGCATCAGATAAATTGCTCAGCTTCAGGGTGGTGACCCCATGTCTGTTTGCAGGAGTGGGTAGGATACGGAACCAGATGTTCCTGAGGCGCTTTGGGGTCAAGTATGACTTTAGTGAATTATATCTTGGATAATTATATGTTGGTCATTAAAATGACCCTTTAATGAAATCATATAATGATGGTATTCGTATCACCATTTTGTTCAAGTGATGATAGGAATAACTTGTTCAAGTGATTTGATGATAGGACCATCTCAGTCCATACTGTGCCGCCATCTGTAAACACAGAACTGTGACTCCCCAAGTTCAGTGAAAGTGGGGCCCTGGGCAGACGCGCCCATGGAAAGCCTATAGGGAAATTATATTCAATTGATGTAAACAATAGAGGCTTCACAGCCCATAGTTTCATTTAAAGATGTAGACAGCAGAACTAAAATATTTGTATTTATTTTGTTTTAAAATAGTTTCATCTTTATCTTTTGACTTCTCAGAGATACAAAATAGTTATGATATGATGACAATCATTTCATGTCAATGAAACCACAGTGCAGTGATACAGAATCTTACTACTTCTCAGAAATTAAAGTTCCTGGAATAATCCTTTTATTATACTATTGCCTTGTTATTGGGCTTTCTTGAACTGTGCAAAAAGTTGTGATTTTTAAAATAATTCAGGGACAGGGAGTCCATTTCTAGAATTACATATAGATTATACTGTGATTGGTAAGCCTCTGTATAGAGATACAAGCAGGGAGTTTTGTTTTATTTTGTTCTATGTGTGAGTAAGATGTGTCATGGATCTGTAAAAACCATCCAAATTTGTAAGTCCCTTCCAATATGGAACTCCTGGACTTCTCCAAAAATTGTAGACTGTGAGATAAGCCAAAAAGCGTGAGGACCGTTTGATAGAGCCGCTACGTTGCTTAGATGGAAAGAGTGAGGTAACTGGCCATATTTTTTTGTGTGTGTGTGTTGCTTCTTGCTTATTAAAAGATACATCATTTATAATATTAGTAACAAACTTACTGTAATGCATTACACAGGTAGTCTTTGCACCCTAAGATCTTAAAATCTAAGATGAATAGATTCTTGTAATTTTCTCCCTCTCTGCATTTTGGGTAAAATTCAGATGCCTTCATTTCCTAACAACTTTCTCTAAGAAATTAAAAAATACTCTCTTCTTATTCCAAGGACTTCATTGTCATTTTGCTGATATCTCATTGACAAGACTCTTGTGATTCCCATCTCAATGTTTTTTCCATCACTTTCCTCATCCGAGTCAATCAAATTCATTCATTCATTCAATTGAAAAAATAGTATAAATATAAATAAAACATAAACCTTGCCCTGAGGCACTTGTAGATTAGGGGGAAATTCAGATAAATAGTTAAGCGACCTACATAGGGACCATGAGTATTTCCCAAAACACAGGCAGAAAGGAGAGAGAGTAGTTGACGTGGCAGCTCTCATACTGGGATCTCAGGGAAAGTCCCAGGGAGGTGACATTTCAACCAAGGTGACATTGGAACCAAAGCAGCCTTTGAACATCCCTAGGGCTTTCCCAATTATTATAGAAATGGTGGTATGGGGACAGAAGCAGGGATTTTTTAAATACTGAAGACAAAAAAGAATAGGAAAAGAGTTGTGGCATATCCAGAAACTGATGGGAATGTGGGCTGCGCCTGGACCTATGGGAGGCAGGTAGGGACTGAGGTCACGACCATGGGCTGGAGCAGACCCTGAGGCCTTTCTGTAGGGCCACCCTCTGAGCAGCAGGTGTGAAGTGGGAGGAGGGTCTGTGATGGTGGGACTGGCCCTGTTTTATTTCTTGGAGGCTGAGGGTGAAGTGCAGACAGTGGGCGAGGAGAAGGACGCGGACATGTTTTGGGAGTGACTTCGTACAGACAAAGTGCTTTGCAGGACACACGGGGGAATAAGAAGGACTAGTGAAGGCTGCTCCTGTTAGCTCGGCAGCTGGCGGGGACGATGAGTCACGTAAACAGACAGCGCGTATGTCCCTGGTGCACAGAGGGGGACATTTGAAACAGCAGCACTGAGCAAGGACTCATCCGACTGTACTCTGTGGCCTCCATTAATGAATGTCATGTAAACACCAGTGCGAGGGAGCGGCGGTCTCCCCACAGCTCTGCAGGGGGGAATACGCCATCCAGCTGCATCTTTGTAATGGCTGATTACTGGGCAAGAATCTCCTAAGAGTTGGAGATTTCACAAATATTATATAATCTTAATTTTTAATGAGATGCCCATGATATGTTTTTAAGATTTCTTTTTCTCTCTGGAATACTGGATTTAATTTATTTCAGGAAAAGTGCAAATGCACTAATATAATCCTTTTTCTCAGACTCTGTGCCTGGAAATCTCTTTCTAGAAGGAATGAATTAAATTTTAAAAAGCAAAGTGAAGATGTTATGAACCTTAAAGCTGGAAGAGTCCACGTAACATAATTAATTTGACTCAAAGGAGAGCTAGGTGAGCCCAGGATTTTTACTATATGAGAGTATCCCATTACCAAGAATCACATATTTGTCCCATACTTTTTGGCACTTTTTATGAGAGGGTGAACGTTCCCTGGGCACACAGGATGATGAGCACGTGTAGATACACCCAGCGGGAAAGCCAAGCTCATTTGAACCTTGTGGCGTCTGTGACTCGGCACGTTTGTGAGGGCCTCTTTACACAGAGAGGACACCACATCTCATCTGATTTACCAGCCAGTGTGCTAGGGAGCAAACAGCAACAGAACCGCTGGGAAACAGACCCCAGGCCTTCCTTAATGTCCCTTCAGGATGCAGAAATGCACACCTGTCATTGTCACCTTTAGGTGCTCAGTGAGGACCAAGCTTCCATGACAGCTAAAAAATTCTGGGTCTGTTTTTATTGTTTAGTCTAAATTTCATTTAGATGGTATAAAGGAGGACACGTCTCCGTCTTCCGGGAGGCCACGTTCTGGTCCATTCTTCACGTAGCCTTGTGTAGAGGACCTGTGTGTGTCAGGGACTGCTGCCCCCGTCCCCCATCCCCAGCAGGCCTGGCCAAGGGGGCTTTGTCAGCACTCTGAGCCTGAGAGAGCTGGGAATCACCTTCATGATCTGCTGTTCCATCTCTCCCTTAGCCGACTAGAAAATCAAAACCATCCCAGGAAGCTGCCCCTTCTAATTTGAACTCTACCTGCTGGGAGACATTTTCAACCTGGAGTTGAGACTGAATCAGGGAGGGAGGAAGGAGCTATGGTTCCATCTTCAGGAACAGGATGAGGATAGACTAAGATTGTCACCCATAGAAAGATATTCACAGTATTATATTGAATGAAAGAAAGAAAATAGCGTCTGTATGTGTCCATCTTTCTTACGAAGGAACTACATTTCTGCGTAGGCTTTGGGAAAACTTTGGAAGAGAAGAAAGCTGTCATTAACATTTACCTCCTAGGGTTAGGATTAGGTGCACTTTTAGTCCTCTATAAGTTTTATCTCCTCATACATGGTATCCCTGGTGATGGACTCACCTGCCTCACCTTCAGGCCCACTCTGCCAGGACACAGGAGTTGTCCACTCTGCAGGACAGTGGCAGAGGGCATGTCAAGTCTCTATCACAATGATCAGAAAACGGGAGGCCGGGAGGGTATGAAACAGAAGGACAGAGGAAGAGTAACGTCAGAGGTAACCTGCTTTATGGGGGTTACAAAAAACGTCTGAGCTGACAGGCAGCCCACGTGAGGTTGTCCGGCTAACACAGCTCAGTGCAGAGCCTCCTGAGGATTGTTTGGTCACAAGGAGCTGAGAAATCAAAAAAGGAAAGGAAATTGTGCTGCTCTGCTTGTACTGAGCTAGGCGGAAGGGAGCAGCAGCCCTAATGAGGGGCTCAATCAAATGCAAGGGTTAAGTTACTCACACGCAGTGAGGGGGTGATGTGGCCGGGGGCTCGGGCTTCTCGTGGGGTGAGGTTATCCAACCTCAGCACTGTTACTGGTTGGAGCAGGCGATTCTGTGCTGCTCGACTGCGTTCTGCTTTGCAGGGTGCTCGGTAGCATTCTGCCCCTGCCCAGCTCGTGCCAGCACCCCCACCCCCAAAACCCCTCTAAAAACCAGAATCACTTCCAGGCATCTCCACGAGTCTCCGAGGGCAGAGTCACCCCCAGCTGAAAGCTGCGATTCAGGCTCCCAGCTCTGCCGTCAGTAACACGTGGCTTTCAGAAGAGCAGGCAAGTCAGTTTGTTGGACAGCAGCGGCTTAATGAAGATTCATGGTAGTTTGGGCTTATGTTGGTCTCATTGCCCTGAACTTGACCATGAACTCCCCCTTTATCACTTGTCCAGAGGTAGAAAGGGGAATATTTTTATCTGGATGTATTGAATCCCTAGAGAAAATTGGGTTCTGATAGTAGGGAAGAAGAGGCAGAATGCATTTGGGGCAGAAAACTGGCAGTGTCCAGGCCTGGAGGTCAGAGGGAACAGGAGTGACCTCTGTGCTGAGACATTCCAGGGACACTAAGAATGGGGCCTTGTGGGGTGGTGCATGCTCCTTCCAGCCTTGCTTCTCTGCCTTTTAGGACAAAAATGTGTCTTTGAGCACTGTCTTCAGTTCCCAGAGAAACGGGCCTCTTGCCTGTATGTCAACATTCAGTTTGACTCTCCTGCCGTGGGAGTGCTCTGCACCTGTGCATGCTCCGTGACTCCCAGTGTCCTGAGGGCCGACGGCCAAGTCAGGAGCCCACTTGGCCATCACTTCGGAGTCTCTGCATTCATTTTTTCCATCTTATTAGCTTAAAACATTTAAAAATATTCCCTTGATCCTTCAGAATATTACATCTTTTCATTTATTTTAACTTTTTTAGTAAAAAGGAAAATTCAACAATGTTTAAAACTAGAGAATGGTACCAGGTGTAGTGGGTGGCTCACGCCTATAATCCTAGCACTCTGGGAGGCTGAGGTGTGTGGCTTACTTGAGCTCAGGAGTTTGAGACTAGCCTGAGCAAAACTGAGAATCTGTCTGTACTAAAAACAGAAAAAACTAGCTGGCCATGGTGGCTGGCACCTATAATTCCAGCTACTTGGGAGGCTGGGGCAAGAGAATTGTGAGCCCAGGAGTTGAGGTTGCTGTGAGCTATTGTGATCCTATGGCACTGTACCCAAGGTGACAGGGTGAGACTGTGCCACAGAGCCCCAGAGGATTCCATCCACCCTCACTTCCTCTGTTTCTTTTCCAGTAGGGAAAATGGAGAAGCAGAGACCTCAGCATTCCTCTAAGTATGGTCTCTAATTATAGTATTAGAATTTCTTGGCCAAGTAGGCAGAGTTAAAAGCTTATCCTTTGGTGTATTTGTTCTTATATTTGCTTATTTGTTCATTCAACAAGGATTTACTAAGCATCTTCTCCATGCCAGGCCAGGGGACTCACAAGGAAACAGCAATGCCGCACTTCTGAGTCAGTGCACAGAGATCCCAGTCCCAGGTTCTGCTCTTACCACTTGAGCCCCGGCCACCTCCAGTCATCAGTTTCTCCATCCACACGATGTGCTTATGATCACGTTTTTCTAATGTCATTGTTAAGACCAGATGAGATCACTTAAGTGAAAGAAGTTTGGAACACACAACCTTGGCCATTATAAATGATAATGATTACAGTGCTTACTTTGGAATCTGGTACTGCTGTTTGACTTTAGCTAAGGATTTGATGAACTCCAACAACAAAATACATCTGAATAAAGAAGCATTTCAGGATACCTGTGGGACCCATAGCCACAACATTTAAGATCAGAATCATATTCAGTAGAGCATCCGTAGCCGACCACCTCCTTATACTGATGACCTCCTTTAATTGACCTAATTTCCTTAGACCGGACATCCCCCACACAGGTACGGATCAACACAGTGGGCCTAGTCCCTTATGGGGACACCTCCATATGTGGACTTGTTTGATACGGTCCCTGGGGTGGCCAGCTTATAGAGGTTCTACTGTTATTTGTGAAAAGCTTCCACAAATGTTTGGTTTTTTGGAAAGGAAATTGAAACTTACAGATACTTTGAAACTTAATGAGTTGATGCATCTGTCTGCAGGTGAAGGACTGGATAAAAACCCAATGTTCCTGATTTAACATCATTTTAGCAGAATTATCCCTGCTCACTAACCTGATTAATTCAGAAATGTGTCTTTAGTAGACCTATACTCGCTATAATTTTTTTCTTCTTTTTTTTTAACTTATTTCAAATTAATCTGTGGGTACAAATATTTAGGTTATCCTGTTTTCAATTGCGAGGTAAAGTTCAAGTTGTAGTTGAGCCCTTCATCCAGGGGATGTGCTGAGCACCCTCACATTGCATATTAGGTGAGATCCCGCCAATTGCCCTCCCTCCTCTGCCCTTCCCTCTCCCAGCTCTCCCCTCCCCCTTACTAGACCATATTTCTGTTTTATGATTATGGAGAATTCTTAAAGAACTCTCTATTGTTTTTAATTAGTTTTCTTAACAGTCTTTAGTGTGAGCATTTTATTAAACAGTGCCCTCCAGTGGCTAAGGACACACTTGAAAATAACAATGTCCATGCTATTTTTAGTCTAGCTGGAGAAGGGATTGTAAGGCCAGCATTTAAAGAGGTTTATGATCTTGCAGCAGATGTATAAATCGTATATGTGTAGCAGATACGCATGAAGACAGATGTGGTCTGGCTTGTTAACTCGGAGTATGATTTCTCCATCACTGACCTATTAATTCGCTTGTTAATATATAATGTTGCCGTGAGTGTAAATTTAGCTGCCTGTCATTTATAATAACATTAGCAATATGACATATGATCAGCTGAGCAAGAGCACTGCTTTCTGCCAAAGCCAAGAGCCTCAATAATTATTTTTAAAATGTGGTTATGTGTGATTTGAAAGAGAGATGAGTACAGGAATAGATAAGTCAAAAGATCAACATGGGACCTAATTTTTATGAAAAATTACTCTTGTCTCATCCTTCTTTTTTTGTCCAACAGATCATTACAACCCACAAGCCTCAATATCATATTTCTCAAAATGAAAATTAAATACTGCCTCTCAAAATAGCCTTTCTTAACTAAAAATATCCAAGTTTATCTGTAAAGATTAAGGCAACTTTTGGTTAAAAAGAGAAGTCAGTAAGTAGAAAATATACACTTTTTTTTTTTGCTGTAGAATTTTACTAAAATGAAATGTTTTTGAAACTTGGAGTATTAAACTTTGGAGTTTTATTTATTTTTTTATTAAATCATAAGCGCATAGATCATGTATATATTAATGCATGTATGGGGTACAATGTGCTGATTTTATATAGAATTAGGGTATAAATGTCTTAACACAATAATTAAGATGTAAACTTTGGAGTTTTAAATCCTTAGTCACTACTTACCTGGCATGTGGCTGTCTGGGACCATGTGGTCACAGCTACCATCTTGAAGGTAACTCAGACCTGGGGGAACCAGGACCATGAGTGTTTGGTGAATCGAATTGAGAGAAACTTCTATTTTGTGATTGCAGAGTCAAAACTAGAAGACTGTGCCTTTGACCACCAGCAGGGCGTTGTTTACACTGTGCTCTGGACCACAGCCTCTAAGAAGTCCAAACCGTGTCTTCTTATCAGAGGTGTCTAACTCAGATTCACGGGACTCCAGAGCTTGGGGGATTGCTCTATAGCCCAGCAGACTCCCCTCACCATGCTAATCCTGGGTTGGAGTTCATTCTCAAAGACTTTTTAAAGTGAATCTTTTATTTCAGGGTAGATTTATATATACAGAAAAGTTGTGATGATGGTACAGAGAACTCCCATATGCCCCTGCCCAGTTTCCCTGTTGTCATCATCTCATAATACATAGTAGGGTACACTTGTCACAATTAGTGAATCAATGTGGCTATGTTGTTATTGACTGAAGGCTGTACTTGCTTCAGATGGCATCACTGTATTCAATGCCCTTTAGCTCACCCAGGACGCCACATTGCATTTAGTTGGCAGGTCTCCTTGGACCCTCTTGCCATGACAGCTTCTCAGACGCTCCTGTTCCTTACTGTTGGTGACCTTGACAAAAGAGAATTTGAGGAGTATGGGTCAGGTCTTGGTAGGACATTCCTTAGCTGTATACTTTCTGATTTTTTTTCTCATGATTAGACTGCAGTTACAGGGTTTGGGAGGAAGGCTACAGAAATAAAATGCTGTTCTCATCACACATCAAGGGAACATGGTGTCAGCATGACTCCAGAGTGTTGGTCTTGACCTTGATCACTTGGCGAGGTCATGTTCATCAAGTTTCTCTACTGGAAGTTGCTTTTTTCCCCACTGCACTCATTGGAGGGAAGTCACTGTGCACCACACACTTAGAGAATAGAAGGTTATGATCTTTGGAATTCTTTTGCATGAAAGATTGGTCTATTCTCCCCCACTTATTTATTTAGTTAGCCATTTATTTTCCTCAGTATAAGCTTGCAGGTATTTTTGTTATACTTTGTATTAGTGTTCAGTACTATAGTTTTGGGTTATCAATTGCTTCCTGCCTTATCCTTTGAGAACTCTCTCAGTTGACTCCTGTGGTGTTGGACATGCCCCCACGATTGTGGATTCTTTATTTGCCTTCCCTTCCTTTCCTTCCTCCCCCTCCCCTTTTCATTCCCTTCCCTTCATTTTTGAGCACTCTCTGACACTGCAAGATGCTCCAGACTCATATTTTCCCTTCGCATACCCTAGAATTAGGTACTTTTCCAACTAGTATTTACATCATGTGTTTTATTTCAGAACATCTAGTTTTTGTGTTTATTATTGAAAGTGGGATAATAATGTCTCTAACAAATGTGGTTGAATTATCTAGTTCTTTCTTCAACCATTTCAATGTTTAATTCATGTATTTTGTACCCTGTTGTTAGGCACATGTATGTTTATAATTGTTATATTTTTTGATGAATTGACTCTGTTACCATTATAATATCCTTCTTTGTCTTTAATAACAGTTTTTTCAATTCAAAGATCATTTTGTCTGATATTACTATAACCAACCCAGCTCTCTTTTGGTTACTGTGTACAGTTATATCTTTTTCTATTCTGTTCATTTCAACTTACTTGTATCTTTTGTATAAACTGTCACTTGTGGATTGTATATAGATGTATTATGTCTTCTGATCCTTTCTGAGAAAGGTTTTGTTCAACCTTTCTCTTTTTGTCTAAGCCTTTAATTCATTTATATTTAATATTATAGTGTAGGATTTATGCCTCCCATTTGCTGTTTTTTATATATCCTCTATATTTCTGTTTTTCTATTTCTCCACTATTGTCTCCTTTTGTGTTAAAAAGTTATATTCAGGGCACCACTTTATTTGCTTATTTATTATGTTTTTAAATTTTTTTTAGTTATTTCCCTGGAGATTACAAATACCATCTTAATTTATAGCAATCTAATTCAGATCAATATCCCCTGAATCTCAGTGGCATACAAAGCTTTGTTCTCTGGCCCCTCCTCTTTTTTCTACTGTTATTGTCATACAATTTACAGCTTCATGAATTATAATCCTACCAACATAGTTCTGTAATTATTGCTTTATGTATTTGTCTTTTAAATCATATAGAAAAAAAGTGGTACACACAAAAACACATTTATACCATCTTTTATATTTATCTGTATGGTTATCTTTAATGATGTGCCTTAATTCTTCTTGAGGATTAGAGTTAATTTCTAGTAACCTTTTATTTCAGACTGAAAGACTTCTCTTATTAATTCTTATAAGGCAGGCCTTCCAGCAATCAACTCAGTTTTTTTTGAAAGGTCATTTCTGAATGATAATTTTTTTGAATATCTGATTTTTAGGTGATAAGTCTTTTTCTGTCAGAACTTTTAATATGTCATCCCACTGCCTTATAACGGTCATGACTTCTGATGAGAAATCAACTGTTAATCTTATTGAGAATCTTACATCCATGATGAATCACTTTTCTCTTATTGCTTAGAACATTCTGTCTTTGTCTTTTGACACTTTGGTTATGATGTGTCCAGGGGTGGATCTCTTTAGTGTATTATACTTGAAATTTTTTTAGCTTCTTTGTTTTAGAGATTCATTTATTTAATCAAATTTCATAATTTTTTGACATTATTTCTTCAAATGTTCTTTCTTCCCTTTTCTCTCTCACCTCTCCTTTTGATACTCCTATTCTGTATATGTTGATATGCTTGATGGTATTCCACAAACGTGAATCTATATTCATATTTCTTTATTCTTTTTCCTTTCTGTTCTTCAGACTAGTTAATCTCAATTTATTATCAAGTCACTGCTTCCTTCTTCTGCCAGGTCAAATATTATTTTGCAACCTTCTAGTGCAATTTTCATTTTAGTTATGATATTTTAAACACCAGAATTTCTAGTTGTTGTTTTTTTAAAATGTCTTTTTTAATTGACTTTTCAATTTGGCCTGGGGGAGAAAGAAAAGTTTTCTTTTACCTGGAAGGTTCTCTGAAAGATTAACTCACAACAAAGAAGATTAATAAGAGATTACAAATTCATTTACCATACACATGGGGAGAATCACAGAGTGATTACTCAATATGTAGAAGTTTACATATCCTCATTTTAGAGGGAAGGAATATAGGTCATTATGTTTAGGGGCAATAAATGGTTACTAGGGAATATGAATACATATTTGAGAGATTGAATCAATGGGTGATACAGATTGACTTGATTTTGTTTTGGGGGGGGGCGGGGATTAAATTAACCTGAGAGATAGGTATGATTTTTAAAATGTGTTGGGCCAGGTCTGGTTGCGTTCTTGATTTTTATTTTTTCTGTAATATATTGGAATCACAGGGAGGAGAAGGAAAGATGGGTGCATCTGATTTTATGTAGATAGAGGGAAAACCCCTTCTCATGCCTGTTGATCTCTAAGGGCCTTTTTAATTCAAAATAGTATTTATACCAAAAAATGATATTTTGGGGGTAAAATTTTCTGACCTACTTTATCTTCCTATCTGGAACTTCTTTAGAAGTTTTACACATTAAAAGCTGAGTCAATGGCTGCAAAGCAAGAAATTAAGCATATTGCTCTGAAGAAATAGCGTACTAAGAAAAATAAGGAAGAGGCTGCAGAATACGCTAAACTTTTGGCCAAGAGAATGAAGGAGGCCAAAGAAAAGTGCCAGGAATGGATTGCCAAGAGACGTAGGCTGTCCTCTCAGAGAGCTTCCACTTCTGAGTCTGAATCCAGTCAAAAATAAGGATTGTTTTTGAGTAACAAATGAGTTCTATCTCTTTAAAAAAAAGAAAGAAAGAAATTAAGTTAGCAGTTGAGTAACAGATCTGAAAAGGGAGCCAAAACATAGATTAAAAGGAAAATGAATGGAGAATGTTTACTTTGCCTCTTAAGAGAACTTGATCAAATAATCTCAATTTTTCCTGAATGGTTTATGTAGCAACAGCATTTTCTGCCAATAATCACACAAGTTCTCTGCCAGCCTCTCAGGGCATCCAGGATGCAGCAGTTTTGAAATATAATTAGAGGCAAGCCTATGGACTTCTAACTGAAGTGTTCTAAGTGTTTGGATAGTGACATCGAACTCGTATTATCACAGAGAGATTTAGAACTGTCTTTTTTACTCTTTCAAGTTTTAAAGAGTGGGAAAGAGTCTTGAGAAAAGAATTTAGAATTGTGATGCGCAGAATTGTGATGTCTCGTGTGTGTGGCATCACTGTATGAATGAAAGGGTCTAGATTTGTAATTTGGTTGGTGTTTAAAATGGAATGTCTCGCAATGGAGAGTGTCAGATAACTTAAGTTCACAGTGTCCTGAGTATCTAGGTGGGGCCACTTGCGTGTTTTCTTACCACCCAAGACAAAAAGACCAATGTTAGTGACAGGTAGAGGCAGGTTGGAGCCGACGACCTGCCAGTCTGAAGTTTGCTGTACGTTTTCTTTCTCTTTGGCACTTTTGTATCCCTAGTGTTCCTGGGTTCCTGTTAGTCTGCGGGAACAGAACAGGTTGTGAAATATTTTATATAAAAGGCCTTTGGTCTAGATTGGCAGTTATAGGGCTTTGTTTTGTCAGTCAGTCAAGAATTTTGGTCAATCCATATATAATCTTCAGTGTCTGGCAATTTAATAAGGAGAGTGAGATACGCCAAGTGGTACAGGCCTGGCTTGTGAGTTATTCATAAAGATCTGATGATTTGACAAGTGTTGACATCACGAGAGTTCGTGTCAGGCCACTTATGATTATTGTAAGAAGTGTTAAGAATGTCGTCTATGGAATCCAACTGTGGGGTCTAATAATATTGCCCTAGTATGTCACCTAGAAAAGGTCTAATATTGTCCTTTTTTTATTGTAGAGGAAAAATTTTTTTTTCAGGGACTTTATCTGAGTAAAAGATAAAGGTTTGGTCCTTTATAAAGGTTTTTCTGTGTCCGGTTGACTCACCGACAGGAGAAATAGTACGATGTCTTCTCTCTGTGGATGTCACGGCCTGCTGTACATCTATTTTTCAGACTGGTTCTGCCAGACTCTCACTGTGGCAGAAACAAAAACGAGTTTAGGTTTGTTTGAGCTAGATGTTGGCATAATCAGTGATTAGACTGATTACTTAATGTGACCAAAGTTTGAAAGATTGGTATAAAAGGATGTCGGGTCAATGCTTGATCTGCTGGAAAAACAGCCAGGGTTAGTAAGAGCAAAGGGTGGTTTGAAAGAAGAGTCACAGTAAAAGATTAAAGGGGAGAGTGGGTGAGGTCAAGGCAGTCCTTAATCAGCTTTTAATGTGCAGTCTTTAAAGGGGAGGCTTAAAAGAAGAGGTATTTTTAAAGGGCCCTTTTGTGGTTGTAAAAAGGAAAATAAAGGAAGAAAAGACTTTTTTAAATGAAAAAGAAGTCTCTTGTTCTGCAATCTTGGGGAAAAAAACATGGTCTACGTTGTGAAGACATTTGTTTTAGGGGCCTGGGAAGTGTCCTTAGACATAGTTATCTTTAGGTTACCTGTAGGGGTCTTTTTTTTTTTTTTTTTTTATTGGAATAAGGAAAGTGACTTTTATTGGAGCAATGAGAAAACTGAGAAGATGGAAGACTAATGTCCTGAAGAACCATCTTAAGTTATGATAAACCTCAGGCTTCTTTTTATCTTGAGGGAAAGGGGTTGGAGATTGGGTTGTAGGAGGTCAGAGAGGACTGCAGAGATCTGGGCATCAGTGCAGGTCTGAGGAGTCGTAATACTTCTTTGGTTGTTAACTTTGGAAGACGAAGATCAGGATATTTCTAAAATGTTTAGCATCAAATTGTCACTTGTGCATATACTCCTTTTTTCAGATTAATATGAGGGTACATAACATTAGGCTGCATTTTTGCATTTGTAAGGTAAAGTCTGAGTTGTAGTGAGTCCTTCACTCAGGAGGTGTGCCGTACACCCCTGAAGATGGAGACTTTGCATCTTTTGTATCTACCTGGATGGAGTTGGACAGCATTCTCCTAGTAAATTATGTCAAGAATGGAAAAGCAAGTATCCCTTGTACTCAATACTAAGTCAAAACTAGTAGGCCCACACAGGAGAAAAATGCAATTAAGTTGTGTGTATACTTTTCTTCTCTCCCTGTGAGTTAGTTTTGGAAAAGGGACGGTGTCACCTTCCTTCTGGCCTACATGCAGAGCTCAGCAGAAGCTTTTCACCTAAAGGCATCAGAAACAAAAAGGAGTTAGTTCCGTTAAGCTTCCCTTCTACTTTCACATCTCCAGAACTTTCTTGTCATTTGAAAGTGAAACTTCATATCCATTAACCAATAACTCCCCATCCTTCCTTTGCCTCCAGCCTCTGGAACAACCACTCTGTCTTCTGTGTCTATGAGTTTGACTACTTTAGGCACCTCATATAAGTGGAGTCACATAGTATTTGCCTGGAGGGGTCTTTTAATTGTTTCAGTGTAGTTTGGCACGGCTCGTGTGAGTCTAGGAAGATTTTCCTTTCACTTGGATGATAGTGTAGATGGTTGACGTGCCTCCTTAGGGCCTTCCCTGTCAGGTGACAGTGCATGTCTTTCTTTTTTTTTGAGACAGAGTCTCACTATGTCACCCTCAGTAGTGTGCTGTGGCGTCACAGCTGACAGCAAACTCTAACTCTTGGGCTCAAGTGATTCTCTTGTCTCAGCCTCCCAAATAGCTGGGACTACAGGCAGCAGCCATAAAAATCCAACTATTTTTGTTGTTGTAGTTGTCCTTGTTGTTTAGCTGTCCTGGGCCTCTAAACCCTCCAGCCTCGGTGCATGTGGCTGGCACCGTAACCGCTGTACTACGGGCAGCAAGCCAGTGCATGTCATTTTTATAAAAAAACTTTTGATGTATATGTGATTCTCTTGGCCAAAAAGGATGGCAAGGCTTCTCGGTGGGGGAGGCCATGTTCCTTTGACTGGCTGGTGATTTGCTCTAAGCATGTCAGTTAACACTTGTTAGTAGCTAGTCATCATACCGATTATTTATTTAAGTCTCCCTAATGCTCAGCCCACCCAGGAATAGAGGGTTTAGAGGTGTCAGTACACATGGGGTGACTGAACACTATTTTAAAAGGGGTTAATCTGTCCTATTTAGAATATTCTTGATTTTTATAAGGGCCACAGGTAAATTTTTTTTGACATTTAAATCTAGCATCTTGACAAAATTTTATCTAGAATCCTTTTTATGTCTAAAGTTTACATTCTATCTGTTCTGAGGATTGGGTATGACGTGGGGTATGAAGTTTGAGTAAGTACCCCAGAGCCTTTGTAAGCAAGTGGTTTATTTCTGCCTTTTGAGTGAGTCTCTTGATCTAACTCAGTCCATTAACAGGGAATAGTGCCAGTTCCTACCTTCTTCCCCACTGCTGCACTGTCAGCGTGTCTAGCCAGGTGGATCCCGTCCGTCCATAAACATGCAAACAGAAACCAAACAGCAAGGAAAGCCGAAACCTGGACGTAAAGCTATAAAGTGGATTCGGGTCGTGGGGACGTCCTGGAGAGCGTTGGTTTCCTCTGGAGATTTGATGAGATTTATAAACAGTGCACTGGGAAATAATTTGGTCAGTGATTTTATAGATCTCAGGACAGTACTAACTAAATGTAACTTTTTAAATCATTCCCTACATGTCTATATGTCCCATCGGATGGGAGATAAGTATACCCCAAAAAGTTAAAAGAAAGGGGGTGACAGGGAGTCTATTTGACCTAGTGCTTCCTCTATTTGATAATTGTTCACAGCCCCTTTGTTTCTATGTACTTTTTTTCTTTTGGATTGTGGAGCGTTAGCCTGATAATGTTAGTCAGGGATAGAGACAGGGTAATAAAGTGAGTGAAAAGGATGGGGGGCATTTTGGCCCCATATTTAGTAGCCCTGTCTGTTCTGTTGTTTTTTAGGGATATAGTGCCAATTTCCCTAGTGTGAGCCGGGCAATGGGCTATTGCAATCTTAGGAGGAAGGCAGATGGCTTGGAATAGGGCTGGAATTAGAGGCCCTTAGGCAATAGGAGTGTCAGCAGAAGCTGAGAAACCAGGAGACTTATAGGTTGTGTCAACTGCATGGCAGACCCCGGTGGCATTTTTGGAATCTATGTAAATGGTGGCAGTTTTGTCCAAGTGCAAGTTTTAGCAAGGCCATGGATGAAATTGACTGAGACCACTTGGGGTGAGGTTTTGAGTGCCCTGAGATATTTTATGTCTTAAATAAATGTTGTCTGGGACCACTGGAGTTTAGACCGACAGACTATACTACCTCATTCAGCTGCATCTCTAAAAGAATGAGGGAATCGAAGAGGCTGCCCTGGCTATAGAGGAAGAGGCCATCAAAGTACTGAACCAGAGGGATCCTTGGGTAAAGGTCATAGAGACCACATATCAGTTTTGAGAGTTTGAGAGAACATTGGAGGAGGCTCACCTGTGTCCCTCAGAAGGTGAATGGAAGGAGAAATGGTGAATCAGGGTGTAGCACAACCAAACAGAAAGCTGAGTAGATGTCAATGACATTTTCAATTAAGTCACATAAACTTAAAGGCATTTGTGATAGTCTTTGCTTGATAAAACATTTGACTTATTTTTGAGCTAACTGATGAGAACTCTTATTTATTTTGGTAGTGAAATACCACACACATGGAATATATAGATTCAGACATACAGGCAGAAGATTTTACAATTCTTATGAAGAATTTTTATTTGTCGGCTTTTAAAGATTATCATGATGTTTTAATGCAATCTATTGATCTTAATTCCAATTTTGTTTTAAGTAATTATTAGCTAGGCAACAAGTTGCCTTTAGTATATTTTGCCATTTCTGTAAGTGTTTGCTGGTTCCAGGGCCTAACACTTATCCACGCACAGGTCACATGGTAGAGTACTCAGTTCTTCAGAGAGTATAAAGGTTATTTTTTAACTTAAATCACAGCTTTGGCTCCCGCATCTCCATGATCAACATAGGCAATCATTTTCTTTTGTTTGTTTGTTTGTTTTTAGCCAAGCCTGTAAGAAAAAGGAACAAAGGGTTAGAGCATGCAAGTCTCTGTGCATCCTGAAAGCTGGAGTCAGTATCCTCTGTGTCTCTGTGTACTATTGTGTCTGACCTAGTCAGATGTTCGAGGCCCATAACTCAATCGAAGCCAATTAATAATGGAATCTAGTCTGACCCAGACCTAGTTCAGTTTCTATCATCACTTCAGAATTAACGATTAAAAATTTGCTCAAATATACTCAGGGAGCGTAAAACACAAAGCTGTGGGGCTTTGACGTCCAAGAGAGAACTTAGCCAGGACCCCCTCCCCCCATTGCCCTGAGGGAGCAGTGGACACAGAGGGCTGGGCGGGCACCTGGCTATGTCCCTGGTATCCTTGGGGTCCCAGGGAGCTCCCATTCAGGAGCCCACTTCTGACAAACTAAATGTAACAGGGGTTGGTTTCTGCAGCTCAGCAGTTGCCTCACTCAGCACAGTTTGGACCATGGGCCACCTGGCATTGTCCAAAACTTGATGGTCAGCAAAGAGGAAGGAGCAGGGCAACGGAGATGAGCCGAGTGGACTGGGCCAGAACTAACTGCTGCCATTCTTGATTTTGCACTTTTTTTTGAAACAGAGCCTCAAGCTGTCTCCTTGGGTAGAGTGCCGTGGCATCACAGCTCATAGCAACTTCCAACTCCTGGGCTTAAGCGGTTATCCTGCTTCTGCCTTCCAAGTAGCTGGGACTACAGGCACCCGCCACAATGCCCGGCTATTTTTTGGTTGCAGCTGTTATTGTTGTTTGGCGGGCCAGAGCTGGATTTGAACCCGCCAGCTCAGGTGTATGTGGCTGGTGCCTTAGCCGCTTGAGCCACAGGTGCCGAGCTTTGATTTTGCACTTTTTAACTAAAGTGCTCTTGTGAGTGCAACCAATAAGTCTTAACCACTGTTATAACTTAACTGAGGAAGCTAGAAGTGTCTCCAAAGAGGTAGAATACAGTTTTGAAGAGCCACAGAAAAGCCACAAAAGCTGCTGATAGGAAGAAGTCTCACTAGCCGTAAGCGAGGTGTAGCGCACATGTTTTGTCCAGCTGTGTTTTTCAGGGTCTCGGCTTCTCAGCTGCCCATTTATACATAAATGTCTAAAATCTCCACGTGTCCCCCAGAATGCAGGAAGTTAAAAGCTGTGCACTAAGGGGAAAAGTATCAATAAGTGGCAAAAGTTACTCAAATATTAAACCAGAACGAAGCTCTCTGTCTAGGAATCAAACTAGGCTGCTGAGTCATGGGCACGGAACTTCAGAAGTCGGCTACAAAGTGAACTGGCTTTTTCTGTGTTTCCCCCTGGACCAGACACACTGAGTTTCTTCTTTTTACGCAAGATTTTGATCTTTAATTTTGTTAAGAGAATTTTTAGGCTAGCCACACATTATGTGTGTTTCTTTTATTCTAATTCTTCTATTAATACAAATAAGATGATTGTTTAAAATAACAGATCTCTGAAATTTATTTTTTTAATTTAGAAGCCTTGTAATTTAAAGGACTTGTCTTTTGTCCATTAGTAATTAGAATTCTCAATATGATATTTATTTTAGAAGTGACTCAATCTAAGAAGGTTTTTCATAGAAAGCCCAGGTGGCAATTTTCCAGGTTTGGCAGTAAGGGGTTTTCTGGAAAGGGTATCGAAGAGGCAATTCTCATGTTTCCCCAAAGTTTATTGTCAGAAATAGAGTGAAGATAGACAAGGAGGATGGAAGCAGTTAAGACAAAGACTCAGCTGGAGATTGACAGGTTTGGTACAAAGAGCATGTTGCACATCTTGGACTGGCTGCCTGGCGTGATCCAAAAATACCCCCCTGCCCCCCAGACGGAGAGACTGAGGGAGGAAATTCTCACTCGGTCACCAGACAAGTTCTCAGGAATGTGAAATAAGACAAGAGGGGAACCTTACGCAGATTATTTTCTTTCAGGGACCTGTAGTGCAGTCTGTCTTAACAGATGTTGATTTAATCAGAATTGGATGGCAAAAAAAAAAAAAAAAAAAACAGACAAGACCTGGGCGGCACCTGTGGCTCAGTGAGTAGGGCGCCAGCCCCATATACCGGAGGTGGCGGGTTCAAACCCAGCCCTGGCCAAAAACTGCAAAAAAAAAAAAGACAAGACCCATGAGAAAATAGCTGGGAAGTGTGGGTTTCCCAGGAACAGCCAGACAGGTCACATAATGACAAGTGGGTCTTTGATAAGCTATAGAGCTGGTCTTCCCCTTCACGAAGCTTCTAGGCTGGTGATTTTCATGGTTACCATGAGTGTGAGACTGTGGGTTTTCCAGATGACTGTGTGTCTGGGGAGAGGGAGGTAGAAATAGGTCATGTTAGAAGGCCAAAAGCTCATTCTTCTTACTAAAACGTCTTGAGTAAAGGCTCCTTGGGGGTTTGGGGGAGTCATTGGTTAATGGCCAAGACCTGGAATCTCGCAGGTGTCTGGAGGCGCGGAGTTTGCAGGTGCACGTCCTGCTGTGCTAGAAGTGACTCTCTCTCTGCAGGATTCTGCACGTAGTTCTTTTCTCACTTGGGCTCAAAGTGGCCTATTTCTCAACTCTCAAACATTGGGTATTGGATGATACTCAAGTCCCCTTCAGTGCTTTCAAGAACTTTCAAGGAAGATTTTAAAATTGTCATGGTATATTTGTACTACTGGAAGCAGCATGTATTTAGGGGACGATATTGAGCGCAGAGAAACCCGTAATCCTGACATTTTTAGTGTTTAATTCTACATGTCATAAATCAATTATTGGAAAAAGAATCACATTGACATATTTGCTTTGCAGTGCTGAAATAGCGAATGCTTTGAGAAGAAGCATCCTGAAATAAAATGTGTGCTATCTTGTTTTGTTTATTTAATGTATCAAATTAATGTGATACTCAGTGTTTAGCTAAATTTCACCAAATGACTTATTTAAAAGCAATTGTTTTCATTCTTTTCTGCATAGAATGCTAAAGACAAGAAAAATGAGGACCTATAATACCTGAAAGAGAAAAACATGATTTTTCCTTTCTCTCTGAAAATTAAGGTCCACATTTAGGATAGACTAAGTAAGGTACTGTCCCACCCTCCCCCTTTTTAGAAGCTACTTGACATAATCAGGGAATAACTAAGGAGAAGCATTATCAAACCTTTCTGTACCTGCAGATAGGAGGACACTGGAGGTGTACTTACACATTTCCCCTTTCTAGAAGTAATGCATTAGCAGGGATGGGAACAATTTCCCTAGAAGGTTCTCTGAGAGCCTGGAAATTTAACATCATGCTTTTCTAGCCCTAAGCCACTTTGAGTCAGCCAAGGCCTCCAGCGGGTACAGAAATTGGTTTCCAAGTGAACAAAGTATATTAGCTAGTCTCCTAAGGCATTTGTTTTCTTTGATGACCATTGAGTGTGTTAAACAGCAACCACAGGTTCTTCACAATAAAATGAATGTTAGGGTGAGTAACTAAAGGATGGTGGTGCTTACAGAATGACGGAAAAGCTTTTTAAAAGCGAAACATGGTGTAGCTAGAAAATATTTCGAAAGCATATTCAAAGAATTTCAAGAAAACATAATACATTTAAACTCAAAGTAAAATCTGATATACAGACAAGGGTTAGTTTTTGAAGTCTTGGAGAGGTGATTGAAAAACCAGACTTCAACTTGGATGGAGCTGAAACACATTCTTCTTACTGAAGTACCACAAGAATGGAAAAGCAAGTGTCCAAAGTTCTCAATACTAATATGAAGCCAGTGGATGATCTAACACACGCCCACACAAGAATAAAACTCAAGTCAATTCAAGGTAGGGGGAGGGGGGAGGGGGGGAGAAGAAAGGGGGCTTGGTGTGCTCCCCTTTGTAGGCACAGGGTAAGGGTGTACAGCACACCTCCTGGGTGCGAGACACGGCTAAAGGGACTCTAACAAATGTAAACATTGAAACCTGGTTGTTTGTACTCTCATATTTTGACCTGAATAAAAATGAATGAATGAATAAATAAATAAATAAATAAAATCGCATTTCAGAGGAATTTACAGTTACGAATAGGAGGCTTCAGGCATTCTGACTCAAGGCTTTGGCAGCTATCAGAAGGTGATGTCAGCACATCTCATCCCCCAGTGAAGAAACCTCCTGCGGCCCCTGGGTTGACGTCTGCCAGTCTGGTTCTGAACTTACCTATCAAGTGGCATTCAGTGCTGACTGTTAGACAAAGAACACCAGTGAAAACTGTTAGACAGTCCTTTATAATATTAAGCTAAAGTTATCTCTAGAATTTTCTGTCCTGAGTCCAATTATTTGTTTTAGAGCAATTCAAAATCAATCTAATATTTTTTGTGTGTGTGATGGTTTTTCCAATCTTGGAGGACATAGCTGTTATTTATCTCTCTCTCTCATTCAGTTTAATGGAAAGAGTCTCTGACTAGAAATCTGAGAAGAGGAGTTGTAGCCCCAGTTCAGCGGTTTCAGTGGAACTGTCTGGACTGCCTGTGGGTACCATCTCCATGTCTCTGTTCCTTCTCTACCCAGGGCACGGCTCTGTGAAAAGCAACTCTAACTCTTGCCTCCCAGCTTGGGACACTTCTCCAAAATAACCTCCCTTTTGCAAATGCCTCTCTCCTATCCAGCTCCATCTCCTTTTCTTGTACCTGCATTCTCTGTCTCTGCAGACACTGTCACAGTTTGGATGGCTTTATTTCTTCCTCACACTGCAGTTCAGAAGGACTGGCTGCAAGCGGGGCTGCTCTGTGCAGTCTTCTAGGGACTGAGTTCTTTCCAGCCTCACATTGCAGTTCAGAAGGACTGGCTGCAAGTGGGGCTGCTCTGTGCAGTCTTCTAGGGACTGAGTTCTTTCCAGCCTCACATTGCAGTTCAGAAGGACTGGCTGCAAGCGGGGCTGCTCTGTGCAGTCTTCTAGGGACTGAGTTCTTTCCAGCCTCACATTGCAGTTCAGAAGGACTGGCTGCAAGCGGGGCTGCTCTGTGCAGTCTTCTAGGGACTGAGTTCTTTCCAGCCTCACATTGCAGTTCAGAAGGACTGGCTGCAAGCGGGGCTGCTCTGTGCAGTCTTCCAGGGACTGAGTTCTTTCCAGCCTCACATTGCAGTTCAGAAGGACTGGCTGCAAGCGGGGCTGCTCTGTGCAGTCTTCCAGGGACTGAGTTCTTTCCAGCCTCACATTGCAGTTCAGAAGGACTGGCTGCAAGCGGGGCTGCTCTGTGCAGTCTTCTAGGGACTGAGTTCTTTCCAGCCTCACATTGCAGTTCAGAAGGACTGGCTGCAAGCGGGGCTGCTCTGTGCAGTCTTCTAGGGACTGAGTTCTTTCCAGCCTCACATTGCAGTTCAGAAGGACTGGCTGCAAGTGGGGCTGCTCTGTGCAGTCTTCTAGGGACTGAGTTCTTTCCAGCCTCACATTGCAGTTCAGAAGGACTGGCTGCAAGCGGGGCTGCTCTGTGCAGTCTTCTAGGGACTGAGTTCTTTCCAGCCTCACATTGCAGTTCAGAAGGACTGGCTGCAAGCGGGGCTGCTCTGTGCAGTCTTCTAGGGACTGAGTTCTTTCCAGCCTCACATTGCAGTTCAGAAGGACTGGCTGCAAGCAGGGCTGCTCTGTGCAGTCTTCCAGGGACTGAGTTCTTTCCAGCCTCACATTGCAGTTCAGAAGGACTGGCTGCAAGCGGGGCTGCTCCGTGCAGTCTTCCAGGGACTGAGATCTTCCCAGCTCTGGCTCTGGCACCTGTGAGCTCCCAGGTTCTTCCTGCAGATACTTCGCATCTTGATGGCAGGCTCAGGAAGAGAACGGACAAGCTATCACAGGAAGGGCTCAGGGACCGGAGCTGCGTCCCTTCCTCCTCTCTTTCCCATCAGCTGGGAGGCAGTCACATGACCTCATCTAACTTAGTTGGTTTACAGGTGAAAAGGGCAAACCTGGAAGTCGTGCACATCACTTCTGCCCCCTCTTGAACTGCAGCCCAGGTGTGCAGCCTTCTGAGCTCAAATTAATTGAGAAAATGTTGTCTGGTTGAAGGCTGAGAATAAAAACTCAGTAATTACACTTTCCAAGCTTATCAGCCTTAGCGGTTAAAGACAGCACAGAACTGAGTCAAGGAGTAAAATTGCATAAGATGTTGCATAGGAAAATGCCTGGGATACGGTAAGTAGCATAAGCAAATGTATTTTAATTTTTTTTTTTTTTTATAAATGGTCCTGGGACCATTTATAAAAAGGCAGCCATAAGTAAGAGAACAAAATTGGGTCTCAAATGATAGACAAAAATTAACTCAAAATGGATCAAAGACTTTAATGTAAAAGTGAAAACTGACACTATTTAGTTCCATAAAATAAATAAGGAATAATGATATTGTTTGGGGGAGGGGGATTGCTTTGCAATTCTGTGGTGTTGAAAGTAGAGGGGGAAGAATTCTGCCTTTTTAACTGCTCCCAGCCGATTTTGGTGCCGTTCCTGTTTAAAATATGATGGTGTAGAGGGAAGGGGATTGGTGGGATTACACCAGCGGTGCATCTTACAAGGGTATATGTGAAACTTGGTAAACGGTCTGTAAAGCTAGTGAATGATGCCCCATGATCATATCAATGTACACAGCTATGATTTAATAAAAATAAAATAAAATAAAATAAAATATGATGGTGTACACACATATATCACAGCACTTTTGCCAACGCAAACAAAAACAGGAAAAAGGGAAACCCACAGAACTAGAGCACTTAAACAATCTATTCCCTAATGGAGTAAATAGATATTCCACTGCAAGGTAAAAATTTCAACATCATTTACCCTGTGCCACCCCTTGCAGCAATGACCTTTGCCAGCTCCGCAGATAGCTATAAATTAAGCTGAGCATCCCCGCCGGCTGACAGGACAGAGCTTGCTACTGACCACAAGGGGCCGTATGGCCTTCGCCTGAGATGTGCACTGTTAAAATGAATGTTCTTCACTCATAAAAACAGTGCCTTTCACGGCAGAAGCCCTGAAACGCCTCTCATTGATTGTGTGGGTGTCTGCAATCATATGACCTGAAGACGGGCAGAGCCTTCCTGTGTGTTTGCTAAATTACCGTGCAGATCAATTTGTTCCTTTCTGAGAAAGCTGATTGATTGTTAGACTCTTTATTGACGGCATATGTAGAGAATGATTGTCAGAGGTACAGTCCAAACAATTCAAGTTTGGCTGACCACTTGTTTCAAATACATTAAAGTGACGCTTCTATCCATTAAATTAACATAGGGCCTGAATCTTAAAAAAGTTGGGTGAATATGGAAATGTGTTTTTGCCAGTGCTAGCCTTCTTAGTGAACACACATGGAACAGGCTGAGTTTGGGGCTAAGCCAGTGTTCCTGGGCAGGTGACATCCCTTGCCCTGCTGTGGTTATGAAAGCCCCCCTGTCAGATGTCTCAATAGAAGATAAATTACAAGACCTTATTAGGAATATGTGAAATAGAAGGACCATGGCAAAACTTCATCTTTAGGTCACAATTTCATCAGGCCCTGCAGGGATAAAGCATTTGTTATGTACTGGGAACTTTTGCGGGAAGGCCTCAGTCATCCAGGGGCTCAGAACAGTCACTGGTTATTTCCTGCTAATAGTGTTGAATACTTAGTAAGACCTAACAGTTGAGCCCAGGCATTGTTTTACCTTCATATAACATAGGTATTATGAAGGTTCCATTCTTGGTTTCAGATGGGATAATCAATCCACAGAAGTCAGGTAACCTAAGGTTCTACAGTTAATAACAAGTAAAGTTGGGAATTTTCTACCACTTTAGCTTAAGGATCTACATCAGACATGGGTTTTTACTTTACTGTGAAATAGCTGTGAGGATGTCCTTCCATGTAATTATATCTATCTATCTAATTTTGTACAGACAAGTCTCGCTCTGTTGCACAGGCTGGAGTGATGTAGTCACAGCTCACAGAAAGTTCAAACTCCTGAGCTGAAGTGATCCTCCCACCTCAGCCTCCCAGACAGCTGGGAACACAGGTGTGCTCCACCATATTTGGCTAATTAATTTTTTTTTTTTTGTAAATATGAGGGTCTCACTATGTTACCCGGGTTGGTCCCTAACTGCTGGCCTGAAGTGATTCTCTCACTTCAGCCTCCAGGGTGCTAGGATTACAGGCATGAGCCACTGCACCAGGCCTACTTACCACACTAAGCTTTAATGGCCTGCATGTGAGGATCCCCACCCTCTGGGAGCTCAGAGTCATAACCCAGCTATGCCGTGGTTTTCACACCAATGGCTTCTAGCTCCCTTGTGGACTAGGCTTTCTCTAATTATCCTGACAAAGTATGGATGGACCAAAGTCAGAGGGAAATAGCCTGTGGTCAGAACCGGCCATAAATCGAAAGTGAATTTATACTGACGCTGTTTGGCAAACCTCTAACAGTCGCCCCTGGAGCAGGAGCCGAGTGTGTGGTCTGTCCCCTGGTGTCCCAGACAGCCCCCGAGAGCCAAATGCCTGTTCTGCCTGAAGCAGAGGGACCCAGGCAGCCATGTGCTATGGGGAGAGGTGCTTTTGACATCACACATTTGCTGCACACATCAAGTCTTCTGTGCAGAAACAGCCCACCATCCCCATCTCATTAGGTATTTGAGGCTTGGCAGGCGAAACTGGGCAAATCAGAAGGAGTGAGTGATTCCCACCACAGGGCCCTGCCTACTCTGCCTGGGAGAGCGACACACCTCTGGTAATTTGTTTCTCTCTTTTCCAACCCAACGAGCAGGCAGAATGGTTTTGTATAAGGATTTTCTTCGTTCTATAGAAGAGATTTTTCTGCCCACTGTTTGCATTTTGGATTATTTTGTTTGCTTTAAGTCATAAAGGCAAGTGTTTTGGAAAAGCAAGCTTTTTCACAGATCTCACACCAAATTCTCCCAGAATATGATTCATTTTATAAATTTATAAGTAAAATAACAAGCGAATGTGTGGTAAAAAGGCTCAGTCATTTCTCCCTTTCAAAGATCCAAGTGCTGCTGATGGAGGTGGCATCTCATATTTATAAAATGTATTCTTTTTTTCTTTCAAATGCCTCCACATGGCTGGTGTCAGTTAATCAGCCCAGTAACCCTTTCAGAAGAATAAGTTATTTTATTATGGAAAATTAAAAGTGCAAGGTAAAGTAACCTGCCTTAAGAAACTCTGTGGTGAGAATAGAACCAAGAGCTCCTGATTCCAAATCTGGAAATTAGAGTCAGATTATGATTGAATCTCTGCATTAGGACTAAACTCAGCTCTCAGCAACAGAAAAATGGAAATAATACTGGTTTAGCTAGATATAAATTTTATTTATCTCTGAGATTTACTTCTCTCTCACACAGAAGTCTGGAGGTGGAATTTATACTCTGTGTATTTTTCTTTCATACTCTATTTCCAGAATAACCTAAAGGCTCAGAATGGCTGCTATCGCTCCAGCCATCATAAAAAGCATTCCTACTAGCAGGTATGAAAAAGGAGAGGGGAGCAGCACACTCTGTCCCTATGAGGACACTGCAGTAGAGCTTGTGCTGCCTACTTCTGGCATAGCCAGTCTGTGGTAGAGACTGAAATAGAGGCCAGATCTCTAGACTCTAGATAGCGCTGTTTCCAAAAGTCTGCCCCCAACCTTTGCACTTTTCATCAGATTTTTTCTTGAAGGAATCTTCCTGTCAGTTGTCTGTTCAGCCCTCCATTGGTCTTTGTTAGCACAGGTGATTCTTCTATTAATGGAACCATAAATAAAGTAAGATGTCACTTCAATTAGACTTCTAGGTATGTTTATTTGCTAACTTGTTCCATGATAATTGTTTGGGATGAACACCTTTCACATAAAACTTGAGTATATTTTCTGCAATTGGCTGTTGCCTTAATATAATCCCTACTGATAATTAAATTTTTCAAAAATCATATTTCCTATACTTGTGCTATAAAATAGCCACAGATTCTATGGAATTTCTACTGATGTGAATATGTAGGGAGTGCAGAGTCTACTCAGCCCTTGGTGTCATGACTAAAATAACAGCCCCTAAGAAGCCTGCCTGAGATTGTTTTTTTGAGAGGTAATTCCTGTTTTACTAACACTATAGCTGAAATGTCATAGGCAACATATTTCATTGACCAATTTATAACTGATTTGTATGAAAGTTGGTATGTTTAATATGTAAATTGGTTCACTTTGAAACATGCTGGTAGCCAAAATCACTTTCCAAGTAGTTTAGTGATTTTTTTCTGGCCCACCTATGAAACTGTGCCTGTATCTTATACGTACTGAACTTTTTTGAATTTAATTTAATTTAATTTAATTTTATTATTTTTTTAAGTTTTTTTTTTTTTAATTGTTGAGGATTCATTGAGGGCACAATAAGCCAGGTTACACTGATTGCATTTGTTAGGTAAAGTCCATCTTGCAATCGTGTCTTGCCCCCAAAAGGTGTGGTACACACCAAGACTGCAACCCTCTCCCTCTTTCCCTCTCTCTGCTCTTCCTTTCCCCACCCCTCCCTCCTTCTTTTTCTTTCGCTCTCCCCTTCCCCCACCCCCGCCGTGACCTTAATTGTCATTAATTGTCCTCATATCAAAATTGAGTACATAGGATTCATGCTTCTCCATTCTTGTGATGCTTTACTAAGAATAATGTCTTCCACGTCCATCCAGGTTAATACGAAGGATGTAAAGTCTCCATTTTTTTTAATAGCTGAATAGTATTCCATGGTATACATATACCACAGCTTGTTAATCCATTTCTGGGTTGGTGGGCATTTAGGCTGTTTCCACATTTTGGCGATTGTAAACTGAGCTGCAATAAACAGTCTGGTACAAGTGTCCTTATGATTAAAGGATTTTTTTCCTTCTGGGTAGATGCCCAGTAATGGGATTGCAGGATCAAATGGGAGGTCTAAGCTTGAGTGCTTTGAGGTTTCTCCATACTTCCTTCCAGGAAGGTTGTACTAGTTTGCAGTCCCACCAGCAGTGTAAAAGTGTTCCCTTTTCTCCACATCCACGCCAGCATCTGCAGTTTTGAGATTTTGTGATGTGGGCCATTCTTGCTGGGGTTAGATGGTATCTCAGGGTGGTTTTGATTTACATTTCTCTAATTGATAGGGATGATGAACATTTTTTCATATGTTTGTTAGACATTCGTCTGTCTTCCTTAGAGAAAGTTCTATTCATGTCTCTTGCCCATTGATATAAGGGATTGTTGGCTTTTTTCATGTGGATTAATTTGAGTTCTCTATAGATCCTAGTTATCAAGCTTTTGTCTGATTGAAAATATGCAAATATCCTTTCCCATTGTGTAGGTTGTCTCTTTGCTTTGGTTATTGTCTCCTTAGCTGTACAGAAGCTTTTCAGTTTAATGAAGTCCCATTTGTTTATTTTTGTTGTTGTTGCAATTGCCATGGCAGTCTTCTTCATGAAGTCTTTCCCCAGGCCAATATCTTCCAGTGTTTTTCCTATGCTTTCTTTGAGGATTTTTATTGTTTCATGCCTTAAATTTAAGTCCTTTATCCATCTTGAATCCATTTTTGTGAGTGGGGAAAGGTGTGGGTCCAGTTTCAGTCTTTTACATGTGGATATCCAGTTCTCCCAGCACCATTTATTGAATAGGGAGTCTTTCCCCCAAGGTCTGTTCTTGTTTGGTTTATCAAAGATTAGGTGATTGTAAGATGTTAGTTTCATTTCCTGGTTTTCTATTCAATTCCAAGTGTCTATGTGTCTATTTTTGTGCCAGTACCATGCTGTCTTGACCACTATGACTTTGTGGTACAGCCTAAAATCTGGTATGGTGATGCCCCCAACTTTATTTTTATTACTAAGAACTGCCTTAGCTATACAGGTTTTTTTCTGGTTGCATACAAAATGCAGAATCATTTTTTCCAAACCTTGAAAGTACGATGTTGGTATTTTAATAGGAATAGCATTGAATAGGTAGATTGCTTTGGGGAGTATAGACATTTTAACAATGTTGATTCTTCCCAGCCATGAGCATGGTATGTTCTTCCATTTGTTAATATCCTCTGCTATTTCCTTTCTGAGGATTTCATAATTTTCTTTATAGAGGTCCTTCACCTCCTTCATTAGGTATATTCCTAGGTATTTCATTTTCTTTGAAACTATGGTGGAGGGAGTTATGTCCTTAATTAGCTTCTCCTCTTGACTGTTATTGGCGTATACAGAGGCTACTGACTTGTGGACATTGATTTTATATCCTGAAACATTACTGTATTTTTTGATGACTTCTAGGAGTCTTGTGGTTGAGTCTTTGGGATTCTCTTAGTATAAGATCATGTCATCAGCAAAGAGGGAGAATTTGACCTCTGCTCCCATTTGGATTCTCTTTCTTTCCTTGTCTTGCCTGATTATATTGGCTAGAACTTCCAGCACTATGTTGAATAGTAAAGGTGACAGAGGACAACCTTGTCTGGTTCCAGTTTTAAGAGGAAAAGCTTTCAGTTTTACTCCATTCAGTAAAATATTAGCTGTGGGTTTGTCATAGATAGCTTTAATCAGTTTTAGAAATGTGCCACCTATGCCTATACTCTTCAGTGTTCTAATTAGAAAAGGATGCTGGATTTTATCAAATGCTTTTTCTGTATCTATTGAGAGGATCATGTGATCTTTATTTTTGCCTCTGTTAATATGGTGGATAACGTTTATGGACTTGCGTATGTTAAACCAGCCTTGCATCCCTGGGATGAAGCCTACTTGATCATGATGAATGACTTTTTTGATAATAAGCTGTAATCTATTGGCTAGGATTTTGTTGAGAATTTTTGCATCTGTATTCATGAGTGAAATTGGTCTGAAATTCTCCTTTTTGGTTGGGTCTTTTCCTGGTTTTGGTATCAGGGTGATGTTTGCTTCATAGAATGTGTTGGGGAAGATTCCTTCTTCCTCAATTTTTGGGAATAATTTCTGCAGTACAGGAATAAGCTCTTCCTTGAAGGTTTGATAGAATTCTGGAGTGAAGCCATCTGGACCAGGGCATTTTTTGGTTGGAAGATTTTTTATTGTTTCTTTGATCTCAGTGCTTGAAATTGGTCTGTTCAGGAGCTCTATTTCTTCCTGGCTGAGTCTAGGGAGAGGGTGTGATTCCAAATATTGATCCATTTCTTTCACATTGTCAAATTTCTGGGCATAGAGTTTCTGGTAGTATTCAGAGATGATCTCTTGTATCTCTGTGGGATCAGTTGTTATTTCCCCTTTATCATTTCTGATTGAGGTTACTAGAGATTTTACTTTTCTATTTTTAATTAGTCTGGCCAATGGTTTATCTATTTTATTTATTTTTTCAAAAAACCAACTCCTTGTTTCATTAATTTTCTGAATGATTCTTTTGTTTTCAATTTCATTGATCTCTGATTTGATTTTGGATATTTCTTTTCTTCTACTGAGTTTAGGCTTAGATTGTTCTTCTTTTTCCAATTCCATAAGATGGCTTGTGAGTTTCTTGATGCGCTCTTTCTGTTTTTTGAATGTAGGCATCTAAAGCGATGAATTTTCCTCTCAAAACTGCTTTTGCAGTATCCCATAGGTTTTGGTAGCATGTGTCTTCATTGTTGTTAAGCTCAAGGAAGTTTTATTTCTTGTTTTATTTCTTTCTGCACCCATCTGTCATTCAACAGAAGGTTGTTTAATTTCCATGCCTTTGGGTGTGGTTGAACGTTTTTGTTACACTTGAGTTCCACCTTTAGTGCCTTGTGGTCTGAGAAGAAACAAAGTAAAATTTCAGTTCTTTTGATTCTGTTGATATTTGTTTTGTGTCCCAGGATATGATCAATTTTGGAGAATGTTCCATGGGGTGATGAGAGGAATGTGTATTATTTTATCTTTGGGATGGAGTGTTCTATATGCGTCTATCAAGCACAGTTGTTCTAAGGTCTCATTTAAATCTCTTATATCTTTGTTTAATTTCTGTTTAGAGGATCTGTCCAGCTCTGCAAGAGGAGTGTTAAAGTCCCCTGTTATGATGGTATTATCAGATATCATATTGCTCAGACTGAGTAAGGTCTCTTTCAAGAATCTGGAAGCATTTAAATTGGGTACATAAATATTTAGAATGGAAATCTCTTCTTTTTGTATTTATCCCTTGACCAATATAAAGTGACCATATTTGTCTTTTTTGACTTTAGTTGCTTTAAATCCACATGTATCTGAAAATGAGATTGCAACTCCTCTTTTCTTCTGAATTCCATTTGCCTGAAAAATTGTCTTCCAACCCTTGACTCAGAGCTTTAATTTGTCTTTTGAAGCCAGGTGTGTTTCTTGCAGATAGCAAATGAATGGCTTGTGTTTTTTAATCCAGTCAGCCAATCTGTCTCTTCAGTGGGGAATTCGAGCCATTAACATTTATTGAGATAATTGATAAGTGTAGTAGTATTCTATTCATCTTATTTTGTGAGAGTCTATTGCTTAGTTTTATCTTTTGCATCAGTGTGGAAGTTAGGTTCTGTCCTTTAATTTCTAAGTTCTCACTTTGCTGCTGATCCATTGTGATGGTCAGTGTGTAGAACAGGTTGAAGTATTTCCTGTAGAGCTGGTCTTGTTGTGGCAAATTTCTTCAATGTTTGTATATCCGTAAATGATTTCATTTCTCCATCAATTTTAAAGCTTAGCTTAACGGGGTATAGAATTCTGGGCTGGAAATTGTTCTGTTTAAGTAGATTAAAGGTAGATGACCATTGTCTTCTTGCTTGGAAAGTTTCATTAGAGAAGTCTGCGGTCACTGTGATGGATTTGCCCCTGTAGGTCAACTGGCGCTTAATCGTGGCAGCTTGAAGAATCTTTTCTTTTGTCTTGACTTTGGACAGGTTCGTCACAATGTGTCTTGGAGAAGCTTGGTTAGAGTTGAGGCGACCTGGGGTCTGATATCCCTCTGAAAGGAGTGTGTCAGAATCTTTGGTGATATTTGGGAAATTTTCTTTTATAATATTCTCTAGTATGGCTTCCATTCCTCTGGGGCATTCTTCTTCCCCTTCTGGGATTCCTACAACTCATATGTTGGAACGCTTCATAAAGTCCCATAATTCTGTCAATGAACGTTCTGCTTTGTCTCTCTTCTTTTCTGCCTCTTTAACTATCTGAGTTATCTCAAGAACTTTGTCTTCTACCTCTGAAATTCTTTCTTCAGCATGGTCTAACCTGTTGCTGATACTTTCCATTGCATCTTTAAGTTCCCTAATGGATGGCTTCAGTTCCTTCAGCTCCACTATATCCTTTCTATATTCTTCATATCATTCATCTCTTATTTGATTCTGTTTTTGAATTTCCTTTTGGTTATTTTCCATTTTATTAGCGGTTTCCTTCATCGTCTCCATCATTTCCTTCATTGGTTTCATCGTGTGTATTCTAAATTCCATTTCTTTCATTCCTAATGTTTCTTTATAGGTGGAATCCTCTGCAGTAGCTACCTTATGGTCCCTTAGAAGGGTAGCTCTGGACTGGTTCTTCATGTTGCTTGGAATTTTCTGCTGATTCTTTCTCATGGGTGATTTCTTTTGTCTGTTTCCTTGCCCTAATTTTCCTTTCACTTCCTCTTGATTTTTATGTTCCCGTGCCTGTGGACTATGATTTCGATGAGTCATTTTGGTACAGGACCAGAAGGATGAGAAGGTTGAAGAGCAAGAAGGGATGAAAGAAAAAGAAAGAAAAGAAAATAGAGAAAGGAGAGGGGGTGGGGATAAGGAATATTGACAAAAAGAGGAAAGGCACAGAAGGAGGGAGACAGAGCAATATAGGTGTACAGTAGGGTACTTTGACACAACCTTAAAAAACACCCAACCTCTGGGGGTGCCCAGTTGGGTGGTTCCCTTGAGGTCAGCAGCTCTTTGCTAACCTGATCAGACACAGTACCTCACCTCCACCAAGTAGAGAGGAAAGACAAAAATGCTATAAATCAAACCAAAACAAGCAAACACAAAACTTTACAGGATAAAATTGGGTGAAAAACCAAATAATAGGGGTAGAAACACTAGCAAAAATAAAATTCTAGTTATTGAAAAAGGTAGCAATGGGTATTATATTTAAACTAGAAAGTGGAGAAAGAAAAGAAAGAAAAGCCAAAATCTGTACAGAAAAGGTTGAAATTAAAAACAAAACAACCACAACAAAATAAAAAACAAACAAAAAGCAAAAATAAAGCAGTATGTATATCTTGTTGAATATTGTCTGGGCAACAGGTGGTTTTCTGGAGGATGAAATGTTAATCACAATGCTGATACGACTGGAGGCCTCTGCAGATTTCTCAAACCCCACAGGGTGGAGACCCTAAATCTCTTTTTAGCTCTCTTAAAAGGCACTTTAAACTTGTAAACTTGGCTAAGCAGAAGCCTTCCCAGGAAAGTGCTTGTCACTGGGATCACTGCTGAAGTGACTATCCACTTACGCCATGTGCCAAAACTGGTCTGACTCTGCCCCTGAGGGTTAAGGCTGTAAGGCGGCTCAGTCCTGCCTTTAGGCTGCTCAGTCACTAGGTTACTATCTCCCGCCTGATCCTTGCTCTGCGACCCTGATGGTGGAGCTTGCCAGGGCAGTTCTCTCACAATGGCTCCCTGTGGCCCATAGTCGAACACTATTAGCTCCGGCTGGCTCAGCGGCTCAGTCTGGGGCACTAAACAACACCCAAAGTTCTCCACACTCTTGCTCAAGCTCTCCCCAAGGCAGTACAACTGAGTGCCAAGTCCAGAAACACCAAAACAGTTCACAGGTAAGGCCTTTCCGGTTTGCAGTCTCGCTGCTACTGCACTTACAGCTGTCGGTGGGATTAGACCGATCGAACACATGCAACCACTTGCCAGTTTTCCACTGTTTTTGTCCTCCTCTTGGTGTCCAGAAGTCTCTCGCTGACTCCCTGTGTCCCCAAAGAGATAATTATTAGGCAGATCCCACCAGCCAGAGATGCCTGAAGTCTTATCTCCCCAGACTCACGGTGCCCAATTGCAGGGAAGCTGTTACTCAGCCACCATCTTGCTCTCATCCCCATTTCATTTTATTTTTTATTGTTGGGAATTCATTGAGGGTACAATAAACCAGATTACACTGATTGTATTTGTTTTGAAGAACTTTTTTAAAGGTAAAATTGATAAGGCTCACTGATATAATATAAATGTGTGAGAAATGTTATTTAGGCTCATGAATTCATGAGAGCACCAATAACATGCAAAGAAAAGAATAGAAAAACAGACATACATGCAGGCAGTTAGAAATACTAAATAAAGTAAATTTGCTGCAAAATTGTTTTATCCTGGGGGCTGGAGTGGGGCAGAAAGGTCTATTGCATTTCTGCCAGTCAGAATCCCGGGCATCTGTCTCATAAGACCTTTTGCCTTTCTCTCAGTTGTCTACAACTTACAGTGTCAGAAATCTCAGAGAAAGCGAGAGGAGCAGACATCAGAAGAGTTGAGTAACCCAGCAGGCCTCAGAAGACAATGCCTGATGCTCTCCTGGAGAAATGCTTGTCTTTTTCTTTGGATTATTTCAAACTCAAATTGCTTGGATACCTTCAATAACACTGGTTACCAACTTGCTCTGAATGATTTTTACTAAATAATAGATTCGTTATAATACCTTGAGAGAGCCTTCAGGGAATCTGAAATTTTTATGACAACTAACCATAAGTATCCTTAAAAATGTATTATCTACAAAATCCTTTCAAGGATACTTATTCTTTGGATGAATCTTTATGAATTTTTATTCTTTGTGGATCTTTCTTTTGCTTTGTCCATCTAAACACATGAAAGCCTGCTTGCTTGAACGTTTTCTTCTAAGTAGTTTCAAGAAATAATAAGTAGCAAAAACAAATGCTAATTCCTTAAATTGTCTTTTCCTTAGTAGCATAAGCATATTGTTAACAATGTTAAATATGGAAAGGAGTACTTTGTTGTTTTGCAGTGGGGTTTCCGTGTAATAAGCTGTTTAAAAGTTTAAATGTGACTCCTTTAAAATATAAAAAATTGAATGGAAAGGAATGGGAATTTAAAAGATTTTAAAAGCTATTTGGGCATTCTGTAAAACCAAGCTGAGCTTGGCAATCTCAGCTCTTATAATAAAAAAATTAAGTGAAATATAAAGCCACAAAGGTCATCTTTGAAATGTGTGGCTAATTCCAACTCATGTCCCAACTGAGATCGCTGTTTTTGTGAAAACACTTATCTATGAGATAACTCAGGTGGGAGAAATGGGCACTGCAGTATCTTTTTCCCACAGTTTGAACTCCACAGAATTAAGAGCTCACCTCTCTGTGTGTCCACATGTACCCGTCTCAGTCCCAGGCAATCAAGTGTTTTGTTTCCAAGATTTTGGTTTGCTGAAGCAAATGCCTCTTACTACCCTCAGACTTAGCTAGAGTACCATCTGCAGCTGCATTCTCGAAAGGACGGAAAATGTTACTTGCTGTTTTCCTAACGTGTTCTCAAGACCCCACAGGGAAACAGGATGCAGCTGACTGCCTGTGGGGTTGTCCTGCTGCCATGTAAAGTTGCTGGAACAAGTTAGAATCCGGGTGCCTGCAGGGGCCCCTGAGCCCGGAGGAGCAGAGAAATTGGCAGGTGGTTAGATTCTGGCGAATGCGTCTCCCTGGGCGGGGACTGCAGGTGTCACACCGAGAACTCCAGGTCTCAGGAGCTGGTCTCAGGAATGTCCAGGCCGTGCAGCCTCAGAGAAGTGCTTCCCCCAGGGCCCACGAGTGCTGTTTGTGTTTAGAGTGGAGAGGAATGCAATTAGGAAAGCTTGGTCTTTTGGAAGAAAGAAAAACTGTGCCTCTTTTGCCTACTTCTGATGTAAGTTTTGTGATGTAAACCAGAAAGAATACAAACCAAAACACAGAAAAACAAAACTTATAAATATTAGAAACCTTCCACCCCCCCACCCCCAAGCCTAAGCACACACACTAAAGCATGGACCTGCTCCAGAGCTCCGGAACACCTGCTCAGGACACCGCGCAGGCATCCCATCCCCAAAGCCCCAGACTGGGAGACCCGCACGTGCACCTGCCCTGCCTGGCACATGTTTGACCTAAACACGGGGACTAGTTGCTCACAGTAACCTTCCTGTCCAATATCTTTCCTGGGTTAGTCTTTCTCAATTCTTTCCTCACCCAAAGTCCTGTCAAAACCTGCCACTTGGGAACCACCTTCCTGATTGTTTGAAGGAGAGACATCGCAGCCTCTCCCAGGTGACGGCTCCTCCCAGACTGGCTTCTCCCAGGCAGTGTGTGGTCGGTGGACCAGAGCGCTCATCCCCACCCCACCCTCTTCTGGGTCCCTAGAAATCTTGGGTTATGTTATCTTATTTTCTGTTTCCTTTTCTATGAAATATTTTAAACTAACAAAAAATAGAATAGCACAGTGGATACCTGCATTACCAATAACAGTAATATTACTCATATTAATACCAATAATAATACTCATTAAAGACTTTTGCCAGTTTTGTATCTTCTATCAATATTTTTTGCTTAAAATACTTAAACATAAAATACTATAATATTTTATTTTATCCCCCAACACTAAAAAAATGCATCTCTCAGGTATATGTGGGTCACTGCAAAAGTTTTGAGATAAACTGTGTTATGGCCCATTATTTTACTTCTAAGAAACATGAAAATGGCACAAGTATTCAAACGGTATTTACTTAAAAGTATTTAAGCCATGAGAACATTATCATAGCTAACGAACAGTGACTATAATCCCATAATATCATTGAATTCCCAGGCCATCCAAATTCCCTCCTTCATTCCAAAATATCTTCTATAGCTTTATTCTCTCTCCCAGCCTGGGTCAAATTAAGGATCATAATTATACTTGATTGAGTCTCTCAAGTCTCTGTTGCTGTAGAACAATTCCTTTCAAACAATTAAAATTTTAATTATTATGATCATATAATATTGGCATCTATTTGTAGGGCACATGTGATGTTTTAATACAAGCAAATAATATGTATCAATCAAGTCAGGGTAATCGGGGGATCCCCAACCATTTACCATTTCTTTGTGTTAGGAAGTTCCTCTGTTTTCTGTGATGTAAATTATCACAGAAATAAGTAGATTAGACTGGTCCTGTTGTAGAGTTCCCCACATTCTGGATTTGTAAGATTGTTACCTCATAGAGTGAGCTAATGTGTTAATCTATGATATCTGGTTGGTCTCCGGTTGGAGACTCTGAGGTTGATTCGTGGTGAAGTCCTCCATTATAAACACATTTTCTTCCATTATAAACACATTATAGGACTAGACAAATAATTCCATCAACTTTTCTCCATCCATGCATCAATGATCATTACCTGATCCAAGTATTTCTTAATGCTACAAAATGGTGATTTTCTAAATCAATTACTCCTCTACCTATATAAATTGATAGTCTTCTGAAGGGAAGAATGCTCCATCATTTCTCCTTTTGGAAACGCCCACCTTTCTAAACATGTTGTCATGAAAACGAGTTACTGATCTGCTCTGAGCAGAATGCGTGGAATGTCCCTTCTACTCCCTCACCGTCTCTATATGTTAAGTTTCCCTCGTGTGCTGGGGAGGCATGTGCAGTTCTCATAACCTCAAGTAAATCGTTATCATACTGGGTTTTTGCCTTAATAGCGTGAATCTTAACACAACCTAAAAACAGAAGCCCTTTGGCACTTTCATTATATTAGACACCTACTTTTGGTTCCATTGGTTCTGATAATGATCACTGGAACTCTCCATACAACATAAACCTGAGTTGGTTTGCTTTATATGTTAAAAACTTTTAAATTTCAGATTAATATGAGGCTACATATGATGAGGTTAGTTTGCTTTCGTTTCTGAGGTAAACTACAAGTGGTAGTTGAGCTCTTCACCCTCACATGGTACCCCTGAGGTGGGAGCTCACCAATGCCCCTCACCCAACCCCTCTCCCTACTAGAATATAATTGTGTTTTTTTTCTCATATGGGAGCACTGGAACTGTAGAGAGAGGAGGGGTGGCCACAAAGGCTTCCAGAGGAAGGATGAGCTCAGCAGGGAGGGCTCCCGCCACAGCTTCTGGCATCGCTGGCCGACCTGTGAACCACATACATGGAGGAGAATCAGAACAGTCAGCAGCAGAAGAAATATTGCAGGGAGAATGAAGATGTCCTGAAGAAGCAAAGTCAGGACTCTGTGCCTACAAGGAAAATCAGCTGCTGGAGCAAAAGCAGCAGCATTCATTAAGGGAAAATAAAAAAATCCAGAATGTTCAGAAATCAGTATTCATCATGCTTAGGACATACACCAACATTACCTGAAGTATAAATAACCAAGAAAATAAACACACTGTCATCATAAAATAAAATTAATTGTTTGACCCTGAAATAAAACATGTTTTAGAAACTGACATAGACTTTTAAAACAGCTATTATAACTAACCTCAGTGAATTAGCATGACCATGTTTTTAATGAATGAAAATCTCAGAAAGAAATTTCAGCAGAAAAAACAGAAATAGTGAAGTAACCAAATGGGAACTTATAAGTAGAAGAATATAAATTCTGAAAATAAAAAATTCAGTGGGTAGTCTTGATAGCTGAATTATGATAAAAGAAAGATGAAGTGATAAATCAATAGAAATTACCCATGGGCGGTGCCTGTGGCTCTCTGAGTAGAGCACCGGCCCCATATACTGAGGGTGGCGGGTTTGAACCCAGCCCCCACCAAACTGCAACAAAAAAATAGCCGGACGGGCACCTGTAGTCCCAGCTACTCGGGAGGCTGAGGCAAGAGAATTGCCTAAGCCCAGGAGTTGGAGGTTGCTGTGAGCTGTGACGGCACAGCACTCTAGCAAGGGCAACAAAGTAAGAATCCGTCTCTACGAAAAAAAAGAAAGAAAGAAATTACCAAGGTGAAAAGAGAGAAAAAAAATGTTTTAGTAAACTATTAGAGATCTATGAGGTGTTATCAGACTGCCCAAATGCCGGAAAGAGAGGAGATGGACAAGGAGGTAAAAAAAAAAATTGGCAAGTTAATGGTTAAAAAGATGATGAAAGGCATAAATTTGCAGATAGAAGATGCTCAGGGGACATCACGCAAACTAACAAAAAAAGCACAAAGAAGCCCAGTGTAAAATCTAGTATCTTTCGTGACAACCTAAGTGGGTCTGGAGACGCTTCTGCTAAGCAAAACATCCCAGGAGTGGAGAAGTAAATGTGTGTACTCAATACCAGATTGTATCTGATCCATCAGCACTTTTGTGGACATGTGGAAGTAAATCTCGGTGCAAATTAACCTGGGAGAGGGGGAGGAAGGGCTGGGTAAATTCACACCTGTTGGGTATGGAGCACACTGTCTGGGTGGGGGGCACACTTACAACCTTGACTCAGAACACATATACCCCCTAACATTCTTAAATTTGAAAATAATAATAAATAAAAGACATCACAGTCAACCTATCAAAAACCAAAGGTGGCAAGTAGATCTCAAAAGCAGCAAAAAGAAAAATGACTTATTAGATGCTGAGAAATAATTCAATTAACGTCTGGTCAGAAGAGAGAGGAAAAGACTCTCCACTCTTTCCTTTTTTAAAGGAAAAAAAACTATTGACCTAGAAATCTATATTCATAGAAAAATATTATTCAAGAATAAAGGTTTAGAGAAAACAAAGATAAGAATGTGTTGCCAAAGAAGTCATACAGATAGAAATCCTAAGGGAATTTATTCAAAAAGGAGAAAAATTACACCCATTGGAGACTCGGATTCTTGGTAAAGAATAGCAAACATTAGAAATGGTAAATAGTGGGTAAATGCAGAAGGCAATTTTTTTCTTTTGCGGCTTTTTGTTTTATTTGTAAACTGAATACCATTATAAACAAAAATTGTAGCATTGTCTTCTGTAATACACAATGCACACTGATGGGTGGTGCAGACTGACTTGGTGCCATAATTACACAGGAGTGCATCTGGGGCCAGGCGCTCAACAGATTTCTGTGTTTCATGAGGACAGGTGCGTCATTAACTACCTGTTCACCGTGAAAGTTGTCATATGTGTTAAGATTTCTGGAGCAATCACTAAAAAGATCATGCAAGGAAATACAGCTAAACTAGAAAAATTAAAATTCTAAAAATTCTTAAGTAAAAGAAATCCAGGAAATAAGAAAACAAGAGTAGAGGAGACAAGCAGAAACAAGATAGTGGAACCAGACCCAGCCACGTTATGACTTTACTAAAGACGCATGTGGTATATTTACAAGGATAGACCATATTACTGGCTAAAAAAAAATCTGGACGTTTCAAAGGCTGAAATTTGTGCAGCACATTCTCTGAATCAGTGGAGTTAAATTAAAAATCAATAACTATAAAAGGGCCAGAATAACTTTAAACATTTGGAAATTAAATTTTCTAAATAATCATTGGGCCTAGGAGATGTAATGGAAAATTGCAAATTATTTTAAATGAATAATGTAATTCAGCTTCTCAAAGTTTGTAAGTTGTAGTTGATGCCATCCATAGAGAAAAATAATTTAGCTTTAATAGTTTCATTAAAAAAGATTTAAAAAATTAAACCAAAGTCTTATTCCTTTACAAGCTAGAAACAGAAGAGCAAATTAAAGCCAAAGCAAGTGGAAGGAATAATAAAGCAAAGAACATAATTCTGTAAAGCAGAATATGGGAATAATAGCAGTAATCACACCAAAAGCTGTTCTCTGGAAAGATCAATAGCATTAGTAAATATCTGTCTAGTTGGATCAAGGAAAAAAAAGAAGATGTAGATTAGCAATTCAGGAGAACACAGGACACAAACTGTAGATCCCCCATTCTACTAAAACATAACCTGCTGGGCAATGTGGCTCTCACCTGTAATCCTAGCACTGTGGGAGGCAGGTGGATTGCTTGAGCTCAGGAGTTTGAGACCAGCCTGGGCAAGAATGAGACTTCGTCTCTAAAGAAAAAACTAGCCAGGCGTTGTGGTGGGCAGCTGTAGTTCCAGTTACGTGGAGGCTGAGGCAAGAGAGCGAACACTTGAGCCCAGGAGTTTGAGGTTGCTGTGACACCACAGCATTCTACCCAGGGTAACAAAGTGAGACTCTGTCTCAAAAAAAGAAAAAAGAAAAGAAAGAAAAAATTACCTGTTTCCCTAGTTAAAAAAAAAAAACAAAACAATATAATGATATTAAGAACAAAATTTATACTGCTGGGGTTCAGAACACACTAATCCAAATATGTCATCTTGGCATTTGAGGAAACAGCAGAAACAGGAAGACCTCGCTGCCCTCCTCCCACCTTCCTTCTCTAAAGCAGACTATAGACGAATCTTCTGACTTTTCTCTGAAGCAAGAAAGAAGCCCTTCCTTCTAGATGTGTCCTTCCTTTACTCAGAGGAAAGGTGTTTCCTTATCTCTGAAGACACAGGGACACGGAGAAGAATGTGAACCCACAGGCCTCGCTGGTCCCCCAGTTCATCACCACTGTGTCATGCTCCCTGTGTCCAGCTGGTCCCCCAGTTCATCACCACTGTATCGAGCTCCCTGTGTCCAGCTTGGACCCCCAGTTTATCACCACTGTGTTGAGCTCCCTGTGTCCAGCTTGGACCCTCAGTTTATCACCACTGTGTCGAGCTCCCTGTGTCCAGCTTGGACCCCCAGTTTATCACCACTGTGTCGAGCTCCCTGTGTCCAGCTGGTCCCCCAGTTTATCACCACTGTGTCGAGCTCCCTGTGTCCAGCTTGGACCCCCAGTTTATCACCACTGTGTCAAGCTCCCTGTGTCCAGCTGGTCCCCCAGTTTATCACCACTGTGTCGAGCTCCCTGTGTCCAGCTTGGACCCTCAGTTTATCACCACTGTGTTGAGCTCCCTGTGTCCAGCTTGGACCCCCAGTTTATCACCACTGTGTCGTGCTCCCTGTGTCCGGCTGGTCCCCCAGTTTATCACCACTGTGTCGAGCTCCCTGTGTCAGCTGGACTTCTCCACAGTGCCACCATGTGTCCTCAGACCTGTACATAAAAATTCACAGCTTCCCTTGTTTCTTTAGTGCTTTGTGTCTGAAAACCATGCAAAACTTACAATAAGTAAACCGCATGGTTTTCTCTTGTTGATCTTTTGTTACAGATTCCTCAGCAACGAGTGAGATAATAAATTCTTTATTCACCATAATATATTTTATAAGCTAGATGACATGGACAAATTCCTCAGATGACTCATATTATCAACACAGAACTAAGAAGAAATAGGAATCTGAAATAGCTAGCAATTAAAGAACTTGAGTTTGTAGTTTAAAGCCTTGTCATGAAAACTCCATGTCCAGATGGCTTTACTAATTAATTCTATCAAGTATTTAAGGCAGAAATAATACAAACACAACATATATTCTTTCCTAAAATAAATAAAATGGAACTCTTCCCAACACATTTTGATGCTGTCAATACTCTGACTCCAAAGTCAACAAAGAAATCGTAAGAAAAAAAAAAGAACAGGTAGCCTCAGGATCATGATACAGAAATGCTTAGGAAAATATTTGCAAATCAAAATCAAAAATGGATAAAATAGTCTAATACATCATGACCATAAATGTGGTTTTTTAGCATGCAAAGTTGGTTTAACATCTGAAAATCAGAGCATATAACTTATCATAACCAACCATATTAATGATAACAAAGGGAAACTTCACATGATAATTTCAATAGCGGCAGAAAAAACATTAAGTCAGTCTTTAATGACAAACTCCTATGACCTAGGAATAGAAAGGAACCTCCTCAAACATATTAAGGTTATCTGTTAACAAAACAAGTGACAGCTAATGTCATACTCAACTGTAAAGGTCTCTGTGTGTTCTACCTGACGCTGGGAGCACGTGAGAGATGATGTCCTCTAACACCTCTCCTATTCAGCATTGGTGAGTCCATAAAGCCAGAAAGAATTGAAAGGGAAACAGATTTGAAAGGAGGAAGTCAGCTTGTCTTTACCTGCAGGACATGACGGTACATGTGAAAACCCCCAGATCTAGTTTTCACAATGGACTGCAACTAAAAGGTGCATTGAGTAGAGTTGCAAGGCACAAAATCAATAGACAAAATGAATTTTATTTTTATGCACCAGAAACTAGCAATTGAATAATGAAATTAAATAATAATTCCATTTAAAATACCATAAAATGTTAGAAAATTTTGGAATTGATTTATCAAAAGACATTCAAAATCTGTACATGAAAACTACTAAAATTATAAAATGAAGCCAAGGAAGATCTACATTTTATTTATTTATGATTTCAAAATTTATATAGAAATACAAAGGGCCTAAGCTAGCCAATATAATTTTGAAAATGCAAAACAAAGTTTGAGGCCTTACCCTACTTGATTTCAAGACTTCCTATGAAGTTACAGTAACCAGCAAAGAATGACTTATAGATAAATGGAATGGGGTAGAAGTTTGAAACAGAAGTCTGCATGCATATATTCAACTGATTTTTGAAAAAAATTGTGCTGCGGTAATTAAGTAAGAAAAAGACACTCCTTTCAACAACTTACTGGAATAACAAGTGGGTATGTGACTGGAAAAAAAATGAATACTGATGCTTACCTCATATATTGCATTAAAAGCAACAAAATTTGATCATAGACCCAAATGAAAGAGCTTAAATTATTAAGTTTCCAGGAGAAAACATGACATGGGGGTGGGCAAAGATTTCTTAGGACACAAACATCATGAAAGATAAAAGAAAATATCAAGGGTGGTGCCTGTGGCTCAATGGAGTAGAGCGCTGACTCCATATGCCAGAGGTGGTTCAAACCCAGCCCTGGCCAAAAAAAAAAAAAAAACACTGCAAAAAAAAGAAAGAAAGAAAGAAAATATCAATACAATGGATTTCATCCACATTAAAAGTTCTTTTCTCTTCAAAAATTTAATTGGGAAAATAATAAGGAAAGTCACACTCTGGCAGAAAAATGTTTTAGAAAAAATACATATCCAACAAAGACTAGTATCCAGAATCTACAAAAGACTCAATTTTTTTTTTAATTTTTAATGGAAAAAATATTTGAATAGATGCTTAGGAAAAGAATATTTTTTCATGACCCATAAGGACATGAAAAGATGTCCAGTGTTACTAGTCATCATCAAACTGCAAATTAAAACCTCAGTGGGAGTCTCCACTCTATTAAAACCTCAGTGGGAGTCTCCACACCTGCTAGAGTGGCTAGTGGTCAGCAAAAAATACTACTTCATAAAGGAAGTATCATTCAAAAAATAATATTCCTAAAAGAAGTATTATTCATTTAAAAAACAATATTCATAAAGGAAGTATTTTTTCGAGGTCTTTAAAGTATGACAGTGGTGCTTTAATAGGGATTGCATTAAAATTGTATATTGCTTTGGGTAGCATGGACATTTTAACAATGTTGATTCTTACCAGCCATGAGCATGGTATGTTTTCCCATTTGTTGACATCTTCAGCTGTTTCTTTTCTCAGAGTTTCATAGTTCTCTTTGTACAGATCTTTCACATTTACCTAATATTTGTTAGGTAAACTCCCAAATATTTCACCTTCTTTGGCACTACTGTAAAAGGACTAGAGTCCTTGACTGTTTTTTCAGCTTGACTACTGTTGGTTTATATAAAGACTACAGATTTATGAGTATTGATTTTGTAAACTAAGATGCTGCTATATTCCTTGATCACTTCTAAGAGTTTTATAGTTGAATCCCTGGGGTTTTCCAGATATATAAACATACCATCTGTGAAGAGTCAAAGTTTGATCTCCTCTTTTCCTATTTGGATGCTCTTGTTCGCCTTCTTCTGCCTGATTCTGATGGCTAAGACTTCCATTACAATGTTAAAAAGCAGTGGAGACAATGGGCAACCTTGCCTGGTTCCTGATCTGAATGGAAATGATTTCAATTTAACTCCATTTGATACGATATTGGCTGTGGGTTTGATGTAGATGGCCTCTGTCAGTTTAAGAAGTGTCCCTTCTATACCTATTATCTTAAGTGTTCTGATCATAAAAGGATGCTAGATATTATCAAAAGCTTTTTCTACAATGATTGAGAGAATCATATGGTCTTTGTTTTTTTTATTTTGTTTATGTGATGTATTATATTTATAGATTTGCATGTATTGAACCATCCTTGAGACCCTGGGATAAAACCAACTTGGTCGTGGTGTATAATTTGTTTGATATGATGCTGGATTCTGTTTGCTAGGATCTTAGTGAATATTTTTGCATCTATATTCATTAAAGAATAGGGGGAAGTGGGAAGGGGGGGTAGGTAGAGGGAGGGGAATCGGTGGGATCACACCTGTGGTGCATATTACAGGGGTATTTGCGAAACTTGGTAAATGTAGACTGTAAATGTTTTGGCACAGTAACTGAGATAACGCCGGAAAGGCTATGTTAACCACTGTGATAAAAATATGTCAAATGGTTTATGAAGTGAGTGTATGATGCCCCATGATCATATCATTGTATACAGTTATGATTTAATAAAAAAATTAAAAAAAAAAAAGATGCTGTTCTGTAACTTTCTTTTTTTGTTGGGTCGTTTCCTGGTTTAGGGATCAGGGTAATATTTGCTTCATCAAATGTGTTGGGAAGTATTTCTTTGTTTTCTATGCTTTGGAAAAGGTTATGTAATATAGTACTAGTTCCTCTTTAAAGGTTTGATAGAATTCCAACGTGAAGCAGTCTGGTCCTGGACTTGTCTTCTTTGGGAGATTTTATATAGTTGATGCTATTTCAGTACTTGGTATAGGTGTGTTCAACATTTCTTATTCTTTCTGGGTAAGTCTAGGAAGGTGGCATACTTCCAAGTATTGGTCTATTTCTTTCAGATTTTTGTATTTCTGAGAATAGAGTTTTTATAGTAGTCATGAAGAGTTTTTTTAATTTCTGAGGTGTCTGTTGTTATTTCACCTTTGTCATTTCTGATTGATGAAATTAGGGATTTTAATTTTCTATTTATGTTTAGGCTTGCCAAGGGTTTATCAATTTTGTTAAACTTTTCAAAAAACCAACTTTTTGATTCATTAATCTTTTGATTAATTCTTTTTTTTTTCAACTTCATTTAATTCAGCTCTAATTTTGGTTATTTCTTTTCTTCTGCTGGGTTTGGGGTTGGCGTATTCCTCCTTTTCCAGTTGCTTGAGATGTCCCATTAAGTTGTTGACTTCCTCTCTCTCAGTTCTCTTAAGGAAGGCTTGCAGTGCTATAAATTTCCCTCTTAGGACTGCCTTTGCAGTATCCCAGAGGTTCTGATAATTCATGTCTTCATTATCATTCTGTTCCAAAAACTTGGTAATTTCCTTCTTAATCTCATGTTTGACCCAGCTATCTCCCAGCATAAGGTTATTTAATGTCTATGTCTTTGTATGAGTATGCAGATTCCTGTTATTGGTGAGTTCAACTTTTATTCCATGATGATCTGAGAAAATACACGGAATAATTTCTGTTCTTCTAAATTTGCTGAGATTAGCCTTGTGACCAAAGATGTGATCAATTTTAGAGGTTGTTCTGTGGGCTGATGAGAAGAATGCATATTCAATTTTGTTAGGATGAAATGTTCTGTAGATGTTTGTTAAATTCAATTATTGTATGGTGAAGTTTAGGTCCAAAATTTCTTTGCTTAGTTTCTTCTTGGAGGCTCTATCCAACACTCCCAAAGGGTGTTAAAATCTCTGACTGGTGCTGGGAGATACCAATTTTTTCATGTCTGTTAGGGTCTTGTTTATAAATTGAAGAGCATTTTCACTGGATGCATAAATGTTAATAATTGATATCTCATCATGTTGAGTGTTTCCCTTAACAAGTATGAAGTGACCATCCTTGTCGTCTTTCCTTACTTTTATTGGTTTAATGCCTAATGTATCTGCCAGTAAAATGGCAACCCCTCCTTTTTTTCTGTTTTCCATTTGCTTGGATTATAGATGTCCATCCCTTCACCCTGAGTCTATATTTATTCTTTAAGATAAGATGAGATTCTTGTATGCAGCAGATATCTGGCCTGAGTTTTTGTATCCAGCCAGCCAACCTGTGCCTCTTTAGTGGACAATTTAAGTCATTCATGTTAATTGAGATTACTGATAAGCCTGGTAGTATTTTGGGTATCAAGTTTTTCAAAAGACCAGTGGACATTTTTAATCCTTTCGCCACTGTGGATTTGGGATTTTGATCAATAATTTATGAGTGAGTTTACTTTGGTGGTACAGCATTGTGGTGGCCATTATGGAGGATGGGTCTGAGAATATCTGAAGAGCTGGTTTAGTTATGGCAAATTTCTTCAACGTGTGAATATCATTGAAGTATTTGACTTCTCCATCATAAATGAAACTCAGTTTAGCTCGATACAGAATCCTGGGCTGAAAATTGATTTGTTTTAGGAGATTGAAGGTTGATGACCATCCTTGTCTGGCTTGAAATTTTTCAGCAGAGAGATCTGCAGTCATTCTAATATTTTTCCCCTTGTACGTTATGGTTTTCTTACGTCTGGCTGCTTGCAGGATTTTCTCTTTCATATTAACTTTGGCAAAGTGAATGTGTCTAGGGGATTCTTTATTTGGCTTGAGTCGTGCTGGGGTTCTGAAATTGTCTGCTATCTGAATTTCAAAATCTCTTGCCATGTTTGAAAAGTTTTCCTCTAAAATCTCTTGGAGTAGAGCATCTGTGCCTTTCAGATCATTCTCATCACCTCCACGAATTCCAATAAGGCGAATGTTTGCTTTTCTGGAGTGGTCCCACAACTCTCTCAGGGAATGATCCGTCTTTGCTCTCCATTTCTCTTCATCTTTGAGCATTTGGGAGCATTCAAAAGCTTTGTCTTCAATGTCCGAGATCCTTTCTTCTGCCTGGTCCATCCTCTTACTGAGGGATTCTACTGTATTTCTCAGGTCTTTGAGGGATGCAAATTCTTGCCTCAATGTGTCAAAATCTTTGGTGATTTTATCTTTGAATTCATTGAATTTTTGAGACAACTTGTGAATTACTCCTTGAATTTCTACTTCCAATTTTACTTCAATTCTGTTAATCTTATTTGCTATCCAAATTCTGAACTCAATTTCTGACATCTCAGCCGTTTGTTTATGAATTGTTTATCTTCTGTTGCATCTCTTTTGTCATACCTTGGGAGAGTTGATCTGCTCTGGTTATTCATGTTGCCCAAGTTTTTTCACCAATTCCACCCCACGGTTATTTTTCACTGTATGTTTAGTGAGGCTGGTAAGGTGGAATTAAATTGAGGGCTCCTGGAGATGTAATTAACCAGCCCTTTACCAGACTGCAGGGACTGGTTACTGTGGCTTTTCCCCTACAGCTTTATCAAGGTCCCGTTCAGTACTACAGCCTGAGACTCTGGGGACCCGCTTGGTATGATGAGGCTATGTGGGTCTGTCTTGTATTTAGCTAGACTCTGACCAATCCTAGTAGATCAGTGACTTTGGGTTGAATCTCAGCTGTGGAGGAATACAAGCAATTAAAACACCCTGCCCCCTCACTGACAGAAACTAGGAGAGGAGAATCAGACCCTCCCTCTATAACACAACCAGAGTATATATAACCTTGGAGTGCCCCTGGGTGATGGGCCCAGATCACGAGTTCCTAGTCTGCACAAACACAGATCAAGTGGGAGAGTTCTAAAGGTCTCCAGCATCTAGACAGCAGGAGTCTCCTGGCAGCTCAAGTTGACTCACTCTGGTGGTCCGTGGAGTCAGAAAGGCCTGCCCAGCAAAAAAATTATTCCAGGGGATCTGTTGCCTCTTTTCCCACTTTGCATCACCATCCCCTCCAGTTACTGGTTACCCCACAGGGCTGCAGCCCAGCTCTCTAATACTGAACTACACCAGAGATTTGCACCTAAGTCAAAGAGGAGACAATGCCTCCCCAACCTGGCCGTCTCACTGTGCAACCTGCAGGCGGGAGGAGTGCAGGCCTGATTTCCTCCAGTGATCATTAGAAACTGAAGAGTCTTCCAACTGCGTCTGTACCCAGCTAGGGGTTACCATCGAGGTGTATGGTTCTCTCCCTCAGAGGCCATGTCTCTGCCTTGGCCAAACTCCACCTCTGGAACCCCTGAAGGTCTGGTCAGATTCCCTTCATGTTCCACAGAATTGGGGAGGTGTCTCTCCCAAATTTGACCCCAGTGGGAGGGACTGCGGAGCCACTACCATTGTCAGGGGTGACACTGCCACTGTCTGGGGTGGTGCCACCCATCTGGGGTACCGCTCTGTGCAGGTCACAGGAACCAGGTGGGGAGCCAGAGGGCAGAGTCCCTGGCTGAGGGTCGCAGGAGCTGGGTGGGGAGCCGGATGGTGGAGATTCTGGCCACCAGCTATGGGTCACAGGATCCAGGCAGGGAGCTGGGGAGTTGGAAGGTGGTGCTGCCCTGTGGGTAACAGAAGCACGCAGGGTGCCCACCCAGTGGTCGGTGACATGGTCTGTGCATGCTCTTTTCAACATGGGGAAAATATCTCTCCCTTATGATTCCCTGCCTCTATTAAAGTTATAATTGTAGCACAACTGCCCCATAGCCCATGAGATGCCCTGCCCTAGCAAAAATCCACCAGATACTCTGGATTCTCCAGGGAGTAGTCCTCTAGACTGCTAGGGGAGGGGTGGATTGGGAGTTCAGGAAGATAGGGAGAATATTAGTTCAACTTTTGTCTGGCAGACACAAGAAACTACCTGGGCTTACAGCAGTATCTCTCTGTGGAGAGAGTCCCAGCCCTCAGTTGCTCTCTCACCTTTGGTGAAACAAATGGTCCTCTGTTCACTACCTGCCTCAAGCTGTTCTCCTTAGGGTGGGGAGGGGAAGGATTCCCATCCTCCCTGGGATGGTTTTGTACCTGAAATTTGTTTCCTTGGAGTCCCAGCTTGCCTCAGCAAGGGTCATGTGAACCTATAAATCCACTCTCTCAGCTCAGCTCCCGATATTCTGCTTTATTGGGTTGGTTTTGGCTATTATTTCTCCCTCTGGGCAGGAGCCTCTGCTGAAAGCTGGCTTCAGTCGGCCATCTTGCCTCTTCCCCCATAAAGAGGTTTTTTTCTCTCCATGTGGGATCTGCCTCTTCACCAACAATCTTTATCTTTCAGAAAGTTTACCCTTTCATTCATAGGAAGTATTCATGCATATGTGTCCTCATGCCAGCTATTTAGTGCAATGGTTTCTATTAATTTTCTTAAAGGAACCAGGCACAGTGAGTGGCTCATGCCTGTAATCCTAGCACTGTAGGAGACTGAGTTGGGTGGATCACTTGAGCTCAGAAGTTGGTGATCAGCCTGAACAAGAATGAGACCCATCTCTGCTAAAAATAGAAAAACTAGCTGGGTGTTGTGGTGGGCATCTCTAGTCCCACCTACTAAGGAGGCTGATACAGGAAGCTTGCTCAAGCCCAAGAGTTTGAGGTTGCTGTGAGCTGTGACGTCACAGCACTCTACCCAGTGCAACAGAGTGAGACTCTTATCTCAAAAATTTTTTTTTCTTTTCTTAAGGGATAATTGAAATTTTGGTTATTTAGCTACAAAGACCAGAGTCATTGGTGATACAATATGCAGATTCATAGATACTCATTCTGGCAGAGAAGCTGCCAAATCCAGCAAGAGCAGCAAAGGGACATGTGGACCCAGTGAGAGCGTGTTGTGTGTTGTACAAGTGTGGGCCTTGTGCAGAGATTACTCCAAAGTGTCAGATGCAGGGAACTGGCATCAAGCATTGTCTTTCACCCCTTATGGTAGCTCATTTCTTAATCTGCCCTGTGTCCACTCTGTATACTGCCCAAGAAAGTTCTAGAATGGTCTGAAGGTTTTATGTGTGTGCCTGCGCTTTCTGTGTCAGTGTGTAGAGCAGGAAGGCAGGCTCAGAAAGAAACACCACCCGAGTAAGATGGTGTAATCCCACCAATCTCCCTCCCTCTGCCCAGCCTCCCCGCTCCCTCTTAGTAAATGTAGAATATAACTGTCTTAACACAATAACTAAGAAAATGCCAGGAAGGCTATGTCAACCAGTGTGATGAAAATGTGTCAGACTGTGTATAAAACCAGTGTATGGTGCCCCACGATCGCATTAATGTACATAGCTATGATTTAATAATTAAAAAAAAAAAGAAAAGAAAAGGAACACCACCCAAGGCTGGCTGTGCACTGGGGGGATGTAGGCACACAGCACCGTTCACAAAGGGCGCTGTAATGAAAAGCAACTTCGCTTTTCCCTGGCTAGTGAATCCATGTTACATAGTGCTTGTCAGAAGCCTAGGTGAGTCCTGGATGCTTCATATGTCTTATCTGTTTTCCCTCCTATAGATACGGAACTCATCTACAGAGAACAGAAAGGATCGGTGATTCTGCGGAATGTTGAAACAAATATTTCTACTGTGTTAATAGAAGGCAAAAAAATTGTAAGTACTCCCTTTAATGACCGGGATAATTTCAGTTTTTCCCCCTGTAAGTCAATAAAGTAGAAAATGACTTTAGGTTTCAACTTTTAGTGCAGCCAAGGAGAAACAATAAACTTGTAATACTACAGGCTGAGCAACGAAAGAGAACGTGAAATGGAAACCACCCTAATTTAATAAGATGAAAGCACAGTTTCCTCCAGCGTCCACGAAATTTCTTTGCAGGTGCTGGAAACAAGTGTTGTGTATCATATATAATTGAAAGATAAAGTCCTAAGGCTTTTACACATTTACAGAACAATTGCAATAATGCATAGAGGATACTCTGGGAGACCTTGCTCGATCTCGTTGAAAAAAAACCCAAACTTAGTAAATGTGGAATGTAAATGTCTTAGCACAATAACTAAGAAAATGCCAGGAAGGCTATGTTAACCAGTGTGATGAAAATGTGTCAAACGGTCTATGAAACTAGTGTATGGTGCCCCATGATCACATTAATGTACACAGCTATGATTTAATAAAATAAAAAATAAAAAACGCAGCTCATCTCCACACGCACAGGAAGTATTAAGCACTGTGGCTGTACTTTAATGATATTAAGGGATGCTTATGCTTTAACACAGATACAGAATCAATATGAATACAGGAATTCCCCTGCTTTATAATCTGAGAAAACGTGTTTTCCCAAAAACAATGACATTAAGATGTTGGGACCATGTACAGTAAAAGATACCTATTACAAGCTTTGACGGGAGTTGAAAACTCCAGTAAAGGAGAATTATCTTTGTTTATTCACCATGTGTTCGTGCTCACTATTAGAAGAAATAAATCTCCAACTGTAATGTTTTGGTGCTTATCTGGTACGTAACTGGGGGAACAAAGGAAGAAACTGAGGCTAAACCTAAGAAGCAAAACTCGAAACAGGCTGCAAATTCCAAGTCAGAACCACCGTAACAGGGCTCGCTGGTGTGCATCAGAAACACAGAACTCTGAGAGTCCTGTCTTCTGGTATTAGTGGAGATCATAGAAAAAAATTAGTCAGTGCTTGGTTTCACAGATAAGCATCCTGAGCCCAGAGTTGGTGCGTGAGCTTAGCAGAGCCCGGCAGCTCCCTGGTGGCTGTGCTGCCTTCCGGCGGGGCCCCGCATCCCTTTGCCAGGAAAAGGGAGGATGGCTTTGTCTTCAGACCACTCCTTACCTGGACCCATAGAAATGTTGTTCTTCTGTCTGTTCCCTCCTAAATCATATTTAACTTGGGCTTGAAATACCTTTATTTCATTTCTTTTTAGTGTAAAAATACCTTTTTCTTTAAAAAAGTAAATTTACTGCAGTTTAATATTAAATGAATCTTGCCCTTTACATAGACAGCAGGTGCAAGGCAGGCTCCCATTGTTGAGTTACGGCATAGTGCAAAATCAATCACTTTACTGTGTTCAGTGATACTCTGCAAGGTACGACCTAGGAACAAAACAAGCGTACCTGCATATTTGCATTAAAGAATCATCTTTGGTAAAATTACTCCCTTAAGAAAATCTTATTCAAGCCACTTAAAAATACTGAAGTTGTAGAAATGGCTTTCTAATACTAACGGAAAAGAGAAATAATCAAATTGTTGCTGAGAGTAAATTCATTTAAATGTCACAGTGTTACCAGTATTGCTGGTGAGAATGTCAGTTTGGTAAAAACGTGCCGTTCCTACAGCTGCACTTGGCAGTGAAATGGGTAAAGATGAACCACCTTCTCTTTCTAAAACCAATGGCTTGTAACTAATCATGTATTTTATCTGAAGCTGTTTTAGCCAAACAATACAGAGCTTCAGAAAGCACTGTAGGTAAAGAAAAGTCCTCATCTCGCTAATCAGTTGGACTGTTCTATATAATGCAATCTCTTTGTCCTTAAAGTGTCATTTATACACTCATTTTATAAACATTTATTGAGCACCAAATGGATACAGCCTGATAAATTCATTATTATTCTCTCAATGCTGCAGTTAAATGCTCTTATAAACAGACCTCAAACTATAGAAAACAGCAGATACATCACTTAGAAACCTGCATCCTAATTTAGAACACAGAAGCTCCAGATTTAATTTCCACTGGGCCAGCTAGTCATTGAAAATGATTTTGCTTCAGCTGCTCCATCTCCAAATTAAAGATGATTTCTTCTGCCAGCCTAGGGCGTCGGTCTTCTGTGAGGTCTGGCACTAGGGTGTCTGTGTACTCTTCATGCTTTCAGAAGCAAACATTGAGCAGGCGGAGCCAGGATCAGCGGTGGCCGGAGGGGTGGCCGTGGACATGGATGAGGACCAAGGGGATGGGGCAGTCTCTCTTCTGAATTCTGTTCTCTTGCCTTCCAGATGACAAACTAGGGCACTCTTCTCATTTCAGTTCCAAAAACTTTGAGGTCATTTGAATTATAAAAGCAGCCTGGGGCCAACTGTAAATTTTAGGTTGCTCTATAAAACACCCTTTAAGTGTTAAAGAGAGAAATGGGAGAAAAAGTGGAGAATTCTAGGGTCAGGAAAATTTTGAAAAATTCCCTACAAACTTGACTTCTACCCTCATTCTTGTTCCCCAGGCAGTGGAAACGGACCCTTCCCTCCACTGTCACTCTAAGTTCCCAGGCCTATGTGTCTGCAGCCTCTTCCTTGCTCCTTGGCCTCCTGTGATTGACTCTTTCCCGGCACAGATGGATTGAACAGCATATAAACCAGCAAATACTATGTCAGCCAGCAGAAAAGTGTCTCAGATCATTGACAATTATGCAAATATAGGATTTTGTGCTAAGTGCTACACTTATAGGGATATGTCTCACCCAAACAGCTTCTTTTGCAAGTTCTAATTCAATCCTTTATCATGCTTCCAAATGGTGAAAACCAAGAATCGGTTCAAAATACCACAGATACTTTAAGTCCTGAGTTCATGTGTGAGTAGACACATACGTTTCGCATTCTCTGATGATTACATTGTGGTCTGCACATTTTATTTTTTCTACATTTTTTTGATAGTGCCATATTTTCAGATCCTTATTATTTGACAGCAGATCATATTTGATAATATCTAAGAATTGATTTTTAGGAAATATTTATCAAAATTTCTTCCCTTTTTCTATTTTTTTTTTTAATTTTTGATGTATTGCTTTAGAATTCTATGGGGAATGACCGAAGTGTGGTTGGCCCTAAAGCACAAGCATGCCATCTCTGAAAGGGCACTGCTTGCACTGAGGCCTGCCACTCAGCACTGAGCTCCTTTGAGAAAGTTCTGCCTTGGGTTTAACTTTGTCTTACACAGCCAGTGTCCCTTTTCTGTGTATGTTAGGAATGACTTTTAAAGGATAGCAGTAGAGGTGGGCAGTTTTCTAGAAGCATCCTCATGAGTGAGAGGTTTAGAAGGGCAGTTCAGTGCTGGAGTTTGACCCTGAGTTTTGATCTACCTCCCATGTTGGAATTGCACCCTGCTCTATAATGATAGGACCTCAGACTGTTACTCGAGCTCTCCACATACCCGTCTTACCTCTCAGGAGCACAGTAAGTGGTACAGGGTCTCACTGTCCATCTTGAACAGGGGAACCCTGTATCGTAAGGACCAAATTAGAGATAACATGTGACATGCTTGATTGTGGGCACAAGCCAGGTGTGGATGCCAGAGCATTAGACCACACCAGGGGCCTCCGCAGGGCTCAGGGCCTGGGCGGTCTGAGTGGCGTGTTCTAAGCAGGACGGACACTGGGATGATGACCAAGTGTGGAGGGCTGTGGTATGGACACACTGCAGGATGTGGGCAGCCTGTGAGTGCAGGTGCGGCAGCCAATGGCAGCAGCTGTGATGCCCTGGTTTCCAGCTCCTGCCCTGTGGAAGAACCTGGGTCTAGGCTGCATCTCAGAGTGAGGCAGAGTCATAAAGAGCTGGTAATTACAGCAACAAGCACACTCAGATTTCCAAAAAGAAATTTAAAATCTAACCTAAACTTTCACTTGGATTACATGTTTGAAATCCCAGGAATTCCAGAACATTATATTTTAAAAATAACTTAACTGTCAAATTTGATGTTATGTTCCTTATAAAAATCTTTTCAACGAATTAAATGTTATTAAAAGACCTTTATTATGTTCCGTATCTTGGTTTTCCATTAAAAAATGAGTGGCTATAGACATATCTCTTGGCCCAAAGTGGGTCTTTGGAGATTTAGGCGGTGGTCACCTGTTTTCTGAAAAAATCCCCTGATTCTATTGTTGTGATTCTGTTCTGATTGGAACACTGGCTCCCTTCTCCTCTCCTTCCCTCTCCCCACCCCCCTGGCTCTCCTTCCTTCCTTTCCAGTGGAACTGCATTTAAAAGGGTCTTAATACATTTTACTAAATTTGATTAAACAGATTTCATACGGGCTGTGATTTTTGTGAAAATTTAACACCATCTCTCCACTTCTCCTAAGACAAAATAGATAAAAAAATTCTCAGGATAAAGTGTTCACATGTGCTTGATATTTAAATATTTTAAGGCTTGAATAGCCATTGGAGCTTGTGTGATTCAAACTCTTCCTTTCTTAAACAAGGAAAGTAAGAAGGTAAAAACTGAAGAGGGGTGTGCTATATTCCTCATAAAGGGCGGCAGCCTTCAGAGTGGCCATTCTGACAGGCTGGGAAGCCGAGGGCGGGAGCTGAGCCCGCGCACCTTGAGGGAAAGGCACCAGGAACAGGAGTTTGTGCTGAGCAGGGTAGCAAATACACATCTTTAACAAGGAGTTATGAATATTTATGTAAGGAGGGCTGTGCACATTCAGAAAAATGGTGGTGTCAGTGGGATATGAGGGTGGAGTTTCTGGCTCTTTGACATGAAAAGGTGAAGCAGAGGGCAGAAAAAATGGACCGGCCAAAACCACGCCCTGGTCAGTGACCTCTTATCAGGGAGGAATGCTGGTCAGGGTAGCGCTGAAACTGCAAAAAGGGAGGAGCTGCATTAGGTGGTTATTGAAATCAAGCAGTGGAACGAGCTTTTGCAAAAGGCTGGTTCTGTTTAGCCCTGAGGGAGGAAAGCCTGATGGGGGTGGACAGGGGAGGAGGGGGTGTAATGATGCATGCCTGATCTCCCATCCCTGCATGGCCAGCAACTCAGCCTTAAGATTTCTCTGGAGTCTCTTTCCTTGTCCAAGAGGAGGTCTGTTCAGTTGCTTACAGAGCTTAGGATTTTATTTTTCTTTCTCAAACAGAACTCTGACAGAAGTTGCATTTGTAATACTGTTGATTCAGTAGGCCGGTTCAGAATAAATGACTATATTGATTTGTGACACTCATATTTTATGTACCATTTTTATTAATAATGACAAAAAGTGGTAAGATTCATATGGTCATTCATTGTATCATTTAAATGGTGCCAGTTGTTTGGAAAGCAACTTGATTATACATTTTAAGAGCAATAAAAATATTAATGCATTTTTTTTATTCCAAGAAATTTTTCGTAAGTAAATAACCTATAAAGTACAAAGTTCACAGTAGTGAAAATACTTGAAACTTAGAAAATGAGGCAGGTAAAAAAATAGAGGGAATATGATGTGGCTATGAAAATAATGGCTAAGGAGGCTATGTAATGATATATTTATGATATATTAAATAAACAAAAGAATACAACACAATATTTCAATTGACTATATGTATTGAAAAGGCCAGGAAGTGAACAGTGACCTGTGAAAATTATTAAATCTTGAGTAGTAAAATGTGGTGTATTATTTTCTTCTTCTTTTTTTTTTTTTGCAGTTTTTGGCCAGGGCTGGGCTTGAACCTGCCACCTCTGGCATATGGGGCCGGCACCTTTGAGCCACAGGCACCACCCTGTATTATTTTCCAGTGTGGTGATTCCACAACTGCTGTTTCAATGCCATTTATTCAATAATTTTAATCAGAATTTAGGAAATTCAACCTCCTGTGTCAAAGAGATTAGCCTTCCTCCAACAAGGAATCCATGAGAGCTGTATACAGTCCCTGGAAATACTTGAAAGGGAAAATTAGTCAATTGGGGAAAAAAAACATTCTGTTATGCCTATAGAAGTTTTTTTCAATTTTTATATTTTGTTTTAATTACTAATTTACTAGTTTTAATTACTTACTTTAATGACTACATTAACATTTGATTAATGACTACATTAACATCAACATTTGGTTTCTCTAATTTATGTCTTGCTTGGATTTTATATAATATTTAGATGTAGAATTTGAATTTTTATTTTACTCCCTGAAAACTGATTAGTTCTGATCCTTGCGGAGGGCTAGGTTTGAACCTGCCACCTCCGGCATATGGGACCGGTGCCCTACTCCTTGAGCCACAGGCGCCGCCGTGTGCAGAAGCTTTTTAATTTGATCAGGTCCCAGTAGTGTATTTTTGAAGCTGCTTCAATTGCCCAGGGGGGTCCTCCTCATAAAATATTCGCCCAGACCGATATCTTCAAGGGTTTTCCCTGCACTCTCTTCTAGTATTTTATAGTTTCATGTCTTAAGTTTAAATCTTTAATCCAGTGAAAGTCTATTTTAGTTAATGGTGAAAGGTGTGGGTCCAGTTTCAGTCTTCTACAGGTTGCCAGCCAGTTCACCCAGCAACATTTGTTAAATAGGGAATCTTTTCCCCACAGAATGTTTTTAATTGGCTTGTCAAAGATCAAATAACGGTAAATAGTTGGATTTATCTCTTAGTTCTCTATTCTGTTCCAGACATCTACTTCTCTGTTTTTGTGCCAGTACCATGCTGTTTTGATCACTATCAATTTATACAATAGTCTGAGGTCTGGTAGCGTGATTCCTCCTGCTTTGTTTTTATTTCTGAGTAATGTCTTGGCTATTCAAGGTTTTCTCTGATTCCATATAAAACAAAGTATTATTTTTTCAAGATCTTTAAGGTATGACAGTGGAGCTTTAATAAGGATTGCATTAAAATTATATATTGCTTTGGGTAGTATGGACATTTTAATAATGTTGATTTTTCCCAGCCATGAGCATGGTATGTTTTTCCATTTGTTAACATTTTCAGCTATTTCTTTTCTTAGAGTTTCATAGTTCTCTTTATAGAGATCTTTTGCATCCTTTGTTAGATAAACTCCCAAATATTTCATCTTTTTTGGCACTGCTCTGAATGGAATAGAGTCCTTAACTGTTTTTTCAACTTGACTATGGGTGCTATATATAAAGGCTACCGATTTATGAATGCTGATTTTGTAACCTGAGACGCTGCTGTATTCCTTGGTCACTTCTAAGAGTTTTGTAGTAGAATCCCTGGTGTTTTGCAGATACACATTCATATCATCTGCGTAGAGCGAAAGTTTGATCTCTTCTGACGCTATATGGATACCCTTGATTGCCTTTGCTTCCCTAATTGTGATGGCTAAAACTTCCATTACAATGTTAAAGAGCAATGGAGACAATGGGCAGCCTTGTCTGGTTCCTGATCTGAGTGGAAATGATTTCAATTTAACTCCATTCAATACAATATTGGCTGTGAGTCTGCTGTAGATGGCCTCTATCAGTTTAAGAAATGTCCCTTCTATACCAATTTTCTTAAGTGTTCTGATCATGAAGGGATGCTGGATATTATCAAAAGCTTTTTCTGCATCAATTGAGAGAATCATATGGTCTTTGTTTTTTAATTTGTTTATGCACTGAATTATAGTTATAGATTTATGTATATTGAACCAGCCTTGAGACCCTGGGATAAAACCGACATGCTCATGATGTATAATTTGTTTGATGTATTGCTGGATTCTGTTTGTTAGGATCTTGTTGAATATTTTTGCATCTATATTCATTAGTGATATTGGTCTATAATTTTCTTATCTTGTTGGGTCTTTTCCTGGTTTGGGGATCAGGGTGATGTTTGCTTCATACAACGTGTTGGGTAGTCTTCCTTCTTTTTCTACATTTTGGAACAGGTTGAGTAATATAGGTACTAGTTCCTCTTTAAAGGTTTGGTAGAATTCTGACGTGAAGCTGTCTGGTCCCGGGCTTTTCTTTTTAGGGAAATTTTAAATGGTTGATGCTATTTCAGAACTTGATATGGACCTGTTCAACATTTCCACTTGGTTCTGGGTAAGTCTTGGAAGGTGATGTGCTTCCAAGTATTGGTCAATTTCCTTCAGATTTTCATATTTCTGAGAATAAAGTTTCTTGTAATATTCATTAAGGAATTTTTGAATTTCTGAGGAGTCTGTTGTTATTTCGTCTTTGTTGTTTCTGTTTGATGAGATTAGAGATTTTACTCTTTTTTTCCTGGTTAGGTTAGCCAAAGGTTTATCTATTTAATTGACCTTTTCAAACAACCAACTTTTTGATGTATTGATCTGTTGTATAATTGTTTTGTTTTCAATTTCATGTAATTCTGCTCTAATTTTGGTTATTTCTTTTCTTCTGCTGTGTTTGGGGTTGGAATGTTCTTCCTTTTCCAGTTGCTTGAGATGTCCCATTAAGTTGTTAACTTCCCCTCTTTCCATGCTCTTGAGGAGGCTTGCAGTGTTATAAATTTCCCTCTTAGGACTGCCTTTGCAGTATCCCAGAGGTTCTGATAATTCATGTCTTCATTGTTGTTTTGTTCCAAAAATTTGGCAATTTCCTTCTTAATCTCATCTCTGACCCAGCTATCATTCATCATAAGGTTATTTAACTTCCATGTTTTGTATGAGTATGCAGATTCCTGTTGTTACTGAGTTCAACTTTTATTCCATGGTGGTCCAAGAAGATGCAAGAAATAATTTCTATTCCTTTAAATTTATGGGGTTTGACTTGTGACCTAAGATGTGATCGATTTTGGAGTATGTTGCGTGGGCTGATGAGAAGTATGTGTATTCAGTTTTGTTGGGATGAAATGTTCTGTAGATGTCTGTTAAATCCAAGTATTGGATGGTTAGGTTTAAATCTAAGATTTCTTTGTTCAGCTTCTTATTGGAGGATCCATCCAACACTGCCAAGGGAGTGTTGAAATCTCCAACTATTATGGAGCTGGAGGAAATCAAGTTGCTCATGTCTGTTAGAGTTTCTCTTATAAATGGGGTGCATTCTGGTTGGGTGCATAGATATAAATCTCATCATATTGATTATTACCCTTAACAAATATGAAGTGACCATTCTTATCCTTCCTTACTTTTGTTGGTTTAAAGCCTATTGTGTCTGCAAATAGAATTGCAACACCTGCTTTTTTCTGATTACCATTTGCCTAAAATATGTATGACCATCCTTTCACCCTGAGTCTATATTTGTCTTTTAAGGTAAGATGTGACTCTTGTATGCAGCAAATATCTGGCCTGAGTTTTCGTATCCAGTAAGCTAACCTGTGCCTCTTTAGAGGACAGTTTAAGCTGTTCACATTAATGGAGAATATTGATAAGTCTGGTAAAATTTTGGGTATCGAGTTTTTCGAAAGTCCAGTGGACATTTTTAATCCTATTGCCACTGTGGAAGTTGGAGTTTGATCAAAAGTTTCTGAGTGAGTTTATTTTTGTAGTAGAGGATCGGGCTAGTCATTATGGAGGATAGGTCTAAGAATATCCTGAAGAGCTGGTTTGGTTATGGCAAATTTCTTCAACATATGAATGTCATTAAAGTATTTAATTTCTCTATCATAAATGAAACTCAGTTTAGCTGGATACAGGATCTGGGGTTGAAAGTTATTTTGCTTTAGGAGATTAAAAGTCGGTGACCACCCTCTTCTGGCTTGAAAAGTCTCAGCAGAGAGATCTGCAATCATTCTAATATTCTTCCCTTTGTAGGTAATGGATTTCTTACGTCTGGCTCCTTTCAGAATTTTCTCCTTCATATTAACTTTAGTGAAGTTAATTATGATATGCCTGGGGGATGTCTTATTCGGATTGAGTCATGGTGGGGTTCTGAAATTGTCTGTTATCTGAATTTCAGAATCTCTTGGCATGTCTGGGAAATTCTCTTTCATAATTTCATGGAGAAGGGCCTCTGTGCCTTGCAAGGCCACTTCATCGTTTTCAGGGATTCCAATGAGGTGGATATTGGCCATCTTCAAATTATCCCAGAGCTCTCTGAGAGAATCATCCGTTTTTGCTCTCCATTTCTCTTACTCTTTGAGAGTTTGGGAGCATTCAAGGGCTTTGTCTTCAATGTCAGAAATCCTTTCTTCTGCTCACTCCACTATGTTGCTGAGGGCTTCTACTGTATTTTTCAGATGTTTGAGGGCTGGAAATTCTTGCTTCAGTGCATCAAAATCTTTGGTGGTTTTGTCTTTAAATTCGTTAAATTCTTGAGACAACTTTTGAACTTCTCCTCGAATTTCTAATTCCAACTTTTGAATTGCTTCTCAATTTTCTAATTCCATATTTTTCTCCATTCTATTAATCTTGTTTGCAATCCAAATTCTGAATTCCATTTGTGACATCTCGGCCAGCTGTTTATGAATGGGATCTTCAGTTACATCTGCCATATCTTTCCTTGGGGGGGTTGATCTATTCTGGTTATTCATGTTACCAGAGTTTTTCTGCTGATTCCACCCCATGATTATTTTACACTGTTTGATTTTTCCCCTGGAGCTTTGTTGAGGACCCGTACAGTGCTATGGCCTGAGAAAGTGGGGCCGTGTTTGGTGAGGTAGAGCTAAGTGGTTCTGTCTTGTTTTCAGCTGGTGTTTGTCTGACCCTAGTGAAACAGTTACTCTGGGTTGAAGTCTCAGCTGTGGAGAAATACCAGCAGTTAAGTCACCCTGCCCCCCACAGGCGAGAATTGGAAAAGGAAAATCAAACCTTCCTACAACCACACACCCAGGGTACCACCTGAATAGTGCTCAGGCGATTGGCTCAGTTCAAAAGGTCCAAATTGTGTCAGTCAGCACCTGTCTCAGGTGGGAGAGTGTTGCGTGACCAGGAACACATACGAACAGCAGCTTTGCCATGGGTGTAAACTCAGTCCTGTAATTATTAAGTGAAGAAGCAGACTACATGAGATGAGATGGTGTGTAGTGAAGATCTTTATTTTGGGGTTTGATTTTATACCTTTCTAGTCATGTATACACTTAATCTATTATCTGTTAGTTTCACCATTACCTCAATTTACCTATCTGAAATCAACTAAAGGAAATATTCTGTTATCACATCAACACAGTCACTTTTGCGGTAAACATCTTCTTCTAAACACTGACTAATCTCTGGGCAGGTGTGTAGCCCAGAAGGAAAGAAGAAAGTAGCCACAGGGGAACAGAGTTAATGGAAGAATATCTTCAAGCATTCACTCAGTTTACTCAGTATGAAGTAATGACTGTGTCTTTTCCTCAGGGCAGAGCACCTGTAGACCTCTGACAATATGTTGTTAACATACGTCAACCCTCTGGCCCGTATCTCTGAGGGAGGGCGGTATGCCCTTTGAGCTAAGGCTTCACGGGGTGTACAGCTTCAGAGAAATGGCTTATGGAATTAACTCCAAGTAAGCCAGCTCTGCGTGTATCCCAGGGGGGCCCAGCTCTCTTAAGCCTCTGGAAGAAAAGCAAGAATTTTAAACTCACACTGAGTTCACTTTGTGCGCTTGATGTAGGATATGTTTATTTCTAAATATTATCCTACAGGAGAGTTTAAAAGGTCTCTGGCAACTTGATCACAGGGGTCTGGTGACTACTCAGATATGGCTTGCTCCAGTGCTCTGTGGAGTCAGGAGGACCCACCCAGCAAGTAGATCAGTCTGGGAAGGTTGATGCCTCCTTCCCCACCTTGCACCTCTGTCACACCCAGTCACTGATAGTCCTGCAGGGCTTTGCCTGTAGTGAACAGATACTCCAGGGATTTGCACCTGCCTGAATCATAAGAAAATCTATTTCTGCTCACACAGGCTGCTGCACTATGCCTCTAGCAGGGGGAGGTGAGGCCTGACAACCTCGGGAGCTTGATGGAGTCTGGGGGGTGTTCGTCAGTTCCAGGCCCACCCTTGAATAATGTTACTGACAGAACAGAACAGAACAACTTTGCAGGAATTGGTTTCTGTCCCTGCTAAATTCCCCTGTAGAAGAGAAGCTGTTTTGAGTTCCCAGAGCCTGCGCCTCAGGCCCTGTCTTCCGTCTTGCAGGTTTGTATTCGGTTACCTGTCAGTTGTAGCCTCCTGTCTTCCTTTGTCTATAGGCTGCTGATCCCCTGAGGGCCGGGTGCATCTTAGGCTCAGTGAAGCAGTCCTCTGGGTCAGCCCCACGCTGGGAACTTCCCGGCTCTGTGCATGCATTTCTAGTCCCCACGCTTCACCCAGGCCAGTACCACCTCAGGCAAACCTTTATTCATGTGGCCTGCGTTTCCATCCCTGTTCCGTGGTGGTTGCCACCTGAGTAGATGCCCGGCCTCCTCTGGTTGCCCAGGGAGACAGGGGGTGTGGCTTCAGAATATCCAGGAGGGAGCCCTATTGTTGCCAAGAACGGCTACTGCTTTGCGCCTCGGGGCACCTTCGCTCTGGTGTGGTTCCCTCTCAGCTGACCATCCTCTCCTCACTCCTGTGCCCCAGAGTTAGCACTGACCAGCTGCAGTTTAGGCCCTGTCCACACCCCTCGAGAAATCACCCAAGAATCTGGACTCCTGGGGAACAGGCCTCCAGACCTCTGAGTGAGAGTGCAGGGGAGTGCTGGGAGCTCAGCATTTCAGGTAGAGAATATATATAGTTTTATACAGTTTTATGCCTGGCAGGAGAATGCTGTGGCACCCTAGGAGTGGAGGTAGGTCCAGTTTTTAGAGGGTATCTCCCATGGAGTGTAGTGGGAGGACCTTTGAACTCTGTTAATTTGTTTGTGGGCACTCCAAGCCGTTCTCATAGGGGAGGGGACTCCCATCCGCTTGGTGATGGATTTTGTACCTTTTGTTTGTATCGCAGCTCGCCTCAGTGGGGTTGATGTGCATTCTTCAACCTTCTCTCTTGGTGCAGCTCTAATCCACCAGGTCACTTGCTAAATTTCTGTCCTTTAACTCTCCTTCTGGATGGGAGCCTCAGAATTTCGCTTGGACACCATCTTCAAATTTGTGCTGACTACAGAACAGACCACAAGGGCCAAAAGAAATGGTAGCTTCATCATTCACTTTCCTTGGCAGCTGGGTCTCTCAAAATGTCCAGCAGGTCTCAGGCATGTAGTTCCATGTCCAGTGCGAGATCGTGAGCTGGGTTCCAGAGTGGGCGGGCTCAGACTTCCCGGGCAATCGGACAAGCTGGCTGAAAAGATGAGCCCAGCTGGAGAAGGCATGAAGATCTTGCCCGTGCCCCCCCCTCCCCCCACATCCCACCAGCAACAGGCAGAACAGCCCATCTGTGTTCTACACTCCTTGTTTAGCCAAATAGGATGCCAGAAAACTTCCCCCCCGACCAGGGAAGGAAGAGTTCTGTGGAGCTTCTGAGGACTTTCGGGGTAGGTGGAGGAGAGGTTACAGGAGGTTCCTGAATCACTCAGCTCCTTAGTTACAGTGGCAGGTGCTGCCTCTTGCCTCAGTGACTAGATTCTCCTAAGTAGCCTGCCTCCCAGACTTCCTTCTGCGCAACTTAGCTTCTAGCGGGACCTTTGCTCAGCCAAGCGGTCACACCAGGAGCGGGCGTCTCAGACTATGGCCCCCGCACCCCTGGTGAGGCACATATGCTCCAGATGGCAGCAGACCCACGGGCTGCCCTCTCGCCCTGACAAGCGCAGGTGGCAGGTGCAAACTCTGCCTGCCCACCTCCCTCCCTCCTGATTGTTTGCACCTTCAGCTCTTCCTGGGAACCCTTCAGACAGTGCACAAAAGCCCACATGTCTTTCTTCGCTCCGAAGAGGGAGGGGCGCCTGGGACGTGAGCTCCAGGCTCACCTCACATCCTGCCACCAATGCAGCCGCCTCCAAAATATGCCTGGAGTGGGGGCGGGAGGGTAGTGGGAGTCACAAAGAGCTGTGTGTTAGTCGCTAACAGTTTGGTGCCTCCTAGCTGACTGACTGCACCCGGGAGGAACTGGGAATTAGAACCGCTCTGGAAAGTCAAGAAGCGGCAGCTTCTGCTCCTCCTCCGGGATAGAGTTTTTAAGTGAGACAAGCCCAGTAAAAAAGGGGACTTGGGGAAGGGAAATATTATAGGTAAGGAGTCCACAGCGGCTGCCCCAAGCCCAGGTGCAGGTGGAGGAGGTCCAGAACTGAAGCCCTGGCTGTGAAGACGCGAGGCTGGGTTTGAGCTGCCTGGTGGTGGGGTGGGGACGGCCGCTCACTGTGCTCCATGTGCAGGCAGGTGACCTGCCTTGTGGAGGGGACAGCCACTTGCTGGGCTCCACTTGCAGGCTGGTGAGCTGCCTCATGGGGTGGACGGGCCTCTCGCTGAACTCCCCGTGCAGGGGGGTGAGCTGCGGGACGCTGTGCAGAGGCTGGGCCTGGGCCCCGTTAACCCGGACGGTGTCAAACTCGGAAACTCAGGTCGGGAGAGTAATGGATTGCAGAGTGGAAAACTAAACAGCAGAGTGAATTAACCAGTAACTAATATTCTGAGAACTGAGGATGTGACCAGAAGGAAAGCAGACGCTGAACACACAGTACCTTGTTTAACTGCAATCCTCAGGAACGCCCGGAGCTTCAGTATCTGTTATTTTAAAGACCAGAAAACAAGAGGTTGGAAGAACCTTTCTCTAAGTCAGGCAGCTGCAGCTCATAGTCCTGAGTGCTGACTCAGCTCGGCCTGATTCCAACCTCAGGCATCTCTAGATGGCACAGGGTCCGGGTGCGGAGGTCCCGGCCTCCAGGGCGCTGCAGAGCGAGGCCCCCAGCTCCAAACCCACGGCCTCGGGTCACCCTGGGGTCACCGCCCACTGCGCTGAGATGAGGTGGAGATGGAGACCCGAATCCGGGTGGCCCGGCCTAGTCTACGGCGGGTGTATTCCAGGGTTGAGGCCGTCTGGGCAGTCCCCAGTCCCCTCTGCCCCACAGAGTAGCAGCGATGTTACCAAGGCTGCTGAGTCCATATTAAACTATTTTCAGGTGAGACAGGGGCCCAGCCACAGTGGTGGCCAGCGCCATGGAGAGCAGCTGGGCGGGTGCCGCCCCCTGGCCTGCAGGAAGGGCGGCGCAGCTCCTCTTGCAACTCACTAGATCCTTTTCTTATCTTTATTTTTTTTAAATTAAATCATAGCTGTGTGCATTAATGCAATCATGGGGCACAATGTGCTGGTTTTATATACAATTTGAAATGTTTTCATCAAACTGGTTAACATAGCCTTCACGGCATTTTCTTAGTTACTGTGTTGAGACATTTATATTCTACACCTAGTAAATTTCACATGTACCCTTGTAAGGTGCACGGTAGGTGAGGTCCCACCAATCACCTTCCCTCTGCCCATCCTCCCCCCTCCCTTCCACGCTCCCCTTTTACCTTCTTCTTGGGCTATAATTGGGTTATAGATTTCATAAACTGGTTTCATAGTAAGACTGAGTACATTGGATACTTTTTCTTTCATTCTTGAGATCTTTTCGTCTTTTATCTTTTGTTTATCATAATCCATCCTGTAGATTTAGGGATTTTTTTTTTTTTTCACTTTTTGAGTCTCAAGTGGGGTGTGCTTTCAAAAATCAGCTTTCTACCAATTATTTCCCATCTACTTGCTGGTAAGTTGGAACACTGTATTGTTTTGTATCTTTTCCTTCCACCATAATCGCCTTTCCTTCTCTGCACCTGTGTATATAATCACATATATATTTATCTATCACATAAGAGAGATATGTCTCACCAAAAGCATGCCTGGAATTTTTTATAAGTGGGATTGTTACACATTTACCAACATTTTTCCAAAGTCAGTGTAATATTATTAAAAGTTGTGTTATTATAAATCAGCAGCCCCAAATAATATAAAATGTAAGCTACTATATACACCAATATCACTAGTGAGTATAGGTACAAAATGTGTAGTCACGCTATTAGCAAGTAGAGTCCAATCATGTATCAGAATCATAGTATGCCATGAAAAAGGAAGGTTTAATTAGGACAACAGTATTTATATAGCAGGAAATCAATCAAAAAATTCACGACAACCACAAAATTGCAGAAAGAAGCCTTACGATTAAATCACTGGAGGCTGAAAGGGCATCTGATGAACTTTATCCACAACTCCTAATAAAAATTCTTGGTAAGATTAAAAATGAAAAACTGCTTAAATGTGATAAAGGTTATTTACCAAGAATCAACCAGAAACAAAAACCATTCTAAATGGCAAAAGGTAAAGCTGTTTTGATTAGGCTCAAACACTGTTAGTACTTAAGATATCCTTGGAGACAGCACAAACAAACCACATGATTGGATTAAGAACTAGAAAATAGAGAAAAAATATATTTCCTTTCTTATAATTTCATCCCTATAAAACCTAAAAGACATTGTCTTTAAAAAAAAACTAGTAAGAAAATTTCTTAATATGGCTGGAGACAAGAAATAGAGAACTAAATCAATAGGTTTCCCTTCATGAATGTAAGTATGCGGACGTGGAAATGGGGAAATATCCATTCACAATAAGAACAAAAATTACAGAAAGACTTTAAGAATGAATCTAAAAATGACACAAGACCTAGAGTAAAGCCAACTACAAAATCCTGTTAAAGATTTAAAAAGTATTAAAGGTATAGTATAATCTTAGAAAAGAGGACAGTATTGAAAATGTTAATTCTCTTTAGATTGACATCAAACTTCGATACAATCCTAATTAGAACTCTAAAAAAACTGGAGTGTTAAGCAGTTGACAAAATGATCTTAACTGTTATATACAAGAATAAACACTCTGTACACCAATGAAAAATTTCAAAATCTATAGTAACTTACCCTCTTTTACCAGAAATGCAAACAGACAGTAAAGACATTTTATTCAGCACAGTAACAATCACAACCTACACTTTTGGGTGTTGGCTGTGTACCAGGCATTATAATTACTGCATTGAATTCTCGTATCAACCATGAGTAGGTCAAAATATTATCTCCACTTTACAGAGACATAAGAAGTTAAGTAATTCTCAAAGTTTCCCCCAGTAAGTGGTGTAAACAGGGTACAAATCACAGCCTTCTGAATCTATAGTCAAAGCTTACAATCGTCAGATTTGCATGGGAATAACAGAGAATAGGGGAGGCTGAAGAATCCAGAGGAAGTTTCCAGTGTAAGTGGGTATTTGTCATAAAAGCACTGAGGAGTGGGAACACGACCAGGACACAGTACTGGCGTGACTAACTCTCATTTACAGAGGCATATGGTAAATCTCATTTTCAAATACACAGAATTAAAGTCCAGTTGGATTAAAGCCTTAAATATTTTTTAAGGTCCATAATTTGACTTTGCAAAAAGAGATAACTTTGTAATCAAAATAGGAAATCCAGAACTGTAAAAGAAAAACAGCTATATTTCAGTTGCCATATAAAATTTTTAATGTTAATGTTAAAAAGGCAAATCAGTAGGTAAATAGTGGACAGTATTTTCAATCCTGGTAACAAGTAAAGGGATAATGTCTACTATAATCCACAAAGAGTTCTTACAAATTAGTCAGAAAAATACAAATAAATAATAGAAAATGAACAAAAATATTTAAGGTACGGCTTAGGTGACCCTGAAATTGAGGCCTGCTTTACTTGGGAAATTGATCTTTGACTCATAATCTTGGAACTTAGGAAGGTGCGAGTTGTTTGGGCTCCATTCTTTGCACATGGTGAACAGGTGTATCTACAGCTTGAAATTCCTTCACCCATTAGGAGCACAGGATGGGCAGAAATGTGTGAAACCCGTCAAGGAATCTGACCTATACTGATTTCTAAGTGTAGAACATTACGTTCTTCACTGGTATTTTTTTATGTCAGTCACATTGTTACCATCCTTGTGACAGCTGAGCATGTTATCACTCATTGACTCAGCAAACATTTATGGAACATCTATTATAACCGGTCACTAGTAGGCACTGGAAATTAGCTGGGGCAAAACAAACTAAAATTCTCTTCTTGACATCTGGTCCTGACTATGGAGTATATGATGTACAGACTTACTCTTCTAACGTAAACACCTATAAATTTATACTAAATAAAAAGTTAGATCTGCATGACAGGGCGAGGAGTGCCAGGAATGGTAGATGTCATCAACATGTGGCTAACAGGCTTTTGTTGGAAACTTTAGTAAAATTAATTAACTGATTGTTTAAAATATCCGTCTTTTCATCAAAGAGTCTTTAAATGTGGTGAGCTATGTCCATCTCCTCTTAACGTAACCTCGTTCTGTCTGAACTTTTTCTCCTACTCTAAACAGTGACATAAAAAGAATAGGCATATACATGTAAAACTTTTGGGACAAGTTAGAGCTTCCTTGGGTGGGACCCAGCTTTCTGGAGCAGTTAGTGGCATTAAGGAATCAAATACAACATAGAGGGGCAGCATAAAGTGCTGTTTCATGTGCCATTATGTGCACAGCTCCCCTTAGTATTCCTGGAGGATTTTAAGTTTGGTTTAAAAGGAAAGACCCAATTGTAAGATATTTATGATATCTGATATAAAGACAGATTAAAATTAATGTATGCAAAAAGATATACTGTCCAAAACTCTAATCAAAGTAGATCTTGAATAGCTATATTAATATCAGACAAAAGAGGCAATAAGAAATTTTATCAGAAATGAAAATATTTCAAAATGATAAAGGAGTAAATTCATTAAGAAAACTTAAGAACCCTAAAGGCATATACAGCCAGCAATGGAGCTACAATATTTGAAGCAATAATTGGTTGAACCAAAAGCAGAAATAGATAAATCCACAATTATGGTTGAAGATTTCCACTCATCCTCTCTGAATAATTAATAGAACACGTAAAAAAAAATGGTCAGACTAAAAAACTCTTGAAAACACTATTAACCAGGTAAACGTAATCGATGTTTATGCATCACACCGCTCGGCAACAGAACAGTCCACATTCTTTTGAAGGCCTATGAAATATTCAGTAGAATCATGTTAGGCTATCAAACAAGACCCAAAATATTTTAAAAGATGGAAATCATACAAAGTATATTCTCTGACAGAACTAAATATAAAATAGAAGGCAATAGTAGAAAAATATCTGGAATACATCCTGATCATTGGAAATTAAACAACATCTAAATAGCAAATCTGCCAGTGAAGAAATTAGATCTATTTTTAATGAATGAAAATAAAAATAATATAATTTATGGTATGCAAGTAAGCAGCACTTTAAGCAAAAAGTATACTTTTTTTTTTTTTTCAGATTTTGGCTGGGCCTGGGTTTGAACACAGCGCCCCACTCCCTAAGTCACAGGCACCACCCAAAATGTAGACCTTTAACTATTCATGTTAGATTGAAGTTTTTGCCTCTAGGAAAATAGGAATTAAATCCTAAGAAGAAAAGTAATAAAAGTAGAAATCAACTAGATAGAAAACATAAAAGTAATTTTTTTAAAAAAAGAATAAAGCCCAAAGCTGGGTTTTGAAAAAGCAATAAAATCAGTCGAGAGAAAAGAGAATGGACAAAATGCCCTACACCCTTAGCCATCACCACACAGAGCAAAAAGGTAATAACATTTTCAATGGCACCTTTTATCAGTAAATTTGACAACATAAATGATTTTTTGTTTTTTTTGAGACAAGGTCTCCTCTCTGTCCCCTGAGCTGGAAGACAGTGGCGTCATCACAGCTCATGACAATATTGAACTCCTGGGCTCAAGGAATCCTCCTGCCTCAGCCTCCTGAATAGATAAGACTGCAGGCACCTGCCACCACCCTCAGCTAATCTTTCTGTTATTTTGTAGAAATAGCATCTCCCTATCCCCTAGTCTGGTCTTGAACTCCTGACCTCAAGTGATCCCTCACCTTGGACTCCCAAGTGCTAGGATTACAGGCTTGAGTCACCATTCTCAGCCTGAAGAAATTCTTGAAATACACAACATATTGCTGCTCAACTATGGAGAACTAAGCAACCTGCATAGCTGTATGTTGCTGAATAATAAACTGAATTAGTAGTTTATAAGCTGTGCATATAATAAACTAAAGGCCCAAGTGACTTGACTTCATCAATTCTACCATTTAGGGAAGAAATAATACCAGTTCTATACAAACTTAAAAGGTAAAATGAGACAGAAGGAAGTCATACTTCAGAAGTCCATTTCTTAGGCCAGTATTACCCCCCAGAAATGAAAACCAAACAGTGATATTACACAGATGTAGAAACCTACAACATATTAGTAATTGGAACCTAGCAATATATAATAGGAATGAAAAGTTGGTTTAACATTTGAAAAGCAACCAATGTAATTTATCATATTGACTAAAAACAGCAGAACAACATACCTAATAGATGCAGAAGAGGCATTTGAGAAAATCCAGTACGCATTCATTATAAAGACTCTGCGTAAACTAGAAATGGAGACATCTTCAACCTGATAAAAGGAACCTCCAAAATAAAGAAAAGAAAAAAAAATAAATACCACAAATGTCATCCTAGATGGTGAAGAATGGAGATTTTCTCCTTAAGAATAGGAGAAAGGTATGGCTGTCCACTCTCACCACTCCCACTCAGCCATGAGGGCAGGTGTCGGGGACGTAAAAAGGCAGTGACAAGGAACAAACAGCAGCTAGTTAGAAAAGGGAAAAAGAGCTATTATCCACAGAAAACATGATTGTGTAGAAAAATCCTGAGGAATATACCAAAAATATCTACTAGAATTATGAAATTTAGCGAGTTTGCAGAATATAAGGTCAAGATACCCACATGAGTTATGTACAAGTGTATTAGCAGTAAACAATTGGATGTTGAAATTAAAACATCCATTTGTGTTTTATATATACAAAACACCAATCATGTTAAATCCTTAGGAATACATTTAACAAAGTATGGGCAAAACCTGTATGTTGAAAATTGTAACACATTGCTGAGAGGAAATAAAGACTAAACCAAACAGCAGTCTTTCTGTCAAGGGGTTTATACTCCAGTGAAGGGTCAGACAATATGTGGGATAAATATATAATATATACAAGGTGTCCAGAAAGTTCCTGTGCAACTAAAAATAGACGACTAGGCCCATGTGGTGGCTCACGCCTGTAATCCTAGTACTCTGTGAGGACGAGACAGTTGGATTGCTTGAGCTTACAAGTTCAAGACCAGCCTGAGCAAAAAAGCGAGACCCCCATCTCTACGAAAATAGAAAAACTGAGGCCAGAGGATCACTTGAGCCCAAGAGTTGGAGGGTGCTGTGAGCTATGATGCCACGGCACTCTACCTAAGGCAATAGCTTGAGACTCTATCTCAAATAAATAAATAAATAAATAGAATAGAATAGACAACTATCTTAAACTACACGTGAACTTTATGGACACGCTGCATATATAACTAAAATGTATGTTATCTTAGGTAATGACTAGGTCTAGGGAAATAAATCATTATAGAAGTTGGAGTGAGGCTGTTAATTTCTAGATATCACAGCCATCGAAGGATGTGGAAGGCCTCATTTAGAAGGTGATTTTCAAGGAAAGAACCAAAATAAATGAAAGATCTCAAGCATTTCAAGCAGAAAAGGGTAGGTCCAAAGTCCTTGAGCCTGGTGGGTGGCCATCTTGCTCCAGGAGGCAGGAGAAGTTGGTGAGAATGGGGGAAAGATGGGGCAGTGGGTGGACGGGAACATAGAGACCTCCAAGAGCCAGGCTGGGCAGGGCCTCCTGGTCAGGCAGGACTTGGGCTTTTACCACAAGGGAGATGGGAGCTGTGGGAGGGCTGCTGGCAGGGCAGGTGGTGACAGTGTTTGCGAGATGGCCATGCAGGAGCAGAGAGAAAGCCTCTATGGGGTCTCGAGGCCAAACACCCATGCCCTTGGCAGGGGTGGTGGTGGTGGGGAAGGGTGCTTCTGATCATAGTTTAAGGTGAACTTATAGAATTCCCTGGCCACCCATGTGTAAGGTGTATAAGACGGAGACAAAGAGAAGACTGCCAAGAGTTCAACCTAACAGCCAATTGGGGTAGCTCCTATCCGAGATGAGGAAGAAGCTTGCAGAAGGTCACAGGAGCAGAGGGGCTCGGCAGGTTCCTGTTGACTTGAGGTGCCCATTTGACACCAGGTAGAGACAGTAAGAAGGCAGCTGGACAGACAAGTTTGAAGTTCAGGGTGGGGCCCAGCACAGGCTCCCGTGATCTGAGCTGGGAACTGAGTCTGCATGTGGTTTGGAGACCGTAAGCCTGGATGATGTCACCTGGGAAGTGAAGAGATGCAGGTCGTAACTCCTGGGCACTCCGCCATTCTGAGGCCGGGGAGACGATGGAAGGCACCAGAGAGCATGAAAAGGCATGGCGAGGGAGAGGGGACAGGCGTGTGTGTGTGTGTGTGTGTGTGAAGCCGGGGGCAGCCAGGGCTCTGGGGAGGGGAGTGAGGGATGTGTCAGGTAAGATGACAGCTGAGAAATTATGGCCTTTGGCCCATGTCTCTGGTACCTTCGAGAAGAGCAGTTTTGGCCGAGTGGTTGGTTAAGAGCTCACAGGATAGGAGGAGAAAAATCAGAGCATACAGAATAAAACTTCCACAGGGGTGTGGCTAGACATTTTGCTAAGATAAAATCAGCACGGCCCAGAGCCCGCACAGTGAGGACACCACATACCCAGAAGCAAGGAAGTGTAAGCTAAACTCTGAGCGAGGTGTGACTTCATATCCCTAAGAGAGAAGAGAAAACGCGTTGTGCTTCTGGGGAAGGGGAGAGAAGATGCGTTCCTACATCTGTAGCAGGAGTGCAAATACCACAAACATTCTGGAAAGCAACTTGACAAAACCTGCTTAAATTTTTAAAGAACTTAGGCATCATCAGTCTCATCCTTAGATATCTGTGCTATAAGAAGATTTTGAGGCTGGGAGAGATGGCTCATACCTAGAATCCTAGCACTTTAGGAGGCTGAGGCGGGAAGATCACGTGTGGTCAGAAGTTTGAGAACAGCTTGGAAAACCTAGCGAGATCCCATCTCTACCAACCCCACCCCTAGCCACTCAGTGGGGAAAATGAGGTGGGAGGACCCCTCAGGGGCCCAGGAGTTTAAGGCTGCCATGAGCTATGCTCATACTACTGCACTCCAGCCTTGGTGACAGAGCAAGACCCTGTTTCTAAAAAAATTTAAAGCCACCAACGCATCCCTAAAAACAGATAGATTAGGATCTTTATTACAACACTGTTCATAGGAACAGCTCGCCAGATCCTCATTATTCATAGTTCCAGCTTGTTGATCCTCATTCAAAGCTTTCCTATTGCAAATTCACCTCGTGGTAAAACTTACTTGTAACTCCCAAAGTAATACAGCATTTTGCAGCCATTCCCTGCCATGGCAGAGAAGCATTTGAGTTGTTCAACTGTGCATTTCCAGCTGAGGTAGAACAAGGCAGTGTTCAGCTTTTTTGTTTCAAATCTTAACACTGTGAACTATTATCGTTTTTGTGTTCCTTTGTGCCATTTTTTTTTTACATGTTTGTGTTTTATGTTGCTGATTTCTCTGTTTAAAATGGCCTTGAGTACACAGCTATGATTTAATAATAAAAAAATAAAAACTAAAATGGCCCTGAGGCATGGTGTTGAAGTACATATAGTGCTTTTAAGTACAGAAAGGCTGTGATGTGCCTTACTGAGAAAATATGTCTTTTAAATAAGCTTTGTTCAGGCATACGTTACAGTGCTGTATGTAGACTTTGAGTTCAGTTAATGAATCAACAATATATATTCAATACAGTGTCATTAAGCAGCAACCCACATAAGCAAGGTTATCTATTGATCAGTTGACAAAAATGTTGTGACCAAGGTTCAAAGGACCCTAACCTTGAATCTCCCTGAATTAGTATCCACTAATTCAGTGTTAGTTAGTGGTGACTTTGTAACATAACTACCATGAATAGCAGGAATGGATTGTTACCTTTTGGCAAGGATTGAGTGAGTAGTGAAGGCATAGCCCGCAGTGTGGACCATGGAATATTATGAAATCTTTAGAGGTCACTAATTCAAGAGAACCCTGTTTCTTGGAATCACAATTTCCTTATGTATTGCCGCCTGAGAAAGCTAAGGTGCAGAGATGTGTAGTGATGTGGGACCATTTCTAACCGTGTCATATGGCTGTGTTTGCACATGGCTGGCTGAGCACACACAGAGCGATGTACCAGGCTGACAGGCGGTGGGGGGCTCCTCAGGGTGGGTGTGAGTGTCTGTGTGGCCGTGTGTGTGCCATGCAGAGGGTGGGGTGAGTTAAAAGGAAATACAGCCTGGTTGATGATTTCTCTAATGTATTATAGAATCCCTTGTGTACTGTGAAGAAATTTGAAGGAGAAAGTGATAGTCCTGTAAAGGCTGACATGCAGTCATGCCCATATGGGCAAATTGCAAAGCAGTGTGTACAACATGATTTCTGTTTTGTCACAACTCTGCATATGCTCCTAAGTCTGAGTGAGAAGCACACGGAGAGCGTGGGGGTCTTGTGACAAAGGTTATCTGCATTCATGCTCATTGCTGTTGAGTTGTTTCAGCAGGTGCTGTAATAATAACAGTAATAAATGTGTTTTGCTAAGAGGGTCCTTATCTAACAAAAGCAATCAATGTAGCCTGGTTCTGTGTATCCTTAATGAATCACCAACAATAAAAAAAAAAAAAAAAAGAAAATTGAAAAAATCCAAATAAAATGTGAAAATGCAACTTCATTGACATTGTTCTGCTAGCAAAGAAACAGCATGACCGTGTTCTTAGCGATGCCTGACATGCCCAAGGGTAAGATGGCACCAGCAGGTGCAGTGTCCTCGCCTGACTCCCAGTAGTTACGTGTAATACTTTACAAGTCTTTTTTTTTTTTTTCTTTTAGGAATCGTTAAGAGCCGTCAAATATGAAATCTCTCCAGATAGAGAATATGCACTTTTTTCATACAATGTGGAACCAGTGAGTACTAACTACCCTTTTCTGTCTATGAAAGAGTCGTGTCCTTATTCTGGTACCTCATTTAATGTATTTTCTTGGCCCTTCTTTCTTAGTGATCTTGAAACCTGAAGCATTTTAAAGCCTGAAATAGTCTGTTTTGCACGTCATCCTGCCACCTGGGAGACAGGAAGGGCATAAAAATCTGCATTGTAGGCAAAAAAAATCACTGATTTCAGGGTGCTTTCTTAGGTTCTTCTCTGGGAGATGGTGAGAACTTGTTTTTTATATATAGTTGACTTTTTGTGTAATCACTTGTCCTTGCTGTTTCCACAATCCAACCATAAATTTTATCTTAAGAACAAAAAGTAACTGCCAAGTTCTCCTTAAACTAAAATCCATGTTAATGATCTCCTGACCTCAGTGTTCCAGGGAGGTGAACCATCACTCCTATTGTACAATCTCTGTTTTTAGTATTTCATATATGTGAACCACCCATAAAATTTCACCAGAGTTTTCTGTAAAATCTCACTGTGTAAACTCTGTCTTAAAACTTCCTAAGCCAGGGCTTTTGTCCTTTCTTCTTCTTTCTTTTTTAAAATTTAGCATTCTGATATTTTAAAATCCATTTTGTCTCTTTAATTTTAAATAAGCTAGGAGTTGACATTTATTTGTATAAATGAAGCAGATGTTTCAGCTTATAAGAGATAAACAACTTTGAAAATATGCATTTAGGAATTTTATGCCATACTCAAAGAGTTCTGCTGCCTTTCTAGCTTTTCTGAAACCGTCGTAATTATAGTGGCTGATGCTTCTGTGAGGCTTCCAGGTGCCTGCGTTGTGCTGCAGGTCAGGATAGCTCCCTGGTGAGCTGGAGAGACTCTCCTCTGTTGTGAGCTGGTCAGGCTCGATTGGTGTCCTGATAGGAAAGCCGGGGATTAGTTTGCATGGAGATCTGAGTCCAATTCTATGATTTAAAAAAAAATTTTTTAGAAGTTGATTTGACAACTGGGTTATATATTTGGAGACTTTAACTTAATTTCTCCAACTGTAGATTTCTTAAAATTCTATTTCAGTTTTCCATTTTTCAGTTTTTTAAATGGCCATTATATAAAATCTTACATTTTCTCCATCCAAATTCTTTGGAACAATTTGTACTCTTAATTCGATCTAGAACAGTTGGTGAAATTGACATTCCAAAAGGCTTGGGCTGGGCTTGGAGCCTGTTGCTCAGTGGTTAGGGTGCCAGCCACATATACTGGGGCTGGTGGGTTCAAACCTGGCCTGGGCCTGCCAAACAACAATGACAAGTACAACAAAAAATAATAGCCAGGCATTGTGGTGGGCGCCTGTAGTCCCAGCTACTTGGGAGGCTGAGGCAAGAGAATTGCTTAAGCCCAAGAGTTTGAGGATGCTGTGAGCTGCGACAGCACAGCACTCTACCCAGGGTGACATAGTGAGACTCTGTCTCAAAAAACAAAACAAAACAAAACAAAAAAAGGCTCGGGACTCTCTGTGTTTTCTAAACCCAGCCCTGAGCTTGCCTCTGTAAGTTTCAAGCATGTGGATGTGAGGTCATGGATTATAGACTATTTCAACTCCCTTCATCATCCTCGAACATCACCAAAAATATGATCTTCACACCTGAAGAAGAGAGAAAAGTCAGCAGATGTTTGAAAGACTTCCATGGATGTGTTCTATGCCGCCCCGGGAGGCACAGCTGAGCCTGAGTCGGGGCATCAAAGAGAGACAGATTTCAGGCTACCTCACTGGACAGTCCATTCATCCCTAGAGTCCCCCAGCAGTGGGATGGAACACCTTGTGATGTGGTGAGCATCCTGCCCTGGAAGCAAAACAGATGATGTGTCTGTTCCTCAGAATGCTCTGGAAAAGGTCCTCACGTATCTGGAAGAGCCCCCATCTGCACAGCTGTGGTTCTGTGCATGATGGAATTCACCAGTTTCCCTCCTCTTCCCCAGCACTGTGCTTGAAAGAGTGCCCGGGAGTCCCACTGGATCGATAACCATTTTGGTAAAGATTGTTTTGCTCAACCTGAGTCCCCACCATGTAGGATGCTGGCTAAGTAGAAACCTTGAAATAACCATTTCTTATTTCGCAGCCTATGTTGGCATTTGGAGTAAGGCCGTCCAGACTGTTTTCTCAAGTGAAGGAAAACATAGAAAATTTGGAGTGGATCAAGAGAACTATAAAAATGATTAAAACATTGAAAATGTAAATATGTATAATTACATTTATATATATATACATTTATTGAAAATGTAAATATATATTTATATTTACATTTATTTTTACGTATTATTTGTATTTATATTTATATTTACATTTTCAATAAATTTACATATATGTACAAGTGGATACTTTTAGCTTGAATAAAAGAAGTAATACTTAGCAACTTTCACCTCCTGAGCAGTTACTGAACACATGATTATTCAAGCGAGTATTCTCTGTTCTTCTGGAGGAATAATTATAAGGACAGAGCTGGAGATTCTGCATGAGAATTTTAAGTTATATATTAGGAAGAACTTCCAAACTGGATAAACTAAGATGGGAATGATTTTAGAAAAGGGAATGGGTTTCAAGTTCCAGGGTAGGTCTGTAATTCTGGAATAAGTAGACTAGATCAGGACTTCTTAAGTTGTGTTTATTATCAACAAGTATTACTAATAATAGCATATTAATGATATAATAATCATTATTAGTTAATATAATTAATAGTGTGTCATTCTTGGGTATTCTTTTTTTTGTGGTTTTTGGCCGGGGCCAGGCTCGAACCTGCCACCCCTGGTATAAGGGGCCAGTGCCCTACTCCTTGAGCCATAGGCATTTCCTCTCTTGGGTATTCTTTATAAAATCTTCTATATTCAAATGAACCTGAGAACTCTAGTCAAACACAGTTAATAAATTTCTTTACTGCAGGACCTTTTGAAGTTTTTGATATTCTAATGAGGGTTACACAATATTTCTTATGTGGGGATTATGATATGGGATTCCAAACTAATTGTGGGGAAACCAGAACTTTGTATTTGTATCCATGCTGATCACATTCTTACCAGTGCATCTCAAAGGCAGCTAATGTATCTTGTCTGTATGAACTAGCTCAACTTTTTCTTAAAAAGACTATCATACAAACATTTTAGACTAGACCAACTGTTCAGAAACTGGGCATCTGTCACTTATTTGAGTAAATACTTCATTTACATTAAAATTTCATTACATTGTGTTACTGTTCCACTAAAAAAAAAAAAAAAAAATTCAAATTTTCCACTTTGCGTGCTTCCAGCCCTGCTTCTGTCTGCTGTTCACCCAAACACACTGGGCTGGGAAGCTGATCCCCCTTTTAATACTACTGAATCCTTAACTTGACTCACAGCCTTGAACCATACAAAATCTCCAGTTATCATTATGTCAGCCCCATGTTTTATTGATGCCTCAAACGTACCTTAAAAACATATATGAACAAGTCAATTATCAAGTAGATTTCAGACCCAGGCACTTTTCCAATTTTTTTAGGCAGGTAAATATAGGTCCGTAAGTGGCGTGTCTGGAACATGAAAAATTATTACCGATGCCCTGTTTTATTTATGTGGTTTCTGAAGGGTCCTCTTGAAAATAAGTTAGATGTTGGGAGATAATAATTTTTTATTTATAATTAGAAAACGATGTTAACTATATTAATAGAAAAAAAATCCTTAAAACAAACTTATCTAAATAGATCAGCCATGTTACCTTATATAGACAAATATGAAAAGTTTTCAAAACTCTTTTGGGAGGAGATAAAACTTTAAATGCAATATCTTAGATCATTTAAAATTGTTTTCTGCGACTTTCAAAGAGAAAAGAACTTACATCTGGAAAATATTCTTTTTTTTTTTTTTTTTTTTTGTAGAGACAGAGTCTCACTTTATGGCCCTCGGTAGAGTGCCGTGGCCTCACACGGCTCACAGCAACCTCTAACTCCTGGGCTTCCGCGATTCTCTTGCCTCAGCCTCCCGAGTAGCTGGGGCTACAGGCGCCCACCACAATGCCCGGCTATTTTTTGGTTGCAGTTTGGCCAGGGCTGGGCTTGAACCCGCCACCCTCAGTATATGGGGCCGGCGCCCTACCAACTGAGCCACAGGCACCGCCCCTGGAAAATATTCTTAATTAATTTTTCTTAAAAAAAAAAAAAACCGGGCGGCGCCTGTGGCTCAGTGAGTAGGGCGCCGGCCCCATATGCCGAGGGTGGCGGGTTCAAACCCAGCCCCGGCCAAACTGCAACAAAAAATAGCCGGGCGTTGTGGCGGGCGCCTGTAGTCCCCGCTGCTTGGGAGGCTGAGGCAAGAGAATCGCGTAAGCCCAGGAGCTGGAGGTTGCTGTGAGCTGTGTGACGCCACGGCACTCTACCGAGGGCGGTACAGTGAGACTCTGTCTCTACAAAAAAAAAAAAAAAAAAAACCACTGAATATTTGTGAAGAATTTCACTGCAGTCTTTAGAGGAATTAATTGAGATGATCATTTTTGTAGCCAGTGGAACACCATTCTGGTCCAAATAAAATTTTGTCCAAAAGCTGGTCATATTTTAGGATTTTGTTCTAAACTTTCAGGCGATCACACAGTTACTCAGGTAGCACAGATGGGTTGATGCAGGTTAACTGATCTGTTTTTAGTTATCTGTTGCTATATAACAAACTATCCCAAAACTTAGTGCCTTAAAGCAAACAGCATGTATTATGTCATGGTTCTTGTGGGCCAGAAGTCTGGGCTCACTTCCCTGAATTCTTTGACCCAGAATCTTTCCAAAGGCTACGCAGCTGTATGTGGGCTTCCGTTTCATCTCAAAGCTCGACTGGAGAAGGCTCTGTGTCCAGGCTGACCTGCATGGTTATTGACAGGGTTCAACTCCTCACTAGCTCTTTGCCAGAGGTTCCTCCCAGAGGGAGCCTCTCCACAAGGGAGCTCACAGCATGGCAGTTTGCCTCCTCAGAGGAGTGGAGGAGAGCCAGCAGGGTGGACATCACCATTTCTGTGACTAAATGTCAGAGTGAGGTCCCTCACATTGACAATATTCTATTTATTAGAAACAGGTCACTTAGCTCAGCCTACATGCAAAGGGAGAGGACTCTTTATTCATGATGCCAGGAGTAGGGATCGTTGGAAGCTGTTTCAGAAGCTTCCTACCACACCATTTTAAGAAAATGTGATCTCTTGTATTTATGTGGTATGTAAGGACCCTGCCATCTGCTAAAGGATACATTTGCTCATAGAATATAATAAACTCCTTTCTTACTTATATGGCCTCTGTCATAGTCTGTTTTCTGTTGCCATAACAGAATACCGCGACTGATTCATAATGAATTTCTTTTTTTTTTATTAAGTCATTTGTACATAGATCATAAATACATTTATGCCATTATGGGATTTGATGTGTTGATTATTTGTACAAATTGGAGTGCTTACATCCTACTAATCAAAATAGCTTTTACCTCATTTACCCAAATACAGTATTAAGGCATTTGCATTCTACACCCGATAGATCCAACTTGTACTTGCAATGTGCTCCATAGGTGTGGTCCCCCTACTAACCCTCCCTCTATCAACCCACCCCCTCCATAACCCCTCCCTCCACTTCCCTCCTTCATCCTAGGCTATAGTTGTGTTTCATTTTCATATACAAGTGTGAGTGATTATAAATTGGTTTCACAGTAGTACGGAGTACATTGGATTTTTTTTTTCCATTCCTGAGATACTTTACTAAGAAGAATATTTTCCAGCTCCATCCATGTAAACATAAAAGAGGTAGAGATTTATTTCTTACAGTTCTGCAGACTTTGAAGTCCAAGTGCGGGTCACTAGCACCTGGCAAGGCTGTCCCATGGTGGAAGGGAGAAGTGGGTGAGTGTGCAAGACAGAGAGAGCACAGGGGCCAGGATCACTTGCATGATGAACTCTGATGATAACAGGTCTACTCCATTAATAATTACACTGATCAGTTTGTGATAGCTCCACCCTCGTGACCCCATCACCTCTGACAGGCCCCAACACCCAATACCGTTGCTTTGAGGATTGCTTCTAACACATGAATTTGGGGGACACATTCAAACCATTGCATCCCCCAGGCTTCCAAGAAATTACAGACACAAGGTGGTGTGACTATAGGCTCATCTCAAGAGAGTGTGCTGAGGCAGGGAGACAGGGAAACCAAGTTTTCCTCCCTCGTCTGCAAATGATTTAGATGGCCAAGAGGGTGAGATGACTGCAGTTTTTCTGTCAGAGAAATGAGGATAATGAGTTCATTAGTGACTCAGAGATTCTGTGGGTGGTTAGATGGATGGTAAGTTACTTGCCTAAGTTTTGTGCAAATTAAATGAATAATGTAAGAAGATGACTAACCCCGATCTTGATGTATAGTACAATCTTCATACTATCATTTTATTTTTATAACAGATTCAAGCTCTGTGGAATAAAGATGTTATATAAATGTATAGAAGTATAGTATTATTATAATTTCCTGTGGAACCCCAGTGAAAACCTTACTTACTTTTTGCACTACTTCCAGAATCTCAACTTCAGTAATAAACTTAAAAGTGAGAAATAGGTTATTAAATGTGGATGTGTTTCTCTTGGCTTACTGGCACATTTCTTAAAGGATTTTGTTAAGTTGCATACTAACAAGAGAAGTATTCAAAGAAATATTATGAAATATTATGAGTATGATGTTCTTTTTGTCTTGTAAGGATTGTATATTATAGTTAATAATGATACTGCTTACTTACTGTGGAAGCTAATTTGTTAGTAGAGATGGAGATTCGCAGAGATGTTGATTCACAGAGATGGCGATTTGCAGAGATGGCATTCCCGTTCACACCCCGGTGTTGTTTTTACCCGGGTTAATGTCTTCCATTCATCTCTAGCACATCTTGCCTGCAAATCTTGCATCCATGGACAGATGCTCTGGAAATTGATTTGCAAGACTTGAACAGGCTTAGCAATGTATTCTTCATACAGAAGAATAAAAGGTGTTTCTCTTGTTATGTAGGTGTCTACATAACATTTCCTAACCTGGTCAATAAACAAATAATAGACAGTCCCCCTTCTTGGTTTTTCCCAGAGGCAGATGCTGGTAATACATTGGGAAATTGAATGATTCTTTAGCTTCAACAGCTTCCCCCTCAGAGGGGAGAGTGCTCTGTGTACACCTTTCTCCTCAGAAGGGAGAGGCCTCCATGTGCAACTTCCCTCTCAGAGGGGAGGAGGACTCAGTATATAGGTTCCCCCTCAGAGGGGAGGAGGGCTTAGTATATAGCTTCATCCTCAGAGAGGAGGAGGGCTCAGTATATAGCTTCACCCTCAGAAGGGAATCAGACTCAGTATATAGCTTCCCCCTCAGAAGGGAGAGGCCTCCATGTGTAGCTTCCCTCTCAGAGGGGAGAAGGGCTCAGTATATAGGTTCCCCCTCAGAGGGAAGAAGGGCTTAGTATATAGCTTCATCCTCAGGAGGAGGGCTCAGTATATAGCTTAACCCTCAGAAGGGAATCACACTCAGTATATAGCTTCCTCCTCAGAAGGGAGAGGTCTCCATATGCAGCTTCCTTCTCAAAGGGGAGGAGGGCTCAGTATATAGCTTCATCCTCAGGAGGAGGGCTCAGTATATAGCTTCACCCTCAGAAGGGAATCACACTCAGTATATAGCTTCCCTCCCAAAGGGGAGGAGGGCTCAGTATATAGCTTCATCCTCAGGAGGAGGGCTCAGTATATAGCTTCACCCTCAGAAGGGAATCACACTCAGTATATAGCTTCCCTCTCAGAAGGGAGAGGTCTCCATATGCAGCTTCCCTCTCAAAGGGGAGGAGGGCTCAGTATATAGCTTCATTCTCAGAGGGGAAGAGGGCTCAGTATATAGCTTCCCCCTCGAAGGGAGAGGCCTCCATGTGCAGCTTCCCTCTCAGAGGGGAGGAGAGCTCAGTATATAGCTTCACCCTCAGAAGGGAATCAGATTCAGTATATAGCTCCCCCTCAGAGGGGAGAGGGCTCAATGTTTAGCTTCCCCCTCAGAGGGGAGGTGGGCTCAGTGTGGAGCTTCTAGGTCTTGATTTCTTCCCTTAGAGATTTACTCTGCTCAAATCTTGAGTAAGGATGATTTGAAGCTGAGCTTTACATTACAGGAATTGAAGCAGTTTTCACATTATATATATATATATATATTTTTTTTATTATATATATATTTCACAAGAAATATATAAGTTTCTTGTCTCCTCCTGTCCTTGTGGGGAGTTGATAATGGCCTATTTTGGCAACTAAGGTACTATGAAATATATAGTTCATATAAACCTAAATGAGTACCCTAACACGGATGGTCTTGATCAAGCCTATTTAGTGAGTTGAACCCAATTTGAATTCCAGAATCTGCAGAGCACCCATCAGATGGAGTTACCCATTTATCTATATCTTAATTAAATTTAAAAATAATATGGATTTTATAAGTAAAGTAGAGGGATTGGCTATAAATTATTGAACCCATGCTATGAACTGAATTATAACTGCTACAAATCAATGCAGGTTAATTCCTATGTTGCGGGAACGATCAAAAGCTGTTGTCCCGATGTGGGGCTCTTGTTTTCTTTCTTTCTTTTTTTTTTTTTAAGAAAGAAAAAACTGTATTTGAATTATAATGCTTGATATATACCAATAATGTCTGTTAATCTTATTGATGTACACAGCTATGATTTAATAAAAAAAAAAAAAAGAGAGATCTTGTTTTCTACCATTGCTTCTTCCTCAGAGTATGTGCTGGTGACATCCTTGCCGGCGAGTGCCTCAGGCAACTGTGGGCTAGTTGTTTCTGTGTTGTCTACAGAACCTTTCCAGGGCTCACCTTGGGAGCCAGCTGACCACGTTCAGAGGTTCACGCAGGACACGTCCCTTCCATGTGCCTGACTGTCAGCTGCCGTGAGACATGCAGGCATTCGCACCTCCATGTGCGGGGGCTGCAAGGTCTCCCTGGAGAGCAGAGTCCTTGTGCAGCGTTTTGCAGTTGCTGCCTTGTTCCTGCCTCAGCCCAGCACCTGCCGAGACGGCAGGAGGGGACTGTAACCTTCAGTGATTCCCCCGCTCCCCTCTCTGGAGAAGGCGATGAACAGCTGCCAGGACCAGAAGCTGGTCCAGTGCTGCTCAGAGTGGGTCCTGCACCCATTAGTGCTGCTCAGAAGCCCCTTTACCCTGTGATTAATTTCTGAGTCTTGTTTCCCATCGTCTTTCCTTTCAGCGGCATTGGAGTGTTTTGTTGGCACACCGATGTTTTGCTCTTCTACAACATAAGGCCTACTTCTCTGCGACTCTGACTAGATTAGACTGTTGAAAACTGCCATTATTGATCCGTGAAATGTGTGTTTTCATCTGGGTCTTGCCTGAGTATGATGCACACAGTTACCTTGTGAAAATCAAATAACATGTGTAAGATCTTGGAAAGCTACTTAAAGGCTGCCTCCGTGTGAGGCCGTGTGGGATGACACTGCTGCGTGGGAACAGCGGCCTGAGGGGAGGGGAATTCTCTCTGTTCAGGTCGTTCATTGGAAGCTATTGTTTGGTTTTTGAAATTGTACATTTTTAGAGGTTTTTGTTTTGTTTTTTGTTATGTTGTTTTAATACAAAACTAGTTCCAAACTGACACACGGAATTTTGTTTCTTGTTTTATTGTTTATTTGTATCTTTATTTCTACTCAGTTTTCAGACCTGAATTTAAGATCAAGAACTTAAGTATAAAAAAAATGTAGCCCAAACATTGATTCTTTTCTTAACAAAATGCAAACTTTGTTAAGGTACTTCTATGTGTGTCAGAGAGAAAGAGAGAAAGAGTTTTGGCTCCGGCTACAACAGAGAAATAGAGGGTTTTACCTATCTGAAGGATTCTATTAATCAAAAAGTTTAGGGACTGGTACTTTTGAGTATAGTTTCTGCAGAGTTCTTGAAATATTTATTTGTATTATATCATGTAATGTTATAAGAAGAGCCATTTTTAGCATAGCCATGGCAGTAGAAAAGTCCTAATAGACTGTGCTTGCAGGTCTCATTTGTAATAAGTGATGGCCTGTGTCTGTGATCTGTGGAGTGCAGAAGACATCCCACCTCCCACCGCTGCAACCCAGGGCACCTCTTCAAGTCGCCTCCCAATTGATCCCTCTGCTTTACTCTGACCATGGTCCAGGCTGGTCTCCAGGTGACTTGAGTAGCACCCCCATCTGCTTCCACAGCCTCATCTTAGGTGACGGGACGCCTCAGGCCCACAGCACACAGCTCAGCCCAGCCACTGTCGACCCTCTGTACACTCAATGTACCATGTTCCTTCCGAACTAGGGACCTTTGAGCTCACTGTGCCCTCTCTCCCTGGAACATTCAGACAAGGAAAAGACTCTTTCTGAGGCAGAAAGGAAGGAAATAACTGAATGTGTGGGTAGGTCTGCTGGTAGGCTAGCTGTGGAAGGATCACTGAGTTTTGTTCAGTGCACTGTTTTATTTTTCCCAGTACATTTTGAGATCACGTCACTTGTTGAGAGTCAGTGTGAGGAAGTGCGGTCTGCAGAGAGAAGAGGGATGAGATAGTCTCAGTTGGCAGGACAGTGGGCTCGGGAGGTGTAATGTGGAGGCAACAGAAGGTGAATGAGGTCAGGAGTTAAAGATGTCTTCCAATGAGTGATTGTCAGCCCAGAGCGTGGGAAGCAGGAGGCCACATGCAGAGAAGGGTGGGCCAGTGGGTGTCAGTGGGCTGGCCGTCCTGAGTTGGCTCAGAAATCTGAGTGGTGAGGAAGTCAGGGCCAAGGCAGTGTCAAGATAGAGCGTGGTTAGCGGGAGATGAGTGCAAGGTGGTCCAGGGAGGCTCCTGTGACATTGGTGCTAACAGGAAATCTGAAATGACAAATGAGGGTGCAGGAGCTGATGGGTGCTGAAGAAGGGGTGTTGGGTGACACAGGGGTATGGAGGGGAGGAAACGCAGTGGGGCTTTAGTGGAGGGGCAGAGAGCCTCAGTGACCTCAGGGACCCTCAGGGGGAGGAGGAGGAAGGACCCCCCCAGTCCATCTCCTCCCACGGGCATGTGAGAGGGTGAAATGAGAAAGAACCTCTCCACTGAGGGCCCCGTGCAACATTCAGGAGGCTGCAGGTGTAGTGGCAGCTGTCAGGCAGAGGGCAGGTGCGTCAGGGTATGGTGAAATGGGGGAGGCTGGGGCTGGGTCCTCCTGGCCCATGGGGGGACTCTGACAGCGCTGGATTGCATGGCATCTTCTCGGCTTCCCATGGCACAGCAGTGACAAAGTAACAATAGTAATAATTCCTACAGCCCCCACCCCACTTGTGGAGGGGCTCTCAGTCATCTCAATTAAACAGTGAAGTTTGTGTGATTGGTAATAAAAGAAAGGAAGTGTAAATGAAGAGAGAAATGGGTTTGCTGAGTAATGTGGGAGATGAGAGAGAGTTTTATTCTGAATGGCCATCATTGTGACGTAGCTCAAATTTGTCTTGAAACGTTTGTTCTTCAGTTCCAATGTGGCAGTCTGTGACTGCCTGTGAGCTCCTTAGCAGCAATTATATGCAGACACTCAAAACTGAGTAATATGGACCAAGCTACCGAGGCCTTCTGAACAACCGTTGGACCAAGAGGCTTGCACTGTGGACCATTCTCTCTGCTCTGTGATCAGAGTGTTTTTATGCTATGAAAAACCATAAGGGTTAATCGCTGTCCTAAGTTAGGATCAATTCCTTTTGTGATTTGGAGGCTCAACTCCTGTCACAAAAATAATTTAACAAAATGTAAAATTAAGATGCCACCTAGAGCATTGCCAGTGATACCACACGTCTCTCCGTTCTAGCACAGGGTAAAATTAGACAACCCACTTCCAGAAACAGGTTACAGCATGCTTTTGCTTTTCTTCTAGGAAACTAAAATAATTATTTTTATGATAGCAAATAGACCTTCCAGAATGTCACTTTCAGAAGCTGACCGAGTTCCCACTGCTTCCATAGTGTTTTCCACAGTAAATAAGGAGCGTCATTTGAAAAACCCCACAACACCCCTGTGCGTGGTAAACCAATCCAAGTGCCCTGGGACTCAGTGGTTTTAGCAAACAGTAGTTTTCATTTTCTAGTAGTCTTTTCTTCTGCCTTGTTGGGTTGCTTTATTTTTGAGAGTTTATTATACAGCAAACGCCTAAGCATGCGAGAGTGAGCCTGTAGTCTGCTCCGGCAGGATGCCTGAGTCAGCCACTGCCACCAGCTCCGTGCTTTGGGCCAAGTCCACGACCACAGCTTTTGAATTTGTAGAAAATTAATGAGCGCAAGTGATGAGCTGCTTGAGCGATTCCTAAATTGGGTGCCGCCTTGAGCCTCTTGCAGAGAGTGGAGCCAATTTAACAGACACCAGGGGGCATGTGTGTGCACACATGTGTGCACGTGTGTGTGCATGTCGGGAGTAAGTGGTCAATACTTTCTTCCTAAGTGCAGTAGACAGAGAAGTGTGCAGGGTTAGTCATTCAGTCACACTGCAATCTGCTGTACAATTAAGAAATGATCAACTGGAAAATTCTTTTGAGTAGAAGGGGCATGGACTGTGATGAGGTATCACTCCTTGGTTGTGATTTCTGCCTGAGCTCCATATGCAGAGAAAGTCAATTATCAACAGAAGAAAAATACTTTCTTAACTTTGGAATGAAGAAATATGCAAGCAACAAACCTGGGTTTGGGAGAGGTCTTCTAGCTGTGATCTGATGATCCCTTAGGTGTGGGTTGGGTCAATGTCTTACAGCTGTGATTAGATGATTTCTCTTTTTTTTTTTTTTTTAGAGACAGAGTTTCACTCCGTTGCCCTCCGCAGAGTGCTGTAGCGTCACAGCTCACAGCAACCTCCAGCTCTTGGGCTTAGGTGATTCTCTTGCCTCAGCCTCCCAGTAGCTGGGACTACAGGTGCCCACCACAATGCCTGGCTATTTTTGTTGCAGTTTGGCCGGGGCTGGGTTTGAACCTGCCACCCTTGGTATATGGGGCTGGCGCCCTACTCACTGAGCCACAGGTGCTGCCTGATTCGGTGATTTCTTAAGTGAGGAAATAAGAAGGGATGAGTGAGATCAGCCAGGTTTTATATTCACAGACCATTACATTCACCACTTTCACTTGCTTGCCCCTGCTCTGAATTGAACCAATTGCTATGGCTTCCTTGGAGCCCGTGGGGTGCTCTTAGAAGTCCAGTAGGGACTGCAGTCAGCAGGCTTGGCATTCAGGTTGTCATAGGAGAACTGAGGCCTGCAGACTGAGTCCTAGCCTCCTCAGGCCGCCCAGGGCCCAACTGGGTTCCGTGAGAGGTTCCCGCCACAGTCACCTCATCTGCACCTGTGTCCCCCTTTCCCTGGCTGCTGTGTCTGTCCTGTAACTACTGTAGGGGCCGTTCCACCCAAATGTGACCCTCTGACTGCCGATGGAAGTGTCTCACAGGAGGCCCATTAGGAATGCTGGATCCCAGGCCCCAACCCTCCTAAGGAGACTTGGATGTGATTGGAATGCACACTGCAGTCTGAGCCGTGCCCATCTAAACAACAGCTCCCCCAATCTCCCCTCTGGTCCAGATCTCCCGGGAGCCCAGGGGGACCTCAGACACAGCATGTGCAAACTGGGCCCATCCACTCCACCTGCACAGGCCTCACCTCTTACCCCAGACACGAGTGTGTTGGGGCAGCACAGTCGTCCCCTCCCTGGACCCAGCTGACATCACCTTCTCCTGTCCTTAGGAGGCCCCTCCTGTCCCCCCGCCCCCAATGCCCACCCAGCAACTGCCTTCGTCCTTATCTTTAGAATCACGTGGAGTCCCAGGGCCTCTTTGCCTCTGTCTGTACCCCCCGCCTCCCCAACACACACACCTTTAGTCCCTTCTCCCGGTCACCTCCAGAGCGTGGTCTAGATGCCCATGGGCTGAGCTGTTACCCAGGTTGCAGCCCCTCCCAACCCCCCTCAGTTTCCCCTCTGGGGCCCACAGCTGGTGACCAGTATGACTTCCTGCCCCTGCCCAGGAGACCTGTGCCTCCTCCCTCACTTCCACCCCAACTCCTGAGAGGGGCTCTCTGCGCTTCCCAGTTTCCCACCTTCCTGCTGCTGAGGCCCCACCCCCGTGGGCTGTAGGATCCTGGGAGGTAGTCGGCACACTGACCACTCCATGCAGGTGCGTTACATATGGACCGGGGGGGTGGGGGAGGGTGGCGGTTGCTGTGGCCACTCCTGGGCCTAGAGCATGTGAGTGGAGTGGGGCCCACACGCTCCGGAAGCTCCCTTGGCCACGGGCAGCTTTGGCTTCATCATTTTAATTTCTTAAGTGCACTTTTGTTAAGCTGCGTTTATGAGAGATCTGCTGAAATACCATTAAAGCCTTTCATACTACAGAGGCATTTAATGTTCATGAATATTTTAAAGTGCCTGGTGGCTGACCCCAGTGATTATCCCGCACAGATGCAGGCAGGCGCTGCTGCTGGTGCGCCATGGTGCGAAGTCATCAGCCTGCTCTACGTGCCCCCCTCAGAATAAGTGAGTTTTATTTGTTCACATGAAACTCATCCCCTGTGATCCTCTTGTCTCGCTATCTAATGGGAGTTTCTTTGTTTCATGATCATGGGTAGACAGGGTTGTGTGGAAGGCAGGGCCAAAGAGATCACACTTCCTTCCATCTCCTTCCCGTCCCCAGTTGGGAAAACAGCCTTCCTTCTCCCTGCTCTCAGGTGTCGTCGGCTTATTAAATAAAATGTACAAAGCAATGCAGATGGTTCTGGGATCGTCACTTGTCTGGCAAACTGGTACTTATTGCCCAGTGGAGGGGTAAAGATAAAGCAAAACCAACATCTAACTCCAAGCTTCCATTTTCTTGATAAAAATGTACCTTATCTTTCCCTTACGCGTCTTTTCCATGCTCTTACATCTCGTGCGAGCTTGAGCACCATTTTCTAGTGGTCTTTGTAGAAACTTTCAGCATCACAATGTTCAAATTTATTTGAAACAAAGTTCGGGCTCCATGTCAGGTTTGTATTTGAAATGGAAGAGCCCTGCTTAGCAAACGTGCCTTTATTTGCTAAGAGTGTAGACACAATTTTTTACTCAAACCAAAACAAATCCATCCTGTGAGTGACTATTGACTACGCTATCTGCCTCAGGCAATACAGATGGGTCAGCATCACCCCTTAGAGACAGTGAAAGCTAGACCAAGAAATACGCACGCGGCCCCATGCTGGGCCCTGGGACACATGCTCGGACCAGCAAAATGCCAATTTGATTATCCGTGCCTTCCTTTAAGCATCGTGCGTTTGTCGTTGGCATGGAGGTTACAGACCAGTGGGCAAAGATGAAAACCACAAGGACCCCTGGGAAAGGGGCGGAGGCTGATGGCTAGAGTCTGGAAGGACAGCCTCACACCTGCCCTTACTCTCTAACCCACAATTACATGTGCCAGTGGTGAGTGTTTAAATTGCAGGTGCCTTTTGGCAGAGGAAAAGAACTCTTCCTACGGATTTGGGTTAAGCCTGCATTGAATTATGGGTTTAGCCCTAGTGATGGCAACTGATGACAATGATGATAGCTGTGGGGGAAGTGACCTGAGGATGATGATGAAGAAGAAGATGAGAAGAAGAAATAGCCATCACAAGGCAGGGGACGACAGCCCTGCTAATTACGGTGCTGACAGTGTCAAAGGTGATTGTGGTGGTGACAATGATAACGATTCAGAGGACTCACTGTCATTATCTCCCAGTGGCCTCTCTCTGGGAGGACAGTGACATAATTGAAAGTCTGGGAGGAGAGGAGGGAACAAGGGGCGTCCAGCTCCTCAGGGCCTCGGATGGGAGCCCTGGAGGCTGCCCCCTGCCCCTGTATGCTGGGGAGTGAAACTGTCAAGATTAAGGGCTTTGCTGTTTCAATAGCATTTCCTCTGTCTAAATATAAACAGCCTCAGGCTCGGATCCAGCAGAGGAGACCACAGCTGCCAAACCCATCACCAGCTGCAGCCCCTGCTGGGCTTCTTTAGGGAACAAAGACCATGCTGCCCAGAACAGATTCCAAAAGCTTGAGCCTGGAAATAGGATTCTAGGTGCAAGTAATGTTCCACCGTCCCTCTGTGTCAGGTCCCAGAGTGAGTGTGGAGGGTGTCAGCTCGAGGACTTGGCCTGTGCACTTTGCAAGTACAGACAGAGGCCCTGGTTGCTTGCCACCCTGCTTGGTGCTGCGTGTAAAGGAGCAGGGGCTCTGACAGGGGAGGCGGGGGCCGGGCTCTGTGGCCCCTTCATCCCACCTGCAGATGGACTCACGACCTGATGACAGTAGCCACAGTCACTGCCTGCGTTAGACGGCCATGATGCCGGGGGTGAGCCAAGACAGGTGCGAGTGTCCCTGCTGCCGTAGAGCACTACTTGGTGTGACTCTGGGGGAGGGGAGGATGGAAGAAGCCAAAACAAAAAAGTGGGTTTAAACACATTGCCAACATAACGCGGTGCAGACACGTGATGTAGGCCGCCGGCTCAGCAGGATGCTCATGCGGTTTTTGCCCAGTGGTGCCTTTTTCAGCCCTGCATGTGCACCAGGTCCTCTTGGGGGTACAGGGGACACGGTGGGGGACAAAACAGAAGGAGCCCCACACTCCCAGACCTCACATGCTACTGGAAAGGGACTGTCATGAAAAAACACATTTCTAATGTGCCAGGTGGTGACAGTGCTCCACGGGGAGCCAGGGAAAGGTGAGGACAGAGAGCAGCTGCCCCGAGCAAGGACAGGCAAGCAGGCCCTCCCAGGAAGCCCCAGGGAGTGGAAATGGGACAGGCTGTGAGCAGGACAGTGTGGCCGCACATGATGTTCCAGAGGACCAAACAGAGTGATATTCGAGCACATGTTTAAAAACCAGACACAGGGGCGGTGGCCTGTGGCTCAGTCGGTAGGGCGCTGGCCCCATATACCGAGGGTGGAGGGTTCAAACCCGGCCCCGGCTGAACTGCAACCAAAAAACAGCTGGGCGTTGTGGCGGGCGCCTGTAGTCCCAGCTACTCAGGAGGCTGAGGCAAGAGAATCGCTTAAGCCCAGGAGTTGGAGGTTGCTGTGAGCTGTGTGATGCCACGGCAATCTACTGAGGGCCATAAAGTGAAACTCTGTCTCTACAAAAAAAAACAAAAAACAGACACAGTGACAGGCACAGCCCCACGTTCCCTAGTCACATCCTAATGTTAATCAAATATTCCTAAATACAGCCTCATATACAGGAAACAGAGGAGGTGTGGGCTACAGTAGGGGGGCACAACTATTTCCTAATGAATACCCCTGGCTATCTGATGGAAGGCTGGGGGGAACAGGAGCAGAAACATAACTCTAACCAGGCGTCCTCAGACTTTTTAAACAGGGGGCCAGTTCACTGTCCCTCAGACCGTTGGAGGGCTGGACTATAGTTTAAAAAAAAAAACCATGAACAAATTCCTATGCACACTGCACATATCCTATTTTGAAGTAAAAAAACAAAACAGGAACAAATACAATCACACTGTCTCATGTGGACCGCAGTTTGAGGACCCCTGCAACCCTTCACTCATCACGGGTGCAGGCAGGAGCTGCCGCTGGGTGAGTGCCCAGCTGGGGCCAGCTGTGGGGAAGGAGCAGCAGGTGCAATTAGCCTCCAGCCCTGCAGTTAATTGTGTGATAACACAGCCAGCAGGGTGCGGTGCCCCGTGAGGGGACCTGACAGGTGTTACAGACTCTGACAATCACTCAGCGTTCCTGCACCAACGGCTGTGCGTGCAGCAGGCAGGCTGGCGGAATCAGAGATGAACAGGTTCTGAGTCGCCGGCAGGAGGAATGCAGGACAGCACAGATCTTGACCTAGTAAGGACACTCGCCGCACTGTTAGTAATTCTGCACGTGTGGAAGTGGCCTTCCTACGGTGACAAAGCAGCAGATTTGCTTTGCTGTGAATCTTTGGAAAACCAAATATATGCGATTTGTCATTAAAAGTGAGATGGTGCTCTGAGGCTGTACTGTTCAAATTACAAATCGATCTCAGATTAAGGGCCAGTGATTATCAACTCTAGCAAGGGCAAACACATGAAAAAAAAAGCCACGTGTCCTCTCTTGGACCCTGTGTCCCAGTGAGGTGTGTCTAAATAGGGGGAAACTGGGTCGCATACCCAGGAGAATGGGTTTCGCCCCTGAGACCCCATACTGTGCCAGCTCTGGGGTAGAGGGTGCTCCTGGCTACACCTGAGGAGGGCACACGTTCCTAGGGAGGTCAGACAGACCCCATCACTGTGCCAGCTCTGGGGTAGAGGGTGCATGTTCCTGGGGAGGCCAGACAGAAAAATAGCGAACTCCCACCGTTTGTCATGGACCCAAGTCATACTCATAAAGAATTCAGCTAGTGAATTGGACAACATTGTTCACAGCTATGCCATATACTGCAGTCACGTATTGTCATCATAAAACTTTTGAGAACAATTTAATTGTTCTAACACCCTAATTATGTGGTATGAGCAATCTGCACTCTGGAAGCAGCCTGCATTGAGGCAGAGGGACCACGGGAGCTCTCAGCAAGAAATGGGGACAAGTATTCAGACACCTAGGGAGACATTGCAGAAATGATGACGTGCACCCTTACCTTCTAAGGCAATGGATCTTTATTCTTCTTGAAACCAAAGGATGACCCTAGTAATTGTGTTGTTCCTGGGGGTTCCCTTGTCTAGGGGTCCTCGTGGACGGAGCAGTGGTATGTGAGGAAGGAGGGCTTGGCAGGTGATGGGTGGACGTGCTCACGCTGCATGTAATAGCATTTCCCCCATGTCAGCCATTCCCACCATGTCCCCGGGCGAACGTGGCTCACAGGTCTGCATGACAGATCACAGTGTGTGGAGGGGAGACCCACATCTCTTGCCAGACTCAAGCTCCTTGAAAGGAGAATCCGTGTTATTAATTACTGGGTCCTCAGTTTCTTGCCCCACTGTGTAAGCAAATAAATTCTTGCGGAATGAACGAATAAGAGGAAGTGAGTCAGTTTCCCCCCAGGTCACTGCGGCCAGGTCACTGCGGCCAGATGCTGCTTTTGACAGTGAATTCCTGCAGGGTTTGGGCCTCTTGGTGCTCTGATGCTTAATCACATTCACTTCTTCATTTTTATCTAACCTCCTTACTCTACATGTTTAATTCTCAACTTGGAGGATCCCCAGTGAATGCAATGCGGTGTTTGCACTGTCCCCTCTGCCCTTGCCCCACCACCTGCCGCAGCACTGAACTTACAGCAAGTTACCTGTGGTACACTCTCAACTAAAGGGACCGGAAAGAGCTCTGTGCTGTTCAGAGGGAATTCTGGGCCTGACCTGGACCAGACCAAGGACCTGCCTGGACACCAGCCCTTCCCCTGTCTCTGGATGGGCCCACTGTGAATTGCTTGGTGGGGATGGGGTGTTTATCAGAGCATGGCATTTGTACCTTGATGGAATTTGTGGATTTTTAACCCAAATTGTATATTTGCTTTTTGTGTGTTGATGCTAAAGTCTTTATTTGATGTTGATGAATTTAGAAACAGCCGTGTAATGTGGAATGTTACTGAGCACGGGGGACGAAGGACGCTGGCATTGCTGGGCCTTGTTCTCCTCTCCCCTCCCTGTCTTCCTGCCTCCTGTCCCTGGTCAGCTCTTCCTCTTCCTGCTCTCTGCCCTGCCCCTTCTTCTCCGTATGCCCCTTCCTGGGATTCCCAGACCCAGCCGTGCTGCAAGGAAGGCATCGAACTCAGAACCGGGAGACAGGTGCCAGGGCCCCTGTCTTGCTGCTGTCTGGTTAGACCTTGGGAACGTGGTTGGAAGTCTCTGGGCTTCCGTTTTGCCATCTGTAAAGGGACGGAGTTAGAGCATTGGCTAAAGACCACCCACTCTATGAGCATAAATTATGTAATATTTTCATAAATGTGAGTCGTAGGAGTTGTGTTCGCTACACGTTTTCTTTTCCCAGTGTTCTACTGAGTTAAGAAAAGGTCTCTCTTAGATGGTATTTTGCATACCATTGTCGAGGAGACAGAGCCTAGCACATCACCCGTTGCCAAAGTAGAAAAGCCCTGTCCCCTTCTCAGCCCTGTCCCCTTCTCAGCCAAGCCCTCCCTTCTCAGGGAGGTGGGTGGAGGCAACGGTGGCCTGTATTTGCAAGGAGGCTGAGCTGCACTTTTCTTTCCCATATTATGCCTAATAGGTTCTGACATCTGAGTGGAGTTTGCACTTTGAAGCATTTTTCTTTGTACATAAAACTCTCATCTCACATTTAGAGCAGGGCACTACTTACTTTTTCCAGGATCAGGTATTCATTTTAGTTCATGAAAAGGAAAAGGGCATTTGACTCAAATTACAAAACCTATTGAAGTGAAACTGTTCCATTTTTTTCTTTGTGCTTTCACTGGAAAGCGCTGAGTGTCCCCGCTGGTGGAGTGCCGGGGACACTCAGCGGGAGGAGGGGGGCTGCAGGTGCCGCTGCCGCCGCCTCCCTGCTGCCCACTCTAAGGGTGCTGAGCACAGCGGGAGAACCGTACAGGCGTCCCCCATGTCTTTGTATCCACTGTGTATGACGGCGTTAAGGCAATGTAAACCAAGAGAAAATGGGGTTTTTATGGGGGAAACTTCTAAAAAGAAAATGGTTATTCAGCTGGGCCTTGAAGCTTGAGTGTGTTGGAGGGAACTTTGAAAAAACCAGTGTCAGCAGAAGGTTTTGCTGTCAGTCTGAGAATAAAATGTCCAGAAATGCTGGTCCCCATCTTAGCTAGACAGTGAGGCAGGTCTGAACAACGTGGGAAATTGATAGTACCTCTCTCTCCTCGAGATAAAATTCACTTCCTCAGATTTCTGAAAAAAAAAAAAAAAAAGTTATTGGTCCATTGTTTTATTTTAGTAAATTTAAAAGTATGAGGTAGAAAGAAGGGTATGAATAAAGTATTTGTGAAGTTATTTGCTAGTAAGTGGCCAATGTCACAATAAGGTGATTATCTAATAAACCATCTCGCTATCATTAAATCTGAAAGCAGCTTAGGGCTACTTAGTACTTCAAGGCAGAGGGAAGAACATACAAGATCTTGGAGCAAGAAAAGCAGGGCCCATTCCAGGCACTGAAGGATGGGAGAGAAAGAGAGAGAGAGGGGCAGGGAGACGGGAGAGAGAGAGAGAGAGAGAGAGAGAGAGGGGCAGGAAGACGGGAGAGAGAGAGAGAGAGAGAGAGGGGCAGGGAGACGGGAGAGAGAGAGAGAGGCCGCAGAGGCACCGCCGCATGCTGGCGTCTCACATCCTACCACCTAACGCACTCTGGTGCAGGGTATTACCTGCTAGGGTTTTCATGACAAAGTACCATAGACTGGACTTAAACAACTAAACCTCACTCTCTCAGTTTGGAGACTGAAGTCAGAGACCCAGGAGTTGGCCAGGGAGGCTCCCTCTGAGGCTCAGAGGAAGACTTGGTTCCAGGCCTCTCTCCTAACATCCGTGGTTTGCTGGTGGTCAGAGCTTTCCTCGGTGCAGGGAAGCGTCAGCCCAGTCGTCGCCTCCACCTTTACATGGTGTGCTCCGTGTGTGTGTGTGTGTGTGCGCGCGCGCGCGCGCCTTACGTGCATGCACACAAGCGCCCAGAGCTGCCCATTTTATAAGGGCACCAATCACACTGGATTCAGGCCCACCCCCAGCAACCTCATTTTAACCTCATCACCTCATGACAAATAAGGTCATGTTCTGAGGCCCTCAGGGTTATGATTTCAACATATCTTCTTTGGGAGACACAAACCATAGAGAATAGTTAAGAAAAAACAGCACATTTGGTAACTGTCTTCCGTTTAGGCTTCTATCTATTAAAATAGTGAGATACTTGTTTACCTAAATTGGGACTAAATTAGAAGCCAGTATTGTCTATTAATGTACGAGACGGTGCTTACATTTCACAAGTACATTTAAATTCTAAGTCCTGATTTCTGTACCAAGAAACAGCCAAGTGGGCACTTCACAAGGTTAAGAAGCTATGACGGGAGCAGTCTCAGGCTGATCTTCAGTGTGTTACCTGTGCAGAGTGCAGACATTTTCCGGACTGTGCTTTTTGCTGCAGGCTGTCCTTGGCCATCATCTTGATCCCACACGAGATGAAATCTGAGCCACCAGATCATTGCTGGGTTTCCAGCTGCCAGCCTGAGTTTGTCCATGTCACTGATTCCAACTACAAAACACTGGTGCATGAAATTAACAACCTTATAAATAGATTAGACAAAAGGCTGCAGTTACCGGCTGGAAACAACTGAACACAATTCAGTATGAGACTTTCCAAATACCTCTTTGAAATTCAAGGGGCCTAAGGACTAATGAAGAGCCTCTGTTTGTAGGTGCTGGCCCTCAGCTCTGCTGTGGCTGAGGACAGGCTTGCACAACCTGTGTGCATCTCCAGGTGAGCAAGGGTGCTCTTGGAAGTCTATGGGGTGGTTGTTAATTTATATGGTTGGATCTGGTATGTCCACCTGTAGGGACCTTACTGAGAAAACAGCACCTATACTGCCAATGACTGCTGTTTCCAGGGGCCCTGGAGTAGGAGGCTCAGTGGAGCAGATGCTCCATCTGCTTTCGGGAGGAGCCTGCAGCGCAGGTCTGGGCTCTCCCAGTGACTGCGCTGGACAACAGCTGCACCTTATCTGGGCTGATGAAGCCTGGGAACGTGCATGGTGTGGATTTTGCCACCAGTACTTTACACAGCAACACAAACTTGCAAATCAGTGCAGGGAAGTAACCAAAAGAGCAGGTTGGTCTTCCCTACAGAACTCTATCTCCCACCTCCACAGAGTAGAATGGGGGCAGATGAAGGCCCTGCAGGGTCCAGAGGGCAGGGCTCGCGTCTGTCTCAGGCAGCAACTGCCATACCACCTTGCAGTTATAAAGCACTTTCGTATTGTTTAGCTCTTTTAGTTCAAGAAATAACTACGTGAAGTCGACAGAGTCGACCATAGTATCCTCATTATATATGTGAAGGAAATGTTGCTTGTGTGGTTAAGTGAAAATCTGTGGCAGAGCTAAGGCAAGAGCCTTTGTTTTCTTTCTTGGCCAAGTCTCCAGTGTGGACCTCTAAGACCTGCCACAGTCCCTGCTATAATTGCGGGTGCCTGGGCAGAGTCCGAGGGTTTACCCTGGGCTCACAGGTGCTCCTCAGCTCCTCGTGTTTGCTGGACGTGCATCTGTGCTGTGACTCCCAGCCTTGCTCTCGGCTGGAGCAGACTTTTCTCTGGGAAACTCTCTCATGGACAGACTACAACCCCAACCACAGCTGCTCAGTAGCTTGTGATTTACTCCAACGTGCCAGCTCTTTTGGAAAATGTGAACTTTATGGACTCATATGCCTTTTTCATTTTGTTGTCCTGCCCCAAAACTATTTGATAAAGAAATAATAATTAGCACTTTTGTAGTGCGTGTGCCAGGCCCGCTCTCGTTTGATGTTCGCTGGAAACCTGCTGTAGGCTTCACGATTCTCCCCACTCACTATGCAGATGAGGGCACTGACACGAAGGGCAAATCCATGAACTGTCCACGGCTACTCGTTAATTTGGGAATCTGAATTGCAAGCAACTCAAGTCTATAAATTTTCAGAGCTGGAGCTTTTATTAAAGTGATGGAATATTTGGTTTGCTGTCACTGAAATGTTTCAAACCTATGGAAAAGTGCAGGTGGCATTATATATAAACAGCCATGTCTGAAGCTCGAATGTGACAAATGTGATCTGTCTTAATGAATGTGCCCGGGCTCCTGAAGACGGTGTGAGTTCAGATGCGGTTGAGTGACCTGTTGTGAAGTGTGGTATTTTTATTTCATCGTTCTGTCTAATTGCTGACATGTTCTGTTCTCTCAAATATTGAGATGTATTGAAATCTCCAATGTATTGGTGGATTTGTCTAGCTCTCTCTTCAAGTCCGTCCAGTTTTACTTAATGAATACGGATGCTCTCACAATAAACAGATACACGTTTAGGATTTCCATGTCTTCTGGGTGAATTGGCTCTCTTGTCGTTGTGAAATGCCCCTGGTAGCATTCTCTTGTCTGCTAACATTCTGTGTTCTGCTATCTATTCTTTTGATGTTAACACAGTATTGCCAGGTTTATTTTGACCAGTATTTACATAGTATCACTTTGTCTATCTTTTTACTGTTCATCCTTCAGTATGTTTATATTTTAAAGCATGTTTCTTGTAGATAACATATAATTAGGTCTTTCTTTTTAAAAATTTTACACTCTCTGCCTTTTAAACAGAAAGTTCAGATAAGGTATTAGCCAATTATGGCCCCTGAGCCAAATTCAGCTCTCTGCCTGTTTTTTCGAATAAAGTTTTATTGTAAAACATCTGTGAGCATTTGTTATGCATCGTCTAAAGCTATTGTTGCACTACTAAAGCAGTTGCAATAAAGACTTATGACCTGTAAAACCTAAGACATTTTATCCATCCCTGTAAGTAAAATATTTACTGACATTTGGTTTACCATTACACTTGATATAATTATCATCAGGATTTGGCTTAAACTTACCCTTTGCTATTTGTGTCTTTATGCACCCCCTCTGCTTTGGGGTTCGTTTTTTCCTGTCTTCTTTTGGTTACTCAAGTTTCTTATGGTTACATTTTATTTCCACTGTTGAACTGATAAGCTCATTGTTTTGCTTTTGGGTGGTTACTCTGCGTTTATCTTGTAGTGAGTGTGTTTCATCACAGTTTATCTGCAGACGATTCACCACTTCACATGACATAGGAAAAACCTCATGTCCTTACAAGGACACCCCTGACCTCTCCCCTATTCCCCTTTCTAACATTTTGCCGTATGTTTATTTCTACATATGTTAAACCCTGTAATATATTGTCAGTATTTTTAGGATAGAAAATCAGCCATCTTTAAAATAAGAAAAAACAGCTGCGTATTCAGTGACCTATTTCTTAGTTCTTTTTTTTTTTTTTGTAGAGACAGAGTCTCACTTTATGGCCCTCGGTAGAGTGCTGTGGCATCACACAGCTCACAACAACCTCCAACTCCTGGGCTTAAGCCCAATTCTCTTGCCTCAGCCTCCCTAGTAGCTGGGACTACAGGCGCCTGCCACAACGCCCGGCTATTTTTTGGTTGCAGTTTTGGCTGGGGCCGGGTTTGAACCCACCACCCTCGGTATATGGGGCTGGCGCCCTACCGACTGAGCCACAGGTGCCACCCCTATTTCTTAATTCTTGATCTTTCCTTATAGACGCTAATTTCCTCTGGCACTATTTCCTTTCTTCCTGAGGAACTTGTTTTAACATAGTGCTGCACTGCTGGCAGTGAATTCTCTCAGAACACTTTATTTCGCTTTCATTTTTAAATGGTATTTTTGCTAGGTACAGTGATTCCAAGACTGATTTTTTTTCCCCAGTACTGAACCGTGCCAATTCCGTGTCCCCAGCGTATGTAGTTTCTGAGGACTCTTGTGTTCCTTCTTAGCTTCGTTCCCGGTACACGTGTGTTTCTCCTCTCTGGATGTATTCAGGATTTTATCTTTATCTTTAATTTCCAGTGGTTAGAACATCGTGTGCGTAGATGTCATTGCTGGGAGTTCTGTGAATTTCCCAGCCCTATTGTTGGTTGTCTTCCACTCGGCCATTATCTGGTCACAGATTTCCTGTGTTCCATCCTCTCTCATTTCTTCTCCTGGGTCTGTGCTGATGTGTATCTGACATCATTTATATTGTTGCAAGCCTCTGGCTGCTCTGTTCTATTTTTATTTATTTACTTTTTTACCCTTTTTAAATCAATATAATGTTAAGAAAGAAAAGTCAGACACAAAAGAATAAAGCTAGAATGGTTCCATGTATAAAAAGTCAGGATGGGACATAAGATTAGAAGGCAGTGATTGAGAGGTGCACATGGGGTTTCTCAGGGTTTGATGAAATTGTATTTCTTGATTTATACATTTTTAGGCTAGATGTAAATTCATTGAACTGTACACATGATTCGTGTCCTTTTTATGGATGAGTTGTTCTTCTATTTAAAAGCTTATCTTAAAAATAAAAAACAGTCATGGCACCTGTGGCTCAAAGGAGTAGGGCGCCAGCCCCATAAGCCAGAGGTGGCAGGTTCAAACCCAGCCCCGGCCAGAAAACTGCAAAAAAAATAAAATAAAATAATAAAAAATAAATAAAAATAAAAAACAGTCTCCTATGTGTTCTTCTAAGGATTATTAATTTTGTGTAAGTCTGTGATCCTTTTGGAAAGTATTTATGTTTATGTTGTGAAGAAGGAATCTCAGGATCTAACTTCATTTTTCTCCTAGACCAAGAGTCATCTTGTCATCATGATTCATTGAATTGTTCCATCATTTCCGGGTAGTTTTTATTGTAGTAATAGCCATTTATTATGCCACCGGTACAAGATCCAGTTCTTGTTTTTCTCTTCTGTTCTATTTATCTATCTATCTTTACACAACGCCAAACTTTCCAAGTGTTCTAACTTTATGATCGATTTATATTTGAGTCCTTTCTTCTAAAACTTGGTATTTGTTGTTATTTACCTCTTAGTCTTCCATACGTATCTGGAATCATCTTTCCAATTTTACTAAAATCCCTGTTGGCATTCATGTGGAAATTGTATTGCATTGAGATATTAATGTAGGGAAAATTGACAACTTCATGATGTTGAATTATCCCATTCTGGAATGTGGTATTTAGCATAAATAGGTAGGTCTTCTTTTAACTCTTCCAATAAAATGTTACAATACTAACCATAAATGTCTTAAATATATTTTAGAATAATTATTTTCTATACAATTTTCAATAGTATAAATTAGTTCTTCCTTTTTAATTACTGGTTGTTATCAATGAATGGAATTGCTAATGACTTTTATTTTATTTATTTATTTATTTAGAGGCAGGGTCTTTCTCCATTACCTAGGCTGGGGTGCAGTGACACCATCATAGCTCACTGCAACTGCTGAGTCCTGGGCTCGAGCAGTCCTCCTGCTGAGCCACCCAAGTAGCTGGGTCCAAAGGCCTGAGCCACCACACCCTACTAATTTTTTCATTTTTTTTGTTTGTTTGTTTTCGAGAGAGGTGTCTTACTTTTATGCCAGGCCTAAAGCTCCTGGCCTAAAGCAATTCTCCCTCCTCAGCCTTTCAAATTTCTGGAATTATAAGCATAAGCCACTGCACCCAGCCCTGCTAAGGACTCTGTAATATGAGTCTTGTATACAGTGAAGTAACCAGTTTTACTGTTAAGTTCCGGTGGTTGGATCCTCTTGAATATTTTATACATATAGGCATTTGCAATCAATGACTATTTTGTTTCTCCCTTACCCTACGTGTCTTTTTTGTCTTTTGCCTTACTGGCTACTATTTTCAATCTAACATTCGCCTAGAAACCGTGATACCATCTACTCTAGTTCTCTTCTTGACTTAAAATGAGCATTTGTACCTTCTTATTGCCTTTTTGTACGTGTGCTTTTTGTACCTTTTCTTTCGAAGATTAATGAAGTCCTTATCCTTCACTTTAATTTCATTTGCATTTTTAATTGTAAATGTGTGTCGTGATTTTGAGATATTTTTCCATGCATTTAGAAGGAATCATATTCTTTTTGCTTAATCTATTACTATAACGATTTGCCTAAATAAAGCGTCAAATGTTAAACTAAACATACTGCATTCCTGAACTATAACTTAATTTGGATGTGACTTAGTTTTTAAATGTACATTGCTGGATATATCTTACTTACACTCTTCATATTTTCATTATTATTTTTCTCAATCAATTATATAAGTAAGGGGGCATCTATCCCATCTGAGCTTGATACTCCGATGGGTCGTTAATCCCTCTTCAACGACTATTTCATTCCTGTAATGAAAATGAGTATGGACTCGTGTATGTTTCTTCCTGAGCCTAATGTGTTTAGAACACTATCAACTCAGTTTTCACAGTTATCATAGTAAAATATGTTCATGTATTTCTAATGTAGTTGAAGCCTGTGTTTCGTTCTTAATATTGCTTGTGCCTTGTCTGTTTTGTTCTTTACCAATCCCTTATAATTTTGCATATTTCTATTCTTCACAAAGCCCTGTGCTTTGTCATATCCTCTCTTTCCATCTTTGCTGTATCCCTCATTAATTACTGCTCTTACTATATCATTTCCCTCCTTCTGCTATCTTTACATTCCCTCTGATTTTTAATTGTTGAGATAAAATGACCATGCAATTTCAACCTTTTCTCATTTCTATGAGAAGACGGGTGTGAATTTCCCTCTATTACTTTAGTTACATCTATGAGCCTTGGTGCCGAGCGTCTCAATGCATTAATGCTAAATATTTCATATTTTGAATTATAATTTTTGCTCATGTATTATTTAGTTTCCAAGTGTATGTGTTGTGTTTTTACTCTTTTAATAAAAACGGCATTGATTTTTATTTTTTCTTGGTCTGTTGATTTTTTATTTATTTATTTTTTTTAAGTCAGGATTTCTTTTTTTTTTTTATTAAATCATAACTGTATACATTGATATCATCATGGGGCATCATACACTCGCTTCATAAACCATTTGACACATTTCCATCACAGTGGTTAACATAGCCTTTCTGGCGTTATCTCAGTTACTGTGCCAAAACATTTACATTCTACATTTACCAAGTTTCGCAAATACCCCTGTAAGATGCACCACAGGTGTGATCCCACCGATCCCCCTCCCTCTACCCACCCCCCCCTTCCCACTTCCCCCTATTGTTAAGTTGTAGCTGGGTTATAGCTTTCATGTGAGAGTCCCAAATTAGTTTCATTAGTAGGGCTGTGTACACCGGGTACTTTTTCTTCCATTCTTGGGATACTTTACTAAGAAGAATATGTTCCAGCTCCATCCATGTAAACATGAAAGAGGTAAAGTCTCCATCTTTCTTTAAGGCTGCATAGTATTCCATGGTATACATATACCACAATTTATTAATCCATTCGTGGATCGATGGGCACTTGGGCTTTTTCCACGACTTAGCTATTACGAATTGGGCTGCAATAAACATTCTGGTACAAATATCTTTGTTATGTTGTGATTTTTGGTCTTCTGGGTATATGCCCAGCAGAGGAATTACAGGATTGAATGGCAGATCTATTTTTAGATCTCTGAGTGTTCTCCGTATATCTTTCCAAAAGGAATGTATTAATTTGCATTCCCACCAGCAGTGCAGAAGTGTTCCCTTTTCTCCGCATCCACGCCAACATCTCTGGTCTTGAGATTTTGTGGTATAGGCTAGTCTCATTGGAGTTAGATGATATCTCAAAGTAGTTTTGATTTGCATTTCTCTGATGATTAAAGATGATGAGCATTTTTTCATATGTCTGAAGGCCGTGCGCCTGTCTTCTTCAGAGAAGTTTCTCTTCAACTCCCTTGCCCAGCCTGCGATGGGATCCCTTGTTTTTTTCTTGCTGATGCGTTTGAGTTCTCTGTGGATTCTGGTTATTAAGCCTTTGTCAGAGATATACCCTGCAAATATCTTCTCCCATTCTGAGGGCTGTCTGCTTGCTCTGCTTACTGTGTTCTTAGCTGTGCAGAAGCTTTTTAGTTTGATCAAGTCCCAGTAGTGTATTTTTGAAGCTGCTTCAATTGCCCGGGGGGTTCTCCTCATGAAATACTCACCCAGACCAATTTCTTCAAGGGTTTTCCCTGCATTCTCCTCTAGTATTTTTATAGTTTCATGTTTTAAGTTTAAATCTTTAATCCAATGAGAGTCTATCTTAGTTAATGGTGAAAGGTGTGGGTCCAATTTCAGTCTTCTGCAGGTTGCCAGCCAGTTCACCCAGCACCATTTGTTAAATAGGGAATCTTTTCCCCACTGAATGTTTTTAATTGGCTTGTCAAAAATCAAATAGCGGTAAGTAGCTGGATTCATCTCTTGGTTCTCTATTCTGTTCCAGATATCTACTTCTCTGTTTTTGTGCCAATACCATGCTGTTTTGATCACTATCGATTTGTGGTAAAGTCTGAGGTCTGGTAGTGTGATTCCTCCTGTTTTGTTTTTATTTCTGAGTAATGTCTTGGCTATTCGAGGTTTTTTCTGATTCCATATAAAACGAAGTAATGTTTTTTCAAGATCTTTAAAATATGACAGTGGCGCTTTAATAGGGAGTGCGTTGAAATTATATATTGCTTTGGGTACTATGGACATTTTGATAATGTTGATTCTTCCCAGCCATGAGCATGGTATGTTTTTCCATTTATTAACATTTTCAGCTATTTCTTTTCTTAGAGTTTCATAGTTCTCTTTATAGAGATCTTTCACGTCTTTTGTTAGGTAAATTCCCAAATATTTCATCTTCTTTGGCACTACTGTGAATGGGATAGAGTCCTTAACTGCTTTTTCAATTTGACTGTTGTTGGTGTATATAAAGGCTACCGATTTATGAATGTTGATTTTGTAACCTGAGACGCTGCTGTATTCCTTGATCACTTCTAGGTGTTTTGTAGTAGAGTCCCTAGTGTTTTCCAGATACACAATCATATCATCTGCGAAGAGCTAGAGTTTGATCTCTTCTGACCCTATATGGATACCCTTGATCGCCTTTTCTTCCCTAATTGCGGTGGCTAAAACTTCCATTACAATGTTGAAAAGCAATGGAGACAATGGGCAGCCTTGTCTGGTTCCTGATCTGAGTGGAAATGATTCCAATTTAACTCCATTCAATATGATATTGGCTGTGGGTTTGCTGTAGATAGCCTCTATCAGTTTAAGAAAAGTCCCTTCTAGACCAATTTTCTTGAGTGTTCTGATCATGAAGGGATGCTGGATATTATCAAAAGCTTTTTCTGCATCAATTGAGAAAATCATATGATCTTTGTTTTTTAATTTGTTTATGTGCTGAATTACATTTATAGATTTACGTATATTGAACCAGCCTTGAGACCCTGGGATAAAACCGACTTGGTCATGATGTATAATTTGTTTGATGTGTTGCTGGATTCTGTTTGTTAGGATCTTGTTGAATATTTTTGCATCTATATTCATTAGTGATATTGGTCTGTAATTTTCTTTTCTTGTTGGGTCTTTTCCTGGTTTGGGGATCAGGGTGATGTTTGCTTCATACAACGTGTTGGGTAGTCTTCCTTCTTTTTCTACATTTTGGAACAGGTTGAGTAATATAGGTACTAATTCCTCTTTAAAGGTTTGGTAGAATTCTGACGTGAAACCATCTGGTCCCAGGCTTTTCTTTTTAGGGAGGTTTTGTATAGTTGATGCTATTTCTGAACTTGATATGGGTCTGTTCAACATTTCCACTTGATTCTGGTTAAGTCTTGGAAGGTGGGGTGCTTCCAAGTATTGGTCTATTTCCTTCAGATTTTCATATTTCTGAGAATAAAGTTTCTTGTAATATTCATTAAGGATTTTTTGGATTTCTGATGAGTGTGGTTATTTCGTCTTTGTTGTTTCTGATTGATGATATTAGAGATTTTACTCTTTTTTTCCTGATTAGGTTGGCCAGAGGTTTAGCTATTTTATTGACCTTTTCAAAAAACCAGCTTTTTGATTTATTGATCTGTTGTATTATTCTTTTGTTTTCAATTTCATTTAATTCTGCTCTAATTTTGGTTATTTCTTTTCTTCTACTGGGTTTGGGGTTGGAATGTTCTTCCTTTTCCAGTTGCGTGAGATGTCCCATTAAGTTGTTAACTTCCTCTCTTTCCGTTCTCTTGAGGAAGGCTTGCAGTGCTATAAATTTCCCTCTTAGAACTGCCTTTGCAGTGTCCCAGAGGTTCTGATAGTTTGTGTCTTCATTGTCGTTTTGTTCCAAAAAATTGGCGATTTCTTTCTTAATCTCATCTCTGACCCAGCTATCATTCAGCATAAGGTTATTTAACTTCCATGTTTTTGTATGGGTATGCAGATTCCTGTTGTTACTCAATTCAAGTTTTATTCCATGATGGTCCGAGAAGATGCATGGAATAATTTCTATTCCTTTAAATTTACTGAGGTTAGACTTGTGACCTAAAATGTGGTCAATTTTGGAGTAAGTTCCGTGGGCTGATGAGAAGTATGTGTATTCAGTTTTGTTGGGATAAAATGTTCTGTAGATGTCTGCTAAATCTAAATATTGGATGGTTAGGTTTCAATCTAAGATTTCTTTGCTCAGCTTCTTTCTGGAGGATCGATCCAACACTGCCAAGGGAGTGTTGAAATCTCCGACGATTATGGAGCTAGAGGAAATCAAGTTGCTCATGTCTGTTAGAGTTTCTCTTATAAATTGAGGTGCATTCTGGTTGGGTGCATAGATATTAATAATTGAGATCTCATCATATTGAGTATTACCCTTAACAAATATGAAGTGACCATTCTTGTCCTTCCTTACTTTTGATGGTTTAAAGCCTACTGTATCTGCAAATAAAATTGCAACACCTGCTTTTTTCTGATTACCATTTGCCTGAAATATGGATGACCATCCTTTCACCCTGAGTCTGCATTTGTCTTTTAAGTTGAGATGTGACTCTTGCATGCAACAAATATCTGGCTTGAGTTTTTGTATCCAGTCAGCTAACCTATGTCTCTTTAGAGGACAGTTTAAGCCATTCACATTGATGGAGAGTATTGATAAGTCTGGTGGAATTTTGGGTATCGAGTTTTTCAAAGGTCCAGTGGACATTTTTAATCCTTTCGCCAGTGTGGAAGTTGGAGTTTGATCCGAAGTTTCTGAGTGAGTTTACTTTTGTGGTATAGGATTGGGTTGGTCATTGTGGAGGATAGGTCTGAGAACATCCTGAAGAGCTGGTTTACTTATGGCAAATTTTTTCAACATATGAATGTCATTGAAGTATTTAATTTCTCCATCATAGATGAATCTCAGTTTAGCTGGATACAAGATCCTGGGTTGAAAGTTTTTTTGCTTTAGGAGATTAAAAGTTGATGACCAGCCTCTTCTGGCTTGAAAAGTTTCAGCAGAGAGATCTGCAGTTATTCTAATATTCTTACCTTTGTACGTTATAGTTTTCTTTCGCCGGGCTGCTTTGAGAATCTTCTCTTTCATGTTAACTTTAGTGAAGCTAATTATGATATGTCTGGGGGATGACTTATTGGGGTTGAATCGTGCTGGGGTTCTGAAGCTGTCTGCTATCTGAATTTCAGATTCTCTAGGCATGTCTGGAAAATTTTCTTCCATAATTTCATGCAGAAGGGCCTCTGTGCCCTCGGAGGTGACTTCATCGTTCTCAGAAATTCCTATAATCCTTATGTTGCTTTTTTTCGAATTATCTGAGAGTTCTCTGAGTGAGTGATCCGTTTTTGCTCTCCATTTCTCTTCGTCTTTGAGAGATTGGGAGCGTTCGAAGACTTTATCTTCAATGTCAGAAATCCTTTCTTCTGCTTGCTCCATTCTGTTACTGAGGGATTCTACTGTATTTTTCATATCTTTGAGGGCTGTAAGTTCTTGCTTCAGTGTGTCTAAGTCTTTGGTGGTTTTGTCTTTAAATTCGTTAAATTCTTGAGACGATTTTTGAATTTCTCCTCGAATTCCTAATTCCATTTTATTAATCTTGTCTGCAATCCAAATTCTGAATTCGATTTCTGACATCTCAGCCAGTTGTTTATGAATGGGATCTTCAATCACATCTGCCGTATCATTCTTGGGGGGGTTGATCTATTCTGGTTATTCATGTTACCAGAGTTTTTCCGCTGATTCCGCCCCATGGTTATTTTACTCCCTTTGGTTATTCCCCTGGGGTTTTATCGAGGGCCCGTACAGTGTTGTGGCCTGAGAAACTGGGGCCCTGTCTGGTGTGGTGGAGCAAAGTGGTTCTGTCTTGCTTTCAGCTGGTTTCTGTTCTATCCTATTGCAACTTCTACTCTGGCTTGAAGTCTCAGCTGTGTGGAAAAATCAGCAATTAAGTCACCCCGCCTGCCCACCTCTGGCCCCAGTTGGAAAAGGAGAATCAAACCTTCCTACAATCGCACACCCAGGGCACCGCCTGAAAAGTCCTCAGTCTATTAGCCCAGTTCAAAAGGTCCAAATCAGCTGTCTCAATCGGCACTTGTCTCGGGTGGGAGAGTTCAAGAGGTCTCTGGGAACTGGATCACAGGGGCCTGGTGACTCCTCTGACACGGCTCACCCCAGTGCAGCGTGGAGTCAGGAGGAGCCACCCAGCAAACAGAGCAGTCTAGGAAGGTTGACATCTCCTTCCCCACTTTGCCCCTCCATCGGACCCAGTCACTGGTATCTCTGCAGATGGCTAACCCAGTTGCCTGCAGTGAACAGACACTCCAGGGGTTTGCACCTGCCTGAATCACAAGGAAGTCTGCCAGGTCCCCGCAGACTGCCGCTATCTAGCAGGAGGAGATGGGGCCTGACATCTTTGAGTGTTTGATGCAGGTGATGGGAAGGAGGTGTTCACTCAGGCTTAGCCCCGTCCCTGATGGATGCTGCTAACAGAACAGAACAGAACAGACAACTTTGCGGGGTTCTGTCTCTGTTCCTGTCGAAATCGCCTACAGAAGACGGGCTGTTTTGAGTTCAAACGTCTTTGCTGCTGGAGATTTGCTTTCGAACACCTCTCTGGGTCGGCCCCGCCCTGGAAGCTTCCAGGATTTGTGAGCCATGTCAGGAAATCCCCCGCTCACCGGTGGCCTCCTCTGGTTGCCCAGGGAGACAGGGGGTGTGGCCTCAGAATATCCAGAAGTGGGCGTTCTGCCGTTAAAGAAAAAACGGCTGTTGATCTACCTCCAGGGAACTGCTGCTCTGGTGTGGGCGCTCAGGCGACCCTTTTCTCCTCTGTCCCGCGCCCCAGAGTCAGCACTGAGCGGCCGCAGTTTGTGCTGGGTCCACACCCCTCAAGAGATCCCCCAAGAATCAGAACTCTTGGGGGATGGGCCCCCAGATCCCGATTGGGAGTGGGGTGGGGGAAGCTAGAGTTTCATTCAGTTTTACGCAACACTACGGCCCGGGGAGGGCTCCTGCACTGCACCGCAGGGAAGTGCCACCAAGGCTTGATTTCCCCTCAGCAGAGTGCCCTCTCCTCGCTGACGTGTCCCAGAGTCAGCGCTGACCTGACGCAGCTCAGGCACTGTGCACTCCCCTTGAGAAATCACCCAAGGATCCGAACTCCTGGGGGATAGGCCCTCAGACCCCAAGTGAGAGTAGGGGCTCTCAGCTCTCAGCGGGGAAGTAGAGTCTTATTCAGTCTTGTGCCTGCCCCGTAATGTTGCCCGGGGAGGGTTGCTGCACTGCACCGCAGGGAAGTGCCGCCAAGGCGTGACTCCCCTTCAGCCCGGTGCCCTCTCCTCACTCGCGCGCCTCAGAGTCAATGCTGACCAGTCGCAACTCGGGGACTGTCCACTCCCCTTGAGAAATCACCCAAGGATCCGAATTCCTGGGGGACAGGCCTCCAGACCTCAGTGGGCGGGAGGGGAGCGCCGGGGATTCAGGGTTGCCGGCAAAGGATTCCCAAAGTTTTATTCAGTTTTATGCCCGGCAGGAGAACGCCACGGCACCCTAGTAGGGGAGGTAGGTCCAGTTTTTAGAAGGTCTCTCCCTGGAGTGTAGTGGGAGGGCCTTTAATTTCTGCCCGCTTGTTCAATTGTGGGGCTCTTGAGCCGGTCTCATGGGGGAGGGGGACTCCCGTCCGCTTGGTGGTGGATTTTGTACCTTTTGTTTGCGTCCTTGTGATCACAGCTTGCCTCAGCGGTGTTGATGTGCGTTCTTCAACCTTCTCTCTTGGTGAGCTCAAGTCCACCAGGATACTTACTAAATTCCTGTCCCTTAACTCTCCTTCTGGACGGGAGCCTCTGTTGAAAGCTGGCTTTCAGATGGGTATTTGTGACTTTGTAGTGCTACGACTTGATCAGTGTTCATAACAAGGGTGAATTTATAACGGTTGACGTAGGACCCTACAGCTGTTTGCTACCTTCTTTGTTATCTCTTTGATATGTTCTTTATCCTTACTACATTTCAGTCTGTTTTACCTGTTAGATTTTGAGAGGAATGCATTAGGAAACTTGTAATTCTATATTCTTTTGCTTTATACATTATATGTCTATGTGGTTAAATGCCTAAAAGTTAAGGACTAGTATAACTTTCTAATCACTTATTTATTTTTATTATTAACCAATTACTCTCTTTATCCCTAACAATGAGTTGGGCTTGTTTAGTTTTATTTTTTCAAAGTCCCAGCAGTCTGCTGATAATCACAATACTTTTCTTTTACTTATTTGCCTGGAATGTCTTTACCTAATCCTTTTTGGTACCTTGATCATTTCTCTTGACTTAATTATGTCTTTTCCGAATTGAATGTACTTTTAAACATAAACTGAAAACATAATCTGACTATAATTATTACAATTACATTTAAACCTTGAACAACACAGTTTTGAACTGTACAAATCCACTTATGCATAGGTTTTTATTCAACAAATCTATTGGGAACTGTTTTTGAATATTTATAATGATTTTTAAAAAGGTGAATCACATATCCTGGAAATATTTTAAAAAGTTAAGAAAAAGATACGTCATTAATTCAGAAAATACATGTAAATAATAATCTATTTTATTACTTACTGCCATGAAATGTCATACTTAACATTTCAACGTCTATAAAAAGTTGAAATCTATCAACACTTACGTGCACTGACACAGACCCTGTATGGCACAGTCACAGCGAGGAGAATGTAAACACCACAGAGACACAGCGGGCGGCCAGAGTGGCTGCGTCCTGCTAGTCCCCGCTGCACTGCTGTGATCATCCCGCAGCTCCTCCTGCTGCAGCTGTGGTGAGCTCAGGAACGCGCCGCTCGCCCTCTTTGTGTGTGCCATCTCCCCTTTCCAGTAAGTTGCACATCACAGTAGTAATCTCTTAAGGTTTTTGAGTGTTTTCATCATGTGTGGTGTCCTGCCATAAACCTTGACTGTGGCCCCTGGGTGAGGTGCCAGTGGTGATGCTGGACGAGCTCCCAAAAAACAAAGTCAGGACGCTCCAAGAAGAGGTCAAATTGCTTCATGTGTGCCGTCGATTGAGTGGCTGCCCTTGTTTCAGACAGATGGTCCATCCTGCAAACAGGCCGTAGACTAACAGTATTAATAAACACGGTACAGTTCTGTAAATGCATTTCCCCTTCCTTAGATTTTCTTAACATTTTCTTTTTCTCTGGCGTACTGTGTTGTAAAAATACAATACATAAAATAGAGCATGCAAAATGTGTTAATCGAAAAGGACGTATTAGCTTGCATTCCCACCAGCAGAGTAGAAGTGTCCCCTTCTCTCTGCATCCACGCCAACCATTGGCAAGGAAGGTTAATCCATGTGTGGGTACTAGCTTAATTAAGGGGCCCACAGTTTTAGATGCTAAGCCCCATGAAGGCCCAAGGTCCTGCTCTGGCCCCATGGGGAACACTGCAACCTGAGGCCCCACGCCAGGCCTGCATTCAGGCCTTATGCTCCCATCAGCTGCCAGGCTAACCCCGGAACTCAGTGTCCTCAGAAATTATACCCTCATCTCCAGCGTCTAAAGATCGCCCTGCTCTCATGCTTTGTGTCTTTTCAAACCGTTCCGTTATGTTGCATCCCTGTGCATTTAATGGGCAGGTGTTCTCTGGCAGTTTAGTGAGGAACCCAGAGCTGCCCCTGGTCTTTGCTGCCTGCACCAGCGAGCCCTGCTGCATGGCCACCCTGTCTGCCACCACGCCCTTGTTTATGAGTATTTCTTCAAGAAAGCATCATGTTCAAGGTTCAGGCTTACAAGTCAGTGCACTAAAGGATTTACTGTGTAGACACGTCGGTCGTGAGCTAAAGTCAGTGCTCTTGTTTGTTTGCTGTCCTGTCCTCATGATCTAGCATCCTCTGCTGTGTTCTCAGGCACCTTCAGGACACCTTCCAGGGTTTCTGTATCACTCACGTGTACACGCGCACACGCACACACACACAACACACGTGCTCTCACATGTGCATGCACACAGCACATGCATGCACTCACGTGTGCATACACACAGCACACACACACATTCACTCACTCCCAGCAGACGGTGGGACCATCTGTTCACAGTCGCTGTGGAGCAGACATCCCTTTCCTGCTCTCGTGTGTACACGGCCACTGCTGTTCACACGACGTCACCTTGCTTCCTCAAGTTATTCCTACACTCCCTTTCTGGTTTATTTTATAGTATTTCCACTCATTGTATTATAAGTTTTGTATGCCTTCTGAGGAGTCAGTCTTTGCTTCCAATAGATTCATTGGTTCCTTTTCTCGGTGAAATTTTCCAACAGCCATCACTGCCTTTGTCATTACCTTTGAAAAACCAAGTGTCTACCTTGCCCCTTGTGTTCACCAACATGTCCAGCCACAGAAACCCAAGTCAGTGCATTAGTTTGTTCATTGCTTTGTGTATTAGTGGTTGAGCTACTGTCATGCTGAAGGTGGTGTCTAAGCTGCTGGGATTCACTGGTGCACATGGTAAACCGTCTCTGCCCCCAGAAGGGAAGAGAAGACAGAAAAGTCCAGGCCTTAGCTATGGGCACATGGGTCAACTGAAAAGATAGGACTTCTGTTGTGGCAGGAATCTAGGCCTGGTGGAGAGAAAGAATCACCCAAACATCAGTGACAGAGAGGAAGGGGTTTGATCTCAGCCAGCAGAGCTGCAGCAGACTAGAATCCAAAATGACAGAGCTCCGCAATTACCTCTGTTCCTGTCCTTTTATTGGATTCACAAGTAGGCAGACAAAGGAATTACCATATTACCTCTCATTGGAGGTGTCAAATCATGTGCAGCATTTATAGAAGCCAAAAGCAAGGAGCAAGCATGAGTTTCAAGGACCTAGGAAGCTACGTTTTGCAACTTCTTAAGAGCTAGGCTACCATGGAGAGGACTTGGCAAGTGTGTCCTTGGGCTTCTGTGAGAAAGCCCTTGTTCTTCCAGACTTCACTTTTCCTGGGTATCCTCTCTCGCTGTTAATTTCCAAACAATATTAAGTGGGAAGTTCTGAGTATAGAATGACTGGTACCAAGATTAAAGGCTGCATTTTTGGGGGTAACAAAAAGCATCGTGGGTTCCTGTGGTTCCAAATGGCTTCACCTAGAAGATAGTCTTGAAATTGAGTCTTGAAAAAGGCATGAAATTCACGTAGGCCAAAAATACAGATGGAAAGGCATTTCAGATGGGAAGAGGAAATGAGCAAAGACCTCCAGGTGTGATGTTTTATGAGGTCAAAACCAAAGGTGGCTCAAAGTGAGGACAGAGTGGGGAAGAGCCAACTGATAATGGACTCCTGACACTGCAGGTGCCAGCTTCTCAGGAGGTCTTGCTGTTTCCATGACCAACATTGGATCTTTGATATTAAGGTCTTACATTAGAGTAGCATCAAGTGTTCCATTGAAACCCAAGTAAGATCTATTCCAGGCCATGTCTTTTATGTCATTGTGCGTGGGCGGTGATCTCTGTAACTCGGGTGCTTCCATTTGCCTTTTTGCTCTGAAAATTCTATACGGTCTCTTCTCCCCAGAGTTCATACTGATTTTCCCTGTGAGTCCTTCATCTGGCTCGTCCTTTCTGAGTTTAATTACAGCACCTTGTGTGGCATTGGGCTTTTTCTCAGTGTATGGTAATTACCAACTCCCAGCTTCTCACCTTTGCAATGAATTGATGCTGAATCATCTTTTCTTCAGTTCTTTCAAACTCTCAGTCTAAAGTTAAATTCATTCACTGTGCTAAAGTGTATCTGGTAACTCACATGAGATGAGTTTGTATCCATCATTACATCATAGATGGTTTTGTGCACTTAACTCTGCAGAGCCTGAAGACAGCTGCAGTGGCCTGAGCTGATGTTTGCATCCTGACTTCCGACTCTCCTGTCTTGTAAATGTTGGTATAGTGAGTACGTCCACCCTCCACCAGCTAGATAAGGAGGAATCTCTTTGATAGAAGACATGCATTAGCTCAGACAGATGATGTTGCTTTTCTTTTTCTTTTCTTTTTTTTTTTGTAGAGACAGAGTCTCACTTTATGGCCCTCGGTAGAGTGCCATGGCATCACACAGCTCACAGCAACCTCCAACTCCTGGGCTTAAGCGATTCTCTTGCCTCAGCCTCCCGAGTAGTTGGGACTACAGGCGCCCGCCACAACGCCCAGCTATTTTTTGGTTGCAGTTCAGCCGGGGCCGGGTTTGAACCCACCACCCTCAGTATATGGGGCCGGCGCCTTACCAACTGAGCCACAGGTGCCGCCCAATGTTGCTTTTCATACACAAACACACATCACTTTCCTTCAGCTTGGGAGCTAGATACAGAGAGCATCTTATTCATTTCATGATGGTCAATACCAAAAATAGTACATCCAACAAAATAGAGCCTCAGCAGATGTTTTCAGGACACAAACAAAAACTAAGAAATAAGAAAACACCTCGACCTCTTTGAAAGCCCTTGAAAGGTGACAGATGCTGTGTGTCTTGATTCTAGAGATGTTTTCTTGCTTACTTTTCTCTCATAAATTTGCCAGAGAAGCTAGTTTTCTCTAGTACCCAACTATCCATTCTTTGCTGGTAGAAGGTGCCATTGTTATTAACAAAGTTAGACTTGAGCTACTAATGTTAGTCAGTCTAACAGTGTTAGACTTGAGCTAATAGCACTGACACTTTATCTTATGAATGTGACTTGTTTTCTCAAAATCAGGCTTTGTGTTTTGAAACACGGAGGCTCACGTGCAGCTGTGAGAAATGACACAGACCCCTGCGCTGTGCCCAGATGCTCCTGAGGGCAGAGCCTACAAACCAGGGCACAGGGCCAGTCCGTGCACTGACAGGGATGCAGGCCAGTAATCTCAGAGTTCCTGCTTCGCACATATGTGAGAGCCTACATTTGTTCAGCTCTGTGCTGTCACACCTTACGTGTAGGTTCACATGACACCACCAGCTGTGGTTTGAATGTGTCCCTGAGGAAGCCCATACTGGAAACAATCTCCAGTGCAACAGTGTGAGGGGCTAACAGGAGGTGTGTAGGCCACAAGGTCAGGGCCCTGTTAATGGATCCACCAGTTATAAAAGGCTCCGACTGTTTCCCCCTTTGCCCTTCTGTCTTTGTCACTGGGTGATGGAGCAAGATGCCCTCACCAAACACTGGAGTGTTTGATTTTGGACTTTCCAGCCTCTAGAACTGTGAGCCAAGAAATTTCTGTTCATTATAAATTACTCAGCCTGTAATATTCTACTATAATAGTACAAGGCCCCCCCATAGTCAAGATACAGAACGGTTCAGAAGTATCCCTTGGGAAACCCTTCCCAGCTGCCCTCCCTCCTCCCTGACCCCTGGGAACCATTTTTCCCTCGTGAATGAGATCAGTGCTCTTGTGATGGTCCTGAAAGAGCTTCCTTTCCCCTCTCTGTTCTCAGTCATGTGAGGAGACAACAATAAGTTAGAAGCTTACAACCCAGAAGAGGGTCCTCACCAGAACTAGACTATTCTGGCACCAGATCTCAAATTTTCAGCCCCAGAACTGGGAAAAATAAATTTCTGTTGTTTATAAGCCTCCCAGTCTATGTTAATTTGTGACAGCAGCACAAAGGGACTAAAACACCTCCCATGATAACTGGCGGATCCATTCACAGGATGGACCTCCCATCATAGCAGCTAAAACACAGAATGATGACAACAGTTGATGCTGGTGAGGACGCAGAGAAACTGACTCCTCCCACACTGCGGGTGAAAACATGTAAGGCTGCTGTCTCAGTGGATGCAGGGCTTGGACGGGAAACCGACCACGCTGTTTTCCACAGGTGCTTCTCTCTCTGTTAGCCTGGGATGCGCAGCCTCTGGGCCTGTGGGCCCCCTGCCTTGCCCATCCATGTTCTCCTCACATTCTCTCCTCTTCAGTGGACGCCCTCCCTGCCTGACCCAGCACACTGGACCAGGCCTCCATCCTTTGCTCTGCATCCCTCTTTCTCTGTGCAGATGAATGGGGCTCCCATAGTGTGAGCTTCTGTTACTGGACAGAGGGGTCTAGGCACCTGTCACTGTCCAGCCAAAATGCAGAGACAGGAGATAGAGGTCCACCAAGCTTTATTATCAGCAGGCCAGCGATTCTGGAAAACAGCCAGAGTAGCCTTTGCAAGACTGTTCCACCTCAGTTACGATTTTAATAGCTTTTACAATGGGATACAAGGAAATACACCCAGAGAATTTTAACTCTATCTAAAAGAATCATCAAGAAAATAACATAAAAGTTAATGTTTAGTGGAGGGAGGCATGATAGCTGACTGAAGCCAGCTTTCAGCAGAGGCTTCCGTCCAGAGGGAGAAATAATGGCCAGAACCAACCCAGTAAAGCAGAAGATCAGGAGCTAAGCTGAGAGAGAGGATTGATAGGTTTGCATCTCCCATGCTGAGGCAAGCTGGGACTCCAAGGAAACAAATTTCAGGTATAAAACCATCCCAAAGAGGACGGGAATCCTACCCCTTCCCCCACACACACTCAGGAGAGCAACTTGAGGCAAGTAGTGAACAGAGGACATTTTGTTTCACCCATGAGAAACAACTGAGGGCCAGGACTCCCTCCACAGAGAGATACCTGTGCAAGCCCAGGCGGTCTCTTGCCTGGGACAAAAGTTGATCTAATATTCTCCCTGCCTTCCTGAACTCCCAGTCCCCTCCCCACTCTCCTGGCAGTCTGGAAGACTACCTCTTGCAGAATCTGGAGGGTCTGGCAGATTTTTCCTGGGCCCAGGCATCTCATGGGCTGTGGGGCAGTTGTGCTGAAACTATAACTTTTATAGGGGCAGGGAGTAACAAGGGGAGAGAGACTTTCCCCATGTTGAAAGAACCATCACAGGGACCCCCACCACCAGCCACCAGGGACCCCAGCAGCTCCCGCTGGCACCTGCTTCTACTACCCGTGGGGCACCGCCCACCAGCTCCCCTGGCTCCCCGCCTGGGTCCTATGACCCGTGCAGCCACTGGCCTGTGGCTATGCCCTCTGGCTGCCTGCTGGGCCCCTGTGACCTGCAGCCTACGGCTGGCAGCTCCACCCTCCAGCTCCCAGCCCAGCTCCTGTGGCCTGCAACCAGAGGGTCCACCCTCCGCTCCCCACCCAGCTTCTGCAACCTGTGCACAGCAGTACCCCAGACTAGCAGCACCACACCCGACAGTGGCAGCACCACCCCTGACAGTGGTGGCAGCCCCACGGTCCCTCCCACTGGGGTCAAATTTGGGAGAGATACCGCCCTAAGATATCACACGGAGATATCTCCCTGTGTGGAACATGCAGGGAACCTGACCTGACCTGCAGGGGTTCCAGAGGTGGAGTGTAGCCAAGGCAGAGACGTGGTCTCTGAGGGAGAGAACCACACTCCTCCATGGTAACCCCTGGCTGGGTACAGATGCAGGTGGAACACTCCCCAGTTTCCAATGATCACACGAGGCATCAGGCCTGAACACCTCCCGCTTGCAGGTCACACAGTGAGATGGCCAGTCAGGGAGGCATTATCTACTCTTTGACTTAAGCAAAAATCCCTGGTGTACTTGAGTATTAGAGAGAACTGGGCTGCAGCCCTGTGGGGTAACCAGTGACTGGGGGTGACGGTGATTCAAAGTGGGAAAAGAGGGACAAGCCACCCTGGAATAATTCTTTTGCTGGGCAGGCCTTTTTGACTCCACGACCACCGGATCTAGTCACACTTGAGCTGCCAATGGACCCCTGCTGTTCAGTTGCTGGAGATCTTTTGAACTCTCCCACTTGATCTGTGTTTGTGCTGACCAGGACAGTTGGTTTGGAACTCTTGATCTGGACCGATCACCCAGGGACTCTCCAAGGTTATACCCTGGTTGTGTTGTAGAGGGAGGTTCTGATTTTCCTCTCCCAGTTATTGCCAGTGGGGGGCAGGGTGTCTTAATTGCTTGTATTCCTCCACAGCTGAGATTTCAACCCAAAGTCACTGATCCACTAGGATTGGTCAGAGTCTAGATAAATACAAGACAGACCCACCTAGCCCCATCATACCAAGCAGGTCCCCAGTGTCTCAGTCTGTAGTACTGATGAGATCTTGGTAAAGCCATAGGGGAAAAGCTGCAGTCTCCAGTCCAAGCACTCTGGTAAAGAGCTGGTTAACTATATCTCTAGCAGCCCTCAATTCAATTTCACCTTACCAGCCTCTCTAAACAAATGGTGAAAATAACCATGGGGTGGAATCAGTGAAAAAAACTCAGGCGACATGAATAACCAGAGTAGATCCACTTCCCCAAGGTACAACAAAGGAGATGCAACAGAAGATCCTATTCATGAACAAATGGTTGAGATTTCAGAGACTGAGATCAGAATTTGGATAGCAAATAAGATTAATAGAATTGAAGTAAAATGTGAATTAGAAGTTCAAGGAGCAATTAAAAAGTCGTCTCAAGAATTCAATGAATTCAAAGATAAAAGATTTAGACACATTGAGGCAAGAGTTTGCATCCCTCAAAGACCTGAGGAATACAGTGGAATCCCTCAGTAATAGGATGGAGGAGGCAGAAGAAAGGATCTCAGACATTGAAGACAAAGCTTTTGAACACTCCCGTACAAACAAAGATGAAGAGAAATGGAGAGCAAAGACAGATCATTCCCTGAGAGAGTTGTGGGACCACTCCAAAAAAAGCAAACATTCACCTTATTGGAATTCCTAGAGGTGATGAGAATTATCTGAAAGGCACAGATGCTCTACTCCAAGAGATTTTAGAGGAAAAGTTTCCAAACATGGCAAGCGATTCTGAAATTCAGATAGCAGACAGTTTCAGAACCCCAGCACAACTCAATCCAAATAGAGCATCCCCTAGACACACTGTAATTAACTTTGCCAAAGTTAATATGAAGGAGAAAATCCTACAAGCAGGCAGACGTAAGAAAACAATAACCTACAAGGGGAAGAATATTGGAATGACTGCATATCTCTCTGCTGAAACCTTTCAAGTTAGAAGAGGGTGGTCATAAACCTTCAGTCTCCTAAAACAAAACAACTTTCAGCCCAGGATTCTGTATCCAGCTAAACTGAGTTTCATTTATGATGCAGAAGTCAAATACTTTAATGATATTCACATGGTGAAGAAATTTGCCATAACTAACCAGCTCTTCAAGATATTCTCAGACCTATCCTCCATAATGACCACCACAATGCTCTACCACAAAAGTAAACTCACTCAGAAATTATTAATCAAAACCCAGATTCCTATGCAGCATACTGCAAGTATAAGTTAGATCTATCAAGTGTAGAACACAAATGTCTTAGCACTGTAATTGGGTAAATGATGTGAAGGATATGTTAATTAGTAGGATATATGCACTCCAATTTGCACAAATAATCAACACATTGAATCCCATAATGGCATAAATGTATTCATGATCTATGTACAAATGACTCAATAAAAAATATATATATATAAAAATAAATTTAAAAAAAATTCCACACTGGAAAAAGGATTAAAAATGTCCACTGGTCCTTTGAAAAAACTTGGCACCCCAAATACTACCAGGCTTATCAATACTCTCAATTAACATGAATGGCTTAAACTATTTGCTAAAGAGGCATAGGTTGGCTGACTGGATATAAAAACTCAGGCCAGATATCTGCTGCATACAAGAATCTCATCTTATCTTAAAGGATATAGACTCAGGGTGAAGGGATGGACATCTATAATCCAGGCAAACAGAAACAGAAAAAAGCAGGAGTTGCAATTTTATTTGCAGATACATTAGGCTTTAAATCAACAAAATTAAGGAAAGACAATGATGGTCACTTCATATTTGTTAAGGGAAACGCTCATGATAAGATATCAATTACTAACATTTATGGGCCCAACCAAAGTGCTCCTTAATTTATAACCAAGACCCTAACAGACATGAACAATTTGATATCTCCCAGAACCATAATAGTCTGAGATTTTAACACCCCTTTGGCAGCAATGGATAGATACTCCAAGAAGAAACTAAGCAAAGAAATTTTGGACTTAAATTTCACCATGCAACAATTAAATTTAGTAGACATCTACGGAACATTTGAATACACAATTGAATACACATTCTTTTCATCAACCCATGGAACATCCTCCACAATTGATCACATCTTAGGTCACAAGGCTAACCTTAGCAAATTTAAAAGAATAGAAATGATTCCATCTATTTTCTCAGATCATCATGGAATAAAAGTTGAACCCACCAATAAAAGGAATCTGCATATTCATACGAACACATGGAAAATAAATACCCTTATGCTGGGAGATAGCTGGGTCAAACATGAGATTAAGAAGGAAATTACCAAGTTTTTGTAACAGAACGATAATGAAGACACAAATTATCAGAACCTCTGGGACACTGTGAAGGCAGTCCTAAGAGGGAAATTTATAGCACTGCAAGCTTCCTTAAGAGAACTGAGAGAGAGGAAGTCAACAACATAATGGGACATCTCGAGCAACTGGAAAAGGAAGAACAATCCAACCCCAAAACCAGCAGAAGTAAAGAAATAACCAAAATTGAGCTGAATTAAATGAAATTGAAAACAAAGGAATTAAAAGATCAATGAATCAAAAAGTTGATTCTTTGAAAAGTTTAACACAGTTTATAAACCCTTGGCTAGCCTAACGGGAAATAGAAAATTAAAATCCCTAATTTCGTCAATCAGAAATGACAAAGCTGAAATAACAACAGATACCTCAGAAATTCAAAAAACTCTTAATGAATACTACAAAAAACTCTATTCTCAGAAATATAAAAATCTGAAATAAAATGACCAATACTTGGAAGCATGCCACCTTCCTAGACTTATCCAGAAAGAATTAGAAATGTTGAACAGACCTATATGAAGCACTGAAATAGCATCAACTATACAAAATCTCCCAAATAAGAGAAGTCCGGTACCAGACAGCTTCACATCAGAATTCTAAACCTTTAAAGAGGAACTAGTACCTATATTACATAACTGTTTCCAAAGCATAAAAAAAGAAGGAATATATCCCAACACATTCTATGAAGCAAATATCACCCTGGTCCCCAAAACAGGAAAAGACCCAAAAAAGAAAATTATAGACCAATATCTTTAATGAATATAGATGCAAAAATATTCAATGAGATCCTATCAAACAGAATCCAGCATCACATCAAACAAATTATACACCATGACCAAGTTGGTTTTATCCCAGGGTCTCAAGGATGGTTCAATATACATAAATCTATAAATATAATTCATCACATAAGGAAAATAAAAAACAAAGACCATATGGTTCTCTCAGTCGATGCAGAAAAAGCTTTTGATAATATCCAGGATCCTTTTATGATCAGAACACTTAAGAAAATAGGTAGGGAAGGGACATTTCTTAAACCGAAAAAGGCCATCTACAGCAAACCACAGCCAATATTGTATTGAATGGAGTTAAAATGAAATCATTTCCACTCAGATCAGGAACTAGGCAAGGTTGCCCATTGTCTCCATTGCTTTTTAACATTGTAATGGAAGTCTTAGCCATCGCAATTAGGCAAGAAAAGGTGATCAAGTATATCTAAGTAGGAACAGAGGAAATCAAACTTTCACTCTTCACAGATGATATGATTGTATATCTGGAAAACCCCAGGGATTCAACTGCAAAACTTTTAGAGTGATCAAGGAATATAGCAGTGTCTCAGGTTACAAAAACAATAAGCACAAATTTGTTCCCAAAGCAATCTACCTATTCAATGCCATTCCTATCAAAATACCAACATCATACTTTCAAGATTTGGAAAAAATGATTCTGCATTTTGTATGGAACTGGAAAAAACCCCGTATAGCTAAGGCAGTTCTTAGTAATAAAAATAAAGCTGGGGGCATCAGCATACCAGATTTTAGTCTGTACTACAAAGCCATAGTGCTCAAGACAGCATGGTACTGGCACAAAAACAGAGACATAGACACTTGGAATCGAATTGAAAACCAAGAAATGAAACTAACATCTTACAACCACCTAATCTTCGATAAACCAAACAAGAACATACCTTGGGGGAAAGACTCCCTATTCAATAAATGGTGTTGGGAGAACTGGATGTCTACATGTAAAAGACTGAAACTGGACCCACACCTTTCACCATTAACAAAAACAGACTCTCACTGGATAAAAGATTTGAACTTAAAAGATGAAACTATAAAAATACTAGAAGAAAGTGTAGGGAAAACACTTAAAGAAATCAGCCTGGGAGAATATTTTATGAGGAGGACCCCCTGGGCAATTGAAGCAACACCAAAAATACACTACTGGGACCTGATCAAACTAGAAAGCTTCTGCACAGCCAAGAACACAGTAAGTAAAGCAAGCAGACAGCCCTCAGAATGGGAGAAGATATTTGCAGTTTATGTCTCTGACAAAGTTTTAATAACCAGAATCCACAGAGAACTCAAACGTATTAGCAAGAAAAGGACAAGTGATCCCATCTCAGGGTGAGCAAAGGTCTTGAAGAGAAACTTCTCTAAAGAAGACAGACGCACGATCTATAGACACATGAAACATGTTCATCAACCTTAATCATCAGAGAAATGCAAATCAAAACTATCTTGAGATATCACCTAACCCCAGTAAGAGTAGCCCACATAACAAAATCCCAAAACCAGAGATGCTGGCGTGGATGTGGAGAAAAGAGAACACTTACACACTGCTGGTGGGAATGCACACTAATACGTTCCTTTTGGAAAGATGTTTGGAGATCACTTAGGGATCAAAAAATAGACCTGCCATTCAATCCTATAATTCCTCTACAAGGTATATACCCAGAAGACCAAAAATCACACTTTAACAAAGATATTTGCACCAGAATGTTTACTGCAGCCCAATTCATAATAGCTAAGTCATGGAATAAGCCGAAGTGCCCAACAATCCATGAATGGATTATTAATATTATGCAGCCTTAAATAACGTGGAGACTTTATCTCCTTTATGTTTACATGGATGGAGCTGGAACATACTTGTTTTAGCAAAGTATCTCAAGAATGGAATAAAAAGTATCAAATGTACTCAGCCCTACTGTGAAACCAATTTATAAGCACTGGTACTTCCACGTGAATGCTATTATCCAACGCCAGCCCAAGATGAAGGGGAAAGAGGAGGGGGAGGGGGGGACGGGAGGGGGAGGGGGGGAGGAGGGAGGGTAATTGGTGGGACCACACCTATGGTGCATCTTACAAGGGTACATGTTAAATCTACTAAGTGTAGAATATTTCTGAACACAGTAAGAAAGTGTGGTGAAGGCTATGTTAACCAACCAGTTTGATGAAAGTATTTCAAATTGTGTATAAAACCAGCACATTGTACCCCTTAATTGCATTAATTTACAGAGCTATGATTTAATTTTAAAAAGTTAACGTTTAACAATGTAATAATACTGAAACAACACAAAAGCAGGCTTTATCTATCCAGTGCTACTTCCTCCCCCCAGAGTCTGTTGAGATGAATGTCCTCCCCGTCAGGAGGACCCCTTCACCAGGTCACCACGGAAGGGCTGTGAGGAAAGGCTGTGGCCGAGCCTGGCTCCACCTGCTGCTTCAGCTCCTCAGACTCCGCCTCACAGGCTGCTTCTCTGGATTCGCTTCCTGTAACTGGTTTTGTTCTGCTGGTTTTTAATCTCCCTGTTTTTTGTGTCAGTTTAATTATGGGAGGAGCTGGAGTCTAAGTCTTTAAGTAACAAGGGATTAGCCTGTGGTGATTGAAGGGAAGGATAGAGGACTGTCGTTCTCTTTTCATTTTTTCTTCTCTATCAAATGTTCCGTAGCTTTTGTTAGGTGCAAATAAAATAGATTTCCACTCAAGTCGGGTGACTGAGCCTTGTTGTTTCGAAGGGTTTATTGGGTTGTATAGCTCTGTTTTCTTTTCTCTGGCAAAGTTGTCCTACCTCTGCCTGAAGACCATAGTGTCTGGGGTTATTGGGAGCCTTTATTGCTTGCATTTAAATTAACATCGGCAACAAAGCCATCAGTAGAAACTGTGAGTTTCAGTCCTCCTGGGAGCTGATGTTAAATGTTAATGTTTCATTTAATTGAAGCATTCTGTGATCTGAGCATTAACTGGTTAGAGTACGTTTATTATATAACAAAGCAGAAGGAAAAAGGGGAAAGGCCTGCCCTGCTGTAAGCCATCTCTGTTAGATATTTACTGAGAACTTGCCCTTGACAAAAAAATAATAATAATAATGCAAAATGAGTGAAGTTTGTCAAAACGTTATCGTCTGCTGATTGTCATCGCGATGTGCAAATAGTTTGCTTCCCTCCCAGGGTCAGGGTTGTTATGAGGCTTAAGTGGCCAGCTGTAGGCAGGGCCCATGAGAGCACCTGCCTTGGGCACTGTGGGCAGCTGGAGATCTCACCTTGATAGGAGATGATCAGAATTTAAAGTGTGACTTTTCTAGGGCATTTTGATTTTCCTGTGGGGGAGGGAGTTTTGCATGGAGGCACTTTGGGCTGGGAATCAGGAGGCCATGGTTGTTGGCTATCTTTATCATTAACAGATCTCTGCCAGAGCCAAATCACTTACCCCCGGTAAGAGGAGAGGCAGGAAAGGTCGTCCTAAGGACCCACTTAGCTCTACAGTTCCAGAGATCATATGTGCTCCATGAATGGCCAGTGATGTGCCATCACTAATAGTTAAAATTTTAAAAACAAAAACTTCAGAGCCCATCACATCACACTTTCCGTGCCTTATCATACCAGGGATGAATCCCTGTCCTCTCAGGGTCATAAGTCGCCATATAATAAAATGCATTCAAATTTTCTTGAATGACAATTAATCACATATTAAATTTTAAAATATTGCAATCTCTGTTCCCCTTCAGTGTTTTGTGGGAAACATATGTATATACACAATGTTCATCATTTTAACTGTCCATGGGTGTCCACCTCAGTGGCGTAGCACACTCACAATGCCAGGTGACCATCACCATTGTCTCTACCTAGGACCTTTCTGTCACCCCCAGCAACTCTGTCCTCATTAACACCAGCATCCGCCCCTCCCGATGCCTGGACATAATCTCTCTCCTGCCTCTCTCTTCTCTGAATTGCACACCCAACTCTCAGCTCCAGTTCCAAGAGGTGTTGGACGAGAGGGTGGGCTGCCAGTTTCCTGGATGATTTAGGGACAGCGCCTCCCTGAGGCCCTTGATGTGGCTTTTTTCTATCACCCCACTGAAAAGTGTACTCACCCTTGTGCTTGGGGAGGCCCTATGCCTCACAGGACAGTCATCTGTCCCCATCGCTGGCACAGGCTCTGTCTGGAAGCCTCGGGTTTGTATCAGGAGCCTCTCAGCAGACCAGCCTGGAGTCAGACTCGATTTCCCCAACACTGGCGGCTCCAAACCCTCACAGCAAGCCCCAGTGAGTGTGGAAGATGTGATAGTCAGCTCCACCTCCTAGACCAGTGGTTCTCAACCTTCCTAATGCTGCAACGTTTTAATATAGTTCCTGTGTGTCACGACCCACAGGTTGAGAACTGCTGCCCTAGACGATATAATTCAACAAGTGTAAGGTCAGGTCTAGGAATCCACCTCCTAAAAGCCGATTTCTCTGCTCCCAGCATCTTTTCAAAATTGAATGCTGTCTGTTTGTTGTGCATAAATAGTCCACAATTTTAATTTATGAATATAAGAAAATTCCAAAGCCTCCCTTTATTTTTGTGGTTGTAAGAACAGACCAGCCCTGGAAAGAGTCTGAAAATGCCAACACACGGTGTTGAGGGTTTGGGAGATGATGGGGATGGGGAAAAGTCTTCCTTCTATGGGATTCAGAGGTAAGAAGATACCTCTGAATGAGGGCATGAGAGCCAAGTCCTCAAGCTCCAGGTGGCTCCCTCATCTAGTCGAGAGTTCAACCAAGTCAATAGATACAAACAGGAGACAGAAACAAGCTCAGACAGATGGAACTGGGCCTCCACTTATCTGATAGAAGGCCTCAGTGTTGGCCTTGAGGTAATTAGAGACAGGGAACATTCTGGAATGTTAGAGGAAGGATGCCATTTCATTTGAAGGAAGCAAAGGCATCAATTCCCTAATATTATTGTATCAAGTTAAAAGTCTATAACCTTTAGCAAAGTAAGAACACAGCTGCAGGTTGGAGAGAAGAAACTGTCTTTCCAAAGTAACTCCACAGGCCACAGGTGCCAAGCGCCGTCCACAGGCCTTCACCACGCCCAGCACCAAGTGTTTGGAAGGTGTCTGCTGTACAGGAAGGCGTCTCTGATAGAATGTGTTTGCTTTGGGCTGTTGAGAAGCCTCACTGACTTCGCTCATGACCCAAGGATCAGCGCATCAAGCCTGGAGATTTCTGAAGGATCCAGCACTTTGTGTTTAGTGCAGAGAAGAAAAGAACAAACCCAGCTGGGAGGACAGAGCAGCAGAGAGGTGGGCTCTTCATTCCCACCTGGGTCCCTCTCTCCAGCCCACAACCCACACTATAAGTGGAATAATGTCCTTTGAGAATACAAAATATATTTTTGATAATGTCTGTCTTGTGCAGCTAAGAATACTGGAGCCATGGTGTCCAAGGTTCCACCTGCCACTGTCTCCATCTTGTGAGGAGCAGTGAGCCTTCAGAGGCGTGCAGTCTGACCATGGGCATGGGTCAAATCAGATGGTCAGCAGTGCAAGAACTCCCAGTAAGAAGGTCTTGCTGCCTCAAACTAGAATCAGCCATGGGTTCTGGTTTCTCTCTGCCAGTCTCTGACAGGCAGCAGTGGGCTTCCCCCACTATTATCGTCCCTGCCTCCTGGATCGCATGTGTCTCTGTGACTCACCTGTTTATTACTAGTGTATAAATAAGCAAGACCTGCCCCCATACCTTTCCTCCCAAGAAAAAGCAAATTATTCTTAATTAGGATAAGACTAAAGAGAAACCCCAGAGTCCGAGCTGATGGAAGACAGGATAGAGAAAGAAGGTTTAAGAAAATGGGAAGACAAAGGCTCTTCAGGCAATCAGCAGGTGGTGCACTTCTTTTCATGGGGGGAAAAAACAACTTGACCCAGAGAGGCTTAAGTAAAGAAGGAGGAGGGGCTACCTAACTGACCAGTCCAGTGCCAGCCCGTGAGCTTCCAAGCAGGGCCCAAGCGAAGTGAACAGGACTGTGCTTCTGTCTGACTCCTAACTTGGTCTGTTCACTCGGCAGTTCCCCTTTGTGTTGGGGCTGGCTGCTGCATCCTTCAGCTCTTTGCCCCATGTGGCTGTTACAGAGCTGCCAGAAGGTCCCAGGACTGTCTCACTCCAAAATTATATCCTATGGGAAAAGAATGTCCACCTTTTTTGCAGAGCAAAAAGAATCTTGTCCTACCCCCAGCTCCTGTGGGGCAGAAGCTCAGTAGAGGTTCTTTGGGTGGGAATTGGCTTACAAGAAGCTGAATCAGAGTGGCCCACAGGCTGCAGGGAGCTCCCTCTCTGTGCACTTGGAGCGTGGCCTCCCCAGACACGGCTTCCGCTGTGTCTCTTTGGACACTGATGCCTCTGGAATGTCACAGCCAGGCTGTGGAGTGGAGCCTTAGGCATCATCTAGTGTAACTCTCACTGTGTTTGTATTACTGTCATCTATCCCTACAATTTACTGGTATAGAATTCAAAACTCAAGGAGTTTCTGCCGTGCTCAGAGCCAGGCATTCCTGGAGGACGGGGCTGCGGCCCAGCCTCTCTCCCTAAGGGCCCTGGGTGTGGGCTCCTCCCATGCCTGTGCCTACTTAATGCGTTACCCCACTTTGACTTTTCTTAATTATGTGATCTCAGTTCTGATATCATCCCCACTTCACAGGTGAGGGGACTCACGCTGAGAACATGTTGGTAACTGGCCCAAGTTTACCCAGGGTCGGGTGACAGAGCATTCGCGCTGTGTCCACAATCCCACCACCTGCTGTCTCTGTGCTGTTTCCTTCAGATCAACTTCAGCCTGATTTCATCACCTCTTGGCCCTTGCCCCGAGCAGTGATGTAAGCAGAATCTAGGTTTGATGGCTACTTAAATCTTCCTAATTATGAATACATGCGAAGACCAATAGGGAGTTATGGTGATTAAAGAATGTCCACTCACATAGCACTGAGGAGTCATCACCTGCCACCAGGGACACACAAACACACTTGTAGAAAGTCTGGCCCAGGGACCAGGAAGTTAATAGCGAGTGCTGCATGTCAGACTACCAGAAGAGCCCAGTAGCCTTCTGGGGTGGGACTGACAGCAGAGGCCATGGCATCAGGAAGCACTTCGCTGTGTGTGTTTGTGTGTAGAGATACGGCCTGCAGGTGTGTGGACACAAGTGACGCCTACCTAGAAAGTGGGTTGCGTGTGCCCACTACACACCGATCGCTCGGCAGAAAGGCAGTGAGCCCGAGCATCAGGTGCTGAGGCATCAGCACTTTGGAAAAGGCCCCAGGCAATTTCTAAGTGAAACCGGATTTGCAAGTCATGTGCCCAAGACAGTTGTCAAGTGCCATGCTCCCTAAGGACACTCGAAGAATCTGCAATAGCTTTGTCAAACCGCAGACTCAAAGCCCCAGAGACTCTGTCTGACACAGGAGAGTGTGTGACAGGAAGCCGGGCAATCCTGATGCAGAGGGCTGGTCTGAGGACTGCCCCCAGGAGGCTCTGCCTCACCTCCAGCTCCCAGGCCTTGCGTTGACCCCTGGCACATCCTGAGGACCCGTGCTAGCTAATTACCTTCAGTGTTTTTAACTGTAGGAAAACCTAAAAAGAATTCAGCAACCCAGTCGAAATATGGGAAGACTCTTCCTCAGACATTCACTAGAGGGCCGCAAGCACATGGAGAGTGTGTGGTCAGCACTGACTGATGGCTCTGCAATGTCACCTTCACCGTGCCCCTGCAGCTTCTGAATGTCATGCATTAAAATGTCAGCCCCCTTTTCTCCTAACTCTGGTCAAAAATTTGTCTCAAAGGCAAAACATGCTATGATTTCTCAAATGATTTTGGAATTTTCAAAACCAGAAGATGTATTTAGAGGCCTTTGTGGAGACCACCAAATTTCACCACACAGAACTGGGAATCAGGATGGGAGGATCTTAACGCAACCCATGTTCCGTGTTTCAAGGGGGTGTTCACCCTGAGTGCTCTCTGCCCGACAATGGAGGCTGTTGAAAGCAATTCCAGCTATCCTCTGAGCACTCAGAGCAGCTTCTCCGTTTATTATGCTTCCTTCCAAACCTTCATTTGCATTTTTGTTTTTGCATCAAGGATTGGACTAAATTGCAACAGCAGGTGGTGCTTCTCTGTGTTACCCGGGTGGATTCCTTCCCATTCGAGGGCTCAGGAGAAGCAACGGTCTCCCCATCAGAGGCCTGTCAAAATAGCCTCAAACTTCCAATAAATGCCATTTGAAGATCCCCTGCACTTTCCTTTGGAATACCCTGTGTGTGCTCCCGCGGGCATGTACTACAATTGGAAGGCCCTGTGCTGTGAAACCTTCTAAGATTGTGGGAAATGTATGGGCATCCATAGATGGAAAAAAAAAAAACAACCTAGTTTCAGAACTAAGAAGTGAAACCTCACCTCAATTACTATCCCTACATTTTCAAGAATTCTCTTTTTTGTCTAGTAGTAGATGACTGTGGACCTGAATTTTAAAAATTGTTCCCATCCTCATTTCCTCCCTATCTAGAGAGTTGTATATTTGATGTTTTTTTCTAGCAGCTATCATGTGATTTGGAACCCTAAGAATGTGTCTACAATGATGTTGTTATAAGTTCATATAACCCTACATATAACCAGTGACCAGCCTTTTCAAAATTGTTTTTAATATGTGTTTTCTAATTTGTAAGCATTAATTGTCCCTCTTCCAACTTGGGCCCTTCCATCCCCTTGTCTGGGTCTGGCTCTCCGCCCTGTGCTCGCTGACCCCCCAAACCCCCACCCCAAGGCAGGTAACACTCACACCTGCTGGTAAACAGGTCTCCCGACCCCAACATATGCGTCCATATCGAGTCTTAGGAAAGAGGATTGTTCCACCTCATGGCAGGGGCCGCCTGTGGGGGGATGGGGCACTCACCATTAGGAGTTCTGCGATTCCTCCTGATAGACGCACTCCACACATGTCCCCAGCACTGCTTATTTTGTCTGTTTTTAGCCTCATTTATCAGTTTCTTAATTGAATTTCTTCTTTTGATAAGTCCCTTTTCCTCATTTAACTGGAAAAGTGATTTCATTGCTCTGCCAGGCGCTGGGATCACTCACAGAGACGTGGTAACATGGGAGACCACATATCCCGGCTTGTCTGGAGATGCCTCTTTTCCCGACAGCATTAGTAATAGCACCACTTTCACTTTGCCTTGTGGGGGTAAATTATATCATGACATGCACTTGGTCACTCCAGATGAGGAAGACATCCAGAGGCTGTTGATGATATCATAGAATCACATGCCAGACTTAGCTGTGAGGGAGCCCTGATGGTGCCGCCGCCCGCTGCCTGCAGGCTCTGCGTCCTGGGCAGAACACTGCAGACTCCCAGGCGTGCGTGGGGTCACACTGGACAGGACCCGCTAAATGTTCTGGGGTCACTGCAGTGGTGACAGTGCCAGCCCTCGCTGGTGGCTCATAGGCTTGCTATTCTGGAATGAAGTGGCCACAGGGCTGGAAACAGGCTTGAATCGGAGCCAGAAAGGCCATCTCCACCAGATGTCCACTTCTCCCCCCTGAGAGTCCGTGTCACCCCCTAGTGCTGATTTGACAAGCCTGTGAGGATCCATTGGTTACTAATAAAGTAAAAGGAAGGCCTTGAAGGTACAAGCAAAGGAGTTGGGGTGCTCGAGACGGGAGCACAGTGAGGAAACGTGTCCATGGCAGAGATGGGACATGAAGGAGGGAGCACGGGCAGGGCCTCCTGTGAAGGCAGCACATGTGGAGACAGTGACCGGGATGACAGCCAACTCTTCCACCACGAGGCTGGAAACGAGGAGGAAACTCCAGGAAGCGAAGCGTGCGTACACAAGGCCGTCTCAGCCAGGGCGGCACTGGAGAGGTCTCTCTCAGCTGAGGTGTACCTGTTGGATTCCAGAATCTTCTCAGATTGCTTCTATCCTGATTGTCTATCTTGCCCATGAAGGGATTTATTGCAAGGGACTTAGTGGTTAAGCTAAAATCAGTCGTGGTGCAGAAGTCGGGGCTTCTGATATAGAAGGGCAGTTGCTGCAGAAAAGGCTCCACCAGCTGTGACGCAGGGAACATGCGGGGTGGACATCTGTCTCCTGATGTTGTGTCCAGGTGACACCAAGCTTCATCAGCAGGGGCCCTCTGCTCTGCTCTGGCCTTTCTTTGTTGAGATACGTTTTCATGCTCAGGGTCCCTGTGACTATTTGCAGAAAGTCTCCAGCTTTTGCCCATTGTCTGCTACAAAGCCCGCTGCTAGGAACATGCAGGGAGGGTTTTTCTCTCTGTGTGTGGCGCCCTGTGACTCCATCCCCCACAGAGTGTTCCCTGGTGACCGGTGGTGACCTCAGTGGGGGAGGTGCATCTTCCCCTGTCAGAAACTTCCCAAATCCATCAGGACAGTCTGAAAGGCCTTGGGTACGATATTTTAAATAATAAAACCACATTGCTTGGGATTTGTCCAATAAAAGGAAAGGAGATTTTACATACACACACACTCTCTCTTACATACACACACAATCATTCAGGAAGAATAGCAACATAAGATAATTTAGGACATCTTTTGAGCCCTGAAAATATAAATAGAAGTATTTATCTACTAACATTAGTATTTATGTAGTTATAACTATGTATAGCATTTAGCCTGGTAAATATATAGAGCAAACATATCCCAAGGTGTAAATCGAATAGGAAAAAAGAAACTGTTGTATTCTCAAGCAGAATTAGGAATGAGTCAGCAGACAGTCTGGCAAAACAACGAAACAGAAAGGCAGGGAAGCAGGAAGGCAGCTGCCAGGACTGGTTTGGAAACCAGGCGTCTGTGTCTCCGTGGTCTGCCAAGTACAGGACAGGGGTGTGAGGAGGTCGGGGGAAAGGCGGCGCCGGCTGGTGTGCACCCTTCAAATTAGTTAGGAAGAAATTCTCACGGATCACTTCCTTTGGATTTCTTCTTGGCATCACTGGTATTGTTCTCACTTGTTCCCAGAGGAGCCCAGAAACGTGGAAACAGCTATTTGAATTGAAGCGTCCAGGGAAGACTGGAGGAGATGACAAAAAATTACTCAGCTCTTTCTAGATGTCAGAGATGTTTTTGAAATTGATATTTGGAGACATAGTTGGAATCACAACAAAGGTTTTTACTATTCATCTCCCTGAAATAGGTGATATTTTACTTAGATGCGCCCCCATTTTTAACCATATCGTTTTTATACTCAGATGTTCTTCTAGCAAATCATCAGTTAAAAAAAACATATGTGAAGGATGCAAAGGACATAAACACTCTTTATCAGTGCCTTAGACGAGGGCCACAGGAGAATGAACTGAAGTGTGTCAGCGTTGGGTGTGGCGTCGAGGGCAGGAGAAGGTAGTAGAGACATGCCCTTGTCTAAGAAGAAATCTCAGATTCTACTCTCTTAAATTTAAGAAGTTCTTTTTTTTTCCTATTAAATCATAGCTGTGTGCATTAATGCAATCATGGGGTACAATGTGCTGGTTTTATATACAATTTGAAATATTTTCATCACACTGGTTAACATAGCCCTCATGGCATTTTCTTAGTTACTGTGTTAAGACATTTATATTCTACACTTAGTAAGTCTCACATGTACCCTTGTAAGGTACACCACAGGTGTGGTCCCACCAGTCACTGTCACTCCACCCATCCTCCCCCTCCTTACCCCTCCCTTTCCCCTTTCCCCATATTCTTGGGCTATAATTGGGTTATAGCTTTCGTTTGAAAACTATAAATTAGTTTCATAGTAGGGATGAATACAATGGATACTATTTAAGAAGTTTTGTGGAAGACCAGTTATTCCAGTGAGAGAGGAGGAGATGAGATGCAAATACTGGACCCTGGGGATTTGTCAGTTGCTTTTGCATTTGACTGTGACAGTTGTGAACTTGCTGCATCTGGACCTTTCCCAGATTGTCGCACGAAATTCCATCCAGCAGTGACGGTAAGACATGCAACCAGGGGACGAACAAGGCACATTTTGTTTATCGTGAGTTATTTCCTAATACAGTATTTCCCTCATATGTCATATGAACTAAACATCTTTACTTTTTATTAAGTATTTTAATTTTGTCAAGTTATTGGGGGTCTGCTACAAGGTCTTTCCTTCTGAATCATTACAATAAGATTAACTTCATGAAAATGGTATAAAATAAATGGGCAGGGTATATGAAGATGTTTGCCAACTGTTGTCATTAGAACATGGGGTGATTGTGATCTTCTGCCTAAGAGGAGAGAAAAGCCCTCTCTAAGGAGGAATGGTTCATTCAGGCATTTTTTCATCATCATTCTACTTCAGAATCAGGACTGATAAATCACTGGACCATCAGCCATAGGAGTGAGGACAGCAACCCAATAGGAAGTCAGAAGTTTTAGCAAGATGTTGGGTCTTTCAATGGAAAAAAATGGATTCAGAGCCAAATTCTGTTAGGTCTATAAAGAAGAACTGATACCTATCATACAAAAGTTATTCCAGGAATAAGGAATACTCCCTGACTCATTTTACAAAGCCAATATCACCTTGATACAAAAGCCAGAAAAGGACACAACAAAAAAAGAAAACTACAGACAGATACCCCTCGTGGAAATCCTCAGCAAAATACTACCAAATGGAATTCCACAACACATGAGAAGGATAATTCACCATGATCAAGTGGGTTTCATCCCAGGGATGCAAGCATGGTTCAACATACACCAACTAATAAATCTGATTCACCACATGAACAGAAGCAAAACTAAGGACTATAGGATCATCTCAGTATATGCAGAAAAAGCATTCTATAAAATCCAGCACCCTTTCATGATAAAAACCTTCATCAAATTAGGCATAGAAGGGGCATACCTCAAAATTGTAAAAGCCATGAAAAACACACAGCCAACATAACACTGAATGGGGGGCTCAGTGCCTGTAGCTGAGTGATTAGGGCACTGGCCACATGCACCGGGGCTGATGGGTTCAAACCTGGCCAGGGCCTGCTAAAAAACGATGGCGACAATGGCAAAAAAAAAACAGCAGGCACCTGTGGTCCCAGCTACTGGGAGGCTGAGGCAAGCGAATTGCTTAAGCTCAAGAATTTGGGGTTGCTGTGAGCTGTGATGCCACGGCCCTCTACTAAGGGTGACATAGTGAGACTCTGTCTCAAAAAAATAAATAAATACTGAATGGGGAACATATAAAGCATTCCCTAGAAGAACTGGCACAAGGCAAGGATGCCCACTGTCACCACTTCTGCTCAACATAGTATTTGAAGTCCTAGCCAGAGTAATCAGGCAAGAGAAGGAAAGAAAACACATTCAAAACAGTAAAGAGGGGGGTCAGCTATCCCTGTTTGCTGTTATGATCTTCTATCTAGAAAACCCTAAAGACTCCACCAAAAGAGGCCTCGAATTGATAAATAAATTCAGGAAAGTCTCAGATTATAAAATCAATGTACACAAGTCTAGCATTTCTATATACTAATAACCATCAATCTGAGAGCAGAATCAAAGACCCAATGCCATTCACAATAGCTACAAAGGAAATTAAATACCTAGGAATATACTCAATCAAGGATGTGAGAGATCACTACAGGGAGGACTACAAGACTCTGATTAAATAAACCATCAATGACACAAGATGAAAAACACGTCATGTTTGTGGATTGGCAGAATCAGAATCGTTAAAATCCGTACTGCTCAAAATGATTTACACATTCAATGCAATCCCCATCAAAATACCAACATCATATTTCACACACTAGAAAAAGTTATCCTAGGCTTCAATTAGAACCAATAAAGAGCCCAAATCACCAAAGAAATCTTAACAAGAATAACAAATCTAGAGACATCACGTTACCTGAACTCAAATTACACTACAAGGCTATAGTAACCACAACATCGTGGTGCTTGCGTAAAAGTAGAGACGTGTGTCATGCAGAATAGAGGACCCAGAGATAAAACCATCTACCTACAACCAACTGATCTTCAAAAAGACAAACAGCAACATACACTGGGGACAGGAGCCCTGTTCAATAAATGCTGATGGGAAATTGGGTACAAAGGAATTCAAAGGACCCCTATCTCTTACCATATACAAAAATTAATTCAAGATGGAGAAAAGACTTAACTATAAGCTATGAAATCATAAAAATTCTAGAAGAAAACTTAGGAAAAACTCTTCTAGATATCGATCTAGGCAAAGAACTTATTACTAAGATCCCAATGACAAATACAGCAACAGTAAAAATAAATGAGATTTAATTAAAATAGCTTCTACACAGCAAAGTAAATAATCAACAGAGAGAACAGACAACCTACAGAATGGAAGAAAATATTTGCAAGTATACATCAGACACAGGACCAATATTCAGAACCTGCAAAGCACTGAAATCAGCAAGAAAAAAACAAACTCATCAAAAAGTAGGCAAATGACATGAACAGAGTTTTTCAAAAGAAGATAGACAAATGGCCAACAAACATATGAAAAAAAATCTTTAACATCACCAATCATCAGGGAAATGAAAATTGAATCTGCAATGAGATTCTACCTTACTCATCTCAGAATGGCTATATAGGTCTCTCATCTTCCTCTTGCTGTGGCCTTGGTAGGGTTATTTAAAACTGAGCTTTCTTTATTTTGTGGGTGCCACTTAGGAGACAGTTGCAGAGCTGAATTTTATAGCATCATTTGGTGCTATATTTAAGAATAATGTGAAGACAGAAGTCTAGGTGTGTGTTTGGGAGATGGCATAACCAGGGAATAAATGTACATCACTGTTGCCATCTGGATTAAAGAACTAGGCCTTCCACCGAGGAAGATGGCGTGAGTTCTCACTTTGCAAACTCATTGTATCTGTTGCTACCCTGAGTTTTCAATTGACAGTAATCAACTTGGGCTTGTAACTTGAGAGTTAAGTGTTATAATGTTGATTCAGGCAATTTCCAAGAGGATGTTTAGAGAGAGACAGACCTCAGACCAAATCTCTCTTGGGTATACTCCAATTCCTTAAGATTGAATTTTCCTACCTGTAAAAATAGAATAATAACATCTGCTGCATAAAGGGCTCCTGGTCTGTGTGTGCCGAGAGGTGTGTGCTCTGCACCGCCAGCCCCTGTCCCCGTCTCCGGGTGGACTGCTTGCTGCAGGAACGCCGAGGTCTTCCCTGAGCCTCGTGGTCTACAGGCTGTCTCGCCCTGCCCCTCACCTGTTCTGTCCTGACACTGTTTTGATAAGGAATTTGTCTACTTGAGAAATTTCTGGAAGTTTATAGAAAGGAAATGTAGTATCTAAGAAGACGTTTATCTATACATGATTTAATCATCATTTGTTTTCTCTGGATTTAAATTAGCTATATTATTTACCTACCACTGTGTAGGAAATTACCCCAAAACTCAGTGGCTTAAGCCAACCAACATTTACTGTCTCACAGTTGCTGTGGATCAGGAGCTCGGGGCCATCTTAGCTGAGTGGCTCTGACTGAGTGGCTCTTCATGCAGCAGCTGTCACCAGGGCTACTTCACCTGAGAGCCTGACCTGGGGTGAAGAATCCACTCCCACGTCCACCCACATGGCTGTCGGGTGAGGCCTCCATTCCTTGCTTGCTTTGGCAATCAGATGGGGCAGAGCCTGGGCTGCTTGACTGTCCTGATGACATGGCAGCGGCTTCCTCAGAGCAAGTGACATTAAGACAAGAAGGAGCCACCATACCTTGTGTAACCTAGTCTCAGAAGTCTAACACCTCCTGTTCGTTAGAGTCACTGGGTCCAGCCAGAGCGCAAAGGCACAGAGTTAGGCCCCCTGCAGCCTTCCTTGCCCTGCCGCCTCCCCCCAACCCACCCCCCTCTCTCTCCTCCACCTGCCTCTGCTCTTGCTATAACTGTCTTGTACCTGCCTCTGGTCTGAACAAAGGTAGGCCTTCCAGCTTGGCTGGAGCTGAGGAGCATTACTCTAAGGGAAGTATCTCAGGAATGGAAAACAAACACCGCATGTTCTCATAGTATGTGGGAGCCAAGTGGTGGGCATGCGGAGGCGTAAAGCACCTCGGAAACCGAGGGGTGAGGCTGGGGGTTGAGGGGTGAAAACTTACGTGGCAGGTACAACGCACACTGTCCTGGTGACAGGCACTCTGTAAACCCTGACTTCAGCCTTACACAGATCATCTGTGTGACAAGAATACTTGCACCCCCTAATATTTTGAAATAAAACTTATTTTTCAAAAACAATCAGTTTGGCTCCTCCCTTGAGTTGCTGTGAATGTGAAGTGGATGGATCATATGACAAGGTAACCAGCAGGGAGTTCAGAAACAGGCCAGCAGCACCATAAGCCCTAACTGTGGGGAAGCCGGCAGTCTGGCTGGCTGGTCCAGCCCACATGGGCATTGTGCAGTCCCAACACAGGGTCCTGTGGTGGGTGCTCTGTGAGCAGTGACCTACTCAAGATGCAGGAGCAGGTATCAGGCCTGCCTCTTCTTCTCTCACATCTGGAAACAGCGCACGTGTCAGGGGCAGGGGCTCCTCATCAGAATGCGGGGAAGCTGCCCCAGCAGCCTGCACGAGTCTGCCCCTTGGCAGTGGCTCCTTTGCTTCTGAGTAGCATCTGCCCACCCGCTGCCTTCAGAGCAGGTCACCCTGGACCCCGGATTTCCTCAGGAGTCTCAAGGTCTCTGGAAGAACCAGATTATTGGGATTTAAGTGCTGTTATTTACTTTTGCATTGGATTCTTCTTCTCCAAGAATTCTAAGTTCATTGTGATTCTGTGGAAGTTACGTCAGAGGTCCCGACTAGGTAGGGAGCCATGGTGTCCGCAGACCTGACTCTGCTCCTGCAGGCTCATTCCCGTCACCAGCACCAGCTGAACATCCCCATTCAGCTCACTCTGCCCGGGTGTGTCTCCCTTTCCTGCGTGTCCCTTGCCTGTTATCTTTAGAGAGATGGTTTTAAATGCCAGTCACAGAGCGTTTAGCCACACAGGGTGCCCACTCTTAGAAGGTACAGGCAGAGGAAAGGAATGAATGGGATCTCACGTCAACCCTACCGAGTCACCCATCCCGTTTCGTGGGGCAGGGGGAGGTTTCTACCTAGAAAGCTGGAGGTGAGTAACACCAGTATTTCTCGAGCTGTCTTCTTCTGCTTTGGGGGTATCCCTCAAAGTCTATCCATTGCATTCAGGGATTGGGGTGTAATCCTGTAGCTTGAGAGTATAAGAGAGACAGCCACGATTCAGGGATTATAGGAGTTTTGAGACAGTGTTTTGGATTTTCCCTTGCTGCCCTGTTGGAAGCTGTACTGTGTCCCACTGTACACTGCCTCTGGCAGCGACTTCTTGTCACCTCCCCTCTCAGAAATTGAGAGAAGCACATGACATTGTCAGAGGACCAAGAGTTTGTCCAATTAAGCCCAGATTTGCTCCAGAATTCCAGCTTCCTGAAGGTACACAGTGGAACTTCTTGTGGCCCCCTTGCCATGGTGCACAGGAACCCAGCATCGTGTGGGGCTCGCTGGCCACAGGTCCCCAGTGACCCAGGTGTCCTCATTAGTTCTGTGCTATATTTAGTTAAGCTGGAAACCTGTGCCCCTAATTTAATTAAAACCAGGTAGCCGTGGAGATGACTTCAAGCCTCTGGCTGCCCTATAAACCCCTGCAAATGCTGAAAATAAAACAAACAGGGTATGCAAATAGACTCCCTAAGTAAATAAAAGACTCTGCCCCCAGATCTGTGGATTAACTGCTTTGGGCCCACTGGTGTTCGCCAGGACTCACAGTGATTTGAAAAATATCGGAGTCACAGCCTTTGTCTCAATGCTTTTTTTTTCCTCTTGGTCTATTTCAGATATATCAACATTCCTATACCGGATATTATGTCCTGAGCAAAATTCCTCACGGGTAAGGTTGTTCTTTCATTTATTTTTTAATTAGAAATCTGCAGAACACAGTGATGGGAGGAACAGTGACTCACTCAGTCCTTAGGGCAGGGAACAGTGAGTTGTGGCTGTGACAGCTGGGGTCCTGACAATGCTGGGACCTCTGTGACTCCGTGGGTACCCCCACTGAGGGTCTGGGGGGGGTTCTTGAGTCCATTTACTTGTCTGTGTATGAAGCCCCCTCCCTAGAACTACTCTGCCTCCCTTCTTCCCTGGCTCCTGGGGTTCGCCCTGGAGGTTCTTCAGAGCCAGAACTTCCGTCTTAGTGGCCCAGAGGGCTCCTGGTCATAGCCACATTAATGGAAGCTTCTCTCCTGTACCAGTGTTATCAAAAACCCGGAACATATCTGTGGGATAGAGTGAGCTGCTGTGATCACAAGTCCAGTGGTGCACTGGGAAGGGGCCGGATAGGTGGGTCCAGCTTGGCGAGGGGCGCCAGAGCTGCACTCCTCCCGCAGCCTGGAGGGGGACATGGGTGGCCCGTGTGTTTGTGTTTTATGGTCTGTTCTTTGCATAGCTATGCACACAGGAGCGAAGGCTCAGCACCGACATTCCACTGGGCCACAATAGTCTTACTATTTCACAGCCTCAGACTGTGCAGCTCCGCTCATTGGTGTCTCAGAAATGTGTGATCTGGGACCAGAGCTGGTGTGGGAAGACAAGACGTGAGGGCAGGTGTGATTTTAGTTTTCAGGGCTGAGTAGACATGCCCCCACACGACATCTGGAATCCCAGGGCAGTCAAGGCGCTGGTTAAAGTGGTGAAGCCATTTATTGAGTCAGACACAGACAAACCAGGAGAGTCCAGCAGAGAAGCTTTTTGTTGTATTTACTTTTGCTCTTGTCTCGTACTCTTTCTTCTCCCCCCACCCACCCAGTCTCTCACCCCGGACGCCTAGCTCCTGGCTCTGTCACCCCACCTGGAGAAAGGTTAGGAGCTCAGGAAATGTTTATAAAGGACTTGACTTGAGCTGCTGGCAGTGTCGTGTGGGAGCTGGGGAATATTTAAGTGGAGGTGTCTTAATTTTCCCAAGCAAATTTAAACAAACACCAACAGTTCCTGGAGAGCCTTGTTCTGTAAGGAAGCATTGATCACCCCACGAGTGTTTACAGCTGTGCTGAGTTCTGCTACACTCAGGTAGGGTGTGGGCGTGTCCTCGGAAAACACACATGGGGAAAATCATTTCATGCGGCCTCAGACAAAGGCAAAGCGCTTGTAAGATATGCACAAACTTGGCTGATGGTTTGTGTTAGGTTATTAGAAAAATCAAGCCAAAGAAAGTGAAGGTGGCCTAGCGTAGCAAAAAGCAAGTATCCACGGGAACTTCCCATTAAGTGAAACAGAACCCTGAATGTTCTCCTGTAAAGAGGAATTATTCTACCCTTTTCCCAGCAGATAAGTATCTTCAAAGGTCACGACAGGCAAGAACATCATTATGCCTTGAGATTTATCTGCCCCTTCTGGGAACAATGGAATTTGTAGTAGGTGATGGGTATTTTATTCCATCATATATACATTTTACAACTCCAAACGCTAAAAGTAGTTTATGTCCAACAGATTGTGTTATGATTTCACTGCATCAGTCAGAATTTAGGAGAGACAGATTTTTAAGAACTTAGCAAAGGAGTTCCTAAAACCTAAGACAAAATGGTCTGTGTCGAGGCTCCGTTTCCGCTCTTCGATCTCCACAGCCTTGAGCTAACCCCTCACAGACCACACCAACACATCCTGAGCTGTGTTCAGTGGTTTTAAAGTGATGATAGTAGTGGTGATAGCAGTCATTCATTGATTGGCTTTCATACACCTTTACCCCTGCTCAACAGCCTTGCAAGAAAACCATTCTCATCCCCATTTTAAGTGACAGCTCCGTCACTTCCCAGCCTCTCAGTAGCTGGTGTATGGGAGAGCTGGCATCCCATGACAGCCAGGCTGACTCAAACTCCATGCTATGAAAACAATCCCTTTGGATTAATTCAAATTAAGATGAAATTTCACAAATGAGAGAATGAACATTATTGCTATAAAGATCAGATTTTTCGTGAAGTGCTAGTTTAATTTTTTTCTAAGGATTCTTATAGAATTGCAAGATATATGGTAAACGGTGGCAGGTAAGGCATTCAGTGTCCCACCCCCTCACCCAGAAATTGGCACAGCATCCCTGGAAGTGGCACTGCCCACCCTCCCAACTCTTCTTCTTGGTCTAAGATCATTTATGGGAAATTAATCAGTGAATTATTTCAAATATTATCAAAATGTTATTCACAGTAGTTGATGAGACAGTGAGTTTCTGGAGTGGAACCTTCAGGCCAGGAGCTGTGCCACCCCACGGTCAGCAGGTTAGCAACCCAGGCGGTCTCCAGCACGCGTGCGCCACCAGGTGGCGGGAGAGTAACACAGCCCACAGTGCCCCGTCTTCTGCTATTGGTGGGTTTTGAATGGACAGGAAAGCATGATTGTCTTTTAATAATAAGGTTGCGATTGAAATACTTAAATTCACATTATTCATATGTAAAAAATGAAGAACTTTGCTTGATAATTCTGTGACCAGGGTCTGTACTTCTTCACTAATTTCCCTGTTTCCTTTTATCATTCCTTCCCCTAAATTCAAGCCCAAGGCCATCCATTCAGCATCTTAGGGACAGGATTATTTGTTCTTTATGACTTCAGTGATTTTTTTCTCCACTGGTTACAGGGAAGGGTCGCATCAGTTTTTTAGTGCCCTCTGATTTGTGGTGTCCTTCCTTTTGCAAACAGCAGGAGAGAATTTGGGGAGGGGGTTCCCTGCCCGGCCTTCTTGCATTTCCCTGATCCATGCTGTCAGCTTCCCTCTTTCCATAGTTTTTGACTTCTGTACAGTTCCCTTTGTGTGGAATGGCTCAAGTTTCCAGGAAGATCCCAAGAGAGCTGAATGTATACATCTAAAGATCTAGCACCCAGGGTAGGCGTGTTTGACTCTCACACTCCAATTTAAAAAATTCTAAAAGGACATGTGCCTTTTACACAAATTTGTTCAATTAAACAGACTTTAAACTCATTGTTTCTAACATAATGTGTTTCATTAAAGGTTTTTATATCAGAATTTTAATACAATGAAGCTATCTTCCACAATAGAGATTGTAGCCAGATAAATTTCTCTTTCAAAAATCTGTTATGTGTTTTTTCATACAGGTTTTTTTTTTTATAGACTTGGCTGCTTCTTGAAATTTTCCTGGCATTACTTTTTTCTTGAATTGGTTTTGCCTCTGTGTGTGTGTGCACATGCACACATACTCAAATAACACGTATACTGTCATTTAAATATGTGTATTACTTAAATCATGTATTATTTCATATTTAAATATTATATGTATTTCTAATATGTAGTATCATATCCTTCAGGATTATTCCAAAAGTCACAGGAGCTTCCTTACATAACAGAAACCAATTTAAGAAAAATTGGTCATATCCCTTTATTACATAGCATTGACATTTTGGGATCTGGCGAACTCAGAGCAATAATAGAATAGAATCTAATACGTATTTAAAGGCATTCTTTTTTCCAGACCAGACCATTCTTTTTTCTTTGGATATTGCTGCCCTGACTTGGTGCATCAAACAAAATTGCCCAAAAATTGTATTCCTGTGGAAGTGTAGTTGATTTTTAAAGCCACATTCTATATTTGTGAAAATAGCAAACTTAGACTCAGCTTCCTTCTGCCTGGAATTACTTTCCACTTTTATAGACCAGGATGCAGGGGTGTGTTCTTTCATTTAGAAAATAGATTTCCAGGTTGAGAACACGTGTGCAGTGTTTCCAGTGCCTTGCCTTGCAGCACAGTACAGGGCTGAGGACTGCAGCTCTGCAGCCACGTGAACCTGGATTGGGGCCCCACCTGGACCTTTGGCTGTGTGACCTTGTGTGACTTCTACAGGTCTCCGTTTCCATTTTTTTAAAAGATGATAACAGTGCTCACCCCATAGGCTGATTAGAAGAGTTAAGTGAAAGGCCAGGTACAAAGCATGCAACAGAAAGTTTTGCTTCCCCCGGGGTGAGGGCCCAGTTCTTAATATTATAGCATGTACCTAATATATGTTTGTAATCTTGTAATTAAACATTATTAGACTTTACCTCCCAGCCAGCACAGAGCCTGTTGTTTTCAAGTAGAGGAATAATATACCTCATTTTTCTAGGTATAATGTGCTCCCCTACATAATGAGTGCCCACATTTTTGGGCCAAACTTTCAGGAATTTTCTTTTCAATTTTTTAATTCAAATTTTGTTTGTTTATATCCAGGCACTTGTTTTTGTATTATGAAAGAATTTTAGCATTTATTTTCTTAGAATATTATGGTACAAGGAATTTTATGTAACAAATAATTATACTTACATAGATACAGAATTAGTACTACACATGTATAATGCACATCCTTATTTTTTCCTCAAAAATTTTGGCAAAAAAATATGCATTGTACATGGCAAAATACAGTAATATACAATAATGCAATTCTCTGTAACAATTTCTCTAAGCAGAGGCTTGTTCCGTGACACTCAGGTCACCATAATGGCTACGTAAAAGTGGAATCAGGGCCTCAGCCATCTGCAGTTCTCAACACTTAATAAATTTCTTTTTATCTCATCTCTTCCTGACTTACTGCAGTTCACTTTTAAGGCTTTCAATGGAAAGAGAAAAGACCCTAAATCAGTAAGTATTTACTGAGTTACTGTAGTGGGCAACAAAGCATGGTTGTTCTTAAGAAGTTCAAAATCTTGTTTAAAGGGAAAGACAGAGACTTGTCTAACCATTTGTACTAAAGTGGCTCAAATGAGCACCAGAGAAGGACGATCTGTAAGCATCACTCGTAAACAATCTCGAGGAGGATGTTTGACTTGAGCTGAGCCTCAGAGTTGAGCAAGGTATTTTTTTTTTTGGAGGTTTGTTTATTTTTTAATAGATGGAGATAGGAGGGAGATAGTCTGGGAGGGGAGAAACATTGAACAAGCTTGACCTTTGCCAAAGTTAGTTGATTGCCAGACCAGGCTGGAGCTGGTGTCCACACAGGACTCTACGTGGGGAGAGTTTGGCTCATAACCCTGAAAGATGCAGTCCACACACACCATAATCCTGGATGTTGAAATCCTGAAAGATCAAAATCCTAAAAATATATTATAATTCTGGAGGAAAGAATTTTAAAAAATGCTTTCAAAAAACATTTATTTACATTTTAAAAGGAAATTTACTTGAGAAACATATTTAAAAATGACAGAACACTCCACTTTATGCAATAAAATAAGCCCTACTGATAAATATGTTTTGAAATGTAAACATTCAGATATACTAACCACGGTCCCATGATTACAGCAGTTACGAGCAGACAAACCACATTCATAAAGGGCTAGGGTAAAAAGCAAAGTGTCTAATCTCACCCTCCCTGTTCACTCAGACTCACACCTTGCTGCACTCTGCAAACACCTCACAGACAGCAAAACAGCACTTTACTGGATTCTTTAGGCATTCTTTAATTTATTCAACTTGACACCTAAAATTAAGTCCCCAGATTCACCCCTGTCAACTTGGCACCCACAGACATCTCCTTGGACCACCTTTAATTTCCAAATAAAGACAATAACAGTGAGACACGAGGCAACTGTCCCACATACAACCACAAACACACTCATCTTTCTCCAGAACTCGGCTTGCAGGATTTCAACACCTGGGGTTTAATCTTATAGGATTGTGATTTTCTGAATTTTGGACTTCAGTGAGGGGTTTTGATCCTTCAGAAATTTAAAATTGGGGCTTACAACATTCAGGACTGTGTCTTTGGGGATTACGATTGGCCCTGGGTAGGGAAGGGGGTCAGGATGTACCAGGTGTAGACAGCCTGAACCTGCCTCAGGGTGAGTGGTCTTTACAGTAAGAACACTCTGTGGGCAGAGAGACATGTCGTGAAACTGGCAGGCTTGAGTTAGTTCTATGCTTGTGTGTAAGACAGACTGAAGAAAAGGGAGATTACAAGTTGCTTTCAACTAGGAGGCCAGGTTGGGGTGGGGGTGGATAATGTGGGCACAAGACCAGGGAGGGCTCGGTTAGTGCATTTTCTAAGTGTTCTCTTAGGAAATGAAGACAGGTGTCAAGCGTTCACGCTCCACGTCTTCTAATGATATAGTCGGCAGCCTATGTCCACTTGAGCATTGAGAAGAGTCAGAGCAGTGAGTTGAGTGTGAGGTGGTGCCTCTAAGGCTCAACAGATTCCTCACCCACCCTTTCTGTCCACGCGTGGGTCTCCGGGCCCCTCCTGCTGCCCACACACACAGGGACACGCTGGCTCTGCAGACCAGGCTGCCTTCTCAGCTGCCAGGAGCCACATGGCAAGGATCGTTTGTGTACCTCGGAGAATCACCAGTGTGGAGCCGGAATGCAGCTGTTCTTAGAATGCCGTTTTATATGTCCACCGTGGCACTGAGGAAGGGGAATTCCGCTGTCATTAGGCCTGCATGGATCTTCAGAACCATGGACAGCTCACACACTCCTGCAAGACCTGGTCTCAGCTGCTCCCCCTCCCTCCAGACCTCCCTCCTTCTCTCCCTTCCTCCTGCTGAAATCCAAACTCTTAGTGAGCATTGCCATGACTCTGAAACATGGACTTTCGAGTCAAAATGATCTGAGGATAAATTCCCAGTCAGCTGTCTACCCCTGTAGTCAGACAGAAGTTACTTTGCTTCTCGGGGCTGTACACTGACTCCACATATAAAATGCCTGACTCACAGGGTTTATGTAAAGTTGCGTGAAGCACTAAATGATAATAAGGTCATGTATTTAAGGGCCTGCTTAGATGCACAGAAAATACTACAGACTCTGATCAGGGTAGACACCAAGACCAGGGCCAGATCTAATTAATCACCCTTCCCCAAAATTCCCCTCTCTCTCAACCCTAAGGCTGATCAATTGCTTGTGGCTTCCTGGAGCTCTGAGTTTAAAAGTAGACTAAAGCCATGCCCCGGCTCTGTGCGAGTGTGTTTGGCCTACAGGGAGTGAGGGAAGAGGGGAGCTGTGATGCTTATATTTGCCAATCCAGCCTACTAGGAGTGGCCAAAAAGCAGCATGAGCAGCCCCTGACTTCAGACGCAGAGTGTGTGTCTGGGTGTCCACTCCCTGCTGGTTCCACGGTATCTGCCCCTGACCTCAGACGCAGAGTGTGTGTCTGGGTGTCCACACCCTGCTGATTCCATGGCCCCTGCCCCTGACCTCAGACGCAGAGTGTGTGTCTGGGTGTCCACTCCCTGCTGGTTCCAGGGCCCCTGCCCCTGACCTCAGATGCAGAGTGTGTGTCAGGGTGTCCACACCCTGCTGGTTCCACGGCCCCTGCCCCTGACCTCAGACGCAGAGTGTGTGTCTGGGTGTCCACTCCCTGCTGGTTCCACGGTATCTGCCCCTGACCTCAGACGCAGAGTGTGTGTCTGGGTGTCCACTCCCTGCTGGTTCCACGGTATCTGCCCCTGACCTCAGACGCAGAGTGTGTGTCTGGGTGTCCACACCCTGCTGGTTCCACGGCCCCTGCCCCTGACCTCAGATGCAGAGTGTGTGTCTGGGTGTCCACTCCCTGCTGGTTCCACGGTATCTGCCCCTGACCTCAGACGCAGAGTGTGTGTCTGGGTGTCCACTCCCTGCTGGTTCCAGGGCCCCTGACCTCAGACGCAGAGTGTGTGTCTGGGTGTCCACACCCTGCTGGTTCCACGGCCCCTGCCCCTGACCTCAGACGCAGAGTGTGTGTCTGGGTGTCCACTCCCTGCTGGTTCCACGGTATCTGCCCCTGACCTCAGACGCAGAGTGTGTGTCTGGGTGTCCACTCCCTGCTGGTTCCACGGTATCTGCCCCTGACCTCAGACGCAGAGTGTGTGTCTGGGTGTCCACACCCTGCTGGTTCCACGGCCCCTGCCCCTGACCTCAGACGCAGAGTGTGTGTCTGGGTGTCCACACCCTGCTGGTTCCAGGGCCCCTGCCCCTGACCTCAGACGCAGAGTGTGTGTCTGGGTGTCCACTCCCTGCTGGTTCCACGGTATCTGCCCCTGACCTCAGACGCAGAGTGTGTGTCTGGGTGTCCACTCCCTGCTGGTTCCACGGTATCTGCCCCTGACCTCAGACGCAGAGTGTGTGTCTGGGTGTCCACACCCTGCTGGTTCCACGGCCCCTGCCCCTGACCTCAGATGCAGAGTGTGTGTCTGGGTGTCCACTCCCTGCTGGTTCCACGGTATCTGCCCCTGACCTCAGACGCAGAGTGTGTGTCTGGGTGTCCACTCCCTGCTGGTTCCAGGGCCCCTGACCTCAGACGCAGAGTGTGTGTCTGGGTGTCCACACCCTGCTGGTTCCACGGCCCCTGCCCCTGACCTCAGACGCAGAGTGTGTGTCTGGGTGTCCACTCCCTGCTGGTTCCACGGTATCTGCCCCTGACCTCAGACGCAGAGTGTGTGTCTGGGTGTCCACTCCCTGCTGGTTCCACGGTATCTGCCCCTGACCTCAGACGCAGAGTGTGTGTCTGGGTGTCCACTCCCTGCTGGTTCCACGGCCCCTGCCCCTGACCTCAGACGCAGAGTGTGTGTCTGGGTGTCCACACCCTGCTGGTTCCACGGTATCTGCCCCTGACCTCAGACGCAGAGTGTGCGTCTGGGTGTCCACTCCCTGCTGGTTCCAGGGCCCCTGACCTCAGACGCAGAGTGTGTGTCTGGGTGTCCACACCCTGCTGGTTCCACGGCCCCTGCCCCTGACCTCAGACGCAGAGTGTGTGTCTGGGTGTCCACTCCCTGCTGGTTCCACGGCCCCTGCCCCTGACCTCAGACGCAGAGTGTGTGTCTGGGTGTCCACTCCCTGCTGGTTCCAGGGCCCCTGCCCCTGACCTCAGACGCAGAGTGTGTGTCTGGGTGTCCACTCCCTGCTGGTTCCACGGCCCCTGCCCCTGACCTCAGACGCAGAGTGTGTGTCTGGGTGTCCACACCCTGCTGGTTCCACGGTATCTGCCCCTGACCTCAGACGCAGAGTGTGTGTCTGGGTGTCCACTCCCTGCTGGTTCCACGGTATCTGCCCCTGACCTCAGATGCAGAGTGTGTGTCTGGGTGTCCACTCCCTGCTGGTTCCAGGGCCCCTGCCCCTGACCTCAGACGCAGAGTGTGTGTCTGGGTGTCCACACCCTGCTGGTTCCACGGCCCCTGCCCCTGACCTCAGACGCAGAGTGTGTGTCTGGGTGTCCACACCCTGCTGGTTCCAGGGCCCCTGCCCCTGACCTCAGACGCAGAGTGTGTGTCTGGGTGTCCACTCCCTGCTGGTTCCATGGTATCTGCCCACTTGTAGCAGAAATTCCCTGCTCACCGTGCCTCTTTTACCCAAGGCCTTCTGATTCTTCAAACACTAACTTTAAAATTTGTTCTCCAAAACCCTCCTTCAACTGCTTGAACTCAGAGTGCAAACGTTTCTTCTCATTCAACACTGTAATTGATTCTTATGTTAAATGGCTACTTAATCTTATCGATACAGTTTTTCTGAAGGGATTGTGTAAGAATGTTTTCAATATGCATTTATTACCTGCACCATTCTCAGACGTCAGAGAAAGGATTTTGATGGGCGGGGCTTTGCCCTGTCTGTAATAGTAGCAGCCGTCACACAGGATGACAATTTGGCTTTGCACAGTACACGTGGCATAAGAGGCTGTCCCCGTAGGACTTGCACTCTCTTCCCCTGGTACAGCTCCCATGTGGCAAGCCTGAAGTTAGCGGCTGAAGCTCCATTAGCCGCCTGCTAAGGGAACCCATTTCCACCACTCTGTAGAATCATTTACTGTCCCTACACACTTTCCTGCCAAGTTCGTCACTGTATCAGGCTCCTCCTTTACCCTGAACTGTGCATCCATGTCCCTTGTTCCTGGCACAGAGGGATTCAGTGGGTTTATTGAAAGTGGGAGGATATGAGTTAAATAACTAAGGCCAGCAAGAATGTGCACGTCTGGGCCCCACACTGAACAAAAGGACTAGAGCAAACCTCAGGACAGTTTTAAAAGTTCTTTGAGTGAACTTAGTGCAGAGCTGGGGTGTCTAGCCCTCTCCCTCCCCACTGGCTGCCACTGAGGAGCCATGCCTGGGGTTGTCCTGGAAACACCCCTGAACTTTCTCTTGAAGCATTAACTTTTCTGTCCTCTCAACAAAGTCGGGGTGACAGTGTAGAGGGCAGATTAACCACGTTCTCAGAGACTCATCAAATGATACTCAGTGATTGTGTACACAGCAGTGCTGTGTCCCCTCGGCTGCACTCAGGAGGTGAGATAAGCCTGCTCTTCACTTGTCCCATCCATCCCATAAAGGGGCCCTGGGAAGTCCACGCGTTCCCTGCTCCTCACCTCGAAACTCACATTTCCCTTGGGCTCCAGCCAGTGAGATCTGGTCTCCAGGCTGCTTGGTTTCTTGCACGCTGGCTCAGGGCTGCCGACAAACACGCCAGATGTCCCAGGTGCTGTGTCTAACTGGGAAGGGTTTCTTTCTTTTTTTTTTTTTTTAATCTTGGCTGTTGATCACTTTTTCGTGTTGAGGGATCACAGGGTCTGTTTCAAGTCACACAAAATCAGAGGCAGGGATGTTGGATGGAGATCAGCACCTGCGAACGTCTGTGTACTGCTGGGGCACCTGTCCTCTCGTTCCAGATCTTTGTCAAAGGATAAGCCTGGCAGGCCGAGACCTCTGTGTGTGCTGTGCCAGGTACTGCGCTGGGCAGGGGCAGGGAGAGGCATGTGTATCACTGGCTGGCCGGTTATTTTGTTTCAGTTTTATGTTGTCTCTCTGCACTCAGGACTGTCCCTAGCAGAGTGCTGGATGCAGAGTTCCCCATGGGGTCTGTTTAGGAACCTTAAGGGCAGGCTTGAACAGGAAAGGGCATCACTTCTGGACAGTGGGTGAGCCTGTCTCTCTTTAGAAAGCCCAGTTCCTGCTGCTTAAGGAAGAATTCCCCCTTCTTGGCCAGATTGCAGGGGACAAATTTCCTTTCAAGGATCGTCCCTTTTCACTGTCCACCTAAGGGAGGGAGAAGGAGAGGCCCAGACTGTGTGACTTGGGCGTGGCTTTGCTTCAAGGCTTCAGAAGGCATGTGGAGCCACCTGCAGCTGGACAGTGTGGTGGCCTGTGGCCTGGCAGCCTGGCAGCAGACGTCCTCGCTCCCCAGGGGCTAGCTAAAGCCATGAGAGGATTTTTCTTGGGAGGACAGTTTAGGTTTTCAAGCTTCCATAACCCTGATTTTGTTACAACTTCAGAACACCGCCGTGAGACAGGGAGGCCTCGCGGGGGTGAGGCAATTTGCAAAGCACCACCAGTGGTCTGTGTATCCAGCCTCTAAGTATTCCTACAGCCACTCACTCTGCATAGTTCAAAAGAGGACAAGCCGTGGTATTTCATGGAGAAGGCCCAGTTCCAGGCGAGGGCCTTGGAACCCCTGCAGCACGGCTTGTCTCTTGCCCTGACCTCGGGGCAGCTTTCCTGAGTCCTTTGGTTCCACTCTTGGGGGATTTTACTGAAAAGCAGGAGCAGAGAAGCCCTCGAAGTGATCACAGACCTGTTTCTGATGTTTGTGCTGCCAGGAGGAACCATGAGAAGGTGAGCAGAGCGTCGTGTGTGCGCAGAGCAGCACGCCGGCCTCGCAGGTGAACAGAGCGCCATGTGTGCGCAGAGAGCGCGCCAGCTTCACTTTCCTTTTAGAGCATTTTTATCACCTCCCCAAACATGCCTTAGCATCCAGCTAGCTCTAGACCCATCTTTGTTCTCTTATTTCTTCCCTTCACAGAGAGTTACCAAGCACTGGTCTGGGTACTGGGTATACAGTGACAAGACACAAGGTCCCTTTTATTTAAAAAAAAAAAAAAAAAAAAATCCTTGGGTGGTGCCTGTGGCTCAAAGGAGTAGGGCACCGGCCGCGTATACAGGAAATGGTGGGTTCAAACCCAGCCCTGGCCAAAAACTGCAAAAAAAAAAAAAACAGATCCTTCCATTTCTACAGCTCTGTTTGGTGTGCTTGGCCCTTCATATCCACAGAGTCTGTGTCTTTGGACTCAACCAAACTCAGATCGAAAATACTTAGAAATAAAAAATGGATAGTTGCATCTGTGCTGAACATGTACAAACTTTTTAGATTGTCATTATTCCCTAAACAAGACAGTGTAACAGCGATTAACATTGGCATTACATGGTCTTAGGCATTATGAGTAATTTAGGGACGATTTAAAGCATACAGGAGGGTATGTGCAGGTTACACGTGAATACTGCACATTTCTAGAAGGGACGTGAGCATCTGTGAACTTTGGTATCTGAGGAGGCTCCCAGAACCAACCCTCCTGGATACCGAGGGACAACTTTCCTTACATTTGTAATCATATATGTGAAAGGGTCCCTATGAATTGTAGGGGGGACGAGTCACTAATATTTCAGAACAACCCACCCCATTACTCATTTAGCAAGCTGAGCGTCTCTCCCTGAAGACACCTATATTCAAACCTTTCCTGAGGGAAGGTGCCCCAGATATGTCACAGAGCATATGGGGACATTTTGAAATTGATAGCGGGGCATGTATTCAAATGTTGGCCTCTTAGGGCGTACACCTATTAGGATTCTTGCTCTCAAAAACGTAGCTGTATAATTGAGGATATGCACAGAAAATGGTGACACAGACCTCTCAGTGCTGTGTGAGCCCAGCTGTTCTACAGTGGAAGCTTAAACTAGATCCCTTTCTTCATCCCTCTGTTAATTCATTACTCAATATTTGTTGAGCACCGACCCTGTGGCAGGTGCTCTTTCAGGACTGGGAATGGATCCAACAGTTGCATATTGCCCACCAGGCTAAGCGCAAGGAAGATTCAGAAAACATGTATTATTTGACATTAAGGATACTATTTCTTTGAGATCTTTAGCCTCAAAAGTTTAGGAGCCAGAAAAGCAATTTTGAGCTTTTATTTTTCTCTTCCAAATGCTGTTGTTGGGAAGCTTTTTAATCCCTCAAAATAGCTCAGGGAGATAAATGAGTAAACTTTGCTTCACTAATTTACTCTTCAGAATTCAACATGATTTATACCCTGTTTTGTTTATTGCTCAAATAAGCAAAATCAGAATGGATTGCATGATTATTTTGAGATATAGCAAGTCCAGATCAGTTTATTCCTCCTTCATCATTTTTTTTACTAATCCATCTCCACCCTAGAGATGATTCATCACTGAGCCTGCCACGGATCCTTTAAAATAAATGAATAAATAAAAAGAAAGAAAAAAATGAGGAAAGGCCAGTAACCAGCCTCAGAATAAATCAACAGATACCTTCACACACCCTCTTTCTCTTCCCCATCACCCCACACTACATCCCCTCACCCCCGAGAACGTTAGAATAACGCAGTACATGGAGGGGAATCACTCCACGACTGAGCCGGGGAGGTCTCGGCCTGTGCTTGGCAAGATGGGCCCAGTCCCCCCAGTCCCCCCCTGCTACCCCTTACCCCCTCAACCCCCACCCCCACTGATGGAGGAGTTCTGCAGAAAGGCACCGAGATGGGGACGGAGCCCCCAGGGTGTGTGCGCCTCTGCCCCGCTCTGACGGTCTTTCCTTTGCTCTTCACATCAGTTGGAGATTTTTTTCCCTTTGACTACATCGTCAGACAAGAGCTAATCAGCCATGTCCCTGGTGTCCCTGGGCGCACCACGGTGGCTGCATTTTATTGGGGAATGGGGGGAATATTAGCACTGTAGGGCTGCAGCGACACATCGCCACCAGGCGGCTTAAAACAACAGAATTTTTCCCTTATGGTTGCTGAGGCGGGAGCTGAGAGGTTCCTGTGCTCCTCAGAGCATGGCTGGAGTCACCAGCTGGGGACTGTCAGGCGCTCAGGGCGCTCAGCTCCCCAGAGTGGGCGCTGGAGGAAGGCGTCGGACAGGAGATGAAGGGGAGGGGCGCGGCCCACCAGGACGCGGACTCCGTGCGGAGAGAGGGGACGGAGGTCACCACGCTGCTTAGTGGGACACTGCATGGGGTTCGGGACCGGGTTGGGCATCCGAAAGTGGCCCCTGGGCGTGGATTTAAGAAGTGTAGGTGGCAGTGCCCCCGGCTCAGAGGAGTGGGGCTCCGGCCCCATGTGCAGTAGGTAGTGGGTTCAAACCCGCACTGGCCAAAAACTGCAAAAAAAAAAAAAAAAAAAAGTGTGGGTGAGAAGCTGGTAGGGGTGGAGGGGGAAGCTGTGTTGGAGCCGCAGGCATCTGTTCCACCCGCTTCCTTTGTTTTGTACTTAGGCGGGAGAGCAGCCTTGGAGGAAAGGAGTGATAAAGACTGAAAAAGGACAGAGCAGAGTCCAGAGGCTGAAGCCACGTAATTTAAGCCCTGAAAAGACCTTTGGGGGAGATTTAACTGCACGTTCCCCAGTGTAAGATGCCAGCCTAAGAAGCCTGTGCGTTCTGGAAAAGGCAAAATTACAGAGTTTATGCCCAGATTGTTGCAGGGGTTGCCGAGGGGAGGTCGGGACAGGCAGGGCATGGAGTTATGTGGAGCAGGGAAACTCCCCGGAACGACCCCGTGACCGTGTGCGCAGCAAAGAGGGGGAGCCTGGACGCACGGCGTGGAGTTCAGGGAGTGAAAACGCATCCGCCAGGCCCACGATTGCAGCAGGTGCAGCCACGCAGTGCAGGATGGCAGTAAGGGGGGGGGGGGCTGCTGTTGTGCCCAGTTTTTCTGTAAACTTAAAACTGCTTTAACAAATAAATCTTATTAATTAAAAAAATAATAATAAAACTCTACCAACAAGGTAAGCAGAAAGGAAATGATTTGATGGTTCCGGGATGGAACAGAAAGGGGGGTAGAGGCAGGGCACTGGCTGGAAAGAGGAGGGGGCTCCTGGTCCCCTGAGACTAAGGTGGAGGGGGTGGGATGGGGCGCTCATCTCTCTCGGTGATGCAGAGAGCTGGGGTGGTGGGTCTGCCCAGAAGCAAAGGCTGGACGCAGTCAGTGCCTGGCCCCTGGTGGCGGAAGTGGGGCAGGGGGCTCCGTGCCCAGGCCGTGCAGACTGACACCCCCACATGCACAACCCAACGTGGAGCTCTGGGCACGTCCTGCCCACCTGCTTGAGTGGGAATGTAGTGATTCTACTGTGGATGGATGAATAGCAAGTTATCCCTGAGCGGGATGGCCCCATGTCTGTCCTGCACCTGCTCGTCCACGTGGAGCCAGGGACAGTGGGTACCGGAGGGCGGGAGCAGAGCCAGATGGATGGAGTCGTATCGGAGGAGCGTGTTGGAGGGATAATTGTAACAATGGGTTGGTCGGTGGCCAGCTGGGATCTGAGACATTGCAAGACTTGTGGCTTGGTGCTGTTCTCTGGCCGTTCATAGCGGTCAAGGTGTTGATGTCAAGAAGGCAGGTTCCGTGAAAGACCAGCGTGGACATTGCTGGTCTGGGGCAGAGAAGGACTGTGCGGGGAGGCTGTTCAGCGGGAGGCTGCCCAGCACTGCAGGGTGGCCACGAAGTGGCTGGCTGAAGACAAAAGCCCCAGGGTACAAGGAAGTCAGCAGGGTTCACCCTAAAATCCTCTTTTAATTTGAGCGCAAAAGAATCTGATACTGTCAAATTCTGGTATAAAAATAGAGATTTATTTCACAGAAACAGATGTGGAGCATATGGTTGACCATTGAGACCCTGAGCCCCGTCTTTCACCTGAAATGGGGAGTTAGGCCATTTGTTTTGCCAGTGAGTCCCATAGAATAAACTTTTCCTTATATCTGACATATTGTGAGACTTAAAAATTTACATATAGATTGTGGTTGTAATATTACATTTTATCCGTATTCAAGCAGTTGGTCCTACTAACGGAATGAAAGGTTAAGGGCATGTTCACATCTGTGCATCCACATATATTAGCCGTGTGGACTACACTGTGTGGTTGGATTAATTACTTCTAGTTTATCAGTGAATGAACCAGCAGTTACTACACATCTGCAAGGTAAGCTCTTTGCTACCTATTTTTACATATAGCATAGACTCCAGCCCTGTGAGGCAAGCATTACCATTCCCATTTTATACTCAAGGAAACCCATTTGGATTAAGTTTCTCTGTGGCCCCAAGCCCTATGCTAGCTCTCGGCAGAATTCAGAATTCACTGTACAGCTTCTTAGAATTCTTCCTCCCTCCACGGCTCCCTCCCCTCAACCCCCTGGGGTTTTCTTTAAAAAGGATTTGCTGAAACTCTGGCAGAGACTCTCTCTGGCACCCTGGAGTCTTTCGTTTAACTTGCAGAGATAGAGAAATTGAGGTGGAGAGTCCTAGCAAAAAAGAATGATTGCTTCTGCCTCTGTCGAGGATGCTGGAGTTTACAGAGGTGATTATGGCTGTGTCTCTTGGTGTTTAGACCATCTGCAGGAGAAAGGACATTCTCATTCTTCTGGAGAAGAAACTGAGGCTCAGAGAGGTCACCTGACTGTAGGTCTTAAACTTGGAACCAGAACCCCAACCTTCTGATTTCTAGGCTGTGGCTTTTTCCTTTGCTGCCACACTCTGTGGAGACTCCTCCTACATGTCAGTAGTGGCGGGAGTTGGAGGAATGCATTTTAGCTTTAGGGAAGACGTAATGTTCTGCTGTGCACAGATGAGCAAAGGCAGTGACATTGGAATCCGCCTACCACCCTGGCAGACCGTCCCACTTGCTCACCCAATCTCGTGAGGCACTTGATCCACTTGGAGATACCGTTTCCAGTTGGCAGTTATGGGAATTGACACATGTCAGATTAAAGAGAGGTTGATGCCCTGTGTTTCTGACTATCTTAGATACCCGTTGGAAATCCCCATCTGACAACATGGATTTCAATATTAAGTAAGGCTGTGGTTGAGTTTGAATGTTTCCTTCTCATCTGTCTTCTGTGCTTAGAAAATTCCCAATAAACCCAGGCCCAGTGAATTTGTTAAGTTTGTCTCTTAAGTTTGCAAAGAATTTTAGCCGAGTGCCACCTCTGCAACCCATACATGTTTACCCAGGTGTTTATTTATTTAAATGCCCACACTGAGCACCTATGCTGTGGTATATACAGAAGCAATATTTTTCACAGTTCCTAAAATCAAGGTTGCTGTATGTGGGGAAGGAAATTATTATAACTAACTTTTCATTCCTGTCTGTGATGACTTTTATAACTCATGAGATATAAACTATATAATTCTTTTTTAACGTTTTGTTTTAAACAATTTTAGACTTAAAAGTTGTAAAACAGTCCAGAAAATTGTCTTTTCTCTAAAAAACTGTGCCACTTCTCCTAATGTTAGAACCCTTTATAATCTCAGTATGATGATCAAGAACAGGAGGTGAGCCTCATGCAGTGTTAGCCCATCTACAGACCTTCCTGGAATTCTACCAATTTTTCTCCAATGTCCTTTCTCTGTCCCAGAGGTCACAAGGTCACAACCTCTGGTCTGCAGGTTTCCTTAATTTTTTCTCATGTTTCATGACCTTACACTTTGGAAGAGAAATGGTCAGTTATTTTTGTACAGTGTCCCTCAGTGTGCGTTTTCCATTGTTTTCACATGATTGGGGTGAGGTTGTGCATTTTCAGTAAAAAATACCACATCAGTGATGTTCTGACCTCCCAGACCATCGGATCAGAAGGGCTGTTCAGGTCCACGTGTCTGATTTCCAGAGATGTTGACCTTGATCCCTCGGTTAACTCGCTGTCTGCCGGGTGTCACCACTGCGAATCGCCACCCTTCCCTTCCTAGTTGCTGAGTGTCTTAGGCAAGATACTTTGAGACTGTACGAATCCTGCATGTCTTCACACTCACTGGTATTATCATCCCTCAGTGCGCCTCGTCTGTAACATCCGGTACCGTGGTCTCAGTCCAAAGCCAACTCTACTTTCTTCCCTCTTTCTACGTTTGTTAACTGGAATTCTGTTGTTAGGAAGACTGGCTCTTCTCCCACATTTGTTTGTTTATTCGGTTATTTGTTCATATTAGTGTGGACTCAAGGATATTTATTTTGTTCTGTGAGTTAATCAAGCGCTATCATCAATTTTTATGCCGCTCAGTTTGTTACAGTGCTGGTCATTGATTCCTCCTCTTGGTCAGCTTCTGGGTTCTTTCAACAAATACCCATCTTTTCTTTTTTTAAATATCCCATTACTGTCTGGCCCCACGCAAGTCCAGAACGGTCCTGTGTTTTTCCTGCCCCAGCCTGCATACAGTTACTTTTCCTAGGAGCTGTTTCCATGTATTGGATGATGGTGTTTAGAGACCAAGATCTGGATGCTGACTGTGCTGTGGCCGCTGTGTCATTGCCTCTGGGCCCTCTCAGTGGACAGACCTAGTACACACATGCATGTCCTCGATCTATAGGACACACATGTGCACGTATATACACGCTTGTCTTATATTGAAAACCACGAGGCCACGTCCCAGTCTGGTTTAGCTTCCCCTTTTCCTCGTAGATGTTTTCTCTGGCAGGGAGAAACCTGGCTCTCATCATCTCTCGTACACTCACACATTTCCATGTTTGTTCAGTCCTAGCATATGTGTAATT